>NC_142104.1:23646250-24264375 GCF_056152115.1 Neolamprologus brichardi | reverse complement strand
TTACCGGAAGTCCCCACACACGGACCAGTACCTCCTCTTTGACTCCCATCACCCTCTGGAACACAAACTTGGAGTAATTAGGACCCTACACCACCGGGCAGAACATGTTCCCTCTAAGCCTGAAGGAAAAAAGAAGGAACACACACATGTAAAGGAAGCACTCAAAACATGTGGTTGGGCATTCATAAAGTCAGCAAAGAGGCACAGAAAAGAAGATCAGACACCAGCGAGGGAGGATAAGAAAGACAGACGCAACAACATTGTCATTGTAGCCGGTGTATCAGAGAAACTCAGGAGAGTTTTCTCCAAGCATGACATCCCAGTGTACTTCAGACCCAGCAACACACTCAAAAACTGGTTCATCCGAAAGACAAAACTCCAAAACACAAACTTAACAATGTGGTGTATGCTGTACAGTGCAGCGAGGAATGCCCAGACCTCAACATCAGCGAGACCAAACAGCCACTTCACAAACGCATGGCACAACACAGAAGAGCGACCTCCACAGGACAAGACTCATGTGTCCATCTGCATCTAAAGGACAAAGGTCACTCTTTCGAGGATGCCAATGTTCACATTTTGGACAGAGAGGACAGATGGTTTGAAAGAGGAGTGAAAGAAGCCATCTATGTCCACTGTGAGCGACCATCTTTGAACAGAGGTGGTGGTTTACAACACCAACTGTCTGCCATCTATAATCCAGTTTTGAGATCCCTTCCCAGATGCCTTAACGCCCACTCACATCCTGGGCCATCTGGATCATTAGGGGGTCCTTTTGTCCCTCTTGGGGGGGCACTCCCACAGGGTTTAAATCTTGGACTCTCCACCATTTGACCCTAGAACTGAAGAAGCTTCGCTGATGAGAGGTGAAACGTCTTCAAGCAACTTAAAGAAGTCCAGACGCTTTTCTTTTCAAGCTCCTTAGATATTGATAATGGAATGACTTAAACCTCATCAGAAATAGTCTCAGTGCCAAAGGCCATTATTAAGGAGGAGAAACAGGGGGGAAAAGGCTGAGGTATGACACATTAAACAAAAACGTGACTGAAAAATTAGTGACAGCAGGTCTTATGGAGAGACAAATTTGAAATTATTGGTTCAAATATGATGCGAGAGATACTATCAAAGATTTTGAGAAAATTCCAAAGCTTTTGAATTTTGAATGCAGAAAAGTGCTGCCAGATTTTGATCCACCATGCAATACCATCTGGGAAGTGTCTGATTGGCAAGGGCTTCATTTTTCAGTATGACAATGATCCCAATCACACTGCCAGTCCAGTGATTTACATTTATGTTTGCACATGTTTCAATAAAGCACTGTATCTATTTCCCATTTACATATATTGAAGGCGCTTTGGGGGAAAAAAAACTTTGCAAAGTGACATTGTTTGTACTTGAGTAGTATGGTTTCTTTCCACTTTTTCCCAGCTTCAAAAGTGCAATCTGATAAAAACAAACATTTGCATTGCCATTTGAGATAGTCCACAGCCAGAAAGAAAAAAGGTCTGAGGTGTAGTTTGAAGGCAGGCATATATTTGTGACGATAGAAACATTTTCCCATTTAGCTTCCCATCTGTGTGGGTGTGACTATGTGTGGATGCCCACGCACATGCATTTGTATGCATGTGCACTTCTGTGTGTGTGTCTGAAAATGATGATGACATCACTTGCATGCAATGTTTTACACACACACACACACACGCACACACACACAGACACACACACCCCTATTTGGCTCGGCACAAAGGCATACACACTTCAAAGGCATGTGGTTTGGATCAAACGCAGTGGGTGCAGGTAGGTGGTGAATGTACACAACTCTCTCCATGGCTCTGCTCCCTTCATCTATAGCTCTTTTCATGTCTGTGCTTGCAGGAGACACATTCACGCTACAACACTTGAATTCTAATGTGAATAAATGAGCTCAAATCAATTGAAACTGTGGTTCAAATAAATCAGATGTTGGAACCCGAGTGTAAAGCGATACTTGACCATGTGCCGTTAGTTATAAAAATCATTTGATTTCAAGACTCGCGCTGGGCAAAAGCTCTGTGAACCTTCAGAACAGACTGCATTTCAAATTAGTCTCCTAAACGACCTCAACATTATTTATTCACTCTGGGCGCCACAAATTAGCCTGGTTCACATCACAAGACACGATCTTTATCAGTGATTGTTAGAGAATTTTACTAATCCTGAAAATCTTGCTTCAAATCCCTAATGGGGAAAAGTTAAGTTAAATAAAACTAATGACACACACAACTTGTTTAGCAGGAGATGGAAACTCAGCCATGAATTTAACATGAAGCCAGAGCTGAGGCAAAGTGTTAAAGTGCTGTCTTAAGAAGGAGCATGAAGTGGCCACTTATAAACTCCCACTTAATTCTGCTAGGGAAAAAGTGCCTGTAGTAGTTCTGCTGCCCAATCACAAAGTCCTTCAACTTTATTCTTGAAGTCTGACTCGTGTACCTTTGGGACCTGAAGGTCGGAGGCAGCAGGGTTAGCGTTCCCTCTGCTTTCCTTCTCTTCCGTCCCCTCCTCCTCTCCCCCTCCTGTCTCATCACTTCACCCCTGGGACACAGGAAAGGTGAAAGAGGGTCGCGAAACTTAAATGCATGGCCAACTCTATGTCAGTGCATTCATATCAAAATCTATACTGAGTCTGAACTCAGCTTCTCGGTGCAGACAGGTATCTACGAGCTGAGTGATGGACAAAAACGGCGATTATGTAAAAAGTGAAAATGACGCGCTAACAAGTGACATTTAAATTTGATGACTCACCCAATGAAAACTGTTCTCTGCTCATCAAAACCAGAAGTTCTTTTTACATTAAAATGTTCTTAGATGCGACTGTGACTCAGCACATTTGTCTCATTTGGTATGTGTGAAACTTTGATTATGCAATGTCTTACTCTGCCCACTCATTCACAAGTTCCCCAACTACATGGTGGAAGATAGAGCATTATAATCCACGCTCTCAAAGTGTGCATTTTGTTAAACAGGAAAAACAGTGCAGAAATCTGTAAATCAGGAGGTTCCAGAGCACAGAGCATTTTGTTATTCCAGGCAAGGCATTCACACAGATCATCAGTTGTTGGGAATGTTGTTATTGCACACACAGTGATGAAAAAAGCTAACTCAAGTAACATCATCAGTTCACCTGCCACTCTGTGTGTCTCTTTCATCATGACACACAGAGGCAAGAAACAGAGCAGCAGCAGACACCTTCACAGTGATGTGCAATGAAGCAGTGTAGTCTTTAGTGTAGAGCCTTCAAACTGGCTGCATTATTAAACAGATTGATAAATTAGACTACATCCTCCAAGTTAACCAACTTAACTGTTATTAACACCATTATTAACACCATGGCACTGGTTTAAAACCTGCCAGGGCTGAGGACAGTGCTGTATAAATCTATGGCTAAAATGGAGTGTAGTAACTTTTACAGAAAGACAATAAGGCAGGGTGAAAACAGTTGGATTGTTGGGGAAGCATCTGGTTATGCTGGGTAAATGCTAAGCCAAAGAAATGATTTCTCTGAAATGCTAATGTGAAGCCTACAGCTGTTCAACTTGCCCGTTTTATTAAACCAAACATGGCAAAGCATTCCAAAGCATTCCTTGCTAATGTGCCAAAGGAGTTATTAAAGGTTTCTTATATGACAGATAAAGGCCAAGTTGGTTAGTAAGATCAAACGTATCTGTTATGATTATAAATTCCAAAAGAGTGTTTAGTTGCTAAGTTAGATCTGTTTCCACGCAACATGCAGATGATAACTGAGCTTAGATCACTGAAAGCAGCTGAAACTTGTCTAGCACACTATTATCCCCTTAACAGCCATCAAAACACAGACGCTAGACATTTCATTGGATTTGGAGGCAAGCAGAAGGATGCTTCTAACTACACCTGCAAAATGCAGTAATCTAAAGGAGTAAGCACACAGGTAATGAAAGCCACTTGTGAGAGAGAACACACTATAAGATACCAAGAGGAATGGTTTCACTTTGGTTTTAATTAATGTCTGTTTTTAGATTTCACTGGGCAAGCACTGCTTGCCTTGCTTGTCCTGTTGGAATGCCACTAGTTAAAATTACTAAGACCAAAAAAGCTCAATATAAATGTGGGTAGATTTATAGTACAAGTAGTTCCTTTGGTTTGCTATATGTGAAACTTTGCCTGGCTGAATCTGTGTTTGTGAGACTGTCACTAGTACACTGCTGTTTCCAGGCAGACATGCTCACAATATGTCTTAAAACATATGGACACGCTAACAAGGTTAAAAACTTGATTTTCATGGGGATCTTTTATAACTCTGTTTGGCTCAGTGCAGATACTTCAAAATGCAATACTGTGTAAAAATCTTATTGTATTTCTGGATTTAATAGCATTTTTATGTTATTTTCATTGACTTTGCTTACTTTTATTACCTTTACCTTATTTGGAAATGAGATAGTTGAAAGTTAAGAAGTTCACACTCATATCTTCATAACTGAGTAACATTAATCACTATTAACCTGATAATAGTCATAAAACCTCCATCCCATCCCTGCAGATTCCTCCAGATGCATCTCCTCATATTCTTTCTGTATCTCATTAAAGGCTTAATGGAATGTGATTGATGACAAAACTCTTTGTGATTAATTTAAAAAGAGCTCTGACAGAGATGGTTATGTTGTAGGAAGAGTGCAGAAATGTCACTGTGATGCCTTTAATGGGTTATTTTCAAATCGCTTCTGTGATTTACAGGATTGCAAATAATTTAATATGCCAGGCCAGTAACGTTGTTGTAATAAGCCATCTAAAACAATTTATTGGATGTTCTCTCACAATAATTCATGAGGGTCATGCATGTTTTATGAACAATCAGTCAAACTCAAACACCAGCAGGCTGGATAATGAGAAACTATTGAGAGGAATCAGGCCTACTCAAGTTCAGAAATGGAAAGAAAAAGTACCATTCGCACTGTACTACCTTGAACGTGGCATTGTGGTTATTATGAAGGTGCATGTTTGCCTGCATGTCTTTGTGTGTCTGCACTCATGCCTGATGATCTGAATTAAAGTCCATTTCTTAAAAGCCATTCAGTGTACTCTGGCATTTTTTTAACATTTGTCAGCTATTTCTCTCAAGACAGCTTCCCTTATACTGTAGGTGGAGAAGGTAGGCATCACAATTGGCTCTATCACTGATTTCTGAATGGTAACAATACACAGTCTAAGCAGCTTTGTGAAGCTGTAGTTCTGCACAGCGATGCTTTGAGTCTGCGAACAGTACAATTCCTATTAATGTGAATGTTGTAAGTGTGGCAGATATATGGTCATTGTCAAACTGCAGAAATCATCAGTGACAAATCACATGACTACACAGCATATATATACACACACAGTCATGTGTGTGTGTGTGTGTGTGTGTGTGTGTGTGTGTGTGTGTGTGTGTGTGTGTGTGTGTCTTGCTTATTTTTCTGTGAACTCTATATCTGTTACATCCCATTTGTCATTCTCCTGTCTTGTACTTAATATGGGACATGGAGCACTAATCTTCCCCAGGGGACATGCAGTCACTTGCTCTATTACCTGCCCATTACTGGGCAAGTTTCCAGATATATGTGACCATGCTGTGGGTAGAGCTAATCCTGTAATGACACAGACAGTTAATTGATTGCAGTCTGATCTCTATCCAAGGCTCTCCTGCAAAATGGAAATGCGGGCTTGTGAGAAAAGAACTTAACCTTCTCTAGGTGAATTGATTTGAACCCATCCAGGCTCTGAAGCGGATAAGAAGCATTACTTCTATGACATTTTGTCACCAGAGCTTCACAGCCGTGCTGTCGTTTCATGTAAAGAACATGTATTAAAACGTAGAAATGTGCCAAAACACACAGTGTTGAATAACCAGACATATTCTTCAAGATTCCTGTGTTTTGCATTCATTACCAGTTCCATATGGCATTATACATGATGCAAGATCAAGCAACGCTCTACTTTAAAGCAACAAACCTTAGTCTTCATCAATTATGCACCAGTTTTACGTCAACAAATTTGGACCACTCAATAGAATCTCTGTTCTGCAAAGCCTGGTGAGTTCACTGTGCATTGATCCAGTTTGACAGAGAAAACATCGTCTATCGAGCAATAAAAAAACCTCCATTTACAAAGGCACTGTTCAAAATTACAAATTTTAAAAGGCTAAATATTTGATAAGAGCAGAAATAAAGATGTCAGAATAATTTGAGAGGCAGAGCCTACACCATCAACATTAGGCTGCATGGATCCAACAGGCATTAAATCAAAAACTAATGTGAGCAAAATTGATTTTAATGAAATTTTACACATTTATAAATTCATACAGAAACCCCCATCGGGGATCGGACGCTTTCATATTGACTTGTGCAATGCCTCTAAATCAGACCCTGTTACACTGACAGATTTGAAGTCATGAAACAAAGAGGTTGTATCTGCTATAGGCTAGCAGCTTGCCCAGGCTATACCCACATCTCGGCCTGCAGCCGACCCCCATGACCATAAATTGGATGAGCAGTTAAGAAAATGCATGGATGGATGGAATTAGCTGTACTGTCTGTCAAAACACATCAAAGTGTTATTATACTTTTTCGAATGGCCACTTGCACTTGGAACTTCCTCCCACTGGCTTCTTGTCTTTTGTATGTCATTTGTCAGCACAATGGATCATCAGATAATGGCGTACAGACTCTCAGACTACTCAAAGGTACTCGTGGTGTTGCTCTCAGCTGCACACCTCAAATGTGTAAAATTGCGAGGAGGAAAAAAAAAAGCTTCTGGAACAGGTTCAGGACTTGGTCATCACCACACAAAAAGCCAAGGCTTGTGTAGTAGCCATGCTTGTTGTATTGTTGAGGTCGAAATGTCCTCAGTCTCCCCTCAAAATTTCCCAGTGCAGAAAAGGGCTTTCAGAGTCCTGTTTGATGGCCTGGCAAGCATCTCTTACAAGGATACAGATGTCATCGAGTGATGGAGAACACACTGAACACGATGGCACGATGGAATACAGTTTTGACATAAACATCCTCTGTGTTCTGGTCTGAACCGCATTTTCTTTTGTGCTTAAAAGTGCACGCCGACTGAGCCGCTCAGTCCCAGCCTTGTAAAACACCAAAGCAATTTGAGGCATGACGTAAAATCCGACATGCATTTATGCCTTAAATAGGTATGACCTTTAAATACAGGAAAGTGTGTTTCTACGTAAGGTCTTCCACAGTCTTTAATCAAGGCTCATTCCACTGAGTCATTTCAGAATAAAGCATATTTTATTTTACAAAAGTGGCTTAATAAATTTATGGGAAAATATCAGCAAGTGCTTCAGTAACTGTGGCTGGGTCCATTTTTTCTTTTTCCTTATTCTTTTTTTTCTTTCCTGCAAACGTTTTTATCACCCAGTAGTTGTTCTCTGAGCTGTGTGCAGTGATTAATAATATCTCTGTGAAGGGTTACCTCAGGAATAACAGATAAGAGATGCTGGTTAGTTCCAGTGTAAACTGTGAGGGTTCAATTAACACTGAAACAAGTGTCCCTGTGTTGCTGTGCAGCATAGAACATGATTGACAGATGGATGTGCAGGAAAAAGGTTACAGGGGCTTTGGAGGCAGAGGTAGAATTATGGGACGGGAGGGGCCGATCAGGAGGTGGCGAACAGAGATCACGCTCAAGATCGTACCGCGCCATCCATACCAATGGGTTCATACAAATCTCCAGTTCAGTTCAGTGCACACATGGATGCATCTGCAGGCATAGCACTATTCAACACAAGGAGATAATGTTTCTTTTTCCCGACTTCCTTTTCTCTACAGATCAAATTTACAAATGCACAGAACTAGACATGCATAGGCACAAACAGGTGAGATCGTAGGTTAGAGGAACCCAGTGTGTCCCTGGTTACAGAGCAGCCGGGCTTGGTCATTGTCATCTGTGAACTGTGACTCACGCTGACATCGTCGGGATGGTCAGCTGTGATGGGGTGGCATGCTGTGACAAGCTTTAGGTGACTCGAAAGGAGAATAGCGGGGGATGTCAGTTTACAAGAAAAATAAAAGCGAGAAAAAGACAGACACAGACAGAGCACAGACAGGAAAATTTGCAGAAAGATGGGGGGGCTTTTTTTGCAAGGAAGGGTGAGCAAAACAGATGCAAGCGTTACATGAGAAAAAAGGCAGGAAGAAGGAGGAGGAGGAAGAGGAAAGGTTTGATATTGCCAGGGAAAAGCACAAAAAAGAGAAATCATGGCAGAGCTACAGCAAAAGCAAGACAGACTAGGAGAGAGAAGGGGGGGGGGGGAGTAGAAGAACATATTTTTATTTGAATAAAAAGCCCAGTGTCAGGATGAGCTGAATAGTGAGCCACGGTCTTGTCATCATGTCCCTTTTTCTTCCCAGAACACCCTGTTTGATGTGTACAGAGTAATATGGCGAGCAGCGGGGAGCATCCAGAGCATCAAAGAGAATTTAAACCGCACACTGGCCCATTACGGTGTGCTTGAATGTGTGTGTGCTGATGTCTATGTCTCTGTAACTTCATAATAGCGACTGACTGCAGTGCACATGCAGCATATCACAATGCTTGATTGTATCCCTTAGCTGTATTGTGACAATTACCGACCAGCAGGTGTTCTTAGCGTGATGTCTTAACTACCAATCAATACTAACCTCCCCGTCTGCTCCATCATTGAGTCTAACAGTGGAAGTAATAACAATGAACTCCTCTTGATGATCCATGACAGTGACAACCAGACCAGGGACAGCTTTGTTTTCTGAGAGGGGCTCCTTCGTGGTTACTGCCTTCACGCATCAGTAATAACACCCTGCTCTCTGGTGGAGGGAGGAGGTGTTGAACAGTGTGAGAAGAGAAGAGGAAGCAGAGAGTCACTTGTGTCTGGAGTGTGGTGATGGATGGTCCACGCCGTTTGGCTCAGAGCTCACATGAATAAACATGTAAGGCAGCGTTTTGCTGCACAGCTTGGAGATGCAATGAGATGATATTAAAAAAAAAAAGGGGTAAGTGGAAAAAAAGGTGATTTGATTATGGTTACTGCTCCAAGGAGATTGGGTTATGGCTGAATTGCTGATGATGTTTTGAAGGGTACAGTTCTGAACCGTGGATTTTTTTTTTCTTTCCCAAATGAAAACACTTCAAGTGACTACACCTTACTCCTTTACCTTACGCTGAGATTTTATTGTAAAACTTTTGTTTTGCCTCTTACCGAAAACACAGTAGGTGCAAAATGTATGTAATCACCTGATCGATAGTTTCAATCGACATCTCTGCAGAAGATTCTCCGACCTTCTTGCAGTGTCTTACCGCTCTGCTCAGTGAATTATGGACATTAATTTTCCTTCATAATTATGAAAAATGGATTTTCTGGTGTAGCTTCTCTGCATGTCCCCCAGGCAAGGCCCACACTGAAACTCAATCTCGTTATAGTATTGGCCGACAGTTCAAGGCTGTCGTCGTACTGGACAGCTTGCAAGGATTAGTATTTGAATGTGGTACACTGGTGAAAAATGACTGTGCACCATCACAGGAATGATATCGACGGGGTATACGTGACTCTTCGTGCTTGCAGATTGTTTTTAAAATTTACATTAACATTTACATTTTTGGACACATCTGTGCTCTGAAACAAGATTGATCTCTGTCCAGATCATCCAGATGGTTCCTTTTTTCAGAGCCATGTGAAAAATCGGTTAAGGATCAGTGCCGACCATAGAATGCACATAGCTTCAGCTGTGCGGGGCAGAAGACACCCAGATCTCCCTCTCTCTTGCCATCTCCTCCTTCTCTTCTTGTGGGATCCCGAGGCATTCAACCTCAGGAGTGGCTGTGTTTACAGGAAGTAGAGCAGGTCATCTACTAATCAGAAGGTTGTTGGTTCAATCCAGTTCAATCTATCCTTGGGCAAAATACTGAATCCCTAGTCGCTCGTGAGGAACTCATTGGAGTGTGAATGTTAGATAGAAAGCACAAGCACAAAAAAGTGTGTGTATGAATTTCTGTGGGAATGGGCATGTCGTTTAAGTGCTTTAAGTGCTTTGAGTAGAAAAGCCAAAATACTAAAATACTTCACCTAGGAGGAATCCAGGAGGCATCCTAATCATTTTCTACTGTAGAAACATCTACAGGTAGAGAAATGGAGGCCACAGTCCTGACTACTCATCATTGCTTTTGTTACCTGGGCTGGGGTCACCAACGGGTGTCTGAGCAGACTCTCAGCTTTAACATCACATTCGTCAGTTAAGACTGTGTTAGCATGCTGTTCGTGCAGATACTGACAAGAGCTGATAACCTGCTCGGTTCAATTGAAATCAATTGTACTGACCAAAATTGCATAAAAATGTTTAAAAGGCTTCAGATGGGGGAAAGATATTTTTTCAAAAAAACTAATAATACATTTTTAAAAAGTCACTTAGTTATTAAAATAGACATAGATTAAATAAATACACAACCCATCATACACATCCCCACAGAGATGGATATATAAACTTAAGTTGGAGAACACTGCACCATTTCTTCTTCTCCAACTGATTATTGCAAGTGAACAGGAAGAAAAAAAGAGTCGTTATTTATTTTCTTAGTAGCCACCATCACACAGATATCTTTCAAAGAAAAAAGTAAAGCAAGTAACAACACAACTGTAATTGCACTGATTTAATTTAGCACACCAATGCATTGCATTATTGCATTATAAGAATATACAATGTAATTCACGTCATGTGCCAACCTGCTGTTCTGTATCAACCTGCAGAAAATAATGACAGGAGAAAAGGACAGGAGACTGGCCAATCACTGAGCTTCTCATAGTAGTTCAGGTGCATGGTATAAAGAGTAAAAAGTCTATACAGAAGTTAAAAAAAATGTGGTGGTGACATTGTTAAGTAGAAATATTTTACCTGAGATGTGGTTTGAATCCTCAGTGAAAACTAAATTCAGCACTGACGTATTTTTGGCAGTGAGAAGTCTGTGCTTGTCTGGTGGGAGACTAGAATGTGGGGAGAGCTACAGAAGGAGCACAGAGAGGACACAGCAGCAGTTGATTTTAATTTTAACACTCAATATGCAATAGAAGTTTATTTCGAGGGGTTGAAAAAAATGCTTCAACTCTACTGAAATTACTTTGCACACACATTATCTACACACTAACCCTTTTATCAGCAGCTCAGATGTAATTGGTCAAATTAACACAGTAATAAGTAAAAAGCCTGTGTTTATTACTTTGTCAAGGATTCTTTTCAGGCAATGAGTCTCTAAAGTCTAAAGTACATATCACCAAAGAATGAGTGTCTTCCTATGTGCTGTTTTGCAAGGCCTTTAAGTGCAGCTATCGTCAGTTATTTGTTGGTGGGTGTTTCTGCATTTGGTTTTGTGTTCAGTGAGTTAAATGCACATGGGATCACGTTCAAGATCTTCAAATAACTCTGGGTTGTTTTCACAGTATGCTTTGAGTCACTGTCCATCTGTACTGTGAAGCACTGCCTAGTCAATTTTGCTGCCCTTTAGATGAATCTGAGCAAGAAGTGTAGCTGTACGCACGTCAGGCTTCGTCCACCTGCTTGTCTTTTGTCACATCATGAATAAGCATGTGATCTCTGTAGAAACCACACATGCCTGTGCATCTCACTGCTTCTGCTGTGATTTAGATTTGACACTGTATGATCCAGATTATTAGCCATTCAAAGGCTTCTCCAAGCTACTTTTCCCTCGTCATTTTGTTAAAATTTGAGCTTAATCTTAAGGCAAATAAATGGTTTGCGCAAATGCCGTTCTATCAGGACAAACCATGTCAAATCTAAAATAGCATTAAATTGAAACATACCAAAGTAAATCAATCTTGTTTCTTTAATTGTCAGAGAGCACTGTCATAAAAGTCCTCGCATGTTGCATCAAGCCTTTACATTACTGCCATCTTGTGGCCGCAGTCAGCTGTTGTCATCAAAAACTGCGCTTATTTCGTGCTCATTGGAGACTGTAGCTCTCACTGACATACCACATGTCTGTCTCCTGTTAGCAATGATTGGAGCCGAGAAAGCTAAAAAGGTAGTTTGTGCAAGTGCATTGTGGATAACCCCCTGGTATTTTACATTAAACTGAGGGGGAAACAGAGTGTAAGACTAGCTACCGCTTGTCTGTTTTCACTGTTCAGAGATCGGTTACAATCTGCACTTTTTGTGGAATCACAGTTAGCATTAGCAAGTAAATGATCTTCAGTGATTTAACATTGAAACGGAGTTTCCTCTTGCTAACCACCTTGGCTAACAGGTGTGATAGAGAGAAGATGGAGTTTCTAACTGCTAACTGCTTTAGTATAATAACAAGAAAAGTTGTGATGATGATGGAGAGAGGATGGCAGCTCTGATGATGTCCAGACTGATAAAACAGCCAGGTTGAACAGGTGCATGCTCAGCAGCAGTTTCACATTGGCATCTATAAGTATCTCTGAATTTAATATTTAACATTTAACCAGTTTCTTCTTAGCACTCCACCTTCACCGGTTTTTGATATTTTAATCCCATCCTGTAGATATTGACAGTTGACCATATCAAACACTAGCCAAGCCTTTTAATTCAGCTGATTTTTTTATTATTAATTAAACACATTAAAGTATTAAAAATGAGCTCAACCTTAAGCATATGCAGCACTAATATTAATCCATTTAAAACTGATGGGGAACATTTTTTCTGCAGAATAATTAATTTTACTTGTGATACTTTATGCACAATTTTTCAGTAATACAGTTTTATGTGTACCAAGGTGTTTTCATTTCAGTTTGATTGCTTCTTTTCCTAAAGGAATGATTTGAAAGATTTATCCACCACTTCCCACTGTCAGCTACTAGTAAATCACTTTTGGTGGGTGATATTTGTTTATATTTATTTAACTATAGGAGTAATCATATTTGGCAATTCTTCAGCCAGGAAGGAGTGCAGAAATGTGAAGATGTCCAAGTAGTGAATAGTGAATGAAGATGTTTTTGTTTGTGTTTATGAGAGAAATGGGACGTCTCTGCTTGCCTTTCTGTAAAAGTCATCGCGCGCCACTGGTTTCCACCATTTGGTGCAACATCTATATTTTTTTCCTCATGGTTTTCTCTTTAATGTAGACTGAAAGATGGCTGGTTATATCGGGAAGGCTTATCATCACCATGGAAAGCCTCCTATGATCAACCACCACTTCAACCCCTTTCTTCTGTGAACTTCTTGAGTTGCTGCAGTGCAAAATGTTAATGTTTTGACTGCATGTTGAAGGTTCACAGCAACATCTTCCAGATGTAAACCCTGCACTCAGAATCATCCTCGGCTTAATTTATGAAGAAATAATGAGTCCACACTACACACTTCATCATGCAACAGCTTCAATCTGTTGAATTAAAGCTTCCCTTTAATTGAATATTGATTCTGTCATTTTAAATCTATTGTAATTGATTGATTTGTATGGTATACTAAAAATTTCCACAACTAACACTATTGATTTATTTTCTCTGATGTACTGCTATTTTAATTTGAAACCAGCTTTAAGGTATTTATTGGTCAAACGGGAGCAATAAACACAACACTGAAACCTTTGAACTTCTTTAATGAGATATAGAAACTTGTCAGTTGCCTGTTTACACATGAAGCTATAGAGAGCAACATGCAATAAGTTGCACATTCATTAGGAGTTAGCTTACAAAATGTAGGTAAACTAACAAGCGCTAAGTGCCAGTCAAAAGTCTTGATACCTTTACTCATTTAGAAGTTCTTCTTTGTTCTCTTTTCCCTTCTTTTTTCTACTTGTAGAACAAAAAACAAATACTATATAATACAATGAACACTCAGTGGAGAGCTCCTAATGTACAAGTTTAGCTGAAGCTAATACTCAGTCAGTTTTAGCTGTTAACCCAGTGTTGAAACTTTGATCCTTTTTGCAAGGGCGATAAAATGGTGATTACAAGGTGATGACGGGAACACTTTGAAAGTCAGTTTTAACTATTGCGGAAACAAAGCACTTAAAATTCCAATAAACACCTCGCTGACTCAGTAACAACAAAGCTGTGCGCTTCACAAAAGCAGTGCGCTTTGTACCGTGTTTAATCGTGCAGGTGTTAATGTTACTGTGACCACGCTTTCAGATCATATTGTTGGCTGGACTGTTTAAAAATCCGTCTTCCAAATTATTTGCTAATTAATGCATGAATTATTTTAATTACAACCTCATTAGCACACCTGATTATGTTTAATATATCGTGCTGATTATAGTAGGACATGATGTTTTGCTGATTGTGACAGCACGACAGCTGAGAGAGTGAGAGAGAGGCACCAGGGGACTCAGAGGACACGGCTCTGTGGGGTTTTCACCCTGTGCCAATAGGGTTAACGGCATGCAGGTCAAGACACACTTAATTCTGGTTAATCTCAGGCTGCTGCACCTGAATTATAAATAACATTTTGTCACTTAGCTCTACACGGACACAGAGGTAGGTTTTGTTGTCCAGTTTTATCTCCAACCCAAAAGCCTTGAAGGGATGCTGACAGAGATGAAAAAAAAAAAAAACCACAAATATAAACCAGAAACAGTATCCCTGCTACTCTGATAAACTGTCAGCCTTTTCCATATGGGACTATTTGTTTTGTATAAAGTAGCTGTCTGTTTCACCTGTGACAGACAGAGTGGATG
This sequence comes from Neolamprologus brichardi, assembly GCF_056152115.1. Taxonomy (NCBI): domain Eukaryota; kingdom Metazoa; phylum Chordata; class Actinopteri; order Cichliformes; family Cichlidae; genus Neolamprologus; species Neolamprologus brichardi. The sequence goes on along the minus strand of NC_142104.1, from coordinate 24,249,696 downwards.
CAGACAGGAGAGAAGAGGCAAAACTGAGCTGCAATGAAAACAACTGCAGATAAATCAACTAAAAGAATAAATAAATAATATTTTTTTGTGGTACCTGTGGGTCACTCTCATCTATTTATAAATGTGGGAATGGGCAACAGCTTTAAAGAGAAGGGCTTACATTTATGCACAAGTAAACTAGCTACAAAAATGTAGTACAGAGAAGCTCTGATATCTGTCTGCTGAGGACACTGCTAATTCAATTCAGTCCAATATAATTTATATAGCAATAAATCACAACAACAGTTGCCTCAAGGCATTTATATTGTAAGGTACAAACCCTACAATAATACAGAGAAACCCCAACAATCAACCAGCCCACAATGTGCAAGCACTTGGCGAGACTTAGCAGGAAGAAACCTCCTCAGACTCAGGGAAGGACATGGGGGGGGGCGTTCAGCTCACACATAAGGTCAGCAGCCAATTCATGAGCTACAGCTATTGCACTGCTTGTAATGCAAATGTCTAATAACCAATCACATGATAGCAACTCAGTGTAGAAAGCAGAAAGGTGATGTAAGTGACTTTAAACAATGCAAACAAAACAAAACACAAGGAGCACAAGTCCAGAAATACATGAATAATTCAAAACAAACTACACAGGGTCAAACCATGAGTCCACATATCAAAAAGTTCAGGGAGCTGACTGCTCAAAAATCCAAAGACACAGTTCAGGCGGCCGACCGTGCGGACAGCAACGGCGGCGGCAACGCAGGTGAGGCAAATCAGGAGGCCGGCCACGCGGAAGGCAGTGGCAGCGGCGAGAGAGCAGGTCTGGAGGCCGCCCTCGACGCCCAACTAAAAGCCTGGAAGGTGGCCGGCAAAGGCAAGGCAGTACGAGCCAAGCTGGATCTGATGATGGTGTAGCAACCGCAGGACCAGGCGAGGCAGGAGCAGACGAGGGTGGAGACACAGAGGCTGGACCTGACGGCAGCGCGGCGGCTGCGGAACCTGACGGCAGCGATGCTGCAGGCGGCAATGTTGCAGGCGGCGATGTAGAAGTCGCAGGGGATGATACAGCAGGTGACGGCTGAACAGACTTCTCTGGACCGTCAGCAGACATGAGGATGTGCTGGCTGGGTCCTCCAGGACCCCCAGTTGACGAGGCGTGGTGCTGGACGGGCTCCTCGGGCCCTCCAGCCAACGAAGCAGGAAGCTGGCTGGGTTCTCCTGAACCCCGAGCCTGAACTGATGACAAAGTTAATGATTCCTCTACCAGCTGAGCTACTGACTGGGCTATGGACTGTAACAAAGTTTGTCGTAAGTCTGGTTGTGGTAGTGACTGAGTGGCTGACGGGGCTGAAGACTGAGCTACGGGTAGTAAATGAGCATCCAAATGCAGGACTCTAAGACAGAATGCAACTCAAAACCACAGCTTTATTGCTGGCATGAAAACAAAACATGAAATAAACACGGAATGCAGAGACCAAAAACACACAGGTATAATCTGAGGGTACAACACGACAATAAGCAAGGACAAACACAGGGCTAAAATACACGGGGACGTAATCAGGGAATGGAAAACAGGAGGGAGACACAGCTGGGAGAAATTAGAGTAACGAGACAGGGGAGCAGTAAAACTGAACACACTGACAACAGACTGGGACTATCAAAATAAAACAGGAAACACAAAACAGATCACAAAGACGCAGACTTAACACTAAACTAAATCTGCAATAATATCAATAATCAAAACAGTATCACTAAATAATCAGAACATAAATCATAATTCAGAAAAAACACCAAAACCTAAGAAACAGAAAGGGCTGGGTCAAACTGATCCAGAACCGTGACATTTTCTTGAACATGACAATACATTCACCTTACTCAAATATGGCCTCCACAGTCACCAGATCTCAACCCAGTAAAGCACCTTTAGGTTTTCGTGGATGTCCAGCCGAGCTGTGTGATGATATCGTGTTGAAGTGGGCTAAAATTTCTGAGAAATGTTTCCAGCACCTTGTTGAATCTATAGCATGAAGAATTCAGGCAGTTAGATTCATATTATTTATTCAGTCTCATTAATTTCTTTGTTTGTTTGGTTTGGGTACTGTTGTTCTGTGGCAGGGAGCTGGTAGGAGGATATCTAACTATATCATGCTGAGTTCAGAGGAATAGTCTTTTGCTTCCTAAACAGCATAATAGTAGTTAATTTAAATTGGTTAATTTCCTTTCAGTGGGCTTGACGTCAGGCCCTTGTGAGACCAGTCCAGAAGCTTAATGCTAGCCTGCTTTTTCAACTCCAAACACTTTGATGTGTAATTAGGATCATAGCTGTTGATATGAGATGAAGATGAAGAATTTGGAAGTAGTCCTTCTTCATCTTCATGAAGATGACATGATTATGTCCTTCTTCATCATGTGGATGCTACCACCATCTTGCTTGACAGCTGCTAATTTTTGCACCTTGCATCTGGTACATCTTGCAGATGAGTACAGAATCATTAAACTCCCTATGAAGAAGTAATTTTAAACATTTCCTAAGTGCAAGAGTAAGGAAGTTTTTAACATGGATTTTCCAAACATCCTATATTTATTTTGAATGTTTGCACTATTTTTACTTTACATAAGGAAAAATAAATAATTTAACATTAGCCCACCTGATGCTAATAACTAATTCTGTATCGCTTTTGCTGCAGTTATCTGTAGTTTTCAAGTCTCACACTTGAAGGTGTGTCTTGTGCAGAAGTTGTTTTTCTTCGTCTGATACTTTGCAGTCCATTCCTGTGCAGGGTTCTAGTGATTATCTTCTTTGAGACTATAATTCCTGGCTTGGCTAAGTCGTTCACTCGTGTCCTGGCAGTTGCTCCGGGGTCTTTAGGCACATCTCTCACTAGTTTTCTTTCCAGAGTCTTTGAAATGTGTGACTTCCTACCTCTGCCAGCATTGTTCTGTATTGTGTGGCTCTCTTTTCGTGATGATGCTTATCCCTCTAGTTCTTGAACTTGAAAACATTGTGATAACTTTGTATATCCATCTTCTGCTTTGTGAGCAGCAACAATTCTTTTTCTCAAGTAAACTGATTTCTTTTGTTTTTGGCATGATGCTTTCTCAAGTGACTGTTCAAACCCCCGTTGAACACAACCTTCACATTTAACTTGATTTTAGAAGCTTTGAGCATTACAAGGTTAAAGCAGATCATTGCACAGCAGTAGTTTTTGCTATGGGTCAACAAATATGTCCGTTTTTCAGCGCCTAATATTGATCCTGCTAATTTTTGTGTTTCTGAAATAATTCTGTTATTGTGTGCAAACAGAAATACTTTATGCTTTGTAAAGAAAGCTAAAATTCTGAAATGAAATCATAAAATAACCATGCTCATGGTGAGTGAAAGTAAACTTCTGATCACAACTACTCATGCATAATGTGCCCTGGAGTCAGGAAGTCGCCGAAGGCAACTTTATTAACCTGTGCAGTGGACCACGGCACAGACCTTCAGACTGTTATAAGTGCTGCGGCTTGTGAGCGACTGGAGTTTTGGGCAAATGTTGGGTTCATATCATCTGGCAGGGCTGCACCTCACTCTACACTCTTGCAGCTTGTGCTGACATATGTCAGGTGTAGGCTTAGCCCGTGTTTTCTTTGCACTAGTCGAGACAGCCATCACAACTGAGACAGCTGCGACAGCTTGCAATGGCACTGATTTAGTCAACTGTGCAGGATCCAGTCACAAAACTTCACAGATGTGTTGTTGACATCAAAATGAAGGACAGATCAAAGATGTGTGTGGTCCCACCCATGCATACTAAAAAGCACTTAGTAAGCAGGCAACAGAAAAGTCCCATTATGTAATTTATAACTCATATTTATTTGGTTTATAAAGATATTTTTAACTGGCAAATTAGTATGGCAGCCTATTTGAAAAAAAGACATGAACATTTACATAATTCTTTTATATTTTATATCGTGAGAGGATGCCACCTGTGCAACAAACCCAGTCGTGAAATTTTCCCCTGAACTAAATATTCCACAGTTAAAGTGAAAGCGATTGAGAACGACAGCAATGCAGTCATGAAGTTGTAGGCCACATAAAATCACAGAGCAGAGTGAGTGGATGCTGAGGTGCATAGTACACAGAGGTCTCCAACTTTCTGCACAGTCAGTCACTACAGACCTTCAAACCACATGTGGCCTTCAGATTAGCTCAAGAACAGTGTGTAGAGAACTTCATGGAATTTGTTTCCATGGCCAAGAAGCTGCATCCAAGCCTTACATCACCAAGCAGAATGCAAAATATCGGATCCAGTGGTGCAAAGTACGCCGCCACTGGTCTATAGAGAAGCGGAGACGTGTTCTAGAATGACTTTTGACATTATGTGGATTAGACAAAATCCAAAATGAATTCAAACTTGTGCACCTGATTCTTGTTAAAGTCCATAGAGATGTATGCTGTTAAAAAAAATCACACTAAACAAAGAGCATTTCAAAGAAATCATTCAAAGCCCCAAATTACCATGACATAATGCTGATTATGAGTTTATGTAACCACAACTCTATAACACATTAAAAAAGGCATCAACAACATCATTTGACACATTAACCTGGGGAGTCAGTTGTACTGTTTGTAGGAATTGTAGCATGGGTGTGTGTAGATTGAAAGGTATCTGGTTATATGTCAGCAAGCTTACTTGTAAAAAAAAATAATAAACTTATTCTCAAAACAAATTAAAGGGACAGTTAAACTAAATATCAGATCTTAATGAATGAAATATTAAAGTTTTTGCTGACATACACTGTCATTTTCTTAAAACAAAATAAAGTAACAAGGGTCAGTGGAAACCAAATTTATCATTGCTTTACGGGCTGGATTTTTGGAGCAGCATGGACCTCATGGAGATAAATCTGACAAACCCCAAAATCTTAAAAATATTGCACCAAAGTTTAATAATAATGACATTGAAACATTCAACTTACCTCCACCTCAGCTCAGGCCTTGGCACAGTGAAAATTACTCAAATGTAAATGACCGCCCTGATGCATTTTTTCTTGACAGGTAACTTATTCACATCCCATTTTTTAATAAGGCATTTAACGCCGCGTGGGGCTAATGCAGTATTACACAGTGTTCACTCTGTAAGGCGCAGCTCCACCCCTTAACTGCATATTGATCCTATCTGTGCAATTTAGAACTGCCTCTCTTCCCTCCAACTTGCATCCACAATGCAGCCTGAACACACAGTTATATTTACGCATAGACGCACTGTGTGTGTGCGTTGGGGGGGGTTCACACTCGAATACATGACTAATAGACTGTCGACATAGATAAATGACTTTTTAAGCAAAAGAAAATTGCTCTGTGTTCCATTCACTGAACAGTAGTTTCCTCTCATCTCTCTCTCTCTGTTTCCTCTCGGTCTTTCTCCACCTTGTCCTTTTCCTTCTGCCTTTTCTCTGCTCCCTGTTCATCATATCTCCATCTCCACACCCTTGCAACGCTGGGTCCTTTCTGTTCTGCCAGTTCTCGTGTTCTCGCCCTGCTCTACTTCTGCTCACTTTTCCACCCGTGTTGCCAAAGCAACAAGTAGCCGAGGTTTGAGAGGAGAGTTGCCTCCTTTCATTTTCTTCCTTTTCTTCATTTTGTGTGAAGGAGGAGATAGAAAAAGATCTGGGACATCACAATAGTGGAATTATGCAAATTAATCCACCCAGTGACAATGGATTAGAGCGGCCTCTCTCACAGCTGACAGAAGGGGTTTAGAGTGAGCTCTGAGAGTCACTTTAAATGATTCTTGTCTCACAAATCAGATTCACATTCACGCTAATATTTCCGTGTCCAGCTTTTGCCTTTCTCCAGCCTGGATGTTTGAATGGCTTCTGTATCTGTGCACCATGTAAGGAGATCTGACTTTCTTTATAGCAGATGCTGACAGAACCTTTGCACTGAATAAGAAGACATTACTATAGCATCTCAAGTAACCAGCATATACATGTTTATGCGTTTGTCCGCTGTGTGCATGAGTGCTGAGCTGTGACAAATTAGAGTTAGAGGAGTGCATCCAACTTATTTGTTCCCAGAAGAAAGAAACCAGACATACCTCCTGCCTCCACACGTCACTTTATGTACTTCACATCTCATTTCCACCTTATTCTGCGTGCAGCACCTGGGTAATATTCTTTCAATGATCCATATTTTCCTAACAACTCGCATTAGAGCTGCATTTTACAGAAATAGGATGGTTTGAACTGGCAGCATTTTGCACAGCAAATGCAAAATGATTTCTCTTTGTTACGAACGTTGCGGGCTCCATAACAATGGCAGCACTGCTTCTTTTATTTTTTAAAAACGTGCCTTTGTCAAGAAACGTGCCGCAGGTGGCCAATTTCAATAAAGTTACTAATCGCACACGGACGCTCTTGTGTTATGTTGCAGTCTGGGCAAACACAGAGGGAGAAGCACAATAGAAGAGATCAAAAGTCATCGGCAGCCTCACAACAATTTTTATTTTACTGTGTGAGCATTTATTTTTGCCTTGTGTTGATGCTTTTGGGTGTACATTGATTGTGCATTTACACTTTTGCCTCTCCGAGGAATCTCTCACTGCCTCTTGGGGTGGTTTGAGAAGGTAGATCTTTACACATCCCATGTGCACACCATAGGTGTTTACACTTTACACATTTTATACTGAAGTTCATTAAAGATTTAAACAAGACTGAGACCTGGCCAGGCTAGCTGCACTCTGAGGCTTTACTCTGACAATTAGTTGCTCTGCCTGAGTAAGCACTGCTAACATGCTGATACTTAGTATAACATAAAGTTGGCCTCATAAGTACGCTAAACATGGAAATGATGTCACTTTTTGATCATGAAAACTAAACATTAGGTACAGGTAATACAAATATTTTCACCTAGCTGTGACTTGGTGACCATTAAACCTTAAACTTCATTGAATTCCAGCAGTCTGTAGCATTGGCAGGCTAATCGTTACCACTGCAAAGCAGGGTTACCGAGTTAAATGAATCTCAACTTTGAAGCAACCAGCTGAAGCCACTACCAAAGTTCTGATGACTGACACACGATGGAAGGGGGAAATACACAAGTGGATTACCTACACAGCTGGAGCCTGTTCACTGAAGTCCAACTTCAAAGTGGTGTGTGATGAGCTAATGGGATGGGGCTTTAGATTTAGTAGGCATGGATGTCTGCAACAGATTTCATAGCATTCCTTGAGGCATCCATCCATCCATCCACTTTATTAACATCTTATTCAATTCAGGGTGGAGCAGGGGGTTGGGGGCTGGAGGCTATCACAGTTGTCACAGGGCGAGAGGAAGGGTACACCCTGGACAGGTGGCTACTCTATCACAGGGCTTCCCAGAGACATTTCACGCAAAAAAAAGCCAGAGCCAGACAGAAGTGCTTTCAATTTAGCAGTCCATTTACATTCCAACCCTCAATAATGGTCATGAACTTAGGGTAGTGAAGGAAATTGCGGATGTAAGCAGCTGAAATGAGTTTTCTAGCACAGGATGTCTGAGCTAAGCCTAAGAGAGCTCAGACATCTGGAGGGAGCGCGGAGTGGAGCTGCTGCTCCTTTAGCTTGAAAGGAGCCAGCTGAGGTGGGTCGAGCGTTTAATTAGGAAGCCTCATGGGCGCCTTTCTTTGGAGGATTTCCAGGTGTGTGCTGGAGAAGACCCCTGACTAGACCCAGAACCTATTGGCAGATCATACAGTCTGGGGGCACCTCAGGGCCTCTAGAGATGGATGGATGGATGGAAAACATCTATTTGGTTGAGATCTGTGTAAACATAAAAATATCTGTGTTCTAAGATTAAACTCCCAGCAAAGTATGAAAAAAAGCACCAAGTGTATGAATTCAGTTTTTATGGGTGTGTCAGAATGAGCAATGTACTCCTCTATGAGGGCACTGATTGACAACTCTCACATCAGTGCGAGTGGACTGAATTATTTACAATTTAAAAAAGGAGACAGAGCAGATTCTTGCAAATTCTAGCAGCAATGAAGATTCATTTGTGGGATGAAGGCGCTGCTGGCCAGCAAACTGTTTGCTGGTAGACGGCGTAAATCACGGCGAGTCAGAGGAACAAGTGACGCTAATGCTATCTAGCTTTTATAGCAATATTAAGTTAGGTTACGGGGGTCGTGCTAAATCTGGCGGAAGTCGTCACTGTGGCACGAGTTCTGCTGAATCCTGAACACGAGACTGACAAAAAGAAAAAAACACTTTAACAACATAACTCTTTAATTCATCACCGCACAGTTCATGTTGTTTTTAATGTTTTCAGTCATTATTTTTTGCCATTCATAATGTCTTCAGAAACAAATCTCTGAATTTCGTTCACACAGTCTTTGAAGTGTAATAACAGTCATGGTTAAATGAAACCAACGTGGACAATCTCCCATCACACTGACAGGAGCTTAATGATGTGTTCAGAGAGTGGAACGCTTAACGTGACTCTTGCTGTTCTAATGAAATTAGTTTAGGGAAAAAATAGGAAAATATTGAATTTATCAAGACAATAGCAAAACAAAAAAGGAGGGGTGAGTGGAAATAACGACCTATTTCTCATAACAGCCTTGCTCTTTCTGTCAGTGAGGAAAATGAAGGGCACTGTCTTGTTTTTGTGCTTTTGTTAACTCCTCCTGTAGTTTCTTCTGTTAACGTTCTCTTTCTAATTCCACTTTTATGCAAAAAAGAAGAAGAGAGCAAAAGTTGCTGATCATGGGCTGTATATAAAAGATGGAAGTATGCACAGTGACAGCACCCGTTGGTTTGTGAAGCCTCACACCACAAACAAGTGGTGGATCTCGCTCTGAAACCAAGGAAACATATGGTAGTCATGTGTCCCACACCTTAAGGTATACTCTCAAAACAGGACCACAGTTTACAAAGTGAAAATCAGGTTATATTAAACAGCTGACTCGGATGATAAACCCACAAAGGAAACTGATGATGATACATGAGGTGATTAGAAGAGTTGCTTTCTTCATAAATACAGTTAGGTCCATATATATATACCTGTTTAATGAAACACACTCCAGTTATAGTTATGTAATAGACATGGACATAATGTGTAGACTCTCAGCTTTCATTTCAGGGTAATCACAATTAAATTGGATGAAGTGTTTAAGAGTTTCAGCTCCTGAGTCAACCTCTTTTTAAAGGGACCGAAAATAAGTGGACTCAAAGGCTATTTCAAGAGCATGTGTAAGCAATTCCTTTGTTATGTCATTAGTAATTAAGCAGATAAAAGGCCTGGATTTGATCTGAGGTGGGGTGCTTGGATTTGGAAGATTTTGCTGTAAACAGACAACATGTGGTCAAAGGAGCTCTCCATACAGGTGAAATGAGCCATCCTTAAGCTGCGAAAACAGAAAACACCCATCAGAGAAATTGCTGTAATAGTAGGAGAGGCAAAATCTACAGTTTGGTGCATTCTGAAAGGACTGGTGGACAGTGGTGGATGATCGCAAAATCATTTCCAGAGTGAAGAGAAACCCATTCACAGCAGCCAACCATGTGGACAACGCTCTCCAGGAGGTAGGCGTGTCAATATCCAAGTCTACCATAAAGAGAAGACTGCATGAAAGTAAATACAGAGGGTTCACTGCAAGGTGCAAGCTATTCATAAGCCTCAAGAATAGAAAGGCTAGATTGGACTTTGCTAAATAAAACATTTTTTTAAAAAGCCAGGACAGTTCTGGAAAAACATTCTTTGGACAGATGAAAGCAAGATCTACCTCTACCAGAATGATGAGAAGGCATGGAACAGCTCATGATCCAAAGCACACAACATGGTGGAGGCAGTGTGATGGCTTGGGCGTGCATGGCTGCCAGCGGTACTGGGAGACTAGTGTTTATTGACAAAAAGGTCCCCAAACAAACAGCAAGAAAAGGCCTGGAAGAGCAAAGGTGGAAACCCAGCATCTGGCGGTGTCAGTTATTGTTTTAGTTATTTAATTTGTTCAGTTTCTTTTAAACACCTGAAATGAAGGGATTGCATTTTTTAAATGCTTTAATTTCTCACATTTTTATGCAGTCTTTTTGTCCAACCCACTGAATTAAACCTGAAAGTCTGCAGTTCAACTGCATCTGAGTTGTTTCATTTAAAACCACCAACCGTCCAAATAGCAATCGACCTGCTCTGCCTCCTGAGCCACAGCCTCCCCAGATGCATTTGTCTGCTCCTTTATTTCCCAAAGCGTCGTCACAACAGATGGATTCACACAGATTTTGCACCAGATGCCACCCTCACATGAATCCAAGCCTGGGACCAACTCTGAGAGTACGCTGACTTGTAACCCACTGAGGCTGAGTTTCAAACAGATCTCAAACCGGCTATCTTAACCACTCCACCGTGGAGCCAATGTTTTATCACAGAGAAATGGAGGTTTAATGCACTACTGGGTTAGCGTCACTTTTTTGTGCCATTTTCTGTACAGAGTAAATGAGACTCCCTCGCAATTAGCACTGCAAGGAAACAACAGCAGTGGCACGATAATGAGAGAAGCCAAAAGGTTTTACTATGAAAACTATTGCGGTGATTTAAGGAACCAACAAAAACAGGCAAACGTAATCACCTAAATGTCACCTCTGCTCCTCAGTGCTGTGGATACACCCAAAAGAGATGTTTTTTCCAGTATTGTTTTGTTTTAACTCTTATTTGATGCGCAAACGATTGTATCTGTTTAGTGTCACGTGCATGTTCCCCGCCATGCTGTGTACAGTACCCGTATTAGCATTTTTGTGTATGTGCACTAATGACTGATGTTTTACTGATGTTTATACAGCATCTTCAGCTGATGTCCTGGAATGATCTGTGTGCTCAAGTAACTCGTCAGGTGCTTTGGTGCAACCTGACAGCAGGTTCCTGGCATCATGATGCAGTGCATGCTGCATGCCTTCAGGTGTACATGTATATTTTCATGAGATATCAAACAAGATTAGTACCATTCCTTCTATGATGAAGCAATTCCTTTGTGGAAAGTGTGCAGAGAGACTGCAGGCTGTGTTGACTGAGAAACAAGGGCACAGGTGGCACCATACTAAAAAGAGAAGGCAGCATGAGAGAAGGAGGTAGCGGGCTAGATAAGAGGATGCTATAGGAGGAAGTGAGAGAGACTCAACACTTGTATTTTGCTCTGCATCTGGCTATACCCTCCCCCCCTTGCTTCACCGAAGGTCTGATAGGGAGCAGATTTCATAACAGCCTAATAACACCCTCCAAGAGGTCTCAAGATACAGCTATTCTATCTCCGCAAGAGCTGCCATCATCCTTACCTCCACAATCCAGCCCCTGTCAACAGTCGTCAACCCATACAACCCCTGAGCCGACTGATATTGACAATAAAACAGGAGGCAGGATCAGCAGGTTGGCGTGAATGTGTGCACACATGCGTGTAAGTTTGCGTGATGGTGAAAAGGTCCAAAGATTGGACACTCATTCCAGGCACCACCACTCAGAGAAGGGCTCAGTGTGCACCTGGTAGCTATACTCTCACTCGGCAGGATAAAGACAGATTTCATGGAGGCATGGAGAAGAATACAGAGAGGCAGCGGCACTGAAAGAAAAATGTATAATGATCCCCGTTGTCACAGGCGTGACTTTTGGACAGCTCTGGTTAGTCGTACTGTGCTGCAGAGGCGAGGGAGAGAATTGCGAGCCTTGTCATGCATCATAAATGTAATACCATATGGGAATGTAGCTCGCGCGCACACGGCAGAGAATAGGAAATCTGTGCTCCACATGAAAAAGAATGCATCGCTTTTTATGAGGTAGTGAAGGACATATTGTGTGGAAGGGCCTCATAAACATATGCATGTTTCTCTTATGAGTTTTTCCGGGATTTGAAGGAAGTCTGCACAGAATGACGAAGCCGGATTAAGAGGCGGATAAGCACAGATACTATTTACATTGAAATGGCTCCACTGTTTGAGAAGGAAGACGATGAGCAAGAGAAGTGGGAATGGAAATAGATGGGAATGAGATGATGTGATCTGGGAATCTGAATGTGAATAGAAATGAGGCTGAAGGTGCAGACAAAAATAATCAGGTATAGGACGTTTGCGCTGATAGATACAAGATCAGCATGCATGCCATTTCACTCACCCCTACCCCAGAAGGGCTCTTCAGTGGCAATCTCATTGCTGCCTCTCTTTTTTTCCCTTCTCCTCCTAATATTTGCCACAGAGGTTTCAAAGAAAAAAGTGGATTTTGCGAGTGTGGAGGAGTTTTCATCTGTCTCTGGTGGGATTGTTAAAGCAGACAGTATCTATAGATCTTTTGGGGGTGGGGGGTCACAGCATTCAGAAACCTCCATTTGTTCGTGCCATCATCCCCTTGGTAAAAAAATAAAGGACAATCAATGTGTGTGAATCAGCTTGTGGCAAGAATCTGGACCCCTGCACCTACGGGTGAAGACCCTATCATCTTTGCTTGCTGCACAGCTCTGCAGAGGGAACGGCAAAGCTTAAGACATCATGCCCAGATTTGGCAGCGCTTACTTTCAGTATATCTGCCTATTTCTCTGTCCTCTTCCCTGAGACTTAGCAGCATCTGCAGTGAGACTGATCAATAGATCACACCAACAAGAGGTCTTGAGGCCAATTAGGCTGGGCAAGATGGGCTGGGGCCAAGCTGGTGTCAGGCTGTGTGTCAATACTGAAGCTTGTCTGCCCTTAGGAAGAATGGATAAGGAATAAAGGCAGACACATATTACTCTGCGTGTGTGTGTGTGTGTGTGTGTGTGTGTGTGTGTGTGTGTGTGTCTTTTTATGAGAGACAGAGTGTGTGTCCTGTGCACTGCCGTTCCTGATTTACATTAAATGATCATCACCCGAGCAGAGAGAAGTTCTAGCACATTTTAAGCCCTCGGCCGCACCCTGTTCTCAGTAAATGCCTTCTTTACTGTCAGGTCTGCTCCTACATACCAAATAGAGCAGAGAGATGAAGGGCCACTGATCAAACATTATTGTCCCGCTTTCTTGCACAATACTTTAGCACCCTCTGTCGGCATGTTCGGTCACAACAGGGTTTAAGGAAAATGAAAAAATTGAAAGAAAAATCTTCCGTCACCCGACCTGTTTATGCATCCCAGCTGATGCAAATGATCTTCAGTGTGCAAATTTTCAACAAGCTCCTGCCAGAAAACAACTGTCATCCCCTGAACCCAAACCATTACAATATTAGTTTAATTTCCCCTCGACTTTAGCAGAAAATTACTTCGCAGTCGTGAGCTATAATTTATCTGTGTCTGATACCTATCTTTGATTGATCATGAAGGTGAATTCATTAACCTTAATTGCAAAGTTTATGTGGTGAAAGGCCATGGGTGTGGCAGGGGGAAGGGGAGGTAATATCCAGTTCATTCAGTATTGATTTGCAAAAGACTTCTAGCTGAGCAATAACTGAGAACTGTCTTTCTGTCACACACACACAGACATATATACATATATACATACAGGGACACACAGCCTAACGATCTATGACAATCAAGTTAATTAAAGTCGTTGAACAATCAGGTACTTGGAGTAAAGACAGAATTAGTCACCCTTGAGCCAAACACTTTAAATCTTAATCAGACATACGCTAATTAAACCTCATTTCAGCAAATAGCCTCAAACTTGGATTGATGCATGTGTGTGATGCTGTTATATGGCCCTACTGTTTGTTTGTTTTTTAAAAGTGGACATATTCACCATGACATCATCAGTTCTTTTTATGGACCTGAGTTTTGTAAGTTTCATACTGGGTGGCACGGTGGTATATCGATTGTCACAGCAACAAGTTCCTGCTTCAGATCCTCCGCAGTCCAAACGCATGCATGTTAGGTCAGTTGGTTAATCTAAGTTGGCCGTAGGTGTGAATGGTTGTCTATCTCTCTGTGTTAGCAGTACAACTGGTGACCTTTCAAAAGTGTGCCCCGCCTCTCGCTCTACGACAGCCGTGATAGGCTGCGACACTACTGCAACCCTGAAGGGGAAATGTTTGGAAGCTCAGTAAGTCATGGTTAGCAGTGTCGACACACAGCAAGAAGCTTCTGGCTTCAGTCCTGGTAAGAGTAGCAACTTTCAGGCTAAAACGTGAAGCCGACAGAGGGAAGTACCAAAAACCGCAATTGGCTCCAAAAGGGAGTCTGTCTCCATAGAAACCCAAAATAGCTTTGCACCATTAAAAAGCATGTTTGTGGGTACTGGTTTAGCCCACAGGCTGGGCAGTTGAGGTCCAATTGAGACCCGATGTCCTTTGCTGTGTGTCTTCTCCCTCTTTCTTTCTCTTTCTCCACTTCCTGTCTTTTAAATAAAGGCATTTACAGCATTGTTTTGGTCTCTAGAGACACTTGGGATCAGGGGATTGGCCACTTTGACTGACAGGTGTCCAAACACAGGCAGATCAGTTTCTACTAACTTATGATTCTGTATATAAGTAATTAAAGTATGAAAGTATATGCTAAAAAATGTGGTACACACTGAATGAGTAAGATTATGATCCAGTAATATAATTTTTCAGAAAAAGACCATTTGGCATAAGGAGTACTTTGCTGTAGTTACCTTTGGTGAAGTTAGGCTACTTAACCAGGATTATGACTTTTACTTCAGGAAAGGGTCTAAATATTTATGTTGCCACTTTACTTTACTGTATTTCTTTCGGATTCAAAATCTGAATTTCCTCTGTGCACACCGCCCTGCTCCACTTAAAAACTCTTGGAGACAGCCTTCCTCTCACAGTCCAAAGAACTGCATGTTAGGTTAATTAGTGATTCTGAATTGCCCATAGATGTAGGCTGTGAGAGTGTGTAGCTGTCTTTCTATCTGTGATCTTGACCTTTCTGGGGGTATATACCCCACCTCTCACCCTACGATGGCTGGGAGAGGAGTTCACAGTTTTGGAATGAGAGTGTGTTGGAGCCCGCTGAGATCCTAATGGGTATCGCTCTTTAAAGAGCTTCTGCAAAGATGACTTTTTCCAACCCTGGCAGCAGCCTGTGGAGATGAAAAATAAAGCCCAAAGCTTAAGTGCCAAAAAAAATGTAATTCTTCTAATAACCACTCGGGATTGGCTCCCAATGTAAGTCAGTTCACACAGACTCTTTATAGCAGAAATACACATGTTTATTGCTGATACAAAAAGAGGTTTTGATCTCGCCTTCAAAATAACTCCACAGGTGGTAATTTGTGTGTGTGTTTTCCTTTTTATATTTTATTTATTTATTTATTTTAAAACTAATTTTATATATATATATATAAAACTATCATATATATATATATATATATATACGGGCCTAACATTATATTTTAAAGTCTGTCCATTGCCCAAGTGCCCATTAATCTTCATATAATGAGCAACAGAATGTAAAATTGACTTTTCTGATCTCCTTCTCCGCTCCAATGAATAACAGGCCTACAGACTTGCAAACTTCTATAGCCATTTGTATGTTACTGAAGATAAAGAGAGACTTAAAGATAAATCTTTTCATTCCAATCTTCTGTCTTTTTATATGCTTTAAATGCAATATCAGAAATGAATTCTGAAAGCAGCCACCTTGACACGACTTACTGCCCAGTTCTTTTGCTGTAGTTTGTTGAAGGACTTGTAGCACAAGGTATACTGCGACACCAGATGGTATGAAGAGGCCAATGCAAAAAATTAAAATAAAATTAAGAAATAAAAAATAAAGAAATATGCCAAGGGAAATTAAGCTTCTAGCTTGTTTTTCAAAGCTTGACTAACCAGTTATGTCACAACAAATCCTACTCCAGGCAAAAAGCTTTGGTGTTGCTGTTTTGGCATCGCAACTGCTTTGCATGTCAGTTCAGGCTGGGCAGAGCGATCCAGTCATTCTCAACCTGAGGGACTCTATACCAGGAATTCAGCTCATGAATCATGCACACCCAAGGCTCCAGCATAAAATCACTCATTTTTTCCATTTTTTCCATGAGACGAAAAAGTTGGACAGTTAATGCCAGGAGCAATTGCAAAAATAGGGATATTTTCTACCTTGTAATGCTTTCAGGAACTACCCACTTCACTCACATTCTGTGAATAGATAGGAGATTGGGAGCATGAGTTAGGTGCAAAGTAAAGAAGAATGGAAGAAATGCACACCTTAATTTCTCAGAAATAATTTCATCTTGCTTGTGACCTCATTTCCTGGAAAGTGCCTAGCCTACAGAGACGGCCTCTCATTACCAGGTTCTTTTTTTCTAATCTTATTGGTGTTGTAAAATTTTACAGCACAGAGGACTTAGTGACTTACAGTTCACCACACTGAAGCTGTTGCTCATAGTCTTCTTCTGTTTTACTCCAGACCACTTAAAACAAAGAACAGGTAAGCTTGTTTGATTAATACCACACTTGTAGCCAAGAATAATATACCATTCATTCTTTTATGGAAGCTTCAGGCATAATTTTAGAAGTTTTAGGGCTGCAGTTTACATACTCTGGTCGTACAATGAAAGTTAAACATTACTTCAACGCAAAACAAAGTCAGTACTGCCATTCTGTTTTCCACAGTCGGTCTAATTCTGTTTGACGTGCGCAGACAAGAGCACAAGCTGAAAATATGTTGTTGGCAGGGAAAGCAACAACATAATAGCAATGATAATTAATGACTCAGGTAAGCTGCTGACATTCCTGTGGACGTAAAAGAGAATGGCCTGAGGTCTCGTGTAAGTCCGTTACATTAGTGTCATTATCCTTTAAATGCCTTTCAACCAACACTTAGAAAAGAAGAAAAGATTCACTGAATTGCTGTATTGCAGCTCAGATCCTTTAATTGAATTAAATTGAATTGTGTGACTGATATTTGCATTGAGAGCAGTTGAACCAAACTGGCCAGGGAGTGCAGGTACATCTTATAAGATTATATGTAGTAAATATAAGATTATGTGGTATCAAAGGGAACTATGAGTTTATTTTTATTAGTTTATATTAATGGTTGGGTGGGGTCAATTTTCAGAAACTTTTAGTGAATGGAGGTGCAGATGTTCTTCAACAAGAACCCTCGAGGGAAAGACGTTGAGGACGGAGACCGTTTCAACTTCAACAAGTCCTCCTCATAAATTACCAAAGAGAAAAGCAATGCAAGGATTTTCTATCAATGTCTTAATAATGATTTATAACTAATCTATGCAGTCATAGCAAATAAATACTTTTGAAGATCTGAAGAGGATCTGAAGTGAAGCAATGACGATGTGATTCAAGTGCACACTTTCTGCTTTTATTCCAGAAAATATAACATTTGCTCTTTTTTTACCCCTCAGCTGTAAAAAGCTGATGGGGTATTGATGTCACCCTGCCATGGAACTGGACGGGCGGGCAGGTGGAGGGCGGCATGGACACCCAAGTTTGTGCATATGATAACTCGAGAAGGAGGCAACGTAGGATTTTTAAATTGACACCATAGGTGCATCTATAGTATAAATCAGACATCAAGTGTTCTGAAAATCTTTCAAACAAAATCGAGAATGATGTCACCTTGGATTTTTAAATTGATACCGTACGTCCATGTAATAGGAGGCTGAAGGGGAATCCCGACAGCCATCAGAATTTTTTTTAAACTGCAGCCATTTTAATGAGCTCAGTAGGTAATGCCATTTTACTGCGTTTGGAGATGACTCAAACACATGGTGTAATTCAAGTGGTCTGAGAGGGAACTAGACTAGTGCACTTTTTCTTGGCTCTGTTTCCAGCCTTTGTAAAGTAAACACTGGCTAATTTTTAACCTGAAAGAAGGACGTGCCCATGGCGCCGGTTTGGCTCAGTGGGTGAGCAGGCGACCATATGCTGTATGGCCGCAAAGCAGTAGGCCTGGGTGTGACTCCAACCTGCAGACCTTTGCTGCATGTCTTTCACTCTCCCTCCACTTTCCTGTCTATCTACACTGTCTCTATCCAATAAGGGCTTAAAGGCCCAAAAATAACATCTTAAAAAAAGAAGAAGGACACGCCCGTGCTCATTTACTAGTGAAGGATGGGCAGGGGTCTATTTTGGGGCATTTCATTGTCATGCAGTTTACGATTGGTTAATTGTTTTTCTGTTTGTTTTGTTTCTGATTTTTTTCCCCCAAATTTCTTAAAGCTGAATTTTTACACTTTACGTCGCATCTTGTTCACTTGTATTGAGGCACAATGACAAAACATGAGCTGATTTCCAATATATTTAAGGACCTGACCATACATCTCTCCAAAAAGATGCCACAGTGGATAAGGGCCACATTGTTCATGGGGCAGCAGAAAGAAACCCCGCTGCACTGAGATCTCTGCTGTTTCTTTTCTTCACAGGCTGAACGAATAGTCTGTGAAAGCTGGTCTCACCAAACAATCATCATGAAGAACGCAACAGAAGGTGATTTATTCTTTAATAATAACATATTTGAAGCTCCACCCCCTCAGCAGGGGTTCATTTTCAGTTTCACTTTACAAATGAGACATCCTGTTCGTGCATTTTTATTAATGCAGCGATTTACCACGGGCTAAGTGCCTCCATCCTCAGTTCTTTCCCTCCGCCCAGCTCATATAAAGGCCCTCTGGGCTTTTTTTTTTAATGGGATATTTAATTTATTTTTTCCATTTATTTTTGTTGTTGTCGATGGTGTTGTTTTGTATTTGTGTTTGGTTTAATGTGCATACATGGCATTGAATCTGTTTGATATGAACAACTGTTTCAGTGTTTCTGCACTTTGCTTTATAGGTAATTCTCTCCATTGTAATTGCAAATAGTTTATTATTAATTTAATTACATTGCATTGGGAGCTCAAAGTTTTACTGGCCAATAATGTCATCATTATTGTTTTCACCTAGAGACCACAGACTCCTAAGTAGTCCCTTTTCCTATCCGTAGCTTATCTCGGCATCTTTTCTTGACCAACAATCCATTCTTGTGTTTTACTAAGTTAGTAATTAAATATATTTTCTATTAGAGGAAGGTACAGTTACTTTATGTGCATGCCTTCATCCAGTCAAATTAACTTGAAATGGTTGGTTTGTTCCTAGATTTGTCATATTAAAAATTACAGTGGTTGATAGCAGCCTGTCCACTGCTGCTCAATTTTTCCTTCCCATTTTCTGAAATTCACTTCCGACTGGAGAACTTGTTTCCCCGGTTTCAGTTTGACTGTGCACTGATGGTCTGCAGTATGTCAAACAGTCTAGCAGCTTTGGATAACTTGGTAGGAATTGTGGGGACTCTCTGAATAAGACTTGACGTTTAAAATCCATGAGGATGTAAAATACGAAAACCATGATGCTATTTCTTTCTAATTTTTTAGATGACATATATGCATATGCACTGTCCAAGACACTTACAAAAGTCTCATCACCTTTAACTGTGGGACTCTACGCTTCATGTGAGAATCGAATCAACATGATCCTCAAACAAATGCAAGGTAGGTTTGTCTGGCCCAGCCTATCAGGCGCTAACGACAGGATGCTTATTTTGAAGACCAACACAACTAAATTCTCTGTGTTTTGTAAATACAGTTAAATGGTAAATGGCCTGCATTTGTATAGCGCTTTTCTAGTCCCTAAGGACCCCAAAGCGCTTCACACTACATTCAGTCATTCACCCATTCACACACACATTCACACACTGGTGATGGCAGCTACATTGTAGCCACAGCTGCCCTGGGGCGCACTGACAGAGGTTCACTGTTTCTTTATCACAGTGCCATCAGATGGCTGTGAACATGATTGCAGTGTGTAGAACTATAGCATGGTGACTATAAAAACTACAGCTTTCGCAATAACGCTGTGGTGTATAACAATATAACATTTGCTAAACGTGATGTTTTGTTTTTGTAATGAGTCCAAAAATAGAGCTCTTGTTTCCTCGTATGTGAACTGACTAGGGATGGGTACCGGTATCCAGTGCCATGATGGCACCGGTTCTGACATAAACGGTAGTAACCAGACCGAAAAGCAACGCACATTTCGGTGCTTTATTTCGATGCTTTATTTCGATGCTTTTTTTTCCTGAGCTGTGATACACTTTAGATTCTAGCCAATCATTTTACGTTTCCGAGGATAGTAGGGGGGCCCAGGTACGTACGTTCTTTTAGAGAAGAGCTACAGATTAAAAATGCCCAAGGCGAAGCGGTCAAAAGTCTGGCTGTACTTCACAGCAAAAGATGCAAACTCAGCAGCCTGCAACAAGTGCTTTAAGGTGATACCGTGCAAAGGAGGTAACACCTCAAATCCGATGAAACACCTGGCGACGCATAGCGTTTTTTTTTTTTAAAGCCGAGAAATGCGCCGTATTTGATAGCTTGCTGCGAGACCTCACACAGAGCACATCTACTGCGGGTGTGGTGCCTGTTATCGGACCCGGAGTTAACTTTAACTTAAAACTTAGGTGTTTTAAGGATTTGATACTAACATAAAATACTCGTAGAATAATGAAGCTTCAAAATGTTGCAGACAGATGATATACAGTGTTATTCATTAACTCTGTATATGATGGATTATTGTGTATATTATATTTTCCTGTAAAAACCAGTAGACCAGTAGACATGTGTTTTGTGGACTTGGAGTAGGCATTCGACAGTGTCCCTCGGAGTGTCCTGTGGGAGGTGCTTCAGGAGTATGGGGTGTCTGGCCCATTGCTACAGGCCATTTGATCCATATACAACCATTGCAAGAGCTTGGTCCGCATAGCCAGCAATAAGTCAGACTCGTTCCCAGCGGGTGGTGGATTCTGCCAGGGCTGCCCTTTGTCACAGATTCTGTTCGTAATTTTTATGGACAGAATTTTTAGGCATAGCCAAGTGGTGGGAGGCTTTCACTTGGGTGGTCTCAGAATTTCATCTCTGCTTTTTGCAGATGATGTGGTTCTGTTGGCTTCATCAGGTGATGGCCTGCAGATCACTCTGGAATGGTTTGCAGCCAAGTGTGAACCTAATAGGCCTTGTCCTTGTCAAATTAAAACAATGATGAACCTTGAGCACCACTTATTAAAAGATTTAAGTGACTGTATATATACAGAGCCTGTATGCATACTAGAGATGGCACGATACCACTTTTTTATGTCCGATATCGATATCATAAATTTGGATATCGGCCGATACCGATATGAATCCGATATAGTGTGTTTTTTAATCAATAAAACAGTTTTTTTAATATCTTGCTCCTTTTTGTATAGGTTCATACTCAAGTTTAAATAAACAACAACACTAAAGCTATTCTGTTATACCTGTATGTAAAAAATACACTGCACCCAAAATATTTCATAGTTCAGCAATACTGATCAATCTAATAAACTTAAACCTACTCCATCCTCCCTATTCTGGTATTTTACAGAGTACTTAGCAGAAATATTAAGCAACCTAACTAAGGGTTGCAAACTCCCAGCAAAAAAAAAATATGGAACCACCCCCCACCCTCCACCTCATGATGCTTAATCGACGTAATCAACTTTAATTTGATGCATTGTGGAAAAAAAATGCATAGAAATAAATTATTTTTCAAGAATAATTCAATAGATTCAACATCTTTCTTCTACAGAATTGCAGACTGCACAGATGGTATCTTCCTAAAGGAAAAAGTAGTATAGCTTACTAGGGTATATTAGATTTAACAGTTACTATATGCAGTAATGGACTTCTATATATTGTATATCTGGTGTAGAAAGTAATATTAAATAAATTCTAACAACAGCTTATGAAGCTTAAACGTTCTGCTGTTGTTCAGCCGCTGGTTTCCTCTTTCTGGTGCAAAGTGGGCCAAAAACAAACAAGAGAGACGGACTCTCGACAGAAAAGCCGATCAGCTGATCATTGATCAGTTTCATGATTGAAGTAGCAGCAGGAGAGGGAGGGAGGGAGAGAGGCAGTCGCTCCATATATCAGTTGTTAAGCTTAACGTGGGAATGCTTTACAAACATTCAGAGATGAACTTACACACTTGCTTTACTTCTCTCTGGGATAACTTCCTCGGAGATGAAATGCCAGATTGGTAGCGAGGCTACAAATACACACAGCCGCTCTATCACGTGAGGCATACTGCTGCAACGTGCTATGGTTATGGGCCGAGTTACGCCATGTCGCAAGTTTTGTGAGGTGCTTTTTTGACATTTAATGGATCGGATTACATTTTTTATTTCTCTCCGATATCTGATCCAGTAATTTACGTCAGTATCAGACCGATACGTAATATCGGATCGGTCCATCTCTAATGCATACTTGTGTGGATCAGAGAAAATCCTAAATAAATTCAAACTTGTGCACCCAGTTTTTGTTTTTAAAATCATTAAAGATGAATGCTGTGCTTGTTCCACCCTGGAAAAATAACAGTTCAGAGAAACTATTAAAAGCCTTAAATTACCATGACATTCAACTCTGTGACCACAACTCTGTGCTAAATAACCATATTTCTGCCTTTATTAATATTATTCTTAAATGTAACTCAACCATCAGATACCTGTGTCAGTATTTGTTTTGTGTATTTTCAGTATACATGAATTCAGAGGCTTCAAGGATTGAGCAGGAATATGCAAAAGGATCCAGGCCTCGTTCGGTTAAGCCTTCATTTACCGGCTTTTTTGCACTTATTGGACGACTGCTCTTCTACAAGCCAATCTGGACAAAGGAGAACCAGCAGGGACGAAACGTCAGATTCATTTATGTGCATTTCAGTGCTTGGCATTTTGCCGGTAGTGACCTGCTTTGGGCCGGGATAGCTATACGGCTGATTGAGGCCATGCAAATGAACTTTGGAAAATTACAACTTTTACTCTACCGTGTAGCTCAACATGATGAAAAAGAGGAAGTCAAGAACAAGGTTTGTCTCAATAGAGCTACATTTTTATTTAATTGTTAAGAGCGGCAGATTATTTGCAAAATGCTAACATCAACCTGCTAACATGGTCCTACTGACAATTAGATCCGATACAGATGCCAATATTTTTGTTGATTTAAAAATCTGATATTCCTATATATTGGCCAATATTTTTTTTAATTCAGAAACACAAAATATAGATTTCGCTAATATAATAACATAATGTGTAGCTATTTTTTTACATCCACTCCACCCGACTCTGCTCATATTATCTGCTTAGTACAATGTTTCCCAATCACTGTATGTGCCACAACAAATGATCAGGTGTGCCTTGGAAGATTATCTGGTTCCACCTGATTAGTACTCTCAGGCTGTGTCCCAATTCAGGGTCCGCACACTTGAAGTACGCGCACTACATGTACTAAGTACGGTGCGTACTATCGCTGTGTCCCATTTCAGGGTCTGCACGCTTGAAGTACGCATTTTAAGTGCGGTTACATCACCGCCACGCGACGACGGCTGTCCCAATTCGAAGTGTACTTCAAATGCATACTCCAAATGCGCCGTCGATTTCCCCAAATATCAAGCGTGGTCCGGTGCACGCTTCGTGGTCCCATATATCCCACAATTCATAGCGCGGCGGTGGGTGTGGATAATTTTGCCGCAAAATACGGCAGAAGGGAGCGGCCGAAAAGTGAACTGTCAAAAGTAAGTACTGAATATGACGTCACTTATTCATGTGCGAATGTTTAATAACGAAGAACATTAAAACATTGCTGTTGGCCACATGTCGGCAAAGTTATGTGACACTAGTGATGTTTGTACTTTCAGCATTAACTTGGTTTTAAAGCCTCTACTTCTAAATATACATATAGTCGACATTAATCTTACAGAGAATCTGATGATTTTATGGATAATTAAAGTCAGTCATATATCCACAAACACAACAAGCTGAAAGTCAGTTATATAGATTATATATATATATATATATATATATATATATATATATATATATATATATATATATATATCAATCATAATAATCTGACAATACTATAATATTGGCCATATTATATTTACATTACCATAGTGAGATGACTTTAGTCTCATGAACAACATTAGCTAATTATTATTTACTAGCTAATCTTAAATGACTGTTCAGTACAGAAATGAAGCCCTTGAATCATGTTTTAAAGTCCTGTGGTCTCAGCCTCAGATACTCAACTAATCAAAGTGATGTCAGAACAAAAATGAATGGCCAACAAAACAATTAAGTCCTTCATTTCTGTCAAACAAAGCTGTATGAAACGTGTCTCGCGGTTAGTATCATGGTTGCTAGGCAACCTGAACAGCGCGACGAAGCATATACCGTCCCATTTCACAAGCCTCTCACTTCCGCACTTCTCGTACTTATAGTACGCACCGTACGTAGTACGCGTAGTGCGCGTACTTCAAGCGTGCAGACCCTGAAATGGGACACAGCCTATAAGTACGAGAAGTGCGGAAGTGAGAGGCTTGTGAAATGGGACGGTCTAGCCTTCGTTGCGCTGTTCAGGTTGCCTAGCAACCATGATACTAACCGCGAGAAACGTTACATACAGCTTTGTTTGACAGAAATGAAGGAGAAAAAATGCTTTGTTGGTCATTCATTTTTGTCATGACATCACTTTGATTAGTTGAGTATCTGAGGCTGAGACCATGGGACTGTAAAACGTGATTGTTGGGCTTCATTTCTGTACCGAACAGTTATTTCAAGACTAGTTAGTAAATAACAATTAGCTAATGTTGTTCATGAGACTAAAATCATCTCACTGTGGTAATGTAAATATAATATGGCCAATATTATAGTTATTGTCAGATTATTATGATATATATGTAAGGCTTTACAACTAAGTTAACGCTGAAAGTACAAACATCACTGGCCAACAGCAATGTTTTAATGTTCTTCGTTATTAAACATTGGCACATAAATAAGTGACGTCATATTCAGTACTTACTTTTGACAGTTCACTCTTCGGCTGCTCCCTTCTGCCGTATTTTGCGGCAAAATTATCCACACCCACCGCCTCGCTATGAATTGTGGGATATATGGGACCACGAAGCGTGCACCGGACCACGCTTGATATTTGGGGAAATCGACGGCGCATTTGGAGTATGCATTTGAAGTACACTTCGAATTGGGACAGCCGTCGTCGCGTGGCGGTGACGTAATCACACTTAAAATGCGTACTTCAAGCGTGCAGACTGTCGCTACCCGATCCGTACCGGAAACCCGATCGGTACCCCGTGTCGCTACCCGATCCGTACCGGAAACCCGATCGGTACCCCGCATGCGCGAAAGGTGTCTACTTCCGGTCGTAGCGTTTTACGATAGTTATGGGTCAGAGTATCGGTTAAGATGTTAAGAATAATAAGTATCTCTTAACATGTTTGCAATAATGAAGCATTTCAGTACAATGTAGACAAAAACGAAAAATAAAAAGATAGTTACGGATCGGGACTCCCCGATCCTTACTGCGCATGTGCAAAGTCGGACCTACAAATCGGGAGTCTACTCCCCAGTGTACGAGGATACTGCCACCTGCTGACCGAGCGAATGAACCCCATTGTAAAATGAATTGGCGTCATTACAAACGTGTGTTAAATTTGATTTAGTGATAGTCGAGTGTGTTTATGCTTGTCTGTGAGGAGAGGATTGACTGGAATAGTGATGATGATGTCCGCTATCACTGTCAATTGTCAGTAAACACTTAATCTGGCTGATGAATCTTCACGTGACACATTGCTAAATCAATATTATTAAGTCTGTAATTAGGCGCCATTCTTCTTATTTTACGGCGCTGTTGTTCAATCGGGGAACGCTCTCTGTTGAGGAGAAAAGCATGAATTTGTTTGTATACGGATTATCCATTGTTTAAATGTCCCGGGCAGTCAAAAAGGAGGCAGAGCTGTTGAGAAATGCTAGGAGCTAACTGGGCGCTAACCATATCATTCAAATATGTTGAATGTCGCAATGTTGGCAAAGAGAGGAAGTGACGTAAGATTTGCGCATGCGGGGTACCGATCGGGTTTCCGGTACGGATCGGGTAGTGACACCCCGCATGCGCGAAAGGTGTCTACTTCCGGTCGTAGCGTTTTACGATAGTTATGGGTCAGAGTATCGGTTAAGATGTTAAGAATAATAAGTATATCTTAAAATGTTTGCAATAATGAAGCATTTCAGTACAATGTAGACAAAAACGAAAAATAAAAAGATAGTTACGGATCGGGACTCCCCGATCCTTACTGCGCATGTGCAAAGTCGGACCGTACAAATCAGGTCTACCCGATCTGTACCGCGCATGTGCAGATGTTTTCTTCTTCTTCTGTTCGTTTAATGGCAGTGTACTCCCCAGTGTACGAGGATACTGCCACCTGCTGACCGAGCGAATGAACCCCATTGTAAAATGAATTGGCGTCATTACAAACGTGTGTTAAATTTGATTTAGTGATAGTCGAGTGTGTTTATGCTTGTCTGTGAGGAGAGGATTGACTGGAATAGTGATGATGATGTCCGCTATCACTGTCAATTGTCAGTAAACACTTGGCTGGTGGCTGATGAATCTTCACGTGACACATTGCTAAATCAATATTATTAAGTCTGTAATTAGGCGCCATTCTTCTTATTTTACGGCGCTGTTGTTCAATCGGGGAAGGCTCTCTGTTGAGGAGAAAAGCATGACTTTGTTTGTATACGGATTATCCATTGTTTAAATGTCCCGGGCAGTCGAAAAGGAGGCAGAGCTGTTGAGAAATGCTAGGAGCTAACTGGGCGCTAACCGTATCATTCAAATATATTGAATGTCGCAATGTTGGCAAAGAGAGGAAGTGACGTAAGATTTGCGCATGCGGGGTACCGATCGGGTTTCCGGTACGGATCGGGTAGTGACAGTCACTACCCGATCCGTACCGGAAACCCGATCGGTACCCCGCATGCGCGAAAGGTGTCTACTTCCGGTCGTAGCGTTTTACGATAGTTATGGGTCAGAGTATCGGTTAAGATGTTAAGAATAATAAGTATATCTTAAAATGTTTGCAATAATGAAGCATTTCAGTACAATGTAGACAAAAACGAAAAATAAAAAGATTGTCGCGGATCGGGACTCCCCGATCCTTACTGCGCATGTGCAAAGTCGGACCGTACAAATCGGGTCTACCCGATCCGTACCGCGCATGTGCAGATGTTTTCTTCTTCTTCTGTTCGTTTAATGGCAGTGTACTCCCCAGTGTACGAGGATACTGCCACCTGCTGACCGAGCGAATGAACCCCATTGTAAAATGAATTGGCGTAATTAGGCACCATTCTTCTTATTTTACGGCGCTGTTGTTCAATCGGGGAACGCTCTCTGTTGAGGAGAAAAGCATGAATTTGTTTGTATACGGATTATCCATTGTTTAAATGTCCCGGGCAGTCGAAAAGGAGGCAGAGCTGTTGAGAAATGCTAGGAGCTAACTGGGCGCTAACCGTATCATTCAAATATATTGAATGTCGCAATGTTGGCAAAGAGAGGAAGTGACGTAAGATTTGCGCATGCGGGGTACCGATCGGGTTTCCGGTACGGATCGGGTAGTGACTGTCACTACCCGATCAACAGCGCCGTAAAATAAGAAGAATGGCGCCTAATTACAGACATAATAATATTGACTTAGCAATGTGTCACATGAAGATTCAGCAGCCAGATTAAGTGTTTACTGACAATTGACAGTGATAGCGGACATCATCATCACTATTCCAGTCAATCCTCTCCACACAGACAAGCATAAACACACTCGACTATCACTAAATCAAATTTAACACACGTTTGTAATGACGCCAATTCAGTTTACAATAGGGTTCATTCGCTCGGTCAGCAGGTGGCAGTATCCTCATACACTGGGGAGTACACTGCCATTAAACGAACAGAAGAAGAAGAAAACCCCTGCACATGCGCGGTACGGATCGGGTAGACCCGATTTGTACGGTCCGACTTTGCACATGCGCAGTAAGGATCGGGGAGTCCCGATCCGTAACTATCTTTTTATTTTTCGTTTTTGTCTACATTGTACTGAAATGCTTCATTATTGCAAACATTTTAAGATATACTTATTATTCTTAACATCTTAACAGATACTCTGACCCGTAACTATCGTAAAACGCTTCGACCGGAAGTAGACACCTTTCGCGCATGCGGGGTACCGATCGGGTTTCCGGTACGGATCAGGTAGTGACAGTGACACAGACCCTGAATTGGGACACAGCTAGCTTAAGTGACCGCAGTGAGTAACGGGCAGAACAATTACATTCTCTTCCACTAGAGGGCAGTACAATTTCCTGCTCTAATTAAATGGGTTGTCAACTGCCAGTAAAACAAAAGAAGATGAAGAAGAAATTACATAAATAGTCATGCTGTGAGTGAGACAATGTAGTGTGCAATAGCAAGTATTGTAAGTATTGTGAGCAAGTATAAGTATTTGAAAAGAGAAAATAGACAATCTGACCCGGGTCGAGGAGAAAATTCTGACCCAAATTAAGGCCCTAGCATGAGTGGTGGTCAGAAGAAAGCAAAAATAGTATACGGCAATAAAACCAAGCCAGTTCGTGCCGTGTGATTTTTCTAATGTGAAATATGTGCCGTGGCTCCAAAAGGTTGGGAAACACTGTCTTAGTGTATCTGTGGCATTCCAAAATGTGTTGTCAAGTTCCAGAGTGCCCTCTACTGGGCAAACTATGCAATGTCAACACTCACAACATTAGTGAAGGGTGCTTTGCGCATCCTTTTTACTGTTTTTTTAATTTTGCTTTTAACCATTTTCAACCACTATAAATCTCGATAATGACAAACATGCCAATAAAATCCGCTTGACAATAATTCTGGAGGTTTATAACAACAATCTTTTTTATTCTGATGTTATAAAGACCATGTTCAACATAGTCATATCTTAGTTAAGCCTGTTAGCTATAAACCAGACTTTTCTATGCCGTATTGGTAGAAAGAATTTCCAAGACAAAATGCTAACCAAAAGGTGTGTTGGTTTTTGAGACCAGGTAACTAGTTCTGTAAACTGTCGAGTCTCATGAAAGTAATCACAAAAAATGTTTTGACCTGATCCATAGAGGCATTTAAATATCTTTACCAAATTCCATCAATCTAGCCAGTAGTTCTGGAGATATTACCCAGAACCAAAATATAAGACCTCATGGTACAGAAAATGAACCTCATTTGGCAACTCTGAATCCATGTTTAAAAGCATGATAATAATGTGTGTGTATATATGTATGTTTTTCTCTATTTTGCTTTGTTTTTGTTTTAAAAAAAAAAACTCAGATTGTGGAGGATGGTCCTAACCACTGGAGTTCCAAGAAGATTTGCTGCTGCCCACTGTGGCTTTTTCTCCTTTCCCTTCTGGTGGTACCACTTATCATCCTGATTATCCTGTTAACGGTTGGCTTTCCCAAATTTGGACTGAAACCAGATGAGGAGGTGGATGACAGCAATGGCCAGGTGGGTGTGCTGGAAGGCCTGGCAATTGCCACATTAGGGGTCCCTGCAATAAGCATACTGAAGTTTATCATTCTGATGGGGAAGAACTTCATCTTCAGCCAGACACTGAACATTAAGAGAGGGATGGACAATGAGCGGCTCAGTGGTCAGTTGGGCTTCATGAACGAAGTCAGGATGGAAATGTGGTGTTTGTCCCGCTTCATCCAGTTTATGGAAGTGTTCGAGAGGAGAAGGATCCGAATCGTGCTGAATATCACTAATCTGGACCGCTGCTCTCCTAAGAAAATTGTTGCAGTCCTGGATGCTATGAACATTTTGCTTTCAGATGAGGAGAGCCCATTTATTTCCATTCTTGCTGTAAATCCGGAAGTCCTTGTAGAGAAAGTGAACTTTGCAGATGGATGCTTGAGCAAAGAGGACAAAGCATATGCATTGCTGAACAGCATAGTGACTCTGCCCTTCACAGTCCCACCACTGTCCAATGATTCAAAGCGCAGTTTACTTTACAGACTTAGTAGCAAGTCAAAAATTCAAGAGGATTCTCCCACGGTTGAAGTCAAACACAGAGAAATTACTTATTCCTACGATTCCTCCAATTCGTCTCTAGAGAAGGTTACATCTGAAGCAAAGGAGATGTACCCTCTGATCAATACAAAAACAGCAATGCTGGATATAAAAGATGAACTAGATAACTTAATCAGAAGCATCCTAAGCAGCAATGACAGGAATCTAAGCAAGTACATGCTAGATGATGTCATGTCAATGAGAAGAGTGATCAACTCTATTCGAGTAACTGTGATAATCATGAAGGCCTTAAACCTAGAGCTTCCTCAACCAGAATACATTGCAGCATGGGTGATCCTGGCCAATCACTGGCCCTGCCGACTCAGCTGGATCCTCCAGTGTGTGGAAGATGCTCAACAAAGGGCAGATATTGATGGTGAGGCTGGGCCCAGCGATTATGATTCAAAGACCTTATGGCAAGTCTTCAGTGTGTCCCAAGCAGAGCTGTATGTAATGAGTGGACAGATTGAGGACTTCCTGGAGCAGGATGGAGATGCTGAGCTGTTCGAAAATCTTCTCAAAGTAGATTTCCAGTTCAAGGTAAAAGACTTGAAGACATTTGAAGCAGCAACAGTGAACCTAGATCATTCAATTAAGAATGAGCTGGCTCACATCAGAGGGACATCCAGGCTGAAAGATTCTGGTTGGATGAGGAACCTAGCTCCACTGCCAATCACAAAGATCATTAATATGAACACCGAGGATGTATGTAAAGAGGTAAGAAATTCCTTAAAAGCTATGTTCTGTAAGATTTCAGTCTTGGCTGACCTCTCGTGACATCTTGAGCAGCTGATTTTCAGTAATACATGAGAAAACACACTTGTTCAGACAACTGGTTCAATGCTTTATCATCTCAGGGCATCACATTAAGCCATTCTGTTAGATTATCTGCATCCTAGCATCCATCTGTGACGAGTTTAGAGTGACAGACCCATCTTTCCATGCCAAAGGACATCTTGTGCAAATCCATGAGATACCAGCAACTTCCCCAAAATGGCAGTATTAGATGGCCTGGGACTGGAACGGTTTTCTGGTTCCTATATAGTCCAGTCAAACTTGTGGTTTGATAATAATGAAGAATCAGTCAGTAAATACCCCTTTTCTTTTTTTTTAATCAAGTCATATATAACCTCAGTTTTTCACATGGTGCGACACTGGGCTAGGGTAAAAGGAGTTTTACCTGAAAGATTAGAGTTGTGTTGCCTGCCTGCAACTCTTCCACTAATAGCTCATTTTATTGTACCATTACTCAGATGCTGTAAAAAAAAAAAAAAAGCACAGTAAATAAACATGTCTCATTTTGCAGAAGCATTTCACACTGAAAATCCTGACTGCAGCACGCAGTATTTTCATTAGAAAGAACTTTATAAGGCACCGATATGATGTAGAGAGAATGAACAGCAGTGACACTGGTGTGATAAAATTACCAACTGTAATGAGTATTTAATTGCATGCACCATTTACTATCCTTCCTGCTTAGGTTGACTGTAAACATTTAACATTGCTATATAGAGGGAAATGCTGAAACGTAGGCTAATTACGCTGAAGGGCTTTTGCTGAAAACAAGCAGTGTGATGTAATAAATCAATTAAATTATTTCAGGAAGGATAATATTGCTCAGTTTCACGTTTTCTTTTTTTTTTCTAGCTGGAGAGGATGCGATACCCCAGTAAGTACATCGACATTGTGAAAAGCAATGACCTCAATGGGTCAGCGCTGGTCTTCGGCGATGTGGAAGACCTTAAAGACCTCCTACAAATGACTTTTGGTGAATGGGCAACATTCAGACTGCACTTCTTGGGGTTTCCATCACATCTGCGACCACAGTACAAAAACATGGCAACAATACCTTCTCACTCTAAGAACCAGTTATTGAAATTCCACCCTCAGGCTTCTCATCATTATCTGTCTAATCATAATCTGGTTGACATGTAACATGGAGTCAATCTGTCTCCAGGAAATTTTTTGTGCACATATAATTATAACATGTTTATACTGCTGAATTAATTAAAAAGCCAGATAAGGGCTTTCAAATCTATATGCTATGTGAAGCTAGCTAGCAGGCAATTAGCAGGTTATAGCATAAAGGCTAAACACTTGTTTGTCACAGATCAAACAAGCAGTATGCCTCATGTTTATTAGTTACTTTGAGAGCTTTACATTGTTTTAGCAGAGCTAGCCATTTTCCCTTAGTTGCTCCTGGTCTGTTTCCTGTGCCAGCTTAATCACCTTTCTGACTCCAGCGCCTTATTCTTTGCACCCAGACATGGGTTTGCTATAGATTCTGGCCAGAAAGAAGATAAGTGTTTCCCCAAATGACAAACAAGCCCTTTATGTCCCCATTATCTTATCTGATTGCTTCTGATTTTATTGATGAACTCTGCTTTGTTTAGAGGTTAGATTATTTACTACAGTTTGTCAGGAAATCATCTGTAAACCAGTTAACTGTCCCCCGCAGACCTCTTCTTGAGCAGGCTATTTGTGGCTTTTCCATTACAGTAAGCTGAACAGTACCACTGTGTTTAACATCTCAATCTGAGTTAATGGCCGTGTCACTCAACGCTGTGACTTCTAAACTCCTCTTCAGTTCTCTGCAAGATCTCATTTGCTCTCTCCTCCAACATGTTCGACCTGTTCTCCACAGTGCTCTCGAGGGATTTTAACTCTTCACGCCCTGTACTTTCACCTGCTGCTCGGTGCCGGGCTGAGCCATTAATCTTTAATCACAATGAATTGCCTTCCGTTCGGTTGTGCTTTATTTGTAATGAGTAGTCTATCTGAGCTGGATAGTTTGAGTGTATCGCTTTATCCTAAACTTTTTGTTAAATACATACAGTTCATTAGGTTTAGGACGAAGTAGCTTATGGAAACCAACCACTGACTTGTAGTTCAGACACAATAGATTAAAAACAGCAACAAGGAAAAGTCAGTGGTTTTGGTCATTGGGCTCTTTCTTTTTTTTTGCTTTTTTTTTTTTTTTGCGTTTGATGACCGATAGCAAGTAGCTGCTGCAACCAGAGGCTCAGTGTTGCAACATGCTCAACCTGTGGAGGACTGCATTTGTCCACAAGGCGATTGCACAAGTCACCTGATGGGAGGCAACCTGTCTCCAATCAATGACTGACTCAGATTGAATGCAATCACTCTCAAACAGACTGGTTGAGGTTTACAAATAATTGTTATATAAATGCAGAGAGGCAACAGAACTGCAATTTTCTCCCATTTATCACAGATTGCATGCATGTATTTGCCAACTTGACAGCAATCAGTCACAAACTGATGCAGACTGAGAGTAAACTGACTTGATGCACTAAAGTCACTCTGAGGAAAGCGACTGACTGCAAGTGGTCAAAGCAATGATTTCAAAGACAAGATCGGAAAGTCATTGCACACCATCACAATAATCCCAGTCGTGCTAAAGTGTGACTGTAGCATTACAACAATCATACAACAGTCAGGTCTGAATATATCATCCTAGCTTGTTTACAACTTATAAAATTTTAAGTAATGTATGAGTTAACATTCATGAAAGACTTTATTTCAGTCTAAAGCAATCACACTGTGGTTATTCAGGCATGCCTTATTCCATAATAAGGACCACATTCGTCAAATAATAATTGAGCAGTCTGTTAAACATGAACTCTTTTTTGTAAATTCCTTGTCAGACCTTACCTAGAAATTAAACTATTTAATTTAGTGTAACCGAAATGAATAATTACGCTCGTAATGTCAATTTGAGGAAGATGACTTGAGCAAAGCTAACTGTAGTGTTGCCTAGATATCATTTCAATGTCATCTGCTTCAGTGTCAGGTGGCAAATGTAAAAGTAACATAATGAAAGCTGTGAAGAGATTTAACTAATCATTATCCTGTATTTATCTACTTTATTGTAACGTAAGTCAAACCTTTACATATTTGTAATGTTACTATTTTGTTGGATTGCCTTTTTTTATTGTGTATTATAACATTTATTCTATACATGGAAATCTGTGAATGTTGAAAATTATCTTTTTAAAGTGCCTATGCCACAAGTTTTAGAAACCTATGCTATTTTATAAACTGAATATCAAAAATGTTAAGAGAGGACTGATTGGACTTCTTTTCTTTTCTTTTTTTTCTTACCAAAGGATGAATCCTATTGCTGTTGGTGAACCCTATCAACTCTGGCACCACCAGAGGGTTTTTGCTTTGACATCTAAAATTATATTCCTATTATACTCCCACAGGAACTGCCACCAGACTTCAGAGCATTTCTAGTGCCAGGGCAATGTATTCAAATGATTTTAGTAATTCTATTGCTTTTCATTCATTGTCACATTCAGGTTCACTTTGGTGGTGTAAGAAACATCTCAAATGTTATTGGATCATTGGAAGGTTTGTGATATTAACGTCAACATCAGGATGAATACTCACTGGGGTCTCGCGGTGAATTTTTCATGTATTGCCATCATTACAAGAACATTTAATACTGTAGAATAACTTAATCAGTAACAAAATGTTTGTGAATGGGAGTAACATTAGTCTTCATCCCAATTTCAATGTAACTTGTGATTTACTCTTATACGCGGCTCATCTACTAATCAAAGTTTGATGCTGTTTTGTGTTTGTTTGTTTGTTTATGTCACGTCCTGTCCGGGAGCTTTGCAATCAGAATTGCGAACTGAATGCATGGTGGTGCCAAACACATTTAGGCAGTTGAATTTTAATTTTACACCGTCTGAAAAGACATGAACATGTTTGGCGTACACACACTCACCTGTCCATATTGACATGATAGCATAACGCAGTTGATGCAGATTTTTCGGCTGCACATCCATGATGTTAATCTCCGGTTTCACCACATCCTAAACCTGCTCTATTGATGAGATCTGGTACATATAACATTTTCATTTTCAAGACACCAGTCTGATGTGATTTGAGCTTTGCGACAGGGTGTGTCGTCCTGCTGGAAGCAGCCATCAGATGGGCGCACTGTGGTCATAAAGGGACCGACATGGCCAGCAACAGTATTCAGGTAGACAGCGGCATTTAAGGGATGTGAAGTTGGTACTAAGGGGCCCAAAGTGTGCAAACAGAATATTACACAACAGCACACCGCCACCAGCAGACTGCAACTTTGATACGAGCGTTTTGATCCATGCTTTCTTTTCTTTCATTTTTTTTCCACTTCTAACCCTACCCAGACCAAGAAAAAATTTACAATCTTCTGACCATTTACTGTAAACCTTGTTTCTGAAATACTCAGATCAGCCCATCTGGCACCAACAACCATGCCATGTTCAGTGTCACTTTAATCACCTTTCTTCCCCATTCTGATGATCGGTTTGAAAACCACCAGGTCCTCTGATCATGTCTACATGCCTAAATGCTTTGACTTGTTGTCATGTGATTGGCCCATTAGATATTTGTGTTAATTATCAGCTGAACAGGTGTGCCTAAAGAAGTGGACAGTGAGTGTTTTTGAAATAAAAGTCACGATGATGTATTCAGAAATACTTTATTGATCATTTATCCTGATGGTAAACACTGAATATATGCTGCCGTAAACTGTAAACTTTTTTTTTTTCCCAAAGTATTTCATCATTCGAACAAATGCAGTTTTGTTGTGTGGCACTTAATTTTTCTAAAAAGATTTGCTGGTGCCAGCAAAATGCTGACACGGCAATATTTTAAACAAAGCAGGTTAAATATTCAGCTGAAGGGTCATTTCATCTGCAATCTTTTGAAGAGTTTTTCACAGGAAGACGCAAAATGTTAATTTGTCTATAGAAAAAATATATCCGATGAACATTTACCGTACGGACAACCTTACACAGCCACACACAATGAAGGCATAGAGAGCATGCTGACAACACTTTGAAAGATAAGGCTCGGATTCTGTAGTAGCAGCACCCTCTGCTGTTCCCATTTCTCCCAAAGGCCCAATTTTAGTCATGTAATAATTCTCTGAATAGCCTGCCGGGCTGGTACAGAGGTGGTGCCAGAAACTATACAGCTGTTTGTCCCAATGCAGTTTCATTAACACATAATGATGAAAATTGCTACTAGCTCCCAAAAATAACAGCTCATTTAAGATTTTGTTTTTCCCCCCAAAAAAGAGGCACTGTTACAATACTCTGAGGAACACAATGGTCCCCTTCTAATGACTCACACTCGTTAAAACAGATATAGGAAAGCATAGCACCACATTATAGTCATATTACATGTTTAAATATTAAAGGCACAAGTGTAAAGAAGATCAAATTTTGTTCCTTGTATTTTTCTCACTTACAAGAAAATGATCATTTTGGCTAATTTAGGAATGTATTTTTAAAAAATAGCAGTTGCATTTTTTTAAAAAAAATTTTAAAAAAGAAGCTAAAAAGCACATTAATGAAGCACATTTATGTAACGACCACAAGGATATACATTTATTTTTAAATGGATCCCAGATTTAAGTTTTTAATATTTATGTACCGATTAAATGCCAGGCTCTTATGTTGTTAAGCAGTAGTTCCCCTGGATATTTTACTACCACACACATCACAGACAAAAACGTCCAGGTTGTTTGGCCTGAAGCAGCTCATTTGGACTCTGCCAGCTTCTTGAGCCTTTTCTTGAGCTCCAGAGGAAACTTCTCATAGCACTTTTTACAAACAGGCTTCATGTCGAACTCAACAAACTTGTTCCTGCAAAGAGAAAGGATTAAAAATAAATAAATATATAAAATCACTGCTGACCAGATACAACAAAACAACTGAACCTTGCTTTTTTCCCCCCCTTTTACAAACCCATCGGCTGTAGTGAAAATAAGCAGCAGTTAATACAGAATAAGTACTGCAGTCCTACTAAAGCATCAGCTGAACCAAACTCATGCGTAAACATGTATGCTTTAGAGGTTTTGCACAAACACCACTCACACAAAATAACTGGCTTTGCAAGATAAATAAGAAATAATAACATGCCACACTGTCGGGGGGGGGACAACGAGCACAGCACAAATAAAAGTAAGTAAGAGATTGCACCAACCAATCGATGGAGTGGTGAGTTGTAAAGAATAAGATTTCTACTGACAGACAGCAGACTTTTTCTTGCGCTCTTTGGCATCGCGCTCACGTCGGGCCAGGCGGCGTTTCAGCTCCTCAGGCATGCGGTCATAGCAGTGCTTGCACACTGGCCTCAGGTCAATTTCAACAAACTTATCTCTGAGTTACCACAGACGCAGCAAGTGAAGCATGTAAGAGAAGAAATTGGAAGAGAAGGAAAAGAGCCAAAAGAGGGAAGAGTTGTCGGAGAAGTGAATAATACGCACGGACAAGTGTTAGGACTCGATGCAGAGGTGCTGGAGAAAACTGAGGACGGCGACAATCAGCTGGCTGTAAATGAGCACTTCAACTTACTTGAGAGTGAGTTTGGTGTTGCAGGTGGAGCATGAGAAACAGCTGACACACCAGGCCTTGTTGAGAGCGGACACAACTGGAGGGATAAAGACGTAAAATAAAATAAAAAATGTGGACAAATCTTAAACATGGAGCTCCTCTATCTTCAAGCAGCACTTCTTAAAAAATAAAAAACACTGCACTGATTACAAGCTTTATCACCCTGATACTCACCATCGCCTTCAATCACACGGTTGCAGTGATAACACACATCACCGAAGAGCTTGATAACAGAGAAACAAGGAGATTAGGCGTTTATCCAGCAAACACAAATTCTTTTATGTGCTGCTGGAGTAAGAGGTTAGCGCTGCTGTTTGGGGGGGTTTTCTTGGTTTTTTTAGACTTCACTGTCGTGTTCTCCAAAGCCAATATTGTACTTGCAGAGCTGTGTTTTTCTTTCTTACCTGGTTATAATGAGTCTCGCAGTATGCCAGCCCTTTTCTCTCATAATGGCGATGACCGAGGAAAGGCTTTTCACACTTGGCACACACAAAATGCTGCAAACAAGAGCAAATACTGCTGAGGGTTAAGGAGACCTCTTAAAAAATAAAAAGCATGAAAGCATGCCGACTTCTCTAACGGTCAGAAACATGAATATTACATGAGCAGAGTACAGATATGTTTACTGCCATATACAGAGACCACAGGAGAAATGGTTACTGGAAGAGCGCAACCGCTATTTTACGCAGTTTGTTTTTAAGATGCGGTTATCTCTCACTGTTGTGGAGAAACTGCTGGTGGTGTGCACGGAGTGTTTTTAAAATGCTTCTACTTTCCTGGCACTTGCCAGCTAAACTCCTGAAGTGGGTAGAATCTAAATTAATTTTGGCTAATTACCATCTTTAGCATTAAATTGAGTGCTATACGCCGTTGATAGCTTTTTGAACAGTACAAAGCTCAGCAGTCTCCATACAGATAAACACACAATTCGATCTGCCGCGCTCTGCCTCCGGAGAAATAAGCTTTTTAAAAGCGCTCACATCTCCCAAATTAGCTCACTTACAGCATTTTGGTTCCAAATTGGATATTTAATTAACTTAATTTTCTTATGCATAAGTAAGAGTAACTAAATATGAGAGTCATTATAGATTTTTATTATGCTTTTGAGGAAAGACTGTTTTGCACATAAACTTAACAGCCACAACATTAAAAACACCTTGAAAACATCTTTGAATGACTCTGGTCATGGACGCCTGACCTCTGGATCGGGCTTCTCCCTTACGCTTGACTAGACTGGGATCTGAGGAGTTTGAATAATAGGGGAAGACTTTATTCGTTCCTGATCCGTTTGTGATGTATGGCACAGGATACCATCGTGCTGGACAGAATGCAGCTGTTCAGCAATGCTGTTGTGTTGGAAAACCTTGCCAGGAGCAAAGGTTTTCCAGCAATGCTTGTAATGAGATGACTGATGTTATTCACTACAGCTGTCAGTGGTTTTAATGCGGTGGCTGAGCAGTGTATTGCGAGCAAAGAGAAGGCGGCCAGCATGACGTCAGACACTATTATGAACTTATCATTAGTCTTTGAGACTTTTCTGTATTCTGACTTGTGATGTTAATTTTATAGAAGCACTTGTGACACTCACATAAGTTCTGCCTGAATTACTTTAATATGATTTTTTTTCCATATAATAAGCAGTTAGGAAGATGGATGGACGGATGAATGGTTTTGTCATTACTTTGTGTTTAATGGCCTCTTTTGTAAAGCTCCTACTCTGCAAGGAGGAAAAAAATCATCTATCACCATTTCTTTTAAATAAATATCAAATCAGGCTCACATTAACATGATTCCTGCAGCAAACTCCAAAAAATCTTTGGCTTTTCTTCGAAGGAGCAAGCTGCTTAATCAAAGCCATGTTACCCCTGATTTCATTTGCATGACTGTAACTTTGTGTACAGTGTACTGATAAACAGGCCCGTTCTCTTTCACGAACCTCCACATGCCACTGCTTGCCCATGGCATTGACAACACGCCCCTCGATAGGTCTCCTGCAGGCACCGCAGATGGGTACACCCATCTTATCGTGGCAGGGCAAACAGTAGAGCTCTCCTTTCAGCTCCCTGGCATCTGCTGTCAGCTCCCTCCTGTGCAAAAGGAAACAATGAAATGCATGATGAGCTGCCGAACACAGGCTGAACACACTAATGAAGACGGTCTTTCTATGAACCTTGAATGTATTCTGAAGCGTGTGGGCGGTTTTCTGCACTAAAACCCTGGTGCGGGGTGAGAAGACTGACCCGCAGTTGGTGCAGTTGAAGTGGTCCGGGTGATAGGGGTCGTTCTGAAAGATCAGTGGCTGCTCTTCGATGATGGCATGGCACTTCTGGCAGATGTACTTGCCCAGGCCTCTGGCTTTCTCGCGGTTATGGCATGGCCGGCACAGGTGCCTGAGGTAAATGGGGAAGGGATGTGAAGAGAGATCGCTGCAGCCTCAATAACTGTTTTGACACCCTCCATCATAGCTGTTTTGTTAGGATGCAAAAGCAATCGAGTCAGCAGCTTGACGTGTGTAACCACCTGTTTTACAGGCTGTCACTGTCTTATGACTGTAATCAGATGGGACGCTTACCTGCCAGCATTCTTGACAAAGCCCACATCTGCAAGCACAGCCTGGCAAATGTCACAGCAGAAGCAGTCGGGGTGCCAACTATAGTTCATGGCCTTGATGACACGACCAATGATGAACTCTCCTGAGGGAAACCATAAGTGAGAGATCAGCCTGAATCAATCCTAAGATTGACTTTCAATATTTGTTGGGCCTAGATGTTATTTTACATGATGTTGTTTTTGGTTGGTGTACAGGAACATAATTATACAGTTTTGCAACAACACACTACAATATTTTCTATATTGTTCTCTTAGTGACACTTAAAATAAGACTACTGTTAAATGCCTTTTAATTTTCTGCATAATTAAATTAACAAAGACTGTGTTTCCCTTGATATGGATGAGAAGCACTTGAGTTAAGCTTATGGGATACATCCAAGATGCACTAAAAGGCATCTTGGATGACCTAAATACAAGCGGGAAGCTCTAAATAAAAGTATAAATAGCCCTAAAGCCCAATGTGGACACACTGGGATCTGATCTAAACAAGGAGCAATACAGAAAGCGAGGCACAGTAAACAGTGAACGCTTTAGGAGATGCTACACATCATGGATAGACTTGTGAAAGGTCTGTTGCATGAAATCTGAGCAGAAAATAATCCACAGGGGTCGTTATGTGCAAAATAAGAAAAGAAAAGTGCAGCATGAGCACATCTGTGACAGCAATAAATGAATGAATGCTTAATCAACCACACAGACAGTTTATTTGAGAAAAGCTAAACAACAGTAGGGTTTCCACCACTGGACTGCGAGCCTAAGAGACACAGCAAGACACGGGGGATTTTATTTATTCCCCACTTCCAACATGAAGATGAATAGGTATATACTCCTGCAGGAGGGCACCGTTTACATAGAGATGAATGATTTAGCCTGAATTGATTAATACACTTCTGTGCAAGGATATCAGTTGAAAAGACAGAACAGTTTTCTTATAGTTTTTTTTCTTTTGTGTGACAACAGATAATGGGGACTGCATTCCAGTAACACCCTTAAGCGAACTTAACAGCTGAAGCTATTCTCACATACCCTGGAGGGATGGCTCAACTTAGGCCTGGCAAGGCAACAGGCTTGTAACGCACTGGTGGAAACCCTACAACTATCAGGAAATAAAAATGAGCCATGCAAATGTTATAACGCAATAACGTTTGACCTGCAGGAGTCCAGCTGACATTAATCCGCTTATGTGCATTAACTACGGTGGGCTGAATCATTCATTCCTATGCGTGAAAAAGGTTAACAGTTATATGGTGCTCTCCCGCTGGTTGAGCCTATGTTACTTCCCCATGGTCTCTCGCTCTTCTCCCATCAACAGTAAATGAAGTAGCAGTTTGTGCCACACAGTAATAGTGTTAGCCACCAAGCCAGAAACAATGAATTAAAATCCGCACAGAGTATCAAAAAGCCAAAACAAACCACTCCTACTGTTGTTGCACTGAGTGCAAATGGGTTTTTTTTGTTTGTTTGTTTGATTGATTGATTTTCACCATGATTTAGTGCAGTTGTCACCACAGAACACAAGTCTAATAAAATACCAAATTGAAGCCATGTAACACTCACCACACTGGTGACAACAGGGAGCAAAGAGCATCTGGAAGTCATGTTCACAATATTTCCTCCCTTCAAACTGTAGACAAATAATAATTTAAAGAAAAAAAGTCGTTATATAAAGAAAAGAAAAGGACAAATATTTCCACACATGTTTATGAGCTATACACACTGAGTTTTGTACTGATGTGTAAAATGAGCAGTGACTACTAGAGGATGTCTACCTCGTAGAACAGTCCCTCTGGAAACTGCTGGAAACACTGGGCACACACGAAGCACTGCTCATGGTAAAGCTCTCCATTACTGTTGACAATCTTCTCAGTCGGAGCGAAGCCGCTCTTGCATCGCTCGCAGGCTGCACTGGCCAGGGCATTGGCAATGCTGTTGCACGAAACAATAACACATACATTAAATCTGAAACATCCTCTGACGTGCAGGGCTGACAAATAACTGCAGTGCAAGTTTAGACTAGTGTTTATCATTTCTCACATAACTCCTATATCATCTCCCGCGCTTCCTTCATGCAGCTGTCACCATGGAGAATGGAAATAATATTTGAACTCACTAACACTATTACTCACTGCAAAGTCATCACCTAATTTGGTAACAGCACAGAACAGTCGGGGGTTTCTCTGGCTGCAACTTCCCAAACACACACCCACTCTACATAGATATGTATATATAATTACTGATACATGTGACAACTAAATTATCTCACAATTTCTAACATTATCCTTTACAGTACTATGTCAAGTAAATAACTAAAATAAGTCACTTATCTATGCACTGTATCTGCTGCCATATCAATCAAAGACATGTCTAGATATATATGGTTGTTTATATACCCTCCTGTTGTTTATACATTTCTGTTTTATAGTTGTTGTTTGTTTTACTGTTTTAGGGGAAAAGCTATTTTTAGCCCTTTGGTCAATAGTTCTACAATTGCAAATAAATAAGCTTAACAATTTTCTTAATTATTACAGTATTACAACTTTCTGACATTAATCCAGGGCACATAAGATACATTTATTTATTTTGTAAATACCAATAAAGTGCTGTGAATGATTGAATGATAAAAAAATTATGTGAGTTTTGAAAAAGGAGCTATACAAACAGCGAATACGACTAACTTAGCATGCTAGCCGTTGGCACCGTGTAGCATAGAAAAAAACTAAGCTAAGTATGTGTAATGAAATCCGCAAACTCCGCAGAGTAATCTCTACACTTTGTTTGCCTTGTACCAAAATGTGGGGTGTGGTGATAATTATACTTGTTTAGCGGTAATTATACTGTTTTGAAAAGCGTCCTATCTACTATAGAGAAGCGATGAGCTAACTTCTCCCCAGAGGTTGGCTACGCTGGCAAGCTGTTAGTGTTAGCCTGCTGGCTTCCAAAGCTAACGGGCTATCTAACCTCTACTCGAGTTTATGTTTACGCTACACACAAAAAAAAACGTACCTGCCAGGCATTCCAGCCACACCCAACATCCTTGAGAGACAACACCTTGAAAAAAAACTGTTATAAAGCTAACGTGCTCGATCGTTTCCCAAAGTAAAGCAACCAGCTGAGGGGGACTATCTGGCGGCAGTGACTCCGTCCTCCCACGGTGGGAGTGACCGGAGAGCAGCATCCGCCTAACCTCAACTGAGCTTATAGAGACACGACGTATTAAGTTACTGCAGAGTTCCGTGTATGCTCCTCATATATGAGTACATAAAACCATATTTAGAAAATAAATGTTAATTTAGGATTAAAAAATACAGGGGGTGTTGTTAAATTACTTTCTTGAAGTGTGTGGTTTAATAATTAATACAACAAACTAATTTAGTAAAATGAATTTCAATGAACTCACAATGAATTCACAAAAGTACAGGACACTGAAGCTACAGTTCGCATGGGCTCATCAAAAAAAAATGTCTATAGCAGATTCCCTGGTCTGATTTATCTTAGTTTCTGCTGCAAAATTCAGATGGTAGGGTCAAAATTGTGTGAAAAAGAATAAAAAGCATAGATCCATCCCACTTTGGATCAATGGTTCTGGCTCATTTTGGTGTTGGTGTTGAGGATATTTTCCTGGTGTACATTAAACTCTTTAGTTGGATTATTGCTGGCCATGCCCATCAATTCATGACCAGTGTACACATGAGTTCATCCATTGTCATTGTCACAGCTGCCAAAATCGCAATTCCAATTTAGAATTAAGATTGTATTTTTGTTTTCTCCCATTCGTTATAGGTTATCTTTAATATTGACGCTTTACCTTACAATATGAAGTGTTTGAGGCAACTGGCAGGGCTGCCTCAGTA
The DNA here is from genome assembly GCF_056152115.1 of Neolamprologus brichardi. Classification (NCBI taxonomy): domain Eukaryota; kingdom Metazoa; phylum Chordata; class Actinopteri; order Cichliformes; family Cichlidae; genus Neolamprologus; species Neolamprologus brichardi. Next base: position 24,205,963 of record NC_142104.1, on the reverse strand, counting down.
GTGTGCCCCAATGTTTTTAGTGGCCCTCATATGGCCATCCCTATGAAAAAATGCTGGAGGCGCCATGGGCAACTGATATTGTGAACTGGCACTATTTAAATAGATAAAAACACCAATTACATGGGTAACGTTTATAATTATACATGTGTTAATGCTCAGAAATGTACTTAAGCACATATTTGCACATGAAGTGAATAATTTAAAGAACTTTAATCTTCCCAAACTGTGGATCTTGAACCAATAATCTGACTTCATCGGCTCTTAGTCCACAGCTCAGGAGCTCAGAGCATTTCCTGTTTAAGAAATATCACTTATTGTCCTTTTAAATCCTGAGACCTAAAAATTTAATTAGCTGTGGCTGAAACACGAGACAGCACCGCAGGTTACGTCTTTTATCTGATTTCACTTAATGGATCTCATACTAGATTGTGTCCTCTGTTGCTCGTGTCTATTTTTATGTCTTCATGTTTACTGCTGTTTATAAAGCTGCTTGAAAAGCACTTGGCTTGGAGGTAATTGCTGCATAAATAAAGTTTTGCTCGCTTGGTAATACACTTTATTCCTTTTCTCTCCAGTTTCCTCGCAGGGATGTTTGAAGTGTAATTTAACCTTTTTCAGCATCTTGCATAGCAAAATTAAAACGAGGTGACTCGCAGCATATGCATTAGCGTGGCCCTATTTGTGGTGGTAGCTTATTTTTAAAGCTAGTGATATGAGTGATTAGCCTGTTCTTCTTAATAAACCTTTAGCCTTTCTAAATAAGATAATTTGCACAGACTGTCAAATAGAGGACAAAGGATAGAGAGAAAAGATTTAAAGAGGGCTAAATATGGATTAAAGAGAATCCAGTAACAGTCTACTCCTAATTAATACATTACACTCAGGGTATCCTTAACAACACTGCATTTCATTGCTCTCAGAGAGTTATGATAGCATCTTATGATATCTATACTCACATTTCTCTCTGATTTTGTAGCACAACAGCAACATTTTTTCTAACTTTAAAATAGGCGTATAGAATAGATACCTGCTGGGATATGTGTGCTTGTATTATCTCTCCTAATGCATTTAATATACACATAAACAAACAGCTTAGTGAAATGTCTTCTAGTATATTTTACTGTACATAGCAACCATTTGCACATCATAAAAATCGACTTTTTCATATTATTTTTGCTTGTTTTATTTGTACACTGTCTTTTTCTTCCTTAATTTTCCTCATTTGTTCTCATATATATGGGCAGCACGGTGGCACAGTGGTTAGCACTGTTGCCGCACAGCAAGAAGGTCCTGAGTTCAATTCCACCATCAGGCCGGGGTCTTTCTGTGTGGAGTTTGCATGTTCTCCCTGTGTTTGTGTGGGGATGAGTAAATTGGATAATCCAAATTGCCACTAGGTGTGAGTGTGAATGGTTGTCTGTCCCTGTGTGTTAGCCAGGGTGTATCCCGCCTCTCGCCCTATGACAGCTGGGATAGGCTCCAGCGCCCCCTGTGACCCTGAAAAAGGATAAGCGGAAGCGAATGGATGGATGTTCTCATATATCTCTAATGCCTTTTTTCTTACTGAGCCTTGTGCTGCTGTAACTTGTGAATTTCTCCAGTATGGGGATTAATATAGTCTATATCTATCTAAATACCTCACTGAAATCTTGAAACAGTCCAAAGAACTTAAATCCATGTGAACCGAAGCACATCATTGTCTTTATAGTACAAAATTTTTATTTAAACGATTTTTACTGGAATGCTTCATCTCTTTGGGAAAAGAACGAGACGTTACTCTCCAAAAAATCTTCTCAATACAATGCAGCTTTATTTAGATTAAATATAAACAACATGTTGTTCTCTATACAACTGCAGCCCTTACTCGGCCAGTTTTCTGATACTACGACAATCATGTGCAAGCACAACACAAATATGGTTAATATTAACCAACAGACGGCATATTTGCATTTGTGTTTGTATAGATACACCATAAACTGTACTGTGCGCCAGTAAAGGATAAAGTCCATTGTCAGGCGTGGCAGCTTCGCAGAAACAGAAAACTTGCAAGTAAGACGTTACAGGGCCTGTTAAAGGGTACAATATCAATATAAAGGAGTGGCTCTTCTATTAACATTTGCCCAAAAAATAAAAAGTAAAAAAAAAACAAAACAAAAAAACAGACAAGGTGAAATATGAACCTCGTAAACTCGGAACATAATGACCGACAGACTAAAAGGTGTCCAACTTAAATCAGCTTTCAGCCCACTGCAACAAAAACAATAGAGAAAGATAAATATTTCAAGCTTACACATTCATGAAAACACTCGGCTACATCAACATTCAGCTGCCATACTGTCCCGTCTGCAGGGCTGCACGATTTCAAATATCATCTACAACCACCCGCTTCATTTCTGAAAGTCTACTGTGTCTGCGACAGGCTGAACAACACAGCCCTAACGTTACAACGGTGTGCACATCAATCAAATAACCTTCGAAATTCTGAATTTGATTCCCAATTAGTTACAATTTTCCTGAATCACTCGAATATTTCTTCAAGTTAGAAATAGAAGCATAATCAGTGACTGTGCTGTATCGAGGGTTTTGGTTTTCCAGGATGATTTCTGTGTGTCAGTTAACAAAACAAAAAAATTCCACTTTAGGATCTTATAATCTCAATGTTTGTAAGAAACGAACCTTGTAAAATCAAGTTAACTACAAAAGGTGGCTCAGAGTTATTAGACTGCAGAACCGCTGCTAAATCCTGTGACCATTTAGCTCCAAAATTGTTCCATTTCCTTCCCTAATGCTACTCTCGGGACCTTCATTAGGGTAAAAGTGCATCGAAAGGAATCATTAAATGTACAGATATATGATTAGAATTTCTCTCTTGCATTTGTTTTTAAATATAACAGATTTTATATTTACAATTACAGGAACGTGGGTGCAGGCAATGCAGAAAATAAATTATCGTACATTACCCATGCACGCACATATATGTTTATATATACACATATTTATACAGGAACACGATCATGGCCAAAGCGACCAAAGAAAACTGCCTCCACAATTTGCTGTCCAAAATCAAACACAGGGCAGAAACATGAGGTTCAAAAGCACATTCAAATAAAGTTGTGACACAGTGATGGATGGCAGGAGCAGAAAAAACAAATAAGTACTGTCTGTACTGCTGCCTCCCTCCTTGTAGTCACATGATCAGCAACCACAATCTATAAAAAGCTGTCGCCTCACTGTGAAAAAAAATCACTCATTCTTGTACAGTCACAACTTATTACTGCAGCTGTAAAGAAAGAAACAAAAATATATCAGAAAACCTTCTATAACATTAATTTGGGTGACTTTGAATGAGTACTAAAATACATTAGCTTATAATGGTGATCATCCCCTTCTAAGACTAAACTGCCTGGCTTCAAAGACACTGGGTTCAGTGTGGTGATGATAATCTCTTTAACATCTGCATGTTAACTCGCTTAAGTGAAATTAAGCTCAGTGCTTTAAAGTTTCTGATTTATATTAAAAGGATTATAATTACAAGGCAAAAAGGAATCTTTGTTACACGCATCTTGTGTGTATGAAACTAATTAGGTGCATTTATGCTCGCCGGACCGGTGGGTCTGCACGCCAACTGTGACGTCGCAATAGCGCAGTATCATTTAAAGCAGGATTTGCTGCAGGATTTTGCTGAATGATAGATGTCACCACTGACATAAAACATCCACATTAGCTGTGGCACAGGAGAAAAAGTCAAAACCAGAAGCAAAACAATTGCAATGATAGAATTAAACAAGAGGTTTACTTCTGACACGAGTGCACTCCCAAACCAGCTGCTGCAGCAATGGCACGGACACCTGTGTGAAGCTACAAAAGTTTGTGGTACGACTGACCAGAATGACAAATAAAAGGCGCGGATTGCCCGGTGGATGTGATGTCACTTTCGTCGTACATCACCGTTTGTGAGGGCAAAAACGGCGAGCATAAACGGGCCATTAGTTACCAGACATATTTGTTAATCCCCCTGGAAAGGTGACACTCCCAAACCCTCCTCAAACACTATATTTATCCAGTATTCAAGGGCTGAAGAAAACAAGATACTAAATGTTACAAATTACGTAAATTATAATCTATAAATATACACCTAAATACAAAAGTTATATACAGAAATTTGTAGCTGAAATCAATACATGTTAATAAAATAAAATCAGTTTTCTTCATGTTTTCAGAAAAAAAAGAAAGAAAAATGAGCCTTCTACCAGAGCTCTACCACGTAGGCATCATGTCTGGGAACCAGACGCGACCCAAATGCTTTGATACCTCCCAGTGGATATCATCCAACCCGTAGCGATGATCTGGAACCAGTACTTCCTCCATGATGGATAGCTGTGTCAGTCTGTCTCCACACATCTTGACAAACTCCACGAAGGCGCTGCAGGACACTTCGCACTCTCCCAAGCCAATGGCAGACAGCTGCGTGCAGCGCTGGGCGATGCGGATCAGCTCCTCGTCCAGCGGTCGCAGCCCGTTGGCGCACACCACCAGCTCGACCAGACGCGGGCAGTTGAGGCCGACGCGCCCCAGCACGTCTTTGCTGACGGAGCGGCCGAAGTACAGATGCGTAACGGGGATTTCATCGCGGAAGAAAGGGCCAAACTCATCCTCGTAGAGGTAGAAGTACATGACCAGATTAAATTTAGGCGAGTGACGTTTCATGGCGTCCCAGCTGCTCTTTTTGATGGTGTGAAACTGTTGGCCGGGATTTTCACTGACCACGTCAATGCGGAGGTGCTCGAGATGCACGTGCTTCTCCGAGGAGAGGGCGATGAGAAGTTCATCGCTCAGCAAATGGTAGTTGAGAGCCAGTTCTCTCAGGCCATGGCACTGATCAGCCACACACAGGATGCCTGGAAATACACACCCAAAAAAGAAATGCAGTGTTTACTGGCAACCTGCACAGCACGTCTATAAATCGCACCCAAGCCCCTGAGAAACAAGGGAGAAACCTTACAATTTCAGCAATAACAGTTCTCAATCAATCAATCAAATTCTACACAATGACTAATTAGTCATTACTAATCATTAAGGCCCCTAATTTCTCTCATTTGTTCCATTTGTCAGTACCTGCAGGTGAAACGTGAGGGCAGCTGCTCATTTTGAGCAGTTTGAGCGTGTCGCTGTTATTGGCCACCAGGACTTTAAGAGACGGGTCATCCACAGGCGTGTCATCAATCTTCAGGGAGGACAGGGATTTAGAGTTGACAAAAACCACAGTCAGTGCTGAGATGAAGTGGGACTGTTGAACAGAGAAGAGAGAGAAACAATAAGCAAACATTTTATTTAAGAAATCTGCAGACAGATCTAGTAACAAGCATCTAATTCAACTACACATACACACTGAAACTTTCAGGTTTGTCTAGGAGCAGATGCATTTTTGTGCAGGTTGTTGTAAAATAAAAGCTGCAAACAAAAGACCACGGCACAGCAAATTACCATAATTCCACAGAGTTTGTATGCATCTGTGGGATCTGTCTTCTGACATAAAGTGTCAAAGAAAAAAGGGGCCGAGTACAAGATTTTGGAGATATCAACTTGTAGACCTTCCCACAGGCACTTGACTTTAATCAGACCAGCTTCCTTTCAGGCATTAATCAAAGGAGCTCTAAAGCGGTGGATTTTCAGATCTCTGCGGTGCGTTACAATTCAGAGGCGCTCATGTCTGAGTGCTTCAGTGGTTCTCAAATCTTCTCAGTCATGCCTCATTTCTAAGGCTCTGCAAAAGCTCACGCCCCACCTTGTGGTGTCACGTCTGTTTGCTTTTACTTGAAAATGCACACTGTGTAACCCTCTTGCTGAGGCTGACCTTAGGCATCTCCATGAAGCTGGGCCTGGCTGTGGAGATGAGCCCCAGAGTTTTCAAAGAACAATTCACCAGCTGAGAGAGGATGTCGCACGCTGCTTCTGCAGACTCTCTGCTGCTGTCCACCTGGCAGCACACAGAGAAAATGGCACTGTGAGTTGGGCAGCACATAAAAATCCACTTCGCTTCATCACTGAACTGCTGTAACCTCAAACTGCCCCCCTCTCTTTCGTACCTTGAAGCTGACATACTGCAGGTGGTCCGAGTGCCTCTTGATGATCTGTTTGATGAGGTCTGGGTGTGTGGCCTTCAGGTAGGAGCTGGCTGGCTGGTTCAACTCAAACTCAAAGCATCGCCACAGTTCTGGCATGTGAAAGGCCTCGTTCCAGCCCCGGCATACCTGCAGCAACAACACAAACTTTTCAATTTTTCATGCTGAGGACAAAAATACTTCTTTTTTCATCCTCAGGCAAGAAGACAAAATATGACTCAGAGAAGAGAAGAGAAACCAATAATTAATCTTAGAGGTGTCACCTTGGCACAAATGTTGAGAATATGACTTGTTGAAACTGGAAAACAGCAACACTGTACATCTGCTTGCTTACTGTTTAAACTCCTGCTGAGTTACGTAATCATAATGCTCAGAAGTTATTTGGAAAAATAGGAAAATAATTACCACTAATATTTTGTAGCAGTAGGTAGCATCTGTTTGACATGGCACAGTAAACTGGTAAATAAGTATTTAATATTAATAATGAGTTTTTAAAAAGGAGCCACTGGCTCCTTTTTAAAAAATACCTGACTCCGAGCCAGCGGTATTAATAACGCATGTGTGAAGCTGTAAGAACCTTCAAAAATGCTGCATCGCATCAGCTTCCTTAGCCAACTGAGTGTGAAAGGAAATTAAGATATGTCAAAATCCTCACTGCCTGTTTCGTGGGTGTAAATATATACATAACACATAAATAAAATGTTTCTTTTTTTGGGGGGGAGGGGGGGAACTACCCAGTTTAAAGTCATGAGACAGTGGAGAGGTGAAGTGTGGCCAAAGGAGATCACTCAATTTTGGTGTCTAACTACTTTTCTTTTTAACTGCAAAGCCTTAGCCTTAGCTCTTGGAGTCTGGCTGCACACTTTGTTTATACCATCTTCCAAACTTGGTGGGAGAGAATCTCCCACCTCGAAGTTGCAGGATCCAACTCTCTGGTTGAACAACTGGTTCCTTGTTCTGCTCTATTAAAATGGTTTGAGCTGGAAAATGACTCTAATCAGACCTTGAAGCACCAGAAAACTGACTGACTTCTCTTCATTGGCTCCCTGTTAAATTCACAATCAAATTTAAAATCCTTTTCCTTACATACGAGGTCTTGAATAATTTTAAAGAGCTGTTCTTGTGATTTGATATAAAAACTGAACTGAACTGCAGCACGATGAAGTCAGACTACCCCGAGGTGAGATCTACTGGTGAGACAGTTGATTACTTTATATTGCTTTTTTAAAATTTTGTACATAAATTAAATTGTTCTCATGAACAGTATGACTTTATAATACTCCAGTGCATTTGGTCTCAGTCCACTGAAACAGCCGAAAACAGAAGTTCTTTGTCTGCAACAGCAAAGCTGTCAAACATTCAAATTTTATATGCTTTTGCATTTTCCATTATGTTTACCACTTAGATGCTCATGCTGCATTTTATTTGTGCAGAAAAACTGAAAACATCTTGTTGATCTCCCTCATGAATGAGTAACCTTCCATTAAAGTGTTAACAGCAAAATGCTGCAACTTTAAAAAAAAAGAGATAAACTGGCAGCAGTTCGAATTGAGGCAGTGCTTTGAAACATGACCCCATACCCACAAACTAACAGAACCCTGCTTTACCTTCTTAGTTTAGCCAAATGAAGACCTCTCTCATTATATGAACAAATACAGCATGTATCACAATCAAAGTCAAGCTGAAGCACCCACTTATGGCCTTTAAGGCTCATAATCCTCCATCAGATAAACTCAGCAACCATTAGGTATAATAATGCCAATGTAGCGTGTAAGTAAAGCAATACAAACGAGGCTTACACATGATTATGAGAGGGAAAAAAATGTGACTGTGCTGTTCTAGTTCTTACAACTAATAAATACTGCCCCCTGCTACATATTGTAAACTAAGAGCAGCTATAAATGCTGGTTTATTATTATTATACAGGTACCTGGGAGGCAAAAGCCCTGTCCAGTAGAGGCAGGTACTGGAAGACGTGAAGCAGGATCTCCTGTGGCAGACACTCCCAGCGGGCTTCCCCATCCTCCAAATCTTTCTCCCTCCTCTGCTTGCGGGACCGTTTAAGAGTCTTCTGACACCCACCGCTGGTTCCACCTCCATCCTCCTGCTCGTTCCCTTGGAGACCTCGTTTCATCCTGGGTAAACAGATGAGGGTTTAAAATCCAGACAGATGGGCTGAGTTTTTCTGCTCGCCGTTGTGCATGTTATCCCAGTTGTTTTTATTTTTGCAGCCCATATATGGAAGCCTGACACATGACCCTAAAGCCACAAATATTTTTATTGGGTAATCTGGTTAATTATATATAGATTTGCTTATTTTGGGTCATGAACTAGTAAAAACAAAAACAAAAATCATTTCACAGCAACATATATAGCTGTTGTGATAAATATGTGAATCTTATGTACCCATTTGAAAAATGACCAGATGACAAAACTACCAGTGCCTATAGATTATCAATGAAAACCAGGAGGAGTGCTTCTCCTTTCTAAATTTAGACTCCAAGCAGGATCACATGATTAGGTCAATAACTTGGTGTATTTGACAGAATTCAGCTAGTCAAAAATCAGCAGTTGATTAAACAAGACTATCTAGAACATATGAGCACAAAGGTTTCTACAGTTAACTAAAACTACAGCATTGTGCAAAACTCTTGAGTCACCCCTTGTTTCTTTATATTTTGCTTATAATGAGCTCAACTTCCTTGTATTTTCTTAAGTGCGTTTGAATAATAGTTATCCAGGCTTTAAGAAGGCCTTTTGCAGTTCTTTTCTGGACATTGGTTGCTTTTTCATTCATTCATTTTCAGTCCATTGTACTTTAATGTGCCTTTCTCTTATTTTTTCTACACATTTCTCTTGTTTTGTATATATCCCCCTGACTGTATACATTTCTCTTGTTTGCCATTTAGTCATGCTGTTTACTATTTATATTTTATTCCTGAAAAGTTGGTGGGGAGCACCCATAATCTTGTTGCACATGCACAGTGATAATAAAGAGCTATTCTGTTCTATTCCTTCTAGCTGACCATTTTAAGAGGAATGTTTTTGCTTGTTTGTTTGTTTAGACTTTTAACACTGACCTAGGAATCATTCAAGCATAAAAGGGCACCTAAATTAACAGTGTTGTGTCAACACATAACAGACAACTTAGCAAAGAACCAGTTTTACATTGTATCTTGGGCACTTCATTTCTAGTAGCCTGTAAGAAAGACAATTTGTTTCCAATGTACTGTATTTAGTTCAATCTGTGAAAAATGCTTAAGATAGCATCATCTGCTAACCATAAAAAATTAATTTTTGCACCAACAAGGTGACTTCCAAAGTACTATTAGACAACAACTTCTAATATCTCAGTATGGTGTGCAGAGTGTCCTCAAAAAGTTTGAGAAAACTGGACAAAACATTTTCCTCTAACGTTCACTGAAGCTCAGCAATGGTCTCATAGGAAGGGTGGCTGACAAGAAGCCATTGTTAAGGAAGGGAAATGTGGAGGAAAGACTGAGGTGTCCCAAATGATACAAGAACTGGTCTGTGGATATACACGAATATATCCAGATATTACACAAAAGCTGTTCAGGCTGTGTTGAATAACAAAGGTGGTCATGCTAAATATCGATTTTCAAGCTTGTTAGAACTGTACAAACTATTTTGCGTTTTATACTGTATCTCCATGTATGTTTGCACATGTTTACATACAAATGCAAAGTTATATATAAATACATATAAAATGCAGCCCATATATGGAAGCCTGACACATGACCTTAAAGCCACAAATATTTTTATTGGGTAATCTGGTTAATTATATATAGATTTGCTTATTTTGGGTCATGAACTAGTATAAAATTAAATATAAAATTAAATATAAAATCTAAATAATCAAAACGTTTGCATACTGCTGCAGATGCAAAAAATAAAAAACTGGCCTTTAGAAAAAAAAGCATGAAAGCAGAAATAATATAGCATTTTTATATCACGGAATATATAAAGGAAGTATATTTAGCTGTCATTCTTGTCAAAACACATAACAGTTCTCCAATTTCATAGCACTATTGTACTATGTATGACTGCGCAATGACAAGAGTTATCTTATCTTATCCAAAAAAATAAAACTAACAACTAAATTAATGAAAACTAATGCTGAACATGTTTAAAGAATAAAAGGGACACGAAAAAAAGCAAACCAACACTAAATCGAAAATTTTTTTTTTTTTAAAAACTTCAAAGAACATCACAAAAGCATATTTACTCTGCTGCCCACTAAAGTGTGTGTATGTGTGTGTATGTACTCTGTTTTCTAATGATACCTCTTTAGTTTTAACCTGTGGCTGCATGGATACTGATTAACTAGTTGACTGGTTTTCTAAACAAAAACACTCGTGACGAGTTTCTTTAATCATTAACAATTTAAAACAGCTTACTGCCTCTATCGGCTTTCCCGTCCCCCCAATATCGGTCGATTCTCACAGGTACGCGAGCACCAAGTTAGAAAGAAACGTGTTTATTTCCTGGAAGTCTGCCCTGACTACTGTGTGGACTGGGCCATTCCGCGTGTTTTGCCTCACACTCGCTGGTGATTAACTGCAAGAACAGCCTACGTGTTTCCTTCAGCATTTCTTCTGCCCACCTGAAAATGAAAACAGTACAGATAGAGGACACGCCTCCCTCTGCTTCAGCCACCAGCACCGTGTGGTCAAGCTGCCTCAAACTTAGCTTCTCCTCGCTGATGCTGTCTTTTAATAAGAGCGCTTTTATCCACGCATAAATGCCACGCTGTGGACGCCGTTTAATGCCACCGCAGTTTACAGCAACAACACACCCGTCAGGAGTTAGCTTAGCTCAGCCCAACTATACATCTTGGCAACTACTTAGCAAAGTCTACCCACTTGACATAAAACGGTGACTAAAAACAGCTCGATCAGACACTTACAGGTCTGCGGCAGTTATTTATCTTCACCCTCCTCACCTGGTTATCACCTCCTCCGTGGGGCTGTTTATTTAGAGACGATCACTCAACGTCAACCGGGTCCGACACAAGAAAACTGCGTCCGAGCTGGCCGACCGATCAAACACATTGGACCATACGACAGCGCGGTGTGTCGGGAGGTTAGCGAAAACTGCCGGGAAGCTGGTGAAATGAGGTTTTCAAAAGTGTGCTGGCTTTCCGAGCGCCTGACCTAGTTTCGCTTCTCAACTCTCAGCTTCGCTACTTTGCTTGTCAGCTAAAGATGGCGTTTGTGTTGTTGTGCGGAGCAGCCAGTGGGCTTATTACAGCCGTTCCGCGGTTACCATGAACGGTCGGCAGGGGGAGCAGTTTCACCCTAAGATGTTTTCATACAGAGATATGGGGGTTTTCAAATGAGAAGAAGAAGAAATTACATTTTTAAACAATAATATGAAATTGAATCCAAAGAGTGACATTTATGCTGTGTCATTTAAATATCCCCATTAAAAATTAAAACATTTTACCTTCCAATAATAATGATACTAATAATAGTAATAAACCTAATTTATATACCACCTGAAAATTGAGGTATTGGAGAGAAGAGCAATGAAACAAGTCAGAATGTATGTGTGTGAATGAGTGAGGCAGGTGTAATAGGGAAGCTGCAAGGAGTGGAGTGAAGTTTAAATACCTGCGGTCAACCATCCAAAGATAGTGCAGATAGAGCACAAGAGAGGCGGGGACAGGGTGCAGGGGGTGGAGACAAGCGTAAGGGGTGATTTGTGACAGAAAGAAAGGAGTAAGAGTGAAAGCAAAGGATTAATTGCTATGACATGTGGTTCGGAGAGAGTAGTACAAGCAAAAAGAAGTCTGAGCTGGAGGTGGCAGAGTTGAAGATGCTTTTTGTTGGGAGTGACCAGGATGGATAAGAAATGAGAATATCAGACAGACAGCTCAGGTTGTTTGGACATGTGCAGAGCAGGGTTAGTGGATATATGGGACAAAGCTTGTTGAAGATAAGACTACCACGCAGGAGGAAAAGAGCAAGACCAGAAAGAAAATTCATGAAAGTGATTCAGAAAATTAAAGTGATGGTGTAGTGGTGGACATGCAGAGGGTTGATGTTACACAGGAGGAGAACAATTGCCACTATATTTAAGAGAGAAGCCCACCATGCTAGGAAGTAAATATAGACTGTTACTCTCTCTCAGTCAGGATAAAATATTGGTTGTGCACAGGTAGTGTCATGTTCAAACAGTCTTACCACAGGAATTTAACTAATCCTCTGCTTCAAACTGGGAACACAGTCCTGTCCTGGCATGTCACTGGCATTGGCATTATTCAGCTCAACAGGCATCCAATGGTGACTCTGTTGCCTCTGGCTCGTAAGTGTGTACTCTCCTTCACCATGCCCTGCACAGTGAAGACTGGTGAGTGATAAGGTCATATTAATGCAGATACTGCATAAACTTAAAATGCTATGCAGATGATACCCAGCTTTATTTATCCATGAAGCCAGCTTAATCAAATAAATTAATTAAATTAAAGCCATGCCTTAAAGACAAAAGCATGGATGACCTGTAATTCCCTACTTCTAAATTCCGATAATAAAACTGAGGTCATTGTGCACAGCCCTAAAAATCTTAGAAATATGGTGTCTAATCACAAATTACCTTGGCCTCCAGTAATACCTGGGAGTTCGATGTGCATACTAAACATTATCTTTCATTTGCCTAATATTGCTAAAATCAAATTCAATTTCTTAAATTTAATGCCTGACCTTGGCTGGGCTCTCCTTATAACATCTGCCACTTCATTAATTCTGAGTACAGAAAGAAGCAGCGTGAAGAATGCTGCCAGCAGGTAAGGCAGCACGAGCAAGTTGGGATCAGTGCGTCAGGATCTCCAGAGGTAGGGCGGGTTGGCTGGAGAACTGAAAACATTATTATTGGCACCATTTGCACGTTTGAGGGGGGATTGGGTATTTGTGTGCATAGACAGGTAAGGAGTCAGTCTCTCCGCACCACACTACCATAAGCCTGCTGCCACCACAGTTAGCAGTTAGAGTGTAAGAATGAGTTTTTGCTGCTAAAATGTATGCTTTAACTTCACACTCAGGAGGTTAACTGACATCCAACAAAACAGCTGCTTTGAAAAAAAAATCATTTTTATTACTCTTTAATCCACAGAAAAACTTTAATTCCCAAGAAGTGAGGAAAAAACAGAAACAAACAGTAATCCTGCTTATCATGCTAAAATGCATGTTGGAATTACTTGTGAGCTGATGCAGTTTCATGTTTATTAAACCAGGTTGGTCCTTTTTCCATCCACACGGTATTGATGGAGGAAGCAGCAAAGTGATACAAATGCAGTATATACAGAGGTGTAGATACATATTTATGTAAAATACGACAGGATGCTTTCACACAGCTCTCCTGAATACTTTTATCATTATTCTTTGAAGTCATGGCGAGGAGTTTTAAGTGAGCTATGACTAAATTCGTCAGACAGAAGAAGCTGTGGAGTGAAACCCAATGCATCCACAAAGCTCAGCCTTCCGAGTTAGAAATATAGCCCATGAATGCACAAAGTTCTTTACATGTAGAAATAGGCAGCAGGTAGCTAACATCAACACCACCACAGCATTCAGAGACACAGGTTTTAGTAGATTGGACAACTTTGAATTCATGAAAGTTTTCCCCTAAAAAACATGGAGATCAACAATGGTTTAAATTGAGTATATTCTGTGAGCAGCACACGGACACAGTCATGTTTACTTTGGGGTTTCCTTCATTCCTCTGTTTTCTCAGAGCCTCACCTTCTAAAGATATTTAGGAACTTGCCCGATTCTTCTCTTCACAAACATGACATCCACCTGCTACGAGTTATGAAGACGTGTTAAGCAACAGCATATGATCTGAGGTGTGACAGCGCCCGATGATTAAACACTTTGTTTTGTCACACTTTGTTTTGTCACACTTGTGAAACGTTTATAGGTGACAGATGTTTTAGGGGAACAAGCGCAGCGCAGCATCATGCATTAGTTAGTTGGTCGTTTCATTATGAATGCAGGAAAAAAAATCATTGTTCCTCACTCAGCCTGCACACTGTGGTAGCGAGTCTGATACAGCAGCTGTAAGTACAAGTTTTTGTTTTCCCAAAAATCTTTGAATCATGCAGTTATAGTGACTGTCAGACTGAGGTTGTATAATTTGAAAGACAGATTAAAGACGTTTACAACACAGTTACTTTATTCCAGAGCCACCCCACCTGTTATTTAAAGCATACCTATTTTAGTAAGGGACCTTAAAGTGATTTCCACGAATGTGTGGTTCTTTTAATTTTCCAACATAAAGACATGAGTGATTCTCTTTATTTGTTTGCCTGTGAACCCGTTTATGCAAAAACAACCAGGCTGAATTTATTGAAACTCAAAACTGGAGCATGTGCCAAGAATATTGAACTGTAGAGGTTGTGGTGTCAGCTGGCGTTCTGGTTTCAGACACATTACTGCCATCTTCTGGTGTCTTTAGAAACAGTCACAGGGAGATGAAGCTCTTGTGTTGAAATATGAAAAGGCTGCCAAAAGTAATTTACCCGTGCATATTAATAGAGACAAATTACAGTTATCACACTGCATTCTAGCCAGATTCTTTCTGAAATTGAAATGTTTCATTTATTTTATCTGTTTGGAACAATTAATTTCTGGAGAGTCAAACCTAATTTAATTTCCGATGAAAACATCTTTATACACATCCCGCACACACACATTTTCCTCTGAAACGTGTTTTGCTGAAAGGATTGAAATGAATACACAAAACCTCAGTGAAATAATGATCTTTTTAAAAAGAACGTATTAGTGGGGGGTTTTCTGATCTTTAAAAAATTTAAACAGGTTAGGCAACTTGCAAAGACAAACATAAGTGTAATATTCTTTTGTTATATTTTCAAATACTTTGCATGTCCACCTCATTCTCATAGACCAAAGACTATGATGCCATAACTAACTTGACTACTTTTCCTGTTACGATGTCACAGGTGTGTAAAGAACAGACACTGTTAATTGACTTCATGCAGGATCTTTCACCCACTTACCCATCAGTTTATTTTGTGCACGGTTCATTTTTTCCTCAGTCTAATGCTTTTTAAGTGTTTCACCTTAAATGTCATTGCATACTGCTGATGCTCTTGGACACACTGCCACTTTTATGAAGTCTCACAATCTTTGTTATCACGTTCACTGCGGGGAGTTTTCTTTAACACTTGTTGCATTAAATACAAATCCAAAACTGAGAATTTTACAGGCTCTTTGAATCACAGAAATGAGACGGGTGCACTTTGCACTTTCAATGGAGAGAGTTGTTGTTTGTGGCCTGTTGTTCTACATGATTGATCTTGTACACAAATTTTAAACAAATAGCCTATACTTCAACTTAAATGTTTTGCTCAGTATTGCATACATGCATACATTAGGATATCTAACAGTATGAGTGGCCTGTTCAAACAAAAATGTATGCATGCATGCTTGGGGCAATGGAAATTTTATTTATTTGTTGCTTGAAATCAGACAAAATATATGCAGGTTCATTTCAGTTACGCTGTAAGATTAACTGTCACATCATTAAGGATTCATCTCATTTGTGCAACTTGTAGAAGGTCAATGTGATGTGTATAGTCTAATAAATGTCCAATTACACTTATTCATAAGTGAAGCATTGTTATTTTGACATTTTATGTTGTTGCTGCTCCATAAAAGGTTGATGTTTATTTGTTTAAACCTTGCTATGACAATCATTTAGTGGGTTTGGATCAAATTGATGCTTGTCAGTTACCAACTAATACAACATCATTGTGGGTGGAGGGAAAGCAGCTTTGAGACCAGAACAAAGAGTCAAAGACATACAGAAAAAAACAAAAACAGACTTTTTCCATCAGTACTGATGAGCCTTTGTAGTATTCACATTACAACCCAACTCTGTAATGTGCGAGTTAAGACAGGTTAGAACAGTATTAATACAATACCCATATGGAGCCGATTAGACCAAAAAGTGTAAGACTGTTCATGCTTCAGAAATATATGCAATGAGATTCAAATATTATGTTCTGTAGTTCAAGCAGTTTCTTGAATTTAGGATTTAAAAAAAAGAAAAGAAAAAACAAAGACAGGACGGCCACAGAATGGAACAGAAATCAAACTGTAGGTCTGAAAGTGCAGTACAACTGCGGCGCTCGAGTCCCCCACACAGTCGCCCAGCCTTCTTTGTGTCTTGTTAACTCCACAGCTGCAGAGCCCACTAGGGGAACTGGGGGTCTGTGCTTTTGTCATCCCCACAGTCCTCAGCCATTGAAAATCTCAGCGCATCCTGCTGTAGTTTGGTGCCTCTCATCACAAGCCATGAGGTTTCTTAAAAAGGGTTAAGTCTCACGTGTGTTTACTGCTATTAGTCAACTGTCTCTTTGTGGGAGAGTCTCTTACTCTCTGGGCAACACAGTGGGTGTGGACAGGCACTCCACCGGGCAGACACACCACGCTGGGCTCGCTGAAGGTGTTGTGGCACAGGTGGCATCCCTTCTTTTCAGACACAAAGACGGGTCTCTTACACTCTTTCAACTGGACAAGAAAAAAAAAAAATAACAGGGAAAGGAGTTTTAAGGCATTTGTTAAAAACTGTTTTCATGGTTGTTTACTCGTTTATTTGATCGTGAAACCAGAAAATTAGAAATGAAAGTGTTTTGTTAAGCATAAGAGTAGAGCAGTTATTCATATACTTATCTAGCTTAATACTATAATGCGTTTCTTACCCTATCATGCAGCAGTTGAAGGTTTTCAGAGTGTGCGAGCCCTAAAGCGATCCTGGACGTGCGGCAGGCGTGCATGCTGGCCCTGATGGCTCGACCCAGAAAGGGACGCAGCAGCTGAAGTGACCAGCCTTCTGGCAGCATTCGCAGGACACGGACCGCGTCAAACACCTCCCCGTGCCGATTTAGGAGGTCTACTGCCGCCATCTCCAGCTCTCCGCTGTCTCCCGATTGCCCAGGAGGGCTCCCATCCAAATACACCCCCAGCAGCAGGTGAAAGAGCTGCTGTCGGTATGCCGAATCTCTACTAGAAGAGGCCCATAAGCAGAAGGCCTCGGCGGATGGGAAGTCTCTGAGCTGGTGCACCAGAATGTGCAGCGCTTTGTCATGCTCCTCTAGTTTTCCATGTAGTGTTGCACGCTCTAGCAGCAGTTCTTCACAGTTCTCCATTTTAGCTGAACAGAGCACAAGAACACCAAACATCATGAAAATCTCCAAAATGATCTCCAGACGCACAATTAAATGAAAAGCAAGACCTCGTTAGAGCGCATCAATTAAATCTTGTTCAAAATCTTTAAAGAGATGTTACAAAGTAATTCCACAAGAAGACAAAAACGCCTGTTAGAGACAAACAAACAGATATTTTTCTCACCTAAAAGAAACTGTACACGGTATAGGTTGGACTCCCTGAGCAGGGCTTGAAGCCTTTCCCTAGCTTTGGTCAGCTGTTCCTCATCTTTTGGAGACTGTGACATCAAAGATAACACCCTCTCCAAGTACAACACAGCTAGATGTGTGTGGAACTTCTCCTTCTGCATCCACAAACATGAAAACAGTTCAAATTAAATAAGCTTTTAAAGATGCACATCTGTAGATGGAAACCTAAAAATAAATCCACGATGAGAGTTGTCCAAAATAACCATTTACAATGATTCAATACTATAGGTAAGCAAGTTTCTAGAATCTAATGTTAGCTAGAAAAATGAAAAAGGGGCATCGTGGGGCCTACTTTCAGGATCACTTGAAGGATCTTATTCCCAAACTACAAGAGTGAAGCATGTCTGCAGCCCACAGGTCAGACTGTGGTTTCACTGAGCAGCAGCAAGTGTTCAGTTGTGTGCATGTGCAGCAGTTCGCTGATGTGAAAACATTTATAGACTTCAGGCTTCAAGAACTCATGAAAATATTCATCCAACCATTTATAAAAGTACTTGTACTTAAGCTCCAAATTAAGGATGTGCACACCCTTTAGAAGCAACTTAATTCTGACAGCTCACGACTAGAAGGGGAAGTCGGAGAGACAGAGCTAACCACCGAAGCTACCATGTCTCACGTGAGCTGCTTCACTAAAATGCTTTCACATTTAGTCAAGTGTTCAAATGCATTTTCATGTCAGATTCAGGGAACATTTATACTGGAGGCACAATTTCTGGTGATGCCTTTGCCACCTTGCAGGAAAGGTTGGGTTTTATTTAACCTTAAATGTGACAGAAAGCAATGTTTACACTTCCAATTTCTCTGAATCCCCTGCTCACGTAACTGCAGAGGCTGTGCATTTGTGCTGCCAAAATATGAACAACCTACAGCTGAATATCACGCCTTCACGTCTCCTCATACTTAAACATTCTGTGGGAGTGCAGCCTGAGACCCGAACACTGTCTATCAGCTATCACAGCTTGTGTTTTTGTACCTGCACCCTTTTCTCCAGCACCAGGTTCTCCAAGTAGAGCAGAAGCGCCTGGTTGTGCTTTCCCAGGTAAGTGATGACATCATCAGGGTTCAATTCCAGCTGGTCTTTACTGGTATGCCTCTTAGTGAAGATGTGGACACCTATCTATGGGCAAGAAAAGAGATTAGGTTACTACTTTAGCTTTTGCAAAATGACTGGAAGTGATGCAAACTGTCTGCAGAGCAAAGCTCTAAGCTCTTTAAGGCAATGTACTGCAACAGAATAAGTACACTCAAACACTAGGAAATATTGTGCAAGCATTGGCTAGTGACAGACAGCAAGACTCAAAAAATTCCAAGTGAGACCGGTATTAATAATTCTGCAGCAGCGTTACATTTTTGGTAACCTACGATGGGATCCTTCCGTAGGGCCCAGTCTGCATACTTCCATACAAGGTCCACATTAGAGGAGGTGCAGAGAAAGTCCACAATGTACTCAAAAAGATCAGATCTAGTAGGGTCTTGCAGCTCCCCATCTGCCACACGAATCCACAACTATCAGAAACATAAAGGGTTCAATTCATAAACATCGTATTAGTGCAGATTCTTCAGTCATAAATCACTAAGAGAAAAGAAATAATAATAATAAAAATTTGCAAACATACCTGAAGTGCTGCTGAATCCTGACCATTATAATGATAGAGCAGTCCCAGCGCAAAATATCTTAAAGACAGAAAAGAGCTGAATGAAGCCAAAGCCGCCCTGGAGGATTACATTTTCTGTATAAAGCAATTAAATTGCCTTCCTAAACTGGACATAGTATTAAAGCTTTACCAGGGTGTTAATTAACAGTGTGGGAGGAAGGAAGAGCATTTACTCAATGAAGATCCATCTCAGTCCGTCCCTCTAGTGAATTTTGTAGCTGTAATAATTAAAGTTCTAATGTTTCCCAGTCATTCCCAAGTGTTATTGTTGCTGCCAATTACTGAATTTTAAGCCTGATTTCATATGAAAGAAGTCGGACTAATTTACTTTATTCACCATTTATACAACAGTCAAACCATGCGCTCACACGAGCACGCACGCACACACACTAGAAACCAAAGCTTTTAGGTCATTGTGCATGTTTATCAATGAAGCTATAATTAACATTTTGGAGATCATAAAGTCTCTCTGTGTTGGACCAGTTTCTGAGTTTTTAATCATGTTAACATAAAAGATTAGATCGTAAGAGTATACAAACTTGTGATATTTCTCCAGCCATGGGACACTGTCTGCTAACACGCAGGCATTGTCTGAAGCCAGGAGGTCTAAAAGGCTGTCGTGGTCCTGTTCGGCATACAGCTTTAACAGTGCAGTGTCCACATCCTCTCTACAGCCGTTCACCACCTCGGTGCTTCGTACCTGCGCGTACAGATAATGAAAACCATTAACACAAGACAAGTGACAAAACTGTGTACAGGTCTGAATCCAGTTACCTCTCCTAAATAACTTATGAGGAACTTCTTGCATCGCAACACTTTCTCCTGGTCACCCTGTGCCAGATGATTGAGATCTGCAAACTCGTGGAGAGGAGGGTGGCACCGCGTGAATGAAGAGGAAGCTGGTAGCAGTAACGGGCAGAGAGATATCAGCTCCCGCACATCCAGCTGACCCTTCCTGAAAGAGCAAATAACTAAGAGTAAGGTCATAAAAACTCAACATCTCTAACTGGCATTTGTCAGAACTTGCAAAGTGGACTGAAAAGATGAGCTCACTGCAGACACAGACAACACAAGAGTCCGATAAAATGTACAAAATGTGGCTGTGCTGTAGAAGATTTTGAGGATTAGAGATAAACTAAGTTATGGTGAGTCATGTACTTCTTGCTAGACTAATCACAGCTCTTTAACATTCAAGGAACTGAGTAACCCGGCTGTATGTTCGTAAGTGATATTACAATATTAGTCTTTCAATTAAAGCTGAAATTCTACACTTAAAATCACATCTCCATTCCATGATCTAAAATCCACTGCAAATGTATTCAGAGACAAAAGTGGAAAGCACGTGTCCCCTCCAAAAGAATATATCCATCTTACGGAGCCAATCGCATTTAAAAAAGAAAAAACAAAAACTGGAGCCATTAAGAATGATTCTTTTATAAAATATATTCCAGACATCCTCATAAATGTCAATAAAACTGTCTGATGACTTGAGGGTTAACCAGCACTGACCCAGACTCTTACCGGAAGTGTTCTTTCGCTTCCAGAAACTGAAGCTGGCCAAACTGTATGAATCCAGCCTGCTGGAGGATTCGTTTGTGCAAATTCTGCAGAAGTAGAAAGTGACAATTTAGAAGTGAATCGAGTTTGTAGTTGTGAAAAATATTCTCTTTAATGAAACTCAGCAAGATTAGTTTAGGAAGCAGAACATCAACATATCATCTTCTTAAACATGTTGTTACCTGGAACTTGTCTTTGGGAATATTTCTCTGCGCTCCCTCTGTGAGAATGAGCGCCTCCTCCACTCTGTGATTGGCCAGCAAGTCTTGAATCTGTCTTTCTAGCGGCAGAGGTACTAAGATGTACACGGCCTTAGTAGAAGCCAGAATGACCTTCCCTACAAAAAAACCCCCAAACACAGAGCACTGAGTGGTCAGACTGGTTTTTCCTCAAAACAGCTCCATAAATCGAAAGCTTTGCATGCACCTGATGATTGCAGCCAAACCAGGGATAATATATAGCACACTGAAAGCTTCAGAGAGCTTTAGCTCAGAGCTTCAAGTTCACTTTCAAGCACATATGAGTGTCGTTTTGCACTTGAAGCTCAAAGATGACTTCATATTACTTCAATGCTTTTATTCTAAAGCCAAGCAGAATAAAAGTTTCATTTTAACACAGAACTGAAAAATCCTCTAGCAAGAAATGGTCGATAGTGCTTCAGATCCCATTAAGAGTTGAGACCTGAGTGCACAGCGCCATCCAGACGCTTTCTGATGAACAGTTTTGGTTACACAGTCCAGTCAGCCAAAGCAATAACTATTTCCATTCCCATATCATTTATTAATCCTTTCCTGTTTTTCAAACGCACTTTTCAGGAGCTCTTTGCATCAAAAAAGTACCTGTTAGTTAAACCTAATCCTTGAGGAAATTAAAATGCTATTTACTTAAATAGTAATTCCCATTTGTGATACCTTTTGGTACACATTAGAAACAAGCAATATGCAAACATACCTTCAAAGTTTTGCAAAATATGGCCATCCCTGAATGAAAGGGTCTGTTTAAGCTGTTGGTCCAACATGCTGTGGATGGTGATGAAGCTCTCGTCCAACGCCACCACGTATGGAAAACACACAGCGGCACCAATCACGCTCTCTGACCACCTGACCGGAGCTCGCTGAGATACCCCCTCTGCATTGGCAAACATTCCTGGAGATGGGATGTGGAAAAGCAGTTTTAATGATCAACATGGACATGTGAAGTATAGGTGGGCGGACCGATCCAGGTATCGTTACGAGCATTGGTATCGGTATTGGATCAATACTAACGCAATAGAATTTAATTTTGTCTGTAGCACATTTAAACAACAGAAAGTGACCCAAAGTGCTTTCAGAGTGGCACGTTTACATTCCAGGTCTCCAAAAAACCCAGTTTTTAAAATACACGAAAAGCTGAAGTGTGTGCGTTTGTTCTATTAACTAATTATGTAAAGTAACTCGCAGTGATTTAGTAGTCATGAAAATCTTTTTAGAATTTGAAATGAACAGTGATTTATCTCATAAATCATAACACATTTCTCTCCCCTGTATTGATTAAACATATTGGTATGGGCAACAATGGTGCTGTGTTTACTTGGTGTTAGATCGATACCAATCTTTACAGTATACCCCTTTAAGCCTCCTAGTAGACACCACTTTTGAACTCCTACATCACTTCATTCTCGAGTTATCACATTCGCAAACTTAAGTGTCCAAGCTGCCTGCCTGCCTTCCCAGCAGGGTGACAACTATTCCCCCTCAGCTTTTTACAGCTGACCAATAATAAAAAACCCAAGGTGATTCTTATTAATAAACAAGCAGATGCACACATGCTGTCAAAGTTACAGAACACAATTTGATCCTTCAGACAACACCGATTACACACAGTACTTTAATTTTAAAAAGGAATTGCACATGTTCCCTTAAACAGCCCCAAAAATAAGTTTGGAGAATCACAACATTTAAGAGATAGTGAGCAAAACAATAAGCTCTTTATTTTGAGATGTTAGCCTACAAAAAAAATGCCTGAAATGTATTTTTACACAGATGTGTGACACATAAAAGAAAGGCTGAACCCAGAGCTCTGCAGTGAAGGGAGCTGGTGGCTGTGTTATGCTGTGGGGAGCAAAGTGCTTTACATGGTTTAGAGAGAGAAATTAAAAGCAACACAAAGCTGATGAACTTCATCCTGTGATGAAACATTTCTATGCCAATGGGAGTGGACCCTTCAAACATGACAATGCCTCTCGCTGTCCTTATCAAACTATTTCATGAAGATGAGAATGTTTAATGTAAAATCCTCTGTACTACAAAGCAGGATTTGGATTTATCCTGGTAAATTCACCTTTAATTCAAGAAGGTTCAATTAAAAGAAACAGATTACTATGGAAACTTGTGCTGCAGCACAAACCTGCTCTAGACTAGATTATGTTCAAGATAAGACATCAGTAGGTGTGAAATCACTGTGTACTGAACAATCACTTCTCCAGAGAAATCACTTCAATCATTCTGGGAGATCCCTCAGGCCTTGGTGTGTGGGTAATAGGAGGATCAAAAATATTATTAGTGGGTTTTTTTTAAGCTTTAGTCTTTCTTTCATCCAAAAAAGGATCCGTAATCTTGATTCAGAAAAATTCTGTTTTACAATCATTAATCCAAAACACAGCAACTATTTGTGCTTTTTGACCTCATATCAAATTTGCATGAAGACTAAGTTTGTATCTGAATTTGAAATAATAAGTCTGTTAAACTACAGAGTCACAACTTTTGCAGCTTCAAACAGACTAAACATTTAATACAATACATCCTGCACAATGTATTTCTTCTCAGAAAAACACATTCGCACAGCTGTTCTGTTCTTACTAAGGCCCCTTGTGTTGGAATTTCTTTTAATTTGTCACCTATTGAGATATCATCTTAAAATCCCAAGTATTCACTGCAGGGACTGTTTTTGTTCTGACTTACCCAGACCACCAGGCGCTGCTAAGAGAAACTCCTCCCTGCCAATTCTCTTTACAATGGGTGTCCTCTCCTCGCTGTTGTAAGGGAAGAGGTCTTGGGAGGCTCCCGTGTTGTAGTTCAGGATCATATACTGTGTGGTAAGAGCCAGGCACAAGAAGTAACCGTCGAGACTGACAGCACAGGGCTGCTCGGGCGTTGTCAACTCTTTCACCAGCTGCACTCTGTCCTCGTACACCATGTAAATCTGGACCGTCCGTCGTTTGGAGGATAGCACGCCCATTTCGACACAGAATGGATCGGCGTTCACCGGGTTCTCGTTAACGCAAAACGATGCCACGCCCCTGATCTTGGCTCCACCTCCACCTGCTGAGGGCACCATTTCCAGCGTCACCATGTCAACGAGGAACACTATCCCTTCACAGAGCACTATGAGACGCTCCAGAGCAGAAGCAGCCCGCAGCTCAGCAACAGGTTTCTTGAGGCCAAGGTATTTGTGCAGCAACTTCTGAGCCAAGTAACCCGGCTTCCCTTTAGAGGAGGCGACCTCAGCCAGCAGAAAGTGATGGATGAAGCAGTCATTGGTGCCCACGTACAAGTGCTTTCCACAGCATTCAATGCACTCAATGTTGATGCGAGCTTTGTCGCCCATGAGGAGATCTCGCTCCACAGCGGGGACTAGCTCAAAAGCCTTCACGCTCATCTTGGCCAAGGCATCTACAGGAGGTACAAAATAAGTTTGCGTCAGCAAAGCTGCAGACAAATTCAAATAATCAATGTGGAAAGCGGACTGTACAACATTTCCCTGTGAGGAATCATTAAGTCTCTGGATATACTCAGCATATAATTTATTCATAAAACTATACATGTATGTGAATTTTTACATGTGTGATGTGTGAGTCTGTGAATGTAAGGCGCTTTAAAGCTGTCGCTTTGAAAGGTCGATTCCCACGCCCTCCCACATCCATAAGCCCTGGGTAGTGATTAAAAGTACGATATCGGATACAAGTGGTAGAAACAAGCTTCCTTTGATGGGTGGTTGCACTTTCCCTTAGAGGGCGAGGAGCTTGGTCGTTTAGGAGGAATGCTGGAAGTAGAGCCACTCCTCCTTATAGAAAGAAGCCAGTTAAGGTGCTGGACATCTAATTAGGATGCCCCCTAAAATTCTTCTAGATGAGGTTTTGTAGGCATGTCCTACAAGGAGGAGAACCCAGGGCAGAACCAGGATACACTGGAGGGTTTACATCTCAACACTTTAATGCCTCCCTGCCAGGTGAGCTGAAGGAGGTAAAGAAAAGGAAAGTTTGGGCTTCTATGCCTACCTGTTGTTCCTACAACAGAGAGCTTGATAAAGAGCAGAAGTAAGATAATGTTTAAGACGTTTTCTCTTTAAGATGAGGAGATTGACATTTCTTAAAATCTCTCCTTGACAGTACAGCTGAGGATTGCTGGTGTTTACATTTAAAGGCATGAGATTTAGGACTTGGGTTGCGTGAAAGGTTATGTGTTCTGACACAAAAAGATTAACAAAGCAGATATGCGTCTTTATATCAACAGCACAATTGTATTGAGTGTCCTGTTACACTACTATAGTAACACTTTACCCATTTATATTTGACCCATTAGAGATTGCTTTCCTCACACCCTCATGCTCAAACAGTACGAGCTAATGGTGTTAGCACTAGCTAGCTTCCCAAACCCAGAGGCAACAGCGAAAAAAAAAATCACTGTTGACAGTGACTGTGTGAAGGTGAGAGAGTCATCATTAGGATATGAGTCATGTCAGGAAGCCGTGGCCAGTTTTAAATCGGATAGGTTGTTTCAGTACCACGTAGCTGAGCTCTTTCGGCTAAAGTTAGCTTCTACACACTGTTCTCTTGCTATGCTAACGCTAGCAAGCTAATTTAAAGCTAGGCTACATTTCCAGTGTGGTTAAAGCTGCAAGGCTACAACCCTCACGGAGTGTCCGCACAAGGAAAATCAACTTATTTTCCAGTCAATCTCCCCTTCACTGACATGATGCTCTGTGCGCCCACACCCTGCCCAGTTCCTCCCGGAGCAGTTGGCGTAGACAGCAGACCTACCTATCAATGCAGGCGGCGCTCGGGACGGCAGGCCGGAGTCACTACACGCAGAAAAGCCTCAGTACTCCGAAAACCAGGACATGAACTCACACCTAAACGTCAACACTGCCATGCTGCTGGGGGTCGTTGCCGTACCGACAGCCGGATAATACAAGCTGAATGGCAGCCAGAGAGTTCCTGGTTATCCAATATGAAACGCCGCCCATTTGCATTGAACCCCTGCTGGCTGCAGGTGATATAGTGGTGCGTTCACCGTTGTTACGAGTTTTTCAACAGTTGCCACTGCTAAGAAACCACCCGGAGCAGTGTTATTGTGAGGCAGGTGCATCAGCACTATTCATTGTTTACCTCTTCACATATAAAATATTTAAACTAAACAGTCTAAGGAGCTTAGAAGCGTCTGGACTTCCAAGCTCCTCAGACTACAATGACCTGGGTAGAAGTAGAATAGAATAGAATAATCTTTTAATTGTCTGGGTGACTGAGAACCTTCACAGACATTAAGACTAAACACAAATATTTCAGTATATTTCATTCATTAACAAGTAATATTGATCTTTATCTCTGGTGATGCTCATAACTGACAAGTGCGTTACAATGACAAGAGCCAAACAAATATCAGAGGTAATTAAGTGTCTCTAAAGTGGTCCTAGCAGCATGTGTGCAAGAAAATGCATGCCATAACAGTAAACGTGTACTCAGTAGCATTAGTAAGGGCTGCTGTTGCATTTAAACTCATCCAGATTCACTACGTCTGCTCCTCACTGTTACACCTATCTCCTTCTCATTCATTCTGTCATGCTTCCACTGACTTTCATTCCCCTTCTCTCCAGAGAACGCCTCAATTTTACCTCCGTAGAGTTCTTATTATGACTAAAGCTTCTTAATTTAATGACTAATGCAAAAAAAAAGTTGTTGTCCTTTTGATGGCAAACTGATTTATTGTTACTGATATTTAAGTTAACTACACAGTAACGCAGACCAAAATATTTGACCAATTTGTTCTGACACTAAAATGCACCATATGTTCCTGAACGCAACCCGGCCGGTTTTCACCCAAGATGCACCTGTCCAACTGAACCGTCTGAGAAAAGCCATTTTGTTGTGCTAGCTAGCTTCATGTTAAAGAAAGCCAGCAGTAATTTGGGATTTTTATGTCAGCGCTAACGATGTCGCGTTTATGTGTTAGTGTACTGTCGCAAAATACAACAGTTAAACTCGTGGAGGCCTGTAAGTAGCCGATGGGGATATGGACTAGCTTGTGAAGCTACAGCGCCGATGAGAAGACGAGAAGTGTTTGCTAAAGTGTGCTGCAGGTTCAGATAACATACTGTTAGCTAGCAGTGTGTTTACTTAGCAGGAGGTAGTTATGTTTTCGGATTAGTTAACCTCGTGTTAAGTCATTTTTTCCCCGTGAATGTATTTTAAATAGGCTGCGAGTGCCTGTGCTGTCAACCAAAGACAAGTAGCTTAATATAGAGGCTGCCCCGCTGACAGCGAGTAAACAGCCCGTCAGTAAGTTAGCAAAACACTTGAACCATACAGCGATAAGCCAAAGCGCTAATCTGATAATGGCAGAGGACACCCGACAGGACAAGAGGGCCAGCTTCTCTATAACGGAACACAGTGCCAACGGGATGGCCAGGACCTCCGCTGTGGCCTCAGGCAAAACCGGCACGTCAAAGAAACTAGTGATCAAAAATTTCAAAGGTACTGTCACTGAGCCTCTTCTAATGCGTTACCTAACAGCAGCAGTTACACAGAGATACCATAGCACGTAAGAGGATGTTACTTTCAGATAATGCCTGTAAAAAGATAAACAAACAAAACAAAAAAAAGTTGCTGCCCTTACTGCCGTGCTCAAGCACTCACATGTCACCTTTACCCAGGGCCTGCTCCTGATAGACTGATATGCATTTTCCATTATGCTGCATATCTGTTTGTGCCAAATCCACCAGCCATGGAGTTTTGGGCCACTCCTAAATCCCAGCACCTGTTGTATAAAGTAAAAGCATGAGGTTTTATATCTGACATAACTAATCATTGAACGAATTGATCGTCTGAAAGGTACCGCTCTTCTGTCAGTCTATTAATTCACACCACAAATGGGGAAAAAACTTAAGAGGTTTACTTGTTTTAAATCAAGGTTGATGTTAATATTGAGAAGTTACAGCACTCCACTTTACAATTAACCATTTACTTTGGACATTTTAGAAATGAAAGAAATTTCGTGTGTGGAAAAAGATCGGCAAATAAATAAATGTCAATAAACGATTGAGTCAGAGAGACCAATAAATTTGCTTTGTTCAATTTCCAGCAGGATAAATGTTTATTTGCCAACATAGCTGAGAGTCCAAAGTGTGTGGAGGTACTCCCTCTGTAGGTTATTGTCAGTCATCCCAGTGTTGATGGCTTCATAAATACAGTAAAGCTATTGTATCAAAACTTGCTTTCCTTACCTTCAACATATGACAGAAAACTTTGAAAATGTCATTGAACATTTATTCTTCAGGTTTTATCATTTCCACTTGTAGAGCATTTGTAATAAACAAATGCTCTACAACTGGAAATGATACTAGGATGTGCTGCCCACATCATAATATGGTCATATTTTAGTCCTATAAGTGAGTCTTGTTGTGTTTTTGTAAACAGATAGGCCAAAACTAGCAGAGAACTACACCGAGGACACGTGGCTGAAGCTGCGAGATGCGGTGGGTGCAATCCAGAACAGCACCTCCATCAAGTATAACCTGGAGGAGCTCTATCAGGTTTGCTGTTTGTCTTTTTAATGACCAAACTAGAGTTAGACTTATTTTCTTCACACCCTGAGTAATGTGTTGCACTGCTGGGCCTTAAAAACATGTTGGTACGGAACAACTGGGCATGTCAAGCTCAAATGCTTTGCAGTCTCGACATTTCTAACACCATAAAGCCACGGAATATTAAATGAGTCTGAAGTTGAAGAACAGCCGAGGATTAAAATAAACTTGTGAAGACTTGCCATTTGTTTTGAGCATGTTGCATCACGTACAGGACGTCTGCTGATGTGTTTGTTTGCTTTTAAACTGTTATGCATCTCAAAGCCTTTCACCACATTTTCACATAAATCCATGATGTTTTACTAATAGTGTTAAAGTCAGTGTTATTATTCTCCAAATCACCTGTCTGTCCTGTCATATAAAAACAATTGTCTCCTGTGTTTTCTTTGTTTCTGCTGCACTTGAAGGCGGTGGAGAACCTGTGCTCGTATAAAGTCTCACCGACTCTGTACAAGCAGCTTCGGCAAGTCTGTGAAGATCACGTGCAGGCCCAGATCCACCAGTTTAGAGAATATCCTTTTTTATGTGCACAGGCATTTCAGGCAAGCTATGTGCTGAAATGTTGAAGCAGGTAGGATCTGTCTGATATCTTCTTTACTAGAAACCAAAATGATTCTCCGCTAACTGTGGAGTGAAATCCTGTCAGTATATGTTATATCCACTGACTTGATAATAACAAGTTTTTTACTATAAGAGATAAACATCTAAATTTGTTGAGTTTGATGAGGGGAAAATCTGTAACCGGACACTAGTTTCCAGATGTTGTTCATCTGTGTGCAGACAAGAGTTGGGTATTGCTTATATAGTGAGTAGCAATTTGTTTGAGATCTGCTGCACACAGATAAGATAAAGCAGTGCTCCACCTTGTTTATAAATCTGTAGTTGGGACCTCAAGGTGGATTTTGCTTGCAGCTTATTGGTAGCTTTACTCTTTCAATGATATCTGGGGTCTGCTGGCAGACGTCAAGCGATGCTAAATGTGTAAATGTGTAGTTTGGCACCTACACTGTAGGTCTTTGCATTTACAGATTTGATTGGATTTAATAATCACATTTATTAACACTGGTTGGGCAGCTTTTTGAAGTTTGTTCTTTTAAGTATTAAGAGGAAGTTAGATAAACATGCTTTGTCATTATATCTCATTTGAGGTACTGTAATATAATTCAGAGCTGGAGTTTGATGCCTCAGTAAAAGATTTTCTTTAACTTGGACCTCACAGAGTCTTTGGACAACCTTTCCTTCCTGAAGCGAATGAATCGCTGCTGGCAGGACCACTGTAGGCAAACTGTGAGTGTGATGTTTGATAGATATGCATTTAAATCTGCACTGCTCAAACCTTAGTGGACTGTAGGAATGTTAATCTAATAATTCCCTGTAGATAATGATCCGGAGCATCTTTCTCTTCCTGGATCGTACATATGTGCTGCAGAACTCTCTACTCCCTTCCATCTGGTAAAATTATAGTTAATTCAAGTCACTGTGTCTGTAAAGATGTTCCCAGAAAGCTGATGTTATGTATTCGCTGCAGGGACACCGGTTTGGAGCTGTTTCGCACCCACATCGTGAGTGACAGTGCTGTTCAAAAGCGAACAGTGGAAGGCATTTTGGAGCAGATTGAACTGGAGCGGAATGGAGAGACCGTGGACCGGAGTCTGCTTAGGAGTCTTCTTGGCATGCTGTCAGACCTGCAGGTACACAATCGCCTCTTCGTCACGTGGGCGCTAAGAGTGCATGCCAGTATTTCTCCATCATGACTCTCAACTCTTGTTAGGTTTACAAAGACTCCTTTGAGGAGAGATTTTTGACTGAGACCAATCGTCTGTATGCAGCAGAGGGACAGCGTCTGATGCAGGAGAGAGACGTGAGTGAGACCACCAGTGGGTGTGTGTGTGTCATGTGATTGTCATCAGCAGTGCTGAGTGTGTGTTTGTTTGTGTTCAGGTACCCGAGTACCTGCACCACGTGGCTCGTCGGTTGGAGGAGGAAAATGATCGAATCGTGAGCTACCTCGATCAGAGCACTCAGTAATGTTTATTTATTTACTTATTTATTTATTTGGATTTTTATTATATTAATGCATATCACTGAGACATCCAACCATAAGCTATACCAGCTTATCCTTTTCAAGGGTTGCGGGAGCTTAAGGAAGGTAAAATTGCCTACTCACCATTTAAAACAGCTCTCATGCAACATTCAGAAAGAACATTTAAAAATACATTATATAGTGATATAGAAACTGCTAAATGGGGTTTAGTTTTGAGTCAGAAGGCCAGTGGTGCCTTAAAGTGTCAACAAGCACTGTTATAGAAGATTGCCATCACAAACTTTGACACTACTACACTATTTTTTCTTCCACAACTACCCATGCAATCAGAAATTCTTCTTTTGATTCTATTTAAATAAAAAAAATCTACATGTTTTGGTTGGTTTACTCATTTATGATCGTCTCAATCGCACCCTGGAAGTTCCCTTCTGACCACGTGCAGCTATGCATTTGCAGTTTAACTGTGCAGCTCTAACTTGCACAAAATGCAAATTGATGTAAGCGTTTATGTAAAGGATCATCACTGTGGATGAGAACTCTGACCACAACTCAGACATCAAACAGCATGTTTCAGTAAAACAGTCCACATTCTGCAAGCCCGTATGAGGTGCTTGCTCCTTATTTTTCCATTGTCCACAGGGTTGTGCAGGACTTACTGATTATATTTGGTGAACATAACTTAAATTTTTTTAGCCCCACAAACACACCACTACTGAGCACCAGCTAAATTTGTTTCCTTTTGACTTCATCCTCCTCTTCAAATTGCAATTTAAGCTGAAGGATCTTTTGACGCTATGGGGGAGGGAATCCAGTGTGCATCACAAAAGTGTATCTGCATATGGACCGAACTGGATTCCCACAGAGCCTTTTAAAAAAACAGCAGTCATGCTGGAAGTGGTGAATGGATTCACAAGGAGACGATCTTGAAGGAATAATTGGCAAAATATTTATTTATTATATAGTTTTTGCTTTTTATAGGTGTGGTAACAGATATTCTGAAGAACAGCAGCTTTGCTTTGCAAGCAGAGAACTTTGTTTACATTTGGTTTGTCTTATATTGTTTTCTTTGTTTCACAGGAAACCTCTCATTAGCTGTGTTGAGAAACAGCTGTTAGGAGAACATATGACTGCAATACTGCAAAAGGGTATGTCAGTGTGAAAGGTTTTGCAAACAACCACAAACAAACCGACGTAGTGCTGGGTTTCTGTTAAACTGGTACACATGAGTGTTCTTTTCTTCTTTCTTTTTTTCCTTTAGCAACTTTTTTAGTGCTTTTTCCTTTTTTAGTTGAGCTGCCCTGCCTGTAGAGCTGTATCCTGTTTTTATGCACGTAATTAAACATTTTCAGTATGTAAAATGCACTCATGTGTAGCATGTTTGTGACAGGTCTGAGCACTCTGCTGGATGAGAATCGTGTGACTGAACTCACCCTCCTCTACCAGCTCTTCAGCAAAGTGAAGGGAGGACTTCCCACACTCCTGCAGTTCTGGAGGGATTACATCAAGGTACACACAAGACTCAACACATTTGTAAACATCAACACAAATCATTACTGTCAAAATAAATGTGTCCTGGTCTTTTTGTGTCTAAGACGTGTGTATGTACACTGGATTTGGTTTCAGTCCTTTGGAGGAGAGATTGTATGCACTCCAGAGAAAGACAAAGACATGGTACAAGACCTGCTGGACTTCAAAGACAAGATGGACAACGTGGCACAGAGTTGCTTTGCACGCAATGAGAGCTTCATCAATGCCATGAAGGAGGCTTTTGAAACTTTCATCAACAAGAGGCCGAACAAGCCTGCAGAGCTTATCGGTAGGCCAGGCCATGTAATGATGAATTTGTTTCAGTAATTTCGATTTTTAAGAGTTTTAGAAGTATAAAACACTACCTTTGTGCGCTTAAATGAATTTACACAGATCATTTTAATGCGGTTTTCATTAGTTCCAGCATGTGATAACCGCTTTTGTGCTTTCCATGCAGCTAAATATGTGGATTCTAAGTTAAGAGCTGGGAACAAGGAGGCTACGGAGGAGGAACTGGAGAGAATACTGGATAAGATAATGATAATCTTCCGCTTCATACACGGTTAGTTATATTAAATGAATATGTCACTGTTTGCTTTTCACCCAGTTAGTCTTACTAGTGAATAGGAAGTTTGTTTCTGTCTGACGTCTCTTGATCTGTTTTGTACATCCAGGAAAAGATGTGTTTGAAGCTTTTTATAAGAAGGACTTGGCCAAACGCCTGCTGGTTGGCAAGAGTGCCTCTGTTGATGCTGAGAAGTCCATGCTGTCCAAGCTCAAACACGGTAAGTCTCTAGTCCGATATCTTATATAGTCTATAAACAGATGAGAGTCCACTTGTAGTCCAAGTTCTGTTGACCAGTCAGACTCCAGCAGAATGCAGTTAAAAAAATAAAAGTGACAACATCAGCGATTGTCTGATGACAGTTTAAATTTTCATTAGATTTTAAAAACAATGACTGTCCTACAGAAAAATCTTGAACTGGATTTCCGTAATCCGTCATCCAGATATCCTGTTTATACTGGAAACCCTGAACAATTGTCTGTTGCTCTTATATGCTGAGTCAGCAGAGTAGCTGTTTTTTAAGGCAGATGGGAAATGTTTCACACCTCACAGTCAGCACGTTGCTGTTAATCAACATGCATGCCTCACTTATAGATATATGCTTGATGTTTTAGAGCAGTTAGATGAGGAAACTGGCCTTTTGGTTGACCTTATGCTGTGCATGCAGTATATTCTGCAATTTGATTGGTGCTGCTTTAACCGCAGAGAAGATCTTTATGTTGCAGTAATATAGCAGCAGCAACTCTAAATTAAGTTCTAATATGAAGTTATTAATCCTAATATAGACTCTCACGGGTGTCTGTGGTAATGTGGTAGTGTGAGAAGCAGCCAGCTGTAATATTCATGGTCTTGACTTCCTGCAGAATGCGGGGCGGCGTTTACCAGTAAACTCGAGGGGATGTTTAAAGACATGGAGCTGTCCAAAGACATCATGATCCAGTTCAAACAGGTACCTGAAGTCTTCATGCACATAAACAAAACTAGATAAACGAAGAAGCTTCTTGTATGAGAAGTCCTGTCACTTGTTTTCCCCCAAGCTCCTGAAAAATAGATATTGTTGAGCTTTGTAGACACACTCCACTTTATTTGTGTCTCTAAATGCTTTTTTTAATGCATCATTGTAAAACAATTGTTCTTTTTTAACTCAGTATATGCAGAACCAGAGTGAGCCAAGCAACATAGAACTTACTGTGAACATCCTCACTATGGGCTACTGGCCTTCATACACACCCATGGAGGTGCACCTGCCCACAGAGGTAAGCAGCTCTGCATTTAGGTCTGGCACACCAATACACTTGACCACTGCATGAAACAAAACAAATCAGCTGATCCGATCCAAGACAGCGTTGATACAAATAATATTTTTATGTTCTGGTAGATGGTAAAACTCCAGGAGGTGTTCAAGCTGTTCTATCTGGGTAAGCACAGTGGGAGGAAGCTGCAGTGGCAGCCCACACTGGGCCATGCTGTACTGAAGGCAGAGTTTAAAGAGGTAAGAGCCTTGTAAGAGTAAGAGATAACGGAGCATGGAGAAGGTGGATACACTGGGCTGAGAAAACATCTGGACTGCACCTGGATTTAAAATGACTACTTTGTACTGCAGGGTAAGAAGGAACTGCAGGTCTCCTTGTTCCAGACGCTGGTACTGCTCATGTTTAATGAGGGAGAAGAGTTCAGCATGGAGGAGATTCGGGCTGCCACTGGCATAGGTAACGCTTGTCTTTATACAGTTTAACCGTTCTGTTTGGGGAGGGGTACCTGCTGTATCACATGGCTGCTCTCTTATCCCTCACAGAGGAGGGAGAGCTCAGGCGCACGCTGCAGTCTCTGGCCTGCGGAAAGGCACGCGTCCTCAACAAGAACCCTCGAGGGAAAGACGTGGAGGACGGAGACCGTTTCAACTTCAACAATGATTTTAAACATAAACTGTTCCGCATCAAGATCAACCAGATCCAAATGAAAGAAACGGTAAAAATAACGTCTTGGTCTTTGGTTGGTTTTTTCATTCACTAGTTGGGGTTTTTTTGGTCTTTTTTTACGCATCACACTTATTTATTTGTTTTCCCTACAGGTAGAGGAGCAGGTGAGCACCACAGAGCGTGTGTTTCAGGACAGACAGTATCAGATCGATGCAGCAGTGGTGCGCATCATGAAGATGAGGAAGACCCTCAGTCACAACTTGCTGGTATCGGAGCTCTACAACCAGCTGAAGTTCCCTGTCAAGGTGATCAAGATTAAGCCTGTTTTGGGGCTTTTTTTAATTCATTAATTTTATTTCCCCATGCACCTAAAGCTCATCTGACTCTCCTTACTCTCCACAGCCGGGTGATCTGAAGAAGCGGATCGAGTCGCTCATAGATAGAGACTACATGGAACGTGACAAGGAGACTCCTAACCAGTACCACTATGTTGCCTGAAGGGGTACCGCTGTCACTGTCATGCTTTTTTCACAGCAAGCGTGCAGCTGGCCCCGTAGCACAGGACTACAGCCCCTCAGCCACCCGACTCTCCTCTGGTGCCCATCTTTCCCTCCGTCCACTCTCCTGGACACAAGGTCCAGATGACACAGAGCTCCAGAGAGACGAGAGACACTTGGCTGTGCTGCTCCCATTCTGCAATATCCTTAGTGGGACTCTAAGATTGGGCTGGAGGAGTGGCCCAGGTTGTTGTTGATGGTTGATTCATGTGACTTGCAAATCTGCTAATGCAACACACAACAGAAAATAACTAGCACTTTCCTCTGTTTTTGTTTAGTTTTGTTTTCCCCTCAGATTGGATTATTTTTCTCCATGTCATTCTAATATCACTTATTTTCTACTATAGGTTGTTTGTCTTGAGTTTTAAGAGTTCTGGTTTTTTTTTTTGGTTGTTGTTTTTGATGTTTTCCTTATGAACGGCTGCATAAACTGCTGAGTATAAGCCTGACTGGCTGGTTACTTGACACAGCTGTTGAGGATGGGACGAGTAAAGAGCACAGATGCTAAAACATATGCAGGCAAGCTGCTCGGGTATTACGTTTGGCATCTTTGTTATTTGTTTTGACCAAAATGTCCAAATGTTCACTGTAATGTGCTGATGTTTTCGTAGACCAGATTGTGTTCTGTGTAGGAGTGCGGAAAGTGAAGCTGAATAAATGGGTATTTAATGATTCAGTTGGTGATGTGTGCACGTGGTGATGTGTAGGGGTGGGCGGATCCAAATATCAATAGTAAAGATACCAACGCTGGTGTTGGTATTGAACTGACACTAGCAAGATAGGATCAATACTCCTGTTGAAGCTTGGTTTAGACTTCTGTGGGAATTCTACATCCTAACTTCAGCGAAACTGGAAACTCCTTTTACTGTACACTTCAGATTTCCACATCGTTTGAGACCTAGTAAGTAAAGATTATTTACACAGTGCTTTTTAAGGCAACAAAACAGCCACAAAATGCTTTAGAGAGGCATTAAAAACAAGGACAAAGTGAACACAGCTAAATCAAGTGAAACAACACAAAACCATTACTGACATCCCTGTCAGAATAGATGGGTTTTCAGCTTTTTTTCTTTCTTTTTTTTTTAAACTTTTTTTAAGAATGCTGTAGAGTCATGGGTGGAAAGAGAGAGAGGTAAGCGGTTCCACAGTTTTGGCGCTAAGGTTTAGAATGCACAGCCTTCCTTAGTTTTCAGATGGGTATGTGGAATCACCAGAAGACCTCTGTCTGTGGACCTAAGGATCCAGTTTGGAGAACAGGGAGTAGATTAGTGATTTTAAAGAAGATTTTAAACCAATATCTACACCAAACTAAAAGCCAGTGGAGAGTGACAGAGACATGAAACTGAGAGGATGACGTAAACCCTCAGCAGAGAGAGCCCACTGTCACAGTTCTTTCAGAGAGGCAAAGAATAAACAGGTAGCACATATTGTGGGGAAAGTAATGTCTATTTAATTTATATAGCACATTTAAACAACAGAATTTGACCTAAAGTGCTTTAAAGAGAGCCAAATATACATTCTGGTTCAGGATTTGTAGGCTGTACTAATAACGCTGTCCTTTCACCATTCCCTTGATATTGCTTTTTTCATAGAAATATAGGGGTTTATGGCTGGCTGACTAATACTATAGTCTCATTTAAGGCAAAAAAAAAAAAAAAAAGGTGGGTCCCTTGTTAAAAAGGATGGCTGAACTGTACACTAAAATTTAGCAGGGCCCTCTGAGTTCCTTCTAGGGTTTGGCATGCCCTCGTGAATTGAAGATGTCAGCTGACTGCCCACAACACGCACTTAGCAGAGTGCACGGCCTAGAGGTGGAGGCGCCTTTCACGTGCTACACCCTCATATAAAAAAATATACAGTTCACTGTGCTGTAGTTCGCACACATGGTATAACGAAAATCTAAAATTCCATAAGTGGTTTAAAATGTTCTTTAATGGATTGGGAACAGAAAAGGAGAACCCGGAAGTCAAAATATCCCAGCATTTTATTTCTCCAGCCAGCAGCATTTTAATTAATAAGCCCTGCGTATGACAGTGATGTGAGAAGTCATTTTGATTGCGCCCTAGTTTTTTCATTAGGCGTCTATTAACATCCTGTCAAATCCTACCCGGCAGTAAATGTGGGGCAAGAACAATCATATTTTGTCATGCAGGTATACAGAATGAAATGCTGTTGCCACTTGGATAGCAGGGCAAATATGCAGCCTTCGTTGTTTGGCGGAGATGGCCGAGCCGAGTTCACAGAGGAAGCGGGAGGGGCGGTCTCACGTGACTGGGGTTCTAAAGGCTAACAGTTCACATGATGAGATGAGGCGCAATCAGACTGTACGCCTGTGACCGACGCTCGACTCTGTTTACTGGTCCTTTAGCCCCAGCTGGACGCAGTTTAGGGACAATAAAAAGCCTCGACTACCCTCCTTCACACAGCAGACACACGTAAACGGGAGCACTGTGGAGTCAAGTGTGGCCGTGTAGACCCACCTGCGCTAACAGCAGCAGCCGCCGCGGCTCAGCACCACTTCTCTCCCCGGGCTTGTTCGTGCTTTCCGCAAGGGTGAAAAAGTGCTTCTTGCTCTGCTTGAAAATGAAAGTGTCTCACGCTACGGCCGGACTCGTCGTCTGGTTTGTGGTCCTAGGTGAGTTCGTTTTTTTTCCCCTCTTGAGAAGCTACTGTTGAACCAAACGGTGTAAGCGCGAGCAACCTGCGGTAGGTTTAGTTGTCAGGTGCAAAAACTGTCGGTGCGTTACCGGCCCGGGCCGTTTAACCGTTTTAGCTAAAACTAGCCAAAAAGGTTTAAGGTTTCCCCCCTCGTTCAGCTCGTTAGTGCTTGCCGTTGCCTTCGCGTGGACTATAAATTGCATTGTATTTAATGTCCATAAATGTCAAACTCATAACGTAATTAAAACATCAACAACTCAGGGAGGATAATTTACATAAGACTATTTTTTTAAACTGTTTTTCCTCATGGCATGATGTTCCTGTGCGCACCCTTTCTTTGTTAAAGGCTGAAAATCATAAAAAAAAAAAAAAAAAACAGCCTCCTGCGGGTGATGGGACAGCTGTTAGCTACTGTAGTGATTAAAGAAGCTGAAAGTATGGATTACTGAGTTTCTAGAACATCAGCCTTTACTTGTTTCTTTGACCTCAGGTAGTTTTAAAAGGGAAAAACAAAACTTTAAGACTGTCAAACATTTAAACAAAACGAGTAAATTTTAGTCACCACACCTTCAGCTGGGTGGCTGAGGATGGTGTTTTATGGGTGTTATTTGCCAGCTTATCAAGCTAGAGACTTCCCAGATAGCAAGGAGACATTGAACAGATGTTGATTTTCCATCTGAACCATCAGAATCGTCAGGGTTGAAATGTCAACACAAAACCAATGTTGAAACAACACTGAAATACTGATGAAACCTGACACTGACATTGAAATAACATTGATTCACTGTTGTTCTGTCATCGTTGATTGTTGATCTATTTATAGTTGATAAGGCGACAACAATCACGTTGAAAAGCCATAGATTAATGGTTGAGCGGGAAATTTAAGCTGCTACCACTTGGACTATTCCAAAGCACCCCCTCTCACAGTGGTACATCCCTCCAGGTAACCATTGTCTTGTACAGTAGAGCGGGACATTACTCTCAGCGGACCGGAGAAGGCATCAGTTCTTGCACTGCACTGGCCTGCACCACGATTAGTATAAGGTAAGAATGAATGATTTTTGTTCTATTCGTTATTTCCACAGTTGCATTTGAATAACAGTAAAAAACAAACAAACTTGTTA
This sequence comes from Neolamprologus brichardi, assembly GCF_056152115.1. Lineage (NCBI taxonomy): Eukaryota > Metazoa > Chordata > Actinopteri > Cichliformes > Cichlidae > Neolamprologus > Neolamprologus brichardi. The sequence goes on along the minus strand of NC_142104.1, from coordinate 24,166,941 downwards.
ATGTAAAGTTTCGGACAAAATATGGGAGCCCGAAATTGTGTCTAATTTCATCTTACAAACCGGCAACAAATAAATTGCACAGCGAACAAAGTCTATCAACAAAGAAGACATTTTCGTTTCAAACTTTTCCGTTATATTCCCTTACAAAGCTAGCTAGCTAGCTAGCTTTAAGGCTTTGAGGGTTCCTTTGTTCTTGCCGTCGCTTCGCTTGACCGAGACTTTCGCTCTGTAGTTTCTTTTTAACATAGTACTACAAAAAATTGTAAATCTGAGATATATGATTGATAAACGTAAAGGTAACTGTATAAATGTGTTCAATGACTTTGTTACTTTTAATGATTGGAGAGCACCCGCTTCGATTCGCACTCAATTCAAACTTTACGTTGCACGCCCACCTAACTTTACGTTGCACGCCCACCTAACTTTACGCTGCACGCTCACCGAACTTTACGCTGCACACTCACCGAACTTTACGCTGCACGCTAACCTAACTTTACGTTTTAGCATTTACGTGTGGACCTATTTTGCGCCTATTTTGACGCCACACTGTGCGCCAAGTTTTTGTCTCGGTGCCATGAATTCATACAATGGCAGACTTAGACAAAATACTGTTAATTTTATTATCTTCAGTGTTTAAATGCTTACATATACACATGCAGTTACTGTCACTTCACACATAGGACTCGGTTCAGCTTCTATGAGCCGTCTTTGTATCCAGTTTTCACTCTTTATTGACATTGTTCCCTATTTTTCCTCTTTTTTACAGATCTGATTTGGTAACTACCATCCACCCATCGATAAGTAAGAAACTTACGTCCTTAAAAAAATTCCTAGTGTTAAACAATTTGCTTATTTGACTATTTCCAAATATAGCACTATTTGTTTAATCTGATATACACTGACAATGACATCACGCTGGTCAAGGAGGCGTAAATTACGGAAAATGGTTGAGGCAGCAGAGTCCGATATACTCAGGCACTTTAAAGAGATGGTTGCTGAAAAACATAACCAAAACAGCAATGCACAAGTTGACGTTAAGCGACCGCAGGTTGCAGAAGAGTCTGGTGTGTCCCACTGTTGTCACCCAGGTATAGACAGTCAAGTATTTACCAGTCGCTGTTATGAGCAGATTTCAGAAGTATGTGAGACCTATGTATCACCTGACACGGATAATGACTGTGACTTTAGTTTTGACAGCTTTGGTTGCCATGCACCACCGTTTGATTCTGATAATAGTGATGACGAAGCTGATGACGAAGCGCCAAATACTGAATTCTTAATAACAAGTTTAAGATACTGGGCTTCTACATTTTCAGTGTCGTTGGTGGCAGTAACAGCACTCTTGGGAATTTTGCGTGTGTTTCACCCAGACCTACCAAAAGATGCCAGGACAGTTCTCAGAACGCAAGGTCAAATAAACACAATAAAAATGGATGGTGGGGAATACCATCATTTTGGTTTGGCTAAAGGGTTGGTCTCTCGACTAAAATCCTTGATCTTGCCTGCCAAGTTGAACGACTTAAAATTGCAGTTTAATATAGATGGTTTACCCCTTTTCAAAAGCAGTAAACTTCAGTTCTGGCCAATTCTTGCAATTGCAAATGTTGACTACACAAAATCACCATTCCTTGTTGGTCTCTACTGTGGTCTTTGTAAGCCAAAAAGTGTAGTTCAGTTCTTGGACCCATTTGTGAAGGACCTCAGGCACATTTTGAAGTATGGCATTATTTACAATAGCTGCCAGATAACAGTTAAAGTATGTTCATTTGTGTGTGATGCACCTGCAAGAGCTTTCATTAAAAACATAAAGGCTCATAATGGTTATTCTGGTTGTGATAAATGTGTTCAAGTAGGTGAATGGAAGAACAAAATGACGTACCCAGAAGTTAATGCAAAGCTTAGAACGGATGCAGATTTTCAGTTGATGATTGATGAAGACCACCACTTGAATCAAACATTGTCTCCTTTAGCTGGTATGGTTAAGATGATACCGATGTTTCCTTTGGATTATATGCATTTATGTTGTCTTGGAGTCACAAGAAAACTCATATACTTGTGGACAAAGGGCAAAGTACTTGCAACAAGGCTGTCCAGTCGAACAGTAGGTGAAATTTCAGAAAAGTTGAAAGCTCTGCGACCTTATACACCAAATGAGTTTAACCGCAAGCCAAGGGAATTGTCTGAAATTGATAGATGGAAAGCAACAGAGTTGCGAAATTTTACGTTGTACACAGGGCCCGTAGTGCTTAGGAATAGCATTCCAGTTGAGTTCTATGATAACTTTATGTTGTTTTCTGTAGCAATGCATCTGCTGTTATCCCCCTCTATGTCTAATGAAATGGTCAATTGTGCCAATGAATTCCTGGTGTCATTTGTTTCTCACTTCGGCGAATTGTATGGTAGGGATGAAATCACATACAACGTACACCAGCTGACACACCTGTCAGAAGAATATAGACTCTTTGGCACGTTAGATAACATTGCTGCTTTCCCCTATGAAAATTATTTAGGCCAGATTAAACATCTCTTGCGAAAGCCTCACTTGCCTTTACAACAAATTGTAAAAAGACTTTCTGAAAAACCGGATGTGAAGCCAGCACCACCAAGAAAAGCACAAAAGTTAATGCATCAGCATTATGATGGTCCACTTGTGGCTCCGATACACCATTCAGAGCAGTACAAGAAAGTAGTGACAGAAAAGTACATCTTGTCTGTAGGGGATGGGGACAACTGTGTGCAGGTAGTCGATGACATTGCTTTAATCCGCAACATTGTGAAAGTAGATGGTGACACATTTGTTATTTTCCAAAAGTTTTGTCACAAAGAGTCTTACTTTCAGTACCCCTTACCGTCATCCAGAATTGGATGCTACAGAGTGTCACAGCTGAACAGCAGACCTGGCATTACAAAGCTCAATAATGTTACTGGCAAATATTTTCTTTGTCCAGACAACACAGCTTTCATTGCATTGCCAATCATGCATAGTCAATAAAAAAAGAGTTTGTTTTATCGGGTTTGCTTGTAATTGTTGCCTATATACATTTTAATCGACTATTTATAATTTAGTTCAGTCAATAGATCAAGTTTTTTAGTGACTATGAAATATATTGTAATTACATGTTTCCTGTTTATCCTAGACAGGGCAAAAAAGGACTCCAAGTAAAATAAAAATGAAAGACTGGTGCATTGTGCAGTTCAGCACTGGTGGTACCGAAATTGTCCCTAGTTCATGGATAAATGGGGAGAAATTGTCATGGCCTCCATATCCTCCGCGAGACACATTCAGGATCCACGCCGCAGTAAAGAGGAGAGTTCATCCTGGTGCAACATGGCTCACCTACACACCAGTCCGACTTCTAATAAGCCATGGTGGGTATCATCTGGGTTGATGTTGTATAAATGTAACAATAACAAGTTTTTCGTGTCCTAATTTATGTCTGGCTATACATTGTGTTTGTACTTCCAGACACATTTCACGAAGCAGAACGCAGTCTTCAGAAATATCTAGATGAACACTGTGATACGTCTGACCTTCAGTCCGAAGCTGAAACTCATACCACGCATAAAAGAAAGCACAAGTAAAACTTTTTTTTATTTCACAAACATATCTTTGATTGCTAAGAATTTATGATCTTGTCTTTTACACATATCTGTGGTGCTTGCATACTGCAATATCACCACATAATATAGTCCAAAAAGTGGAAGCTTGTAAACTTTTTAAAAATGCAAAGCCGTGTACACTTGTGCACTTCAAAAATTCCTTGTATACTGTACCTTCTTGCACATCTCCGTTTCCTGTGTGTGTTTTTATAAATCAAACTGTAACTTTAGGAAAAAATATTCCAAAAGCACATTTGTAATTACTTATGACCGTTTTCAACTTTTTGTCTTTAGACCAAATCCCCTGTACACATATAGTGACTCAGAGGATGAGCAGCCCACAAAAAAAAAGGTTTCCCCAGGCCCCTCGAGTGAAAATACCAGGTAATAAAATACTGTCTAGTGTCTTTGTACATATCTGTGTGTGACACAAGGAAACTTTTTTGACAAGTTGTCTGTATTCTTAAATACTTAAAAAAAAAAAAACTTTTTCTAAACAGCCCTCACCACTCCGCAGTCTTCCCCCAGCCCACTGACAGCAGGCATCATAATGCCCCACCCAGCTGTCGGCACCTTTCTCCACTCCAGCACAACTCCAGCACAACCGACACAGCTTTGCGATTTCCCCAGCATGCTGAGTCTGATGTCGAGGCCTTCCCTATAGATGGTATGCTTTTAAAATTGTTTTAAAGCTGAATCACAATGTCATTGTACTCTTATCTTCAAAACACCAGTTTATACTCCTGAATGTCATCTTGTTGTGATTTGTTTTTCTGTAGATTCCAGAGACTCTGTGAGGCCACTATTACAAGGCAAGTTCGAAAGTCTTGGAATTTCAGATTTTACATGGTATAAATGGTAAATGGCCTATATTTGTACAGCGCTTTAATTAGTCCCTAAGGACCCCAAAGCGCTTTACACATTCAGTCATCCACCCATTCACACATAATTCATGCACTGGTGATGGCAGCTACATATACAAATATCAAATATATGTGACAGGCAAAAATTAGCAAAAGCTCTTAGCAGTTAGAACAACTTGTACTTGAATGCAGAATGTTACACCATCACTTATGGATACATTAGTTTTTCGCCTCTCACTGCTTAAGCCATTAATCTTTCTAGAATTGTTTTTTTTAAACAGATGCGACTATGCGACAGATGTTAACTATGCTGTCAGACCTGACGCGAGCAGTTAACGAACTCCGTGAGGAGGTCGGAGCCATCCGCAATACCGGCTGCAATCAATCGGTAGATGCTGGGGTACTGCCTCTGGATTTGCCCTTGCACAACATAGAGGAGCTAAATAATGCAGAGGCAGCTCTTCTATCACAAGAGGCCAATAAGGCAATGGTAAGTATATAAAGGTTATGTACACTTTGTAACTATAAAGTGTAATAGCTGTCAGATGTGATTTAAATACATAACAACGGCCTGTTGATTAAACACACAAGCACTTGCATACACATTTGAGACATGAGACACGCTAATTCCATCTCTTAAAATGTGTCTATAGGTGAGACGCTTTGCCTTGGTTGGAGGGACCACACTGGAGGTGCGAGTCCGCCGTGTAATGGCTTATGCCATTACAAACGAGCTGGCCTCGGTACTCAACTGGGCAGGGAAAAAAACCAAGGACCAGACAAAGCAAAAGAGGGCATTTAAAGATACAGCGCTCTGCAAATGCATATTTGGTGGTAAGTTTTACCGTTTTTTTGGCTATATTACTTTGTCTTTCTTAATAACAAGACTTTCATGTCCGGTTAATCTGGAGATGGAGTCTTTGGTCTTTGGCTTACTTAGTCCTCGGGTTGTAGTTTGTACAGCCCGAAGACCCCATGTTTATTTTGTTTTAAAGGATACACGGCACACTATGCTAAGACTTGTCACTTTTTCCGCTCATAGCTCTCTGGGAATCAAATGCGGCAGTTTGCAGATTTACGCCTGGTGACTTTCTTGTTTATCAGCCTAGGAGTTTACATACTTTCTCCCCGCTGAAGACAGTTAACAAGAACTTATTCATGTGCTCTAATTCACTTTTTGTGTGTGTGTGTGTATTTTTTTCCTAGATGGCCTGACGCAGCAGTTAGGGGCAAACTCTATGTCAGAGTTTGACTTTGCACAAGCAGTGCAGAAATGGCTCCGATACGCCCCAGATCGTTTGGGTGGTGCAGGACGCATCCCCATCCCGGAGTAAAAAATGAATAACTTCTGTGAAACATATAAATGTAAATAGGAAATTGTGTTTTTAATAAAGTATTTAGCAAACAAAACATGCCTATTGACCTTTTTTTTTTTTTTGTTTTTCTCTGTTACATCACATGCAATGCTTTCTTATTTTAGGATATTAATACATTTTGAGACTTTTTTTTTTATAAAACACAATTATGTGTTTAGGTGGTTTAAGTATTGATGGAAACATGCAGTAGTTTAGTATTGGTTAAAATACCTATAAAGAAAGGTAGATTTCCAGTCATGATTTAACTGTTGTTTTAATGAAAAGCAGCTGTGCGAAAGAGGTGGAAAATCAACACCATAGCTCAACAGTGTTTCAATATCAGAATCTGACATTGTTTCAATGTCAACAGTATTAGAAAATATAACGTTGAATCAATGTCAGGTTTCAACATTGATTCAACATCAAAACCTGACGTTGTTTCAATGTTAAAAAAGGGTGCAAGAGTGACGTTAGATCAACGTCACACTTCAACGTTGATTCAATGATGTCGCCTGATATTGACTCAACATTGTTTCAATGTTTCCTTGCTATCTGGGTTGTCCTCTTGCTCAGTTGTGCAGCAGCGTCTTCTACTTCTTTTATCCGGGCTACATTTACATAATGTAGATGGAATAGTGCATACCGGGGTTTTTCCTGGGTTTAAAAAAACAACAAAATTCAGGCTTTTATGGGTGTGACTGCAAACAGGAGCAGTTTTTATGCTTAGTGTGACAAAAAGATTAGAATTTTTCATTTAACAAAGACTTATGGATTTTCCTATTGTCAGTTAATTGCTGTCTGTCAAGTCTTGATGCAGGCAGATCAGTCGTGGTGTGGTGTTTGTTTGTTTGCCGTCCCCCCCCCTCCGAAAAACCGAAACCAAGAAATCAAACTTTGAGTTTTCAGTACAAAATGGCCTTCGTTTCCAATAACTGCCTGAAGTCTTTTGTAGCATAAAGGTAGAATGTCTCTATAATTCAGTGCGATTACAGCTTTCTGATTAATTCTTTTTATTAGTGTAAAATTGGGTTAGTAGGTACCCAACAGCATTTTTTTTTTTTTTTTTTTTTAAGGTCCAGTTTCACACTGAGTCATTTGTGAAACCAAACCACAGTTGCCCGAAAAGTCTGTAGATTTAGTAATGATCCCTTTTCCTTTTTTTTTCCTTTTTTAAATGTTGGTGAGCTGCAGATCAGCCTCATTGTTGTGTCATTTGAGAGCTTCACATGACTGCTATGCTTGCTTTGTGTTGCATACACAGGCACCTGGCTGCTGCTGACACAGGGAAACAGGCCAGCACAGTTATAGCTCGAGTTGTTGCCATCCTCACTCTGTAATATAAAACTACATTACTGACATTGCTTTAAAGTAAAACCTAACTGGGGGTTCAGTTTTGAATCTGTATTACAAAACAGGGTCAGTGTTTTATACTTTTTTTTTTTTTGATATGCTTCATCCTGTCTGTGCACACAGTGTCTGCAGCTCACTGGATTGCAGTGTTGTGTAAATGGTCTGCAGTGTGTTTGCAGGGTCAACAAAGGGGTGACATGGGGTTAAGTTTCAGCAAGAAAGGAGTGGGTGTGATTGACGGAGACCACCAACAGGGCTGACGCACAGTGGTCTTTATGTTCAGATCAAATGGAGGAAGGAAGAGCTGTCAGTGCACTAATACGTGAATGATAAAATTTGCAGTGGGATGAGGCCAAAGATTGGTTAAATCTGCCCCCTAGCAAATAAATTCCTGAAATGCACAGAACTTTTTCAGTGTGGCACCATCCTTTTTTTTTTCTTTTTTTTTTTTTTTTTTTCTGCTAACTCACCAGCATGTTTATTCTGTTGATGGCATTTCCCATTTTATTGTTCCCACATATTCTGAGAACGCCAGACAGAACTTGATAAAGTCCAACTGTTCCTCTTTGAATTTAAATAAAGCAGTCAAACTCGACCCAGAGCACATCAGCTTCTCTGTTGACTTTATGGGAAGTGTGACGCAAGTGGGAGAACCCTGGTATTGCATTATTTTTAAAGGATATGATTTGTTGGATTGAATACAAGTGTTTACTGTAGATAACAATGTGTTTGAGATTTATAGCCACCATCTGACACACAGTGAAACATGTAGCAGTGGGGTAGAAGGTTCCAGAGGATGAAGGTATTAATAGCCCGCGTGTGTTTTGCCAGTGTGAAAGTAGGCTGAGTTTTCTGTATAACTGGATTGGCAACATTAGGTCAGATGGGTTTTGTCTGAGTTAATGTTGTTTAAAAAATCAGGTCTCTGTAGCCACCTCAAACATCTTTTGGCAGCTATTTGGGCATTTAGTTGAAGTGTTAATTTCAGTAGTTAACATTAACAAGTGCATGAGTCAGATTTTGTTTGGGAAGGTTGCTAACTAAGTGACCTGGGTGTAAGTTGTTTGAATTCTCTTAATGTTAATGTTGAAGGTAGCTGCAGACCTTTTTTTTTTTTTTTTTTTTTTTTAAGGTTCTGAAGATATTTCACCTCTAATCTGAAAGCATCAATTATAAAAGCTGATGAGTTCTAGGTGTTTACCCTGCAGAGGTCTTAAAGCAACTGAAAGGAGTCTGCTTGCCTTCAACACAAACACTGAAAACGACCTGGATTACTGAGAACCTACAGATAGTGCTTGCTTCATTACTTTAGCAAAGGATACATGGGACCATCTGTTATGAAGGCAAAGAAGATAATTTAGCTCAACAGTTCATAGCAACACACCATACAACAGTCACTAAGGTCAACATGGCTGACAAGTGACACAGGTCATATAAATGTTGTGCGTCTTCCCTTTTTATATCATGACCCACAGATGTTTTGAATTTTCAACAGGCTGTTAATCCCATAGGTGGACTCTGATCATTATACGGCTGTCATAAAATCAGTTTATCGGCCTGTAGGATTATTGTTAAGTGGACCTCAGTCACAAAAAGCCTTCTGCACAGTATTCACTGAGTGCTGTCTCTTGAAATGCTTCTGGGTTTGTGGTCATGGGCGCTTGGCTTTAGCAGTCTGCAGACCTCTAGTGGTGGTTTCTGTTAACTTTTTTGTTTGTTTGTTGTTTTGTTTAACAAGGTAAATGTAGGCCATGCGGTCTTGTAACAGCGGCTGCGCTGTACAATTACCACTGTTAATTACCCTTTATCTAAGTTAAAGACTGAGATAAAGAATATGCACATGGTGTAAGTGTGGGTTTTAAATACATCAGTTTATTTTGGTATCATAGCAAACCTAGGGGTCAGACTCTAAACTGGATCATATTCTGAGCTAATGAGTATATCAGTGCTTACAGTTTGACTGCGGGTTTTCTGTGTTGTAAATGACAATGCACAATTCAGCATGTAATCTAATTACTATGTAAATATCTAAAGCCATGCCTTTCTTTAAAATGGGGTTCTGGGATCTTATTGAAGCCTGCAAACATGTAGACACTGACTGTAACACCCCTGAAAGTCTCTGAAACCAAAACATTTCAGACTTGGATTTATCACTCGATGAGACCTGATGCCACTTTTTTCTTTCTTCCTTTTTCTGCCTAAAGATGCAGTTTTAAATGGTTGAATGATTTTTATTTATACAGTTTATTACTTAGTTTTTCTTATTGTCTGTCATATCCAGGTTGTATCGATGCAGTTACTCTTGAGGTGAAGGAAAGCAACACCACCTGCATTAAAGCCGATCTGTCTGCGTCATTCTCCATTATATACAACACTACCCATGCCAACGTATGTACAGATGTTTGCTCACCTACTACCGCTTCATTTCTGTGTGTCCGGTTATTTATTTGTTGTATCACTTGTTGTGTCCTCAGAGAACAGTGCAGGTCTTTCTGCCCAACTCTACCACAGTGGATACAGCAAACAGCACATGTGGCAAAGATGGCAGCTCTCCCAGGCTGGTGGCAGTATTTGGATCTGGCTACACTCTTGGGCTGAACTTCTCAACCAATGGAACCCTGTATCAGGTTTCTAGCCTGACTCTGCAGTACAATCTAAGCGACACTTCAGTCTTCCCCAATGCGACCACCTCCGGTGAGACCATGCATTGTCTTGAATCATGTGATAGATCTGAATATATTACCTGTGTGTGAATGGGTGGATGACTGACTGTGTAAAGCGCTTTGGGATCCTTAGGGACTAGTAAAGCGCTATACAAATACAGGCCATTTACCATTTTACCATATTATTTTGTGGTTTTTAAAAAATTGTCAGAATTCTGTTCTGAATAGTGTAGCATAAAGACGGGATGCTACATGTATAACTAGACATTTCGGTGTTACACGTGAAATTCATTTAGGAATTTATTTGGTTGCTGATGATGAACGAAAAATCTGGAGGTTTTTTGTTGTTGTTTTTTTGTTTTCAAGAAGTTTGCAAGGTGGGAAATCTTAAAAATTATGCTTATTTTCAAGTTCTTAAAATGACAATGTCCTGGATGACTGACACTTGGTTAGGTCCTTCTTCATAGTGCAGGTCTGAGGTATTTAATTTTTATTCCTAATCAGCAATAAAAGGCTGATGCGTGACCCAGGTGGGTGGGCAACTTGGACCCCAAAGTTTGAATGTGAGAATGAAGTGATATAGGTGCTTCAAAATGACACTAAGTGCATCTACTAAAACCGTGTTTGAATGTGTGACCTTTACCGCAAAGTCAGGGTTTAGAGGGATTGTCTTTAGATGTCAGCTAGCTAACTTGTTGCTCTTCTCTTATGAATGCCTGGATGAGCTTTTTTATAACAGTTGTGAGGACGGCCACACTGATTATTTTAAATTTGAGCGCTTTGTAACTTTTAGCAGTGCCTCGAGATTGTTTGGAAAACTGAAGGAGGACTTGGACTGAAATGTCAGTGTAAACAACAGAATGGTATTCAAGGTACTGTTGTGCTGATTTCTACCTACTCTGTTGTAGGTGTGGTCACTCTGGTGTCTGCCTCTGTTGGGATTGAAGCAAAAGTCAACACCACCTACAAATGTGTGAGCCCTACAGTTATTGCAGTTGCCACTGCAAATGTTAATTTCACTGACATGAGGCTGGAGGCATACATGCCAGGGAATGAGCTGAGTCGAAACGGTAGGTGGATGTTAAAGGTTTTTACTTTTGAGTGGTTTTAAGTTTGAACGGTTTCATGTTCACAGTATTATTTTCTCTGTTCGCAGAGACCGTATGTTTTGCAGATCAAACCAGCACAACACCTTCACCTACCACTGTCAGTACAACAGCAGTTCCAACTCCAACCCCTCCAGGAACACCTCAGCAGGGCAATTACACTGTGAAGGACACCAATGACACCATATGTCTCCTGGCTAAAATGGGGCTGCAGCTCAATGTTTCCTACACATCTCAGAATAAGGTAAACTACAGCTTCAAGAGCAGCCATTCTCCCCAAAAACAGCAAATGTTTAACCAGTTGTCAATAGAAATAAAAGAAACTTGAAACAAAGTGTATCTTGGGTTTTTGTTTTTTGTTTTTTTGGCCAGACTGTCCAGGATGTATTAAACCTCAATCCTAATGTGACAAACTCAACGGGATTATGTGGAGCCAGCAGTGCTACACTGGTTTTGACACAGACGCAATCTACTATTCTCACCTTCAACTTCACTCTGGTAAATTTAACCCTATTTTTTTGTTAATGTTACATTAGTTATTTTTACAAAACTGCTCAGCTCTTCCTTTGGTCCACAGAACTCCACAACCAACAAGTACCATCTGAGTGGGGTAACACTGCTTGCAAATTGGTCTGACAGTGGTAAGTACCTCTTATGAACAACATGCATTTCGTTTTTGCTGTTTTTTTGTTTTTTTTTCCCTAGACTTTTTGAAGCTGAATAAAATTAACTTTCTCTACTCAGCTAACTTTTCCGTGAGTAACAACAGTCTGAACTACCTGCGCAGTACGCTGGGCTACTCCTACATGTGCAGTGCAGAGCAGACTCTGTTTGTGACACCGAGCTTTTCTCTCAACACATTCGATCTCCAAGTCCAGCCCTTTGGTGTCAAGAGTGGCCGGTTTGCTACAGGTAAGAATGAATTAAGCATGTTGTTCGTCTCTGACATTGCATGTCATTCCTTTAAGTTTTTACCCATTTTGATTGTGAAAATTGTGCTGAACGGGATTCTCCACACTGGCTGAAGATGTGTGGAGAGCAGATGCTCACTTAATAGTTGGATCAAACATTTTGAGATTGGATATCTGAAGCCTTTGTTTCCAGCAGCTGGAGCATTTGTGTAGCCTGATAGTGCTCAGCAACTGTTTATGACCATGAACAACCCTGCAAATTAAAAAAAAAAAAAACAAAACAAAAAAAAAAAACCTTGAGACAAGTTTGTTTTTGTAACTTGATTCAAAAAGGTGAACTTTGCCATATTCTTTACATGCAAAACGTTTTTGAATTGGTTTGCATTCAAAAAGAAAAATCTGATGCTGCTGGTGACAGTTGAACACATCCATAACTTGTTTCAGAATGAATAATCAGAGATGAAGATGAGATGAAATGAAGCCTTACCCTGTACTAAAATGATAAGTCTGAAATGCAGTTTACCAGACCAGTTGGAACATTCACGTGCTACATCCATATCAGCCCAGTGGTGTTAAAGGAAAAACTGTCATTTTGTTTGCACAGCGTAACCTTCTGCTCTACCTCTTGTGTGTCTATAGCTGAGGAGTGTCAGATGGACCAAAACCAGATGATTATCCCCATTATTGTTGGAGCAGCTCTGGCTGGTCTGGTGCTGATCACCCTTGTTGCCTATCTAATAGGCAAGAGGAGGAGCCATGCTGGTTACCAGGCCATCTGAGCGACCCTTCATTAGACTTGAACCATACAGGCTGATTGGTGAAGGGATGAACCAAAGGGTGTTACTTTGGCCACATGGATGACTCTGTGGGCATGAACCTGAGTGAATGGAAGTGCGTGTGTGTGTGCATATCTGCGGAATATTTTTCACTTTTCTGTGGATTATGATTAAACTGCTAACTTTAGATGCATCTTGACGAAACCTGAGGTGACTCAAAGTTTGAGAGAGTTTGAATTTGCTGTAGCATGTCAACCATTAATGGTCTGCTCTTGTTTTGTGTTCTAGGAGCTTGATTGTATTTGCTTGAACTGCTGTTTGTCTTTTTAGCTGTGTAATTATTTATAAAGAATCTTCCAGTTGAAGAGGCAGAGGGAATCACATCAACTACCTAAACATGCTCACAGGTGTATTTTCTCCTTCCTGAGCATAAGATAATCCTGGCAACTCTTAGAAGGCTCTGTGTGCTTGTGTTTTTGGTTTTTTTGTTTTTTTTTTCTCTTTTCTCCCCCGCTACCTATAGTAATATTCCTCCTCAGATGAAACTAAGCCTATCCCATCAGTGCACTGCACAGTTAATGCAGCTAATCAAATGCAGTCTGATAGTTGTGGCAATAAAGTGTGGATTCCTACTTTAATGTAAATGATGTGCCCCCTGAAGCCGTACATAGACTTGGTCAACAAAATCAGAATGTATTCAATAGACTTGTTAACAGCTGCATGGCTGATTTCCATTCTTGCTTTTCACCCCCTCCCCAAAAGAAATGTAAAAATTTAATTTCTTCTTTTTAATGGCGTACTGGGTTTGATCTTTTGTATTGGATAATAAATTCTATTCCTACTGTGGAGTGATGTGCTGCATTTTTTGTTTGGTTTTTTTCCTAACTCCAAGCTGGTTACTCAGGTGTATGTTAAATATTCAGCTGAGAGATTTTTGCTGTATTACAGACTGGTTCGTTATGATGCTGATGATTCTTTTCATTATCCACATAATTTTACTTGGAGAACATATTGAACCAACTCTAATCAGTCAACCTAGAACTTAAACTGTTTAACTGTGTTAAAGAGACCCCTGAACACACAATTGTAAGAAGGGGGGGGGGATCCAGCCCTCTAACTTACTGTACTGCACCACCTTACAGATTAATCACTTATTCATACTATATTACAACATTGTACCAGTATTGAATGTCAACTTTCTATTTAATTGAACAATCACTGTATATAATCTTGATGGATTTTAATGTGAAATACAGTAGACAGGTTCTTCCAGCTATGCGTAGTGTACAACTCATCACACCTGAACATGTACTGCTAAGCATTTTTTTTTTTTCTTCACCGTCACTCATTTTCTAGACTAAAGTGCAGAATTCCATGTTTAAACAAAAGGAAATGTTTACCAAACTACACAATCATTTCATACAGCACAGACCTAAGATTAATCACATATTTACACTGCTGCGTGTTTGTTTCACACTCACAGTATGTACAGCAGTCACAGTGACTCAGTTTTTTTTTTTTTAAAAAAAGGTGCAAACATCTGCTGGAATGAGTGCTGAATTTAAGTAACAGGGAGAGGTCAGGATTCTTCAGCAGTGATACGAGAGCGACAGGTCGCCCGGAGCTTAGTCAAGGTTGCCATGGAGAGACTTCCTGGTTCAGTGAAGATTTTCTAGGAAAGGCAAGAGAAACGGGGATTAAAGGATTACTAAAAGGAAAAGTAATATCTCTAATCTTTCATCCCGTAAAATGACTCGTGATGATTTTTAAGAGTTGTAGGGGTTTTTACCTGCATGAATGTGTGGCACTCCTCTACAAATGGTCCGTGTGTGATCTGCTTGAAGCTCTGGCAGACGTCCGGCAGTGACTGGGACTGTTGAATCAGATCCTGGTTGTGATGGATCAGAGTCAGAGCTACGCGGAACAGGATTTTCGAGCCCTCGTAGAACAAGCAATCCCAGATCCGCAGAACAGTCTGGGAAAAGCAGCAGCAAAGCACTGAATCCCAACAACAAAGTAGTGCACAACATGAAGAGTAAACCACATGTAAAAGGTTCTACTGAACAGAGCTTGGGAAGTATTAATGTAGTTTAACAGCATTTTTGCAGTAGTTTGCAGGGTCAAACAGGCCTCCTGCTCAATTAGAATCAGCTGTCTTTATTAACTTTAGTAGATGAAGTACAATTTTCACCTCCTTTTCAATTTACCTTAAATTTTCCAGTGTTTTTAAGCTCTTAACTTTTATTTTTAAGCATTTTTCATGGTAGATGTTTGTAACAGTGGATGAAGGAAAACTCCACATCACCCCCAAACTCTTCCTGTTCAGGTATCATTTGACACTAGAGAAAAGGAGGTGTGTGACTGCTGGCAGTTCAGCTACATTCAGACTTGCATAGTGGTTCAAAAGCTGTTTAATTACTTCTTTTGCCATTTGTGTATAATTAACTACAGAAACTATAAACAGCATTGGCTTAAAAAGGAAGTCATTTATTTATTTTTAACTATTTTACCTTTACCATTTCTTCCCTGCTCTGTAATGTGATGTGAGGTCACCTCCACACACGGGAGGCAGTGCTCACACAGCGGCCATCTCACCACTGCTGTTTGTTCAGAGAAGTTGGTGCATGCAGATTTGACCCACCTGGACAAAGCTCACGGTAACTTTGCCATAAATTGTGGTGCTTTCACATATTTATGCATTTAGAAAAACAAGCAGTTACTTGTAATAATTTTGTAGTTTCCTCAGCACTGCTGCTAAAAATGAAAATACAAATTTGACTATTTTCTGTATTTCTAGTGTCTTTTTTTAATGTAGAGAGGGGCAAAATGGTGGGGAGAATTTTTTTTCCTTTCATTTTTCTTGTTATTTTCCACTGCCTCTGCAAGCGTTACACCCTCCTACAGCAGTTGTATCTGGGGAACAAACATAGCAGCTCACACCCTCCTGAAGGTCAACAGAGGGAGACAGAAACAATAAAGACTGCTGTATAAAGTGGGTTAGCTGCACTGGATTAAACACAAGGAATAAAACAAAAGTTGTTGTCATTTTTATCGAAACCCACTAAAAACTGGGTTGTGATGAAGCACGAGTATTTAGTAAATAATCTGACTATTTTTGAGATATTACAACTACATGTCAATAAAAAAAGTTTTGTGGCAGTACTGATAGGAGTT
Source organism: Neolamprologus brichardi (assembly GCF_056152115.1). Lineage (NCBI taxonomy): Eukaryota > Metazoa > Chordata > Actinopteri > Cichliformes > Cichlidae > Neolamprologus > Neolamprologus brichardi. Next base: position 24,151,143 of record NC_142104.1, on the reverse strand, counting down.
GGATCATGAAACGCTGATCGCAGACACACTCACCTCTACAGGCAAGATGTCTATGTAGAGACAGATGAACCACCGGGAGACCACCAGGGTCCACATGACGTTATGGTCCACCATGATCTGCCATACTGGCGGGATTTTTACCTTCACCAGCTCCCCTAACACCTCCTGATCTGTCTTCAGACCCAGCATGGCTGGACTGTAGTAGTCTGTAACCACAACGCAGACACACATCGTTGATATCAACAAAGCAATATATGCAATACAACACCTGAATGAAGAGCTTAAATGTAAATTTAATAAACATTTCTTGTTTGACTACAAGATCCAAGTGAAAAAAGTGCAGCTCTGAAGCCACACACAGAGGCCACGTGATAGGATTATTCTTAGCCTACAGCACTGGTACCCAAAGGACCTGCACGAATACACACCTGTCACAAGATCAGGTCTGTACTACAAAGCAGGATTTCAACTTATCCGCATAACTTCCAGGTTAACCCTGGGTTTTCTATACTTTCAAGCTGGTTCACTTTATACTATGTTATATTGCCAAGGTAACTTATACTGTTTCCCTGATGAGCATCAGTAAATATAGTTTCATAGGTGCAATTTTATTGCTTGAGCTTTCTTTACAGGCTTAAAATGGGCAAAACGTTTTTACAGCACATATTTTACAGTCTTACTGACTAAAGCTCTTAAAGGGCGCACACATGTAGTAGTAGATACTAAATTGAGACACACTGGTTATGATGAACTTGCTTCATAGCACAGGGCTCAGAGTGACAGTAAGTGAATGCACAGAAACACTCACCTGGTAAAATTCTGCCGAGCAGTGCCTCCATCAGCCAGAAGGATTTCTCTTCATCTTTTGTGACGATGAGTAGATACCCAGCGATGAAGTTCATCCCCTGAAGCCAAAGACACACAGTTAGGTTTCACATGAGTCCTGTAATCCTGCCTGAGCACACTGTATCAGACAGAAGAGCTCTTTAATAAAGCATCTAGGGCACAGAGCAGTAAGTGTACACTGACTGAATGGGAATTAAGAAAAAAACAACAACCACTGAGTATAATTAAAGATAAATGGATTCTATTTATGCCTGGCAACAGACATCATCAACACACCCTTGTTTAAATTGCAAACCAAGTTGCATATGATCTGGTGAATGGAATTTGGCTTTCAAATGCTAATAATAACCACAGTCAGTTGGCATAGACACATAAAGCCTCTTTCTGGACAGAGAGGCAAATTATTGGTAAGTCTTGATGATAAAGTAACTTCATTAAGGATAAAAACTGCTGTTTTTTTTTATAGTTTACATTACTGTACATTTTAACCCTGCAGCACAACTCTTAAATGACAGACCAACGCAAGGTGGCTTTGCTGAAATCCAAACTAATATCACAGAATAATAATACTAGATTTTTTGCTTTACCTCATTACATTATTATTCCTTAAATATTATTAAAAATCCACATCAGGGTAGACTCTGTGGCGCTGAGCCGTACCTGACAGTAGCCCACAGCTGGATTGTGGTGTCCATAGGCCAGCAACACATTGTACAGAGCTTTCTGCATACATGGGTTTGACGTCTTGTGGAAGTAGATGTTTTCTGGGAATGTTCTGTTCAAGTCTGAAAACCAGAGACCACAAGGACACCGATCACACCGTGTGCGGAGTGTTTGTATACACGCTGTAATAGATAAGGAGCAGGAAACTGAAACCCTGCTTTTAAATGTGAGACTGTGTCAGTCTAAACATTAACTTGAATATTTGGACTTTGTGTCTTTTACTCTCAAACGGGCTCGGAAAACATGGAAAAATGTTTCCATTCTGATGACCAAAAATCAAGCATTTCTTCCAGGCACTGCTCACCACTTGGCTACAAACACCCCTAAGGTGAAACACGGAGGTGGTATTATTATAGTAAATGGACCGGCACTCTTATAGCGCCTCTCAACTGAGAACTCAAAGTCGGGGATTGATTCACCGACTGGTAGACGATTCACTCTACCACCTGAGCCACAGTCGCTCAATGTGGTCCATTGTGTTGCGTCTGTGTTGCATGCAAATTATTTGAGTGACTTTCACACGCGTTGCTATAACAACCCCAGGCACTTTGAGGTGGTGGTACTCAATTGTAATGAAAAATCACTGAAACAGAGTAGAGTCGAGCTGAGTAGGTACTAGTGAAATAGAGGGTTAAGGAGTTGCTTTGTGAGTTTAGGAGAACCTGAAGGAATAAAGAACCAAAACACTGAAATCCAGGTGCGCAAAGCCTGTAGAGGTTTATTTCGTATACGTGTTTTATTTCACAAATAAATAAAGATATAAAAATGATGACAAAGACACAACAAAGCTAAATTTTACAGAGCTTTTAATTGCAAATACTTAAAAGTTTGTGTGTCAAAAAGTTAATCTAATATTAATTTTGGCCAATCATAATTTAAATGTTGATAAGGGTACAGCTTATTGCTGAAAACGTGAAATATTCTGAGTGAGAAACTGAACAGGCTGACCTGTCTTGATGGTCTCCACAAGTTTGGGGTCATGCTCGGCTCCCAGCAGGGACTGGTAGTGCCCTGGGTTCCTCTCCAACTGATCTTGAGCCCCACTGGCTGCCATCCAGATTAGAGCCCGGTGCTCATTGGGAATTCCTTTGCGTACGTAACGCTTTACTGGAACAGAGGGGAGTATCTATGTTGAGTTCACATTTATGGACTATGTGAAATGTGTGAGTGTGTTTTGTTTTCATACTCACATTTAATATTCTTATGCACCTTGCTTTTGCCCTTCAGTAGTTTGGACCACTTGATGGCTCGTCGGGTGAGCACAACTAGATACTCAGACATGAGCTCCTCATATGACTCATAATCAAAGTCCTCTGATCGCTCGAAGCCATACGGATCCACTCTGAGAAAAGTGGACAAAGTTACAAACTACTTCAAAGAAGCAAGTTATTGAAATGGTTTTCAGGCTCGTCATCATCAAAGCTTAAAAAACAAACTGGAAAACATTTATTTAAACAGGAAGTGTACCTTTGTGTTGGGATTCTTTGAGCGTGAGCCAAGACAAGCTGAGTAGATATCAAAAAATTACTTTGTTTTTATTAATGTTGTGTTTTATAAATACCAATAGCTCCATCTGTAATCTGATCCTACAGTACGTGAAGAAGTTGTGGCTATAGGTGGCTCAACCTTACGAATTAGGTAACACAATAATCTGATTAACCCAAGAGCAAAGTCATCCCTTGAAGAAGAAATGCCCCTACTCCACCGTCACGCAAGAGTCTGGATTTGCAGAAAGTACTTTACAGTGAAAAATAAACACACACTTTAAAATTATCTTTATGCAAAGGTTAAGTTTCTCCTCTGAGAGTGTCCTTATTGCCAAAGCAATAGTAAGCACTGACACCGGATGTATCAGTGTTGATGTTACCAATGTGTCACCTGATTTGTTGTGCTGGTTTGTGTTCGCATACAGTAAACAACTGTATGTGCAGTATGGAGTATATATATATAAACATTGGTAAATTCAAGAGTGTTTCCAATCAGTACCACCACCTGTACATCGAAACGAAGCTTATTCACTGTAAACCACAGCTGACAAAAATCCCTCTCATAGGGAGTTAGCAACATTTTGTAAAAAGGTGTTGATTCATTATCAGTGTGATGGCTCTAAATTTACTCTCCATTAGAGAGTAAACTCTTTATACTGCTTCTTATTTTGTCATAAACATATATGCTTACAGTGGTGCATGCTTATAGTAAACAAGGAGTGAGTCTGTGAAAGCTCAGAGCCTCAGTTTCAGACATTTTTTTTTTACTCTTGGGTCTTTATGATGACAGGCACCTTGCTCTGGTTATGAGCAAAGAAACCCCACCCAACCACTATTCAAACCATCTGTTTGTAGGGAGTAGCCAATCAGACACCAGGGCAGCGCAAAAGATAAGTAAGGGTTATTTTTTACTGTAAATTATTCAGAACTACTCTTGTAGAATCCAAATATAAAAACGTGGAGCCATTAATCAGTACGATATGTAGCTTTTGAGTAATAATGTTTACAGGACGAAGTAAAATCACAAATTACAGCCTCCAAATGACCACAGCAATGAAGTCAAAGTTAACAACGCCCTGCAGAAGCGTGTTAACAAAGCATTAACATTATAATTCTCATGAAAGTGGGATTTATTATAGGTCTGCATTAGTTTGGGTGAATTCAGTAACGTGGCAGTTATTCAGTGGAGTAAACTTTAAGTAATTGTAATTGAATCCTAAGCGTTTTACACACGTACAATACTCTGTAATACTACAGTACTCACAGTAGACACTTTTTGATATATATGAACATGGTGGGGAAAAATACTAAATAAAAATACTAAATACAGTCAACATCAGTTTTGGCGGCCTGAAAACAAAATCTTTGTGATGCTAACACTGACTAATAACCTGACTCCTGTTTATATGTTAGCTTTAGTCAGGTTTAAGCTACAATTACAGTAACCGTCAGAAGTACCTAGCAGCTCAAATAAACAATAAAGTGATATCTGCTTCGTGATTTACGAAACTCAACTAACTCTGAGAGCAGAAAAATAATAACATGTCGTATTTATTTATTTATTTGTTTTAAGCTTTCTGTGATTATTAACCATTTTTCAACGTTACCTGTCCACCCTGTCTTTAGCTCCACGGTCGGCGGCGGAGCGGCTCCCGTTGCTCGGCTTGCTCTTCTCCATTACCGCCTCTAGTCCTGCTCCGGTGATATCCCTTGTATGTATCCGCCGTGTTGTTTGCTCCAAAGAAAAAAAGCTCACAGTAAACAAGAAAATCAAAGTTAGGGTAAGTTAGCCCCAAGCCTGACTTTTTTTCCCCATGTGTGCGAGCGGTGGGAAACCTGCTGAGACACGGCTGCTTTTCCCCGGAATTGGGGAGAGACTCATTCTTGTCTTTCGCGCTAACTAACAAGTTGTTTAGTGTCGTCCCATCTGTCAGACCGTGTTTGGTGAAAAAGTAGAGTTTTTCTCGAGTTTTATCGCCATCCACATGCACCTGTTGCTGCGGGTCCCAGGCGCGATAGAGTGCAGCTAACAAGTAAACACTGCGGTTTCCCTTTTTTCTATCCCCGCTCTAAAAGCCACTCGGGTGCTCGGTAACTTCCACTCCCGTAGTCATGGAGGATCTCGTACATGTGACGTATGTCCCGGGACACGCGCTTCAATCAATCCGTAATGCTGCTTTCGAGGGATTCCGTAACATCCCGTTTCAAAGCTCTCACGGGAAGAACTATCAGCTATGTTGCATTCAGGAGGCTTTGGGGGAATACGATGCAGAGCTGAAGAGAAGTAGAAAAAGAAAAGGAGAAGATGTAAGCATTGTTCTAAGGTTTGAAATAAATCAGGTTAGGCTTTGCTCATCAGGTATAGAAACGCACAATAATAACTGCTTTAAAAGTAAAACACCCTTTCTTCTGTAAGGTTAAAAATGCTACTATTTTTCCACTATACGCACTATATCTTTGCTTATAAAAAATTATAAGCAAATTAAAACTTACTTATAAAAAAAATAATAAGCCAACCACTGTTTGAACTCGTGCACTGGAACAAGTGTGTCTTAAAAGTACCAATGTGTCCTACTGCAAGTAAAAGCATCATAAATTGTAAGCAGCTCTCCCTGCAAGGCCACGTCACACAGGTGAACGTAGCCACGTGTTGGGCCGCTCTGTCGTACAAAATATGCCTGAAATTAAATTAATATATGCTGTTTTGGTGACTCGGGACTACGAAAATAACTATAAATAAACATTAAAGGCCAAGCTCAAAGTAAATATGTGTCAAAGTATATCAAATTAATCGGTTTACCTGAGTTTTTGTCGTCCTTCCCTCAGCATAGATTCATGTTCAAAAAGTACTACGAGTGGTTAAAATAACATTCACTCTTTTTAAGGCTAGTTTGAAATCTCTTGAAAAATAAAAACAGCATAAACATCAAGCTAGTGTCATATTATGTCTCTGTGATGTCATCAAACCACTCTTCCTTCCTATGGCTGTGGTAACCTTGATAAAAATTGATTTCCAGGAAGGCCTTTCAAAACAACAATAATGTTGTTGTGCCAGTTTAATGCAGCTCTTCTACCTGGACCCATTTTTATTATGTCATGTCACAGGAACAGGCGCTGAGTCATGACTATTTTTGAATCTGTGTACAGCAAATACAACGACAAACAAGCAGCAGTCATAATAATTTGACCCAGGCTGATGATGACAGAAATTCCAAACCAAAACAGCAGCCAGAAGTATCAGTATGTGTTTGTGTTGCATGACTGAGTCTTAATATTAGACATTTGATTGATCTATATTAAAAACACACCAAATTCTATTCTCAACACAGTAACAATGAAGCTACGCTCTTTATCACCAGTAACTCTGAAGGTAAACCTTGAGGTGTACAGGAAATGGGACAGGTAAACTTCTATCTTTTCTACAACAACCTGTCTAGTGCTGTGATAAAGTATTTGCCCCCATTATTTTTATTATTATTTTATTATTTGTGTATTTGTCAAATTTAAATGTTTCCAATCAAGCACATTTTTAATATCAGAAAAAGATAACCCGAGTAAATATAAAATGTAGCTTTTAAATGATGATTTCATTTATTAAGGTGAAAAAAACTATCCGGACCTACCAGGCCCTGTTTGACTGTTCACATCTCTACTTACTCTTAGTGCTTCAAAGTTACCACACTTTTTTTTTTCTTGTCTGAACAACCAAAAGCAAATACTTTTTAAAGGTAGACCTAAATAAAAATACAGACTACTCTATGGTTAGCCATATAGAGTGTGCATTTGCAGCAGTTCAGTTCTTGTAACAGCGTCTTCACATGGGAACAGGAAGAATGAACTGAACAAGATTAAACCACCACATTTTCAGAACAGACTGATGACCCTGAAACGTTCATATGAGGGCATGTGTTTGTGCCCTTGGTAAATTAAATAGGTAAACCATGTTAGTCTATGTCAAAGGGCCTTTGACAACCACACAGTTTAAAAATAACAATAAAGAACAATTTGAGTTTGCACATGTCCTTCAGTGATGGAGCCAGTGTTGGTCAAGTTACTTGAAAAAAGTAATCAGTAATTAATTACTGATTACTTAATTACTTAATCAGTAATTAATTACTGATTACTTCCCCAAAAAAGTAATCCCGTTACTTTACTGATTACTTATTTTCAAAAGTAATTAATTACTTAGTTACTTAGTTACTTTTTAAAAACACGATTTACAACCTGAATAGGTGATAAAGCGATAGATCTTTCAGCCCAATTCTACTTTTTCTGCATAATCCATCATACAAAATGTAATCAAATGGAAAAGTCTCTTTTTAAAACTTGTTTTGTTAGTTTTAATCTTTTAACTTTATGCATGAAGCAAAATTTTAATTATATGCACCATTCTCTGACTGGAAGAAATTAGTTTAACATTTAAACCTATTTTCTGCACTTTCCAGCACATAATATATATATATATATATATATATATATATATATATATATATATATATATATATATATATATATGTGTGTGTGTGTGTGTGTGTTTACACTCACTCTTTCAGATGCAAGTAAAACACAGCAGAAAATAAATAAAGTCAAAGACTAGCGGGCCTTTTGCTCTATTTTCACCTGTAAAGCAGGAGTAGAGTAGGCGGAGGTTTATCCTGGTGCAGGTGTGCCGCAGCGGTCAGTGGAAGGATACCGCAGTTTCTCTGTGAGTTTCTCATTACGACGTAGCTACTCGGTGCTTGCTTGGAAGTTTAGGGGGTTTTTTTCGCTGTAAAAAGAAGTTTTCTTCCCACGCACAGCGGACACTAATGTTTTTGTCACTTTTTACGGAATCAAACTCAAAATAAGGTCAGTACGAACATCACACTCGCTTACGTCACTGTCATGAGACATTCTCGCAAGAAAATCACGGTTTTAGTAACGCAGTAACGCAGCGTTCCTACGGGAAAGTAACGGTAATCTAATTACCGTTTTTGCAATAATAATCCCTTACTTTACTCGTTACTTGAAAAAAGTAATCGGATTACAGTAACGCGTTACAAGTAACGCGTTACTGCCCATCTCTGGATGGAGCACATGATTTTTACTGCTTAGCTAAAATGCACGAAAGAAAGTACTTTTTGACATTTTTAACATTTCAGTTTTTAATCATTTTGAAATTGTATTTAACCTCCTAGGACCTGGCGTCCACATATGTGGACATCACATTTTGGGACGTCTAGACCAAAATACTTAATTTTCCTCTACAAGGGCCTGATATGCACTTAGGAGGACATTATGCCACTGTTCTATCAACATTTGAAACAAATCTCCTCATATGTGGATCTCATTTTTCTCAAAAACAAATTCTGGTAATTCTTTGTTTTTACATTCTTTAGGTCCCAATCAGCCCAAATAGCAAAGAAAAATTAAAAATGCATGCCATGAAAGAGTTTGGGTCTTAGGAGGTTAAAGAACACTTTGCCCATTTTTCTAAAATAATATAAATACAAAACTTTACAAACACATCACCTACCTGGCTAACAGATTTGGACAACACTTTTGCCTCCTTCTGTCTCAGTTATACTCAACAATACAAATGAATGCATATTATTAAGATGCACTATTAAGGTTCTAAGAACTTCATTAACCCAGTCAGCTGTATTTTGCTGTCAGTGACCTGAATGACACACATATGAAAATGGAAAATTTCGATTTTTAGAGTTCTGCTCCTGTCCTGTTTTGCATTTATTTAGAAAAAAGAAATGAACAACCTAGATTCACTAACATATAATACTGTGTTGTTTCATTTTATTCATGGACAAATAGAAGGGATATTGCATTAAAGGGGTATTGCATGTAAAATATGTAGACAGGATACAGTTAAACTTAAACAGCAGTGTGTAGTGTACAGTTCCTGAACATTTCATTGAGCACATTTACAGTAAATTCAGTCAGACCACAGCTTCAGAAAGAAATGCAGTTTAAAGACAACTGAGTCTAACATCGGTGTTGTTTGTCTGCGCACAGATTTAAATGGCAACAACTCAACCATGACACACATTTGGTCTATCAGTAAAAATGTTAGTAATCTTGGGAGTGATATTGTATGTTGTAATGTACCATAAATATGACAGAAGATACCCAACGGTACTAGACTTTGACTTTTTCCTAGTTTGTATGAGCCTGTGGATTGCAGCTAATTTGCCGTTTATAATATTAATTGAATAATACTAGTTACCTGTTGGTTCATTTGTAAGTCAGTATTGTCAGGGCAAACTGAAAACATGAATTTATCAGTCTAGAAGGTGAAGGTGTCAGTAAATCGTATGACTTTGGGTTTATATGTTTGCTTGACTGATGGATCCCCGTAGTTGATTGTCATGTACTTCGGTCTCTGCTTTGCATCCTCTCTCTTGTGTTGAATCACAGGTAGAGCAGAGACCTGACTGTCTTCAAACATTTCCTTACTGGCAGCATCTTCTAAAAGCCGAACGCTCTGCATCGTACTTGTGCCTTTACTGTCCACTGGTTTTGCTGCTTTTGTTTCCTCTTCAGCCTCCCCGTCTCTTTCTCGTGATTCACCCTCTGCTGCTGTTCCTCTTCTGTGTGTAGGGAGGCTGATGCCATTATGCAGGTTTGGGTTAGTGTCTTGAAAATTCTCCAGCGTCTTTAGCGCAGTGCTAAGAGCAGCCAAAGACGTATCAGATTGCGTTGGTGGAAGTGGATCGATAGGATTTATGATTTGTGGGGGCAGAGCTAATTGAGAGGAGGGATTATTCTGATCGGGACCTTGTTGATAACCAGAACTGTAAACACGTGGGATGACATAACTGGGCAACCTGCTTTGAACTGCCATAGGTCTTCGGGGATTTGTTTCTATGTTGTCATTGGTGTCGATATGTGCGTGTGTAGAAAATTCCTTCATACTGGGTTTTGCATTGCCTTTGGTTATAGCAGTGCAGGATTCATCTGCAGCTGATTCACTGAGAGACTGTTGCACATCTCCACCAGGACTATCTGTTGTTATCCCCGCTGTCTTGTCCTGTTTTGGGCATTCTGAACTATTTGGACTGATTTCCTGCTCTAACTGCTCGAAAGAGGAATCTACACACATAGACCACACAGGAGAGCAGGTCCTGATTGTCACCACATGCCACTTGAGTGGAAACTCTACCTGAGGCAAGAGCCTGTAAGGTTCTGGGAACGACCACTCTGTCACAGAAGCTGAACAGAGCAGCTCTACATGTGCATATTTTAGTCTGTTGTTGCTACAGTGTTCTTCATCAACTGCTGTCTGATTTTCACCACATTCTTCCCATTGGACGCTGAAATCATAAGCTTGAGCCTTCACATGTTTTAATGAGCAGCAAACCTCATCATCTAAGTTCTTCTCTCCCATTTGCTCTGCCGTCAAATCATTTCTGTCACCCGAGTGTGAATGTGCCCGATCTTTCCTGTCATCCTGCACATTTCTAATTTCATCTCCTTTCGGCTCCGGCCCGAGAAGAATTTGATTCTCTGTGTTTGGTTTGCGAACACTTTGGATGCCTTCCTGTTCTCTTTCAAGAGAAGCTACCTTGTCTTTTACATTAACTGCCACTTTGACTCCTTGAGAACTCCTTTCATGAGAAATCTTTAAATCACATCCCTGACACACAGTGGCCATGGTCTCGAACTTCTCCATAATGGAAGATAAGAGGATCCCTCTACCAATGAGTCTTGGTTTGACCGGCTGCTTATTCAGCACTTTCTGCTCTTTTTGCTCAGCCATGGCAAACTTGGCCACCATATCCTTCACGCCGCCTTCTTTCTTCCGTTGTCTTTTGGCTCGTTCCCTCTTCTGCGTGCCATCCTCGCTGTCTCGGTTCATGTTACCCAGCAATCCTCTACTGCAGGGGAGAGTTCCCACCTCCCTCTGATGGGTGATGGGAGGTTTGGGTGTGGATCTTATAAATTTGGACTGGAGCAGCTGGAATGTGGTAAGGCGTCGGGGTATTAAGTCTCCTGCTGTATGATTTCCTTTAATTCTTTGCGTCTCCACCCAGCGCTTTTCCGAGAGGTTTGAACGTGTCTCAGCGGTTTTCCCTCTGGTTATTTTTTCCGGTTCAGGCAGATGAACAATTTCACAGTTTCTCTGAATTTGAGCCAATTTCACTGAAGATTCATTTCTTGGATCAGAACGATGTTTGTTTCTTGCGTTTCTTTGTGATATATTATCTACATCTGGCTTTTCCGAGTTTCTATTTCTGGTGATCCACTTGGGCAGATCCTGTGTCAGGTATTGCAGGAGACTCTCGAGAATCCCACGTAGCACCGGACGGCATTTTGGATCTCTAATCAACTTCTTCAACATACTGGCATCTGGGATGTTAGCGGTTTTCTGAGAGTTTTGTCTACAGAGAATAGAGGACATGTAAAACCACCACTATTGCTTAAGCGCAGTCATTACAGCAGAGAAGGGGGGACATTAGAGTTAGCTTTAAGGGAGTAATCGTCAGAATAAGTGCTTTAGAACTGCATGTCTTTGATTTCATGTTTTATTTCACCAGCAAGCAAAAAAAAAACAACAACAAAAAAACAATACTTTTGCTGTAAATGGGAGTTCCAGCAGTCATTTTAACCCCGTAGCAAAATGTCCAGGCTGGTAGCAAAGCAGCACGAATTAGATAATTAGTTCAGGAAACTGTGAGAGCGATTTGTGTAACAAGAAGGAAGTCTGATAGGATTATGAAGCTGTGCATCAAATTAAGGCGACAAGGAGAGCTGGGCACTTTATGTGTGATATAACTACACTTTAATTGTCACGTCATTTTAATATTAACTGTGTAGAGGTGCTTTGACAATGTGCTGCTGACAAGAGCATCAATAATAATCATGGTATTAGAACACAAAATTAATATTCTACGACTTAAAAACATTAAAATCATCCCAACCACATCTCACATGCGCTAAAAATACCTTTATTCTGGATTAAAAAGTACATAGTTCATGTTAAAGCAGGTTATAAAATAAACATTTTTTCCCCCACTGCTCTGTCATTTCAGTATAATTGAGGCATGTCATTAGTCGTTAGTATGTCAGGTCCTAGAGTGCTGTGAAAAGAATATTTGCTCCCTTGTGACCTCCTGGATGACTCGTTGATGCGCTCTTGGAGTAATTTTGGTAGGCCGGCCATTTCTGGGAAGGTTCACCACTGTTCCAAGTTTTTTCCATTTGCGGATAATGGCTCAAAGCTTGTTTTGATCCTAAAGCTTTAGGCTTTGTAACCCTTTCCAGACTGATAGAAGTCTGTTAGCTGTTTCTTTAGTGTTGCTTTCTGAGGTCTTTTAGCCTACTTCACTTTCTCAGACAGGTTCTATTTAAGTCATTTTTTAACAGGTCTGCCAGTAATCATGCCTTAATTATGATTCAACAAGGGGCCCAATTACTTTTTCACACAGGGGAAGCGTCAAATAGTTTTTCATGGCACTTAAGGTGTTGCATTACCATCAACTGAATATTAGACTGACAGATAACAGACAATCCCACACAAAGCATTCCTCTCAGCTTTGTACGCTGGATAGTGTGACCCATAACAAAAGGTTATTCAGATCTGCAACTAGATCTGTACATACTTATCCAGGGAAAACCAAGGAAAGCACGACAAAAGTAGTAAGGAGGAAGCAGGCTACAACTTAAAACTACTAGAGTGATGTGCAGAGTCGCTGCTAGCCAGCAGAGTTCAGGCCAGTGAATATCAGGATTACTTGTCTATGCATTTCTCTGCAGATGATGACTTGAACAGCGCCTCTCCCAGCTCCTCCAGGCGTTCTCTTTTCTCCACATTCTGGTGCAGACCTGGGGGAACCTGGCTCAGGCCGTGCAGGAGGCCATAAAGACATCCCGCAATCAGGCCCGTGGCTTCGCTCTCACCTATAATTAAGTTACAAAGAGTATGAGTTACACTAAATATCACTTTCATAGCACTGTGAAGGACCTCAGAGCTGTAGCTCACACCTCCGTGGAACATGGCTCGTTTGCACAGCTCAGCCCAGTCACTTCCTGCGGCCAGAAGAGCGTCATAGGCAATCATGGGGGCATCGTGGCCTCTCCGGCCTGCGCGGCCCTCTGAACTCCAACGCTTGTACATCTGTACTGACAGAAAAACAGAGTTAACGGGCATGCAACATGCCTGTTAGGAACTATCATCTGTTGGCATGAAATTCTGAAAGAAAAGCCTCACTTTGTCTGTTTCGTCAGCATCATAGCGATCAGGGAACAAAGCTTTGTTGTGTCCCTCCTTATCAATCTCTCGCTCTTCAAGGTAAAACTGCCACTTGGCCTCAAAGTAGAACCAGTTTTCCTGATACTCTGCATTAGAATACACATTCACACATCAACTTTCACAGACATTTGTGCACATATTAAATGCTTTTTCTTTCATACCACAGACAGGCCCGGCCTAACCTGCCATGTGCCGTATGGTTTTCCTGCAGTACTCCGCAGCTCGTGGGATGACCTTCAAGAGTTCACGACCCCATGTCACAAGAGGTTTTCCCTGGATGGCATAGGATGCAAATAGTGCCGTTGTCAGGGAACCTAGAAAGCCTGAAGCCACAAATGAGATCACAAGACACTTCGCCTGATCAGTCTGCTGATAGCTCAGGCTCACCGGTTACATCCTGCTAAAATAGAAATACTACGCAGTCAAACAGCAGCTTAATTATCTGCCTGTGACAGATTTCTTAGAAATAGAAGCTGTTAACATCGTCACCTGTAGGGTGGTTGTGAGTCATTCTTCCAGCTTCAATGCTGACCTCCACCAAGCTATCTAATCTCTCTGGTTGCCAGTATCTCATGCCCACACACATGGCCTTGGAAGCTGCACCGAACCCAGACCCTGAACATGGAGACATGTATCCAGATACACGTTTCTGTACTGTATCAACCACTGTGGTCAGAAGTTTACGTACATAAGCTCATCATGGGTATGAATGTCATGGTACTTTGAGGCTTTTAAGGATTTCTTTGAACTGTTCTTTGTCCAAGGTCAAATGATTGTACAGCATGGTTACTAACTTAAAAAACAACAACTGGGTGCACAAGTTTGGACAAAAACCAAAATAAATTCAATCTACACAGGGTCAAATATGTATAAATACACGCCCACTAATATTTTGTTAAGTGTCCCTTAGTGAGTTGCATCTCAACAAGTTTTTGGTAGCCGTCAACAAACTTCTGGCATATTTGTGTCTGGATATTGGACCACTCTTATTGGCAGAATTAATTTAACTGTGCAAGATGTTGATTTTAGGTGAAGTTGAAGAATTTGGAGGTAGTTCTCCTTCATTCATCCACTTTGTGCAATGTACTATTATTCCTGGCAGGAACAGCTCCAGAGCATGATGCTACCACCACCATGCCTGACAGTTGGTACAGTGTTCTTACATTTGTCCTTGTCATTGTGCTCAAATAAAACTTTTCTCCAGAAGAGATTTAGCTTGTCTATGTGGACAGCTGCATATTTTAGTCCAGCTTAAAGGTGTTGGTTTTGGAGAAGGCACTTCTTTCTTGGTCAGCACCCTTTTGATCAAGGGCGATGTAAAACTGGCTTCACTGTGGATGAAGCTGGTGTTCCAGCAGTTTTCGGTAGCTGCTAGGCTCGAGCCTTGGTGGTTCCTTGTATTTACATACAGCTGCTTGAACTGGTGATCCTAGATTCTGCAGTTTGTTTTAGAAATATCTCCAAGAGACCTTTTCAGCTTGTATAAATCTTCAGTTCCCCCCTTTAAAATCTTCACTGAGTTCCTTGGAGTTCCCCATTGTTTTGAGTATTGGTCAATCCAGTGAGTCCTGTCAAATAAATCCTTTTTATTCTCACAAAGAGAAACTACCTGTTACAGTCAACCATGATCACTAGCAAGAAGTTAATAGATCTTGGCCTTGTCAAATTTAAAGACATAAGTGAGCCTGTATGTATACTTTTGACCCTGTGTGAATTACAGAAAATAAATTCAAACTTACAATCATTCCAACCTGGAACATTAGAACAAGAAATTATTACAAATCCATGATGACTACATGTGAACTGTATGTGATCATGAACTCTAAAATACAATTTACATATATATTTTTTAAAAATCTCCAGTGACCTTTTTCATTGAAAGGTGTGTGCCAGGCAAGCAGAAAGTTGTAAGGTTTGAGATGAGCACAGTTCTCCACTGTGGCGGGATCAGGGACTCG
The DNA here is from genome assembly GCF_056152115.1 of Neolamprologus brichardi. Lineage (NCBI taxonomy): Eukaryota > Metazoa > Chordata > Actinopteri > Cichliformes > Cichlidae > Neolamprologus > Neolamprologus brichardi. The sequence goes on along the minus strand of NC_142104.1, from coordinate 24,135,883 downwards.
GCCCTGGAGAGACACCATGGCTTCAACGTAGAGACGCACCAGCTCTCTGTACAGGTCCTCCAGACACCAGTAATCTGGAAACACACACACACACAAACCCCCGAGTCAGAGTCATTCATGCCTGGCGTGGAAGACGAGCTGAGTGGTGCTTTGATGAGCTAAATTTAGCCTCAGCCTGCCACACTGCTGATTAGCAGCGGCGTGCATGGAGTCACTTCCACACACTATGAGGTCAACTGGGAGCCACAAGCAAAGCCCGCAGACAGTGTGCTAGAATCTGTGGACTGTACATGTGTGAGTGTGTGGATTAGAGAGTGTCCGTGTGTACAGAGAAGAAGAGTCAGTGATTCATAACTTGTGATGAAGGACTCAGACTTTCACTCATAAAGAAATCTGTCCACTCCAATGCATGTGTGGAAAGAAGGTGCTGGGAAAATATGAACTATTTTCTTTCAGATTTAATTTTTACTCACTGCTTTAAAGAAGACTGTGTAATGTAATTCATGCAATGAGTAATAATTGCTGTAACATTTGCTTTTACTTTGTTCCTGTAAGTCCAGTGACAGGGCAAACACTGAGAAGCGCAGCATACATTACACTCCATGTGCTGTTATCTGGCTGCTGTGTGTCTGTGTGCATAAGTGCATATGTGCAGGCATGTTGAATTGTTGCTAAATAGAGCTTGCTAATCTCAAAATATGTCATCACCATTCTTTCTCAGGACCACTGTCACTGGCTTTGAGCCGCATCTGCAGGCACACATGATACCAGCAGATTACGGAGGAGTCAGGCCTGCTATTGTTCCCGACAGTGGAGCAGAGAACAGGCTTTTCCAAAGTAGTCTATTTTGGACTCTTCTGTCCTGGAAACTTCGAGCCACATTGCGGGAGCTCAACAGAGCATTTGGGTGAGGGCCTGCATAGTAAGGTTCCTGTTAAGATTTTTGTCTTTGATCCCCCTGCGGCAGAGATGGATCAGGGTATGTGAGGTTTTGTCATTCAGTTTTGATTTGCCAAAACGTGATTAGCAGCTTCCTTTGCGTGTATAGAAGCCGCTATTCTGGTCCCTCTGAGCACAGAGAGATTAGAGCCAGTCTGAACAGGCCAGATGCTACGTGTCTATTTTTGAATCAAATCAGGGTTGCGTCCGTGAACACAAAAGACGGACCATTATTGGTTTTCTGTGAAGTTGGGTGTAAAATATGTGTTTTTATCTTGATCAGACAATCACAATCATAAATTCTACTAGTCATTAATCCCAAACGTACCTGTTACAAGTGCTTCTGCTGTGGTCATGTGCATCAGCGCAGCATCACTTAGGGGCCAGTTATCAGGATCCAGTTTTAGGGCCGCCAGTCCCCCCAGAGAGGCCAGTTCCTCTTGGATTATCTTTCCCGAGGTGCACCTTTCCCAACGGCCCTTTCTGTAGCCCAAGGCATCTCCTGCAGCACTTAAAACCATGGCTGCCTTGAATTTCTCCATGTTGCTTTTTGATCCGGGTCCTTTTAGGTGTACTTTACTACCTCAAAGCCTCAAAAAACAAGAAACAGATTAAACTTTCTTCCCCCAAAACATCCTAAAGAAGTTCAAAAAGATTCTCCAGCTCTCAAGGTTTTTGTCAAAACTCCCATTTTCCTTTGTTCCTGACACATCAGAGCTCTACTGCCTTTCCCATCCTCGCAGCTCTCTTGTAGTTTCTAGCTTACAAACTCTTAAGGGCGGGCAAACACGAAAGCATCATGTTATCAGCCTCAGCTTCATTGAGCTGGGCGGTGGTGAGTAATCAGGTGTCTCCTAAAAAGGCAATCCCCACGGTACCAAAGCCGAAAAGCTGGGTGGCTTGGTGTGGAATGGTAACAGGGGCCAGACACACTGGAGAGGATGCTAATGTGCTGTGGGCTCAAGTGCAAGCTTGTCAGCTGGTGCTGGACCTTGTTGAGAACCCTCCTGTCCCATGAGAGAGGAGTAAGAGGGGAGCATCAATGACCCCCTGATACCATATAAGCTCAAGAGCTCAACACTTTAATCCCTCCTTCAGTGTTTTAAGCATCTTTATTCATCATCTCCTCTGACATCAGCATCTGATCTATGCTTCAGTTATGTGCACTGGTATCGACCTGTACTCAGTTTCTTTAATCCCTACTTGGTTGACTGCAGATTACACAAATGTGCCACACCCAAACCTTATTTACATTCATCAGCTGCCCTTATTATTATACTCAGAGTAACACTAGACAAAGCATTACCAGAAGAACCATGATCATGATGATATACAGCAGGAATGCAAGTTGATAAGAGGCAACTGTTAACAAGCAGCCATTTTACATACACTCAAACAGGTTGGGCAACTCGTCCTCAGCAGGAGGATGTTTTTTCCCCTCCCATTTCCTGCTGATTTTTTTTTTTAACACATCTCTGAAATCACTGTGCTGGGTTTGTGTTAACTGCAACTGGACATAAACAACTTTTATATAACACAAATGTATTATTATTATTATTATTATTATAAATTGGTATGTGTTGTTCAATATGAGCTGAAAGAACTTTAAAAAAAAAAAAAAAAAGTAAAACAAAGAGGCATGGGATCATTTCACAGTGGGGCCATCGGATAGTTTGTCCAGCAGAGGGCACTCCGACTCCTCTCCAGCACATTACAGTGACATAATTTTCCCTTTTTCAATAAAACTTCAATGTTCACAGTTCTCAAGCATTTTGCCCATCACCATCTAGCTGTTTGAAAACTCTACAAGTGAGGGGTAAATATACCAAGGTCACTGGATCAAGGCAACTGTAGTTAATTAAAACTAAACTAAAATGAAAAACTACAAATAGTTGTGAAAAAAAACCCCACCTTTTACAAGATGGTTAAAAACAACATGCTTTATTGACAACATTTATCAAGAAAACAATGTTCGGTATGCTTTTGCAGCAGAAACATTACTGTGTAAATACCTGTTTTCTTGCCAGCAAAAATAACACTGTCTTAAAGACCATGACCACGTGCGACTAGAAACAGCCGATCGCACATTTGACAACTAAAAATGCACCGAATGTAACAGAACACTAAATACTGGAAGTTGTTCTGTCACTCCTGAACCACGGAGAATTACAGGTGTTAGATAACAGCCACCCTGGCTGACGGTGGCGATGCTGACAGGACGGAAACTTTGTTATTAAAGCAACATGTCTAACTTAATTACAATGGCAAACACTGTGACGCAATAATCAGTCTGGAAGTGAACCCACAATCCAGTCCCGATTTACCTTGAACTTAAAAAAAAGAAAGAAAATTATACATTCACACACATACCACCACAGTTTATGAGTGACTGTGTTTACATAAATAGGAGCATTTCCAACCAGGTTGTCAAGTTATTTCCCCCTGTAGGTAGCTGCAGATGCAAGAGAATAACTATCTTTATTTCAGCACATGGTTTAACTGAAGTGACAACACATGACAGAACCAGAACTGACAAATACAGGAAGCCACACAGCTCACCCCGACTGAGGAGAGGGTGACGGGGACCTGAGCTCTGGTACCTTCTGCCATACTCTGGGATGTAGAGTGTTTTTAGGTACACTTAAAGAGAAACAGTTAATCCTATTAATAATGATGATAATAATAATAATAATAATAATAAGCATTGCTGCACTGATCTCTTAAGTGTTAAAAGGCTCAAGTCTTCATTAAACTACAGAAAAGTGAGAAATGCTATAGCCCACTGCCACCACTAGATGGCAGCCTGAGCAGTGTTCATGTTGTCCTATGTAATAAATTCAACCAAATCTATAAAAAGCAACCTCCAGCCATGTAAACAATCAGTTAAAATACTCCTTGCTGCGATGCACATCTTCATTATAAAAACTTCAGCACGTGAGATAAACCTACTGCCACGAGACGCAAATAACTCAGATGCTCCACACAGTGCCGTCTGATTAAATAAAAATGTATAATCCTACAACAGAAAAAGTGTACTTCAGTGCAGTTTATAGAGGTGACAAGTCATCCTCACCGGGATGACAGGAAAGAGTAAGGGCGCCCCTCAGCTTCTCTCTGTGTTCGTACTTTTAATCGCTGCTAAAGTCAAGACATAAAACCAGCAAGTGTAATGCTGCAGCATCGCAAATGCTGCTTTTGCACCAATCGCAACAAAAAAAGTGCCACGACCTGTTTTTGCTCTTCTAAAGCTCCTTTCCATAATCGGCCAGCTTCAGGCCTGAGCGAGCCACAGAAGTCGCAACAAAAATCTAACCAGGTCGGACCTGCTAACGACCGCGTCAGTCTGAATACGAGCACATTAACTGACTGCTGCACTTCTCTCTGCCATCACATGTGAGCTCCTCAGCTCACTTGAGAATGCCCCAAACAGCAGTAACATGTTTATCTCATCAACTTCATTTCCTTTTACGATGCTTTTCTTTTTTGGTAATTCCTAATTCAGAACACAGACGTCCCTCTCTGAGCCTCTGCAGGAGGTAGAGCTATCAGGAGCAGCACAGAAAGCCTGCAGTTAGTGACAGAGACAGACGTTCAGTGGGGTTTGTGTGATGAAATGAAAGTGAGACCACTGTAACAGATCGATAAAGCCTTTGTGATTCTGCTGGTGCTCGACAAACGTGCTTCTTTACCTAGATCTCCGAACACAAGATGTGGAGTTTAAGGTGAATTATTCCAGACTTTTACATATCAACAAAACCAAAGATATGTGGGATGGTATTGTAAATAAGGCAATATGCACAGACACACACACACACACACTCAAGCTCACTTCCTCTGTCTGCTCTCACTGTAACTTGGAGAGCAACACATTCGCAACATCAGTGAAAATAACCTTAATAGCACCACCCCCACACACACATCATGGCACCACTCCACACTAGCTCACAAAACATGCAGAGTTTAACTTCCAACCGACTCTCTGGCTGTCACTGTACCGAGGCTGCTGGTTAGTGAGTCCACAGGTGTGGTTTTACACCTGTCAGTGAGAGGTTTGAGCATATACATCCTCTTCACATTGCTGTTTGTGTCAGCAAACAACAACTAAAAAAAGAAAAAAAAGTTCTCTTTCTGACTGATTCCCGTCCTGCTTTCCATTTTAAAAGTTCGGGTCTCTCCCTTTCAGAGGCATCGTATGCAGTTGGAAGAACAATCCTAATGGAAAAAGCTGCAGTCAGGCTTAATTAGAAGTAGTCTCATTTTTGGCTCGTTTGTATCAAAAACCTCATTCAGGAAAAGAAAACAGGAAGAAATGCGAAACTCTATCCGCTGCATGAAGCCGGGACAAACATTATGTCACGTTGCGTTTGGTCCCCATCACAATCGGCCGAGCAAATTCCACAAAGTCGTCGATCAGGACGGGCCAGGCCCCTGAAAATAGCGAGCAGAAGAAGAATACGTTAGAGGGAATATAAATAAACAAGATTTAAGTAGTGAAATCACGATTCAAGACATTAGAGATAAGAAAGTTAGATAAAAGGGTGGCCTTAAAGGAAGTGACTCTGCTGTAGATAGTTTTTAACGGCCTGCCACTTCTTTTGCCCGCTACTTGTCCACTTTCCTTCATTTTTTTTTTTTTTAGATTCACAACACATCCTATTGAGATATACCCAGTTCTTGCTAAGAGCTGTTCAGCTGCTGAAAAAATACAATTTTATACCTGTCAAACTGTCTTATTGTTGACCTTTATCATAGATTTAGCTTAAGAAATGTGAACTACTAGAAAATCTGGCTCATTTAAAGCAAAAGAAAGCAATTATTGGTGGCTCAAAGCATTTGCACAGTACTTCAAGTCACTTGGGTGCTGGCGTAGGGGCAGACAAAGAGACAACACCCTGAATTATTCGTATTTAATGTGACAACTGATGAGCTTTCAATGTGTTCACCGATCATCTTCATCCAGACTCGTTAGCTCACCTTCCTCATCATAGTTTGACATGTCGTCTGCAATCATATTGCCAAAGTCCAGGAGGAGGTTCCATGTGTCCCTGGGAATCGATCGTTTGTGATGTTCCTGAATGCAGAACAGCAACAGGAAACGTTTCATTGTGATCATAAAAAAAACAAACATTTGTTTTAATTACAAAGGCAACAAACAAACAGCCTCGATTAAAGGTGACATAACTCTGAACTGTCAAAAATCAATGTGGGGGATTGGATTATTTATTTTGTATAGGTCAACAAGATGAACAAAGCATGTTTGAAATGTCAGGGAAATCGATTCATGCATGTCAGATACCCAAATGTCCCACTGATCCAAAAATGAAAAGAACGGGGAGACAACAGAACATCCCACACTCACCAGCAGGAAGCGGTTCCACAGATCCAGGAACTTGAACCGACCTGTGAGAACTAGATTCCAGTAAGCCACGGCCATCTCCAGGTCTAGAAAGCAGAAAATCTGTTTAAGGGTGGATGCTTCATGTTTTTGATTAAAAACAGTGTTTTCCCTACACACTGTCATTCTTACCTAACCCCTTCTGGCCTGGGTTCTTGGCAAAACTGAAGGTAAACTGGTAGAAGTCTTTGAACTTTCCTGAGTCTTTCAGCTCCTGCTCTAGTCTGGGAAGAATGGCCTTAAGCTTTTCAGGGCTGTCGCACCTGTAGGACATGATGATGATGTCAAGTCTGAAGTATGAAACCTTAAATACTCGTATGACTCGTCTTACAGAGACAAACGGCACAGTACATACACTCATATGTCAGAAATGCAGTACAGTTTATCACAAAGTAGATTTCAAAGCCAGTTACTGCTCACCCTAGCTCAGCCATGCCATCCAGGAACTCCTTCCTGCTGAACTCGCACTGCGTGGCCGCTCTGAACTTCCACGCCACCACCAGTATGCTCATGCTCGCCGGGTCTAGAATCAGGTCATCGCAGAATTGCTGGATCCCGTCGATGCCTATCTTGTTCTCATCCTGGGGATCTACAACAACAGCCGAAAATAATGAGCAAAAGCGCGACGGAATGAGCGGATCGCTCCAATTTCAATCCCTGACACCTGCCTTTGTATCTGTTGTAGAGCTGCTCCAGCTTCTTGCGGTCCACTGAGGTTTTCATGGATTCTTTGTAGTAGAGGTCTGGGTTCTGGAAGTAGTTGTCTGTGGCAACTTCTAGTTTCCAGTCATTCTGTGCCAGGCAGTACACAGCTGTCCTTTCGCCTGCCTGCGTGAAGGACATAAACTGCCGAACTTTGTCCTTCTGTGATGACTTCAGCTTGTGCTGGAAAGTAAGGAGGGATGCAGGTGAATGCAGGGGCCAAAATATAAATGAAATAGGAAAGAGTATCAAATGTGATAAGGTAAGATAGACACAGGCCCTTCTTTCAAGTAATTAAAATATTTCAAGCTGCATATAAATTCAAATAATGCTCATCAAACCAACATTACAAATTCTGGACCCCTCTAAGTCCTGGGGTAATGGAGGACAGGTCCCCCACTTTGCCAGCTTTGGTAGTCCTGCCATGCATGAGGAGCTCATCAGACTGCACACCAACATTCAAACATACAGGGTAAGTGCTATTAGAGTACACTAGAGTGCAAAGACTTCCCTTCAAGCGGAGGCTTTCACTAGAAACTCCACAGAAAACTTGCTGTGCTGTCTCTCACTACTTTAAGCTTCGCATGTAATTAAAAAGTAAAAGGCTGGAAACCCGGTGTGCCACAGCGCTGATGTTAGCACTTGCAAATGCACAGCCACGAGGTTCGGTTAGTCCACGAATATGCTGTTTGATCATGTGGCCCGTCTTTGCAGACCTGACCCACCCGATGATCAAACAGCAAACGCACTATGGCAGGCCACAGCTCGTCGACCTGGTCCTTCTAGGCACGGGGGGTCCTTCACGGGGTATCCTCACCTGGGTCAGCATCGCAGACGAGCTACCCCATAAAGGCAAAGGTACGTGGCGCAAGTGCATGCATCCCGTCTCGAAAACATCAACAACTGACCTTCCGTTTCCCCTCACATTGCTGACACACATCTCCTCTGACGATGCGACACTTGGTCGCGGACACCCCGACCCCGCACACTGCGGTGACCCCTGAGCGTCAGAGACAGCTGTTACTGTCTGAGGAGCTCATAAACGGGGATAAACAACTCTAACGGGTTCTCATTTTTAATCTCACCTACCATTTTTATCACCCGCTGTTTTGGCCAACTTGAGATCCAATTTCCCCCAGGCGCGCATGCGCATAAGAACTGGGCTACTGTACGGCAATTGGAGTCATGGGTAATGTAGTTCATCACCGCTGAAATTCAAAATACAACCCCCGCTTCGGTAAAATACTTGTTTTATTCTTAAATATTGTGCAACGTCTCTGACACCGCTTAAAAAGTCTCATTATTACTCCGCCTCTATTACTGCGATACTACACCGTGAGTATAACCCTTGTTGAGGGGGACGGGTCGTAGAACTAGGCGTGGAGCTAATTTAACGGTGTTTTTTCTCGCTTCACCGAAATAATACGACTTTACACAACAGTGAAAATGTGTCATAACCGAAAAATAAAAGAAAAAACGGAGAAGCGCTGCCATAACGTAAAAGCACTTGAGGCAAGAGTCGAGTCGAAAACACAAAACACCTGAGAACTACAACTCCCATATCAAATCTGATAAAGATGTTTCGGAAGTAATCTAAAGATGGATCTTTATTTTTTTACAGGAATATGTTCTGAAAGCAGAGGAGGGATTTTTTTAGTTTTAGTCGCACCTGGTGTAAATGGGGAGGGGATCCGCTGTCGACACACACACACACGACCGTCATTTCTTTGCTAATGTTAGCAAAGTTGAGATAGCGTTAACGGCTGTGTCACAAGTGTGTGTGTGGACTCAGCTGGCTGGAGCTGGTCTGACAGCTCCGGGCAATTTGGAAGCTAACTTAGCTTTACCTAACAGCTTATTCAACTTTAGCCACACTAGAACTAACTCAGCTGTTTTAGGGACTGGGTCGTTTGTACCTACCTGGGGAAAAAAAAGTATTGTTACCCCTTTCTGTCTGCCTGCACCGACAATGCTACCGACGGCCCGGAGGTCGGAGTAAACATGAAGTTGGTGGCCAAGTAAAAACCGGTGAACGCCTGCACCGACGCTGTCTCCAGCTATGTGGCAGGAGAGGAGGGGTGGTGGTAGTGCGGCACAACAGCACGATTGTTTCCTTCTTCTTCTGCTGCTCCTTCAGTCGTGGAGTTGAGAGCCAGGACAGTACACACATTTCGCAGGTAGTGATTTCTTTACTCATCTGTTTCTGCTGATATACCCACTCATAGGAGTCGAGTAATCTGTGTTTGGGACAGTGAAGAAAATGGGTGATTTCACTGGCTGTCCGTGCTGTTTCCTCGGTATGTCATTCATACCTGGCGGTGTGTGTTATTAGGATAGCTAAATGTCCTTCCCGTTTTATTTTACATTTACACGTCTGTGCTCCATTTTTTGTGTGTTTTTTTTTTTTTTATTCGATTATGCACATCCTGACAAGGTAAAACTTCAGGTTTTAGGTACGAGTCCAAAGTTTAGTGCAGATTACCTGTGGGACATTTTCATTTTACTTTAGTATTTCTTTTTACATCACTACAACAACAAAGACTTTGTCATACAAAGCAATGTGTTATATTTAAAAAAAAAAATCTACTCTATCGAAACCAAATAAAACATTAACCTTTAATGTTACTGTGTCAGTAATAATAATGGCATTGGTGTTTTATTTTTAACATACATAACCTGTTATATAGTCATTTAACATTGTTAGTTTTTCATGGTGTATACGTGGTCTTTTTTCATAGATCAGGCTTTGTAAAGTGAAAGGAAATGTTTAAACTGCACTTCTGGTTTTGTTTACATTTAATTCTCTGAGGCTGACACACCTTATTTTAAAGTTTGTAATGCCTTAAATTTGAGAACCTGTGTGTGCGTATGTGTGCTTGTCCATTTCAGCAGCTCAAGACGGAACAGTGGTATTACTGATTTCTAGCTGCAGTGGCAGAGCGTCTGCAGCCTAGCCCAAAGGAAGAAGGACATAGGAGGAGTTTGGAAAGTAAACATCTCTCAGCTTGACTCATGCTCACAACAGTGCAGACTGCCTTGGCTGTGAGTTGAATGTATTCAGTGTTGGTGTGGTTAAAGATTAAATGTAAAGCAACCTGGATGTTTTGTTTTTTTGGTTGTTTTTTTTTTTAAATACAATCCTTTTCCTCACTATATATACTGCAGCGTATTTGATGAAGGCAGCAGAGGAAGCAGCTCTGGAATCTTTTACAGGTTAAGCATTCAGTCACATTAAGGTGAAGCTTAATAATAAGAACTGCTAGCAAGACGGACCTCATGTTCAGCTGCCACCACACCCTGCTTAAAGACTGAACAGGCTGTTGGTATAACAATAGTAAATATACAGGTTGCATAAGTACACACTGTATCTCACATAATACCACTCACTTTGCCTTCAGAGCTGCCTTAATTCTTCATGGCTTATATTCAAAAATAGTGCTGGAAACATGGAAGAGGGATTTTGGTCCAAATTGACATGACAGCATCACACATGGCTCCATGATCTGAGTCATATGTTCCACCACATCCCAAAGGTGCTCTACTGGATTGAGGTCTGGTGACTGTGGAGGCCATCTGAGTGCAGTGAACTCATTGTCATGTTCAAGAAACCAGTTTGAGATTATTTGCGCTTTGTGAGATGGTGTGTTATCCTACAGGAAGGAGCCATTGGGAGATGGGTAGATGGTAGTTTGGTTTTAAGGGGATTACTTAAATCACATTTCTTTCCCATTTTGATGCTCAGCTTCAGTTCCAGAAGGTTGTCTCAACCATGTCAACAAATGCATTGAATTTTTGCCATATGACTGGCTGATATATAGATATATTTGCATTGACACTCAACCCATCTTAATCTGTCATACTATTTTGTTTTTTTTTTACTTTTTAAAAAAAACCTTTTCCATATCCAGGCCTCACACCCGTCTTCAGTCCCCCTCACACCCTGGTGAAGACACGAGTAGGACTTTGGATGCAGGCTGTATGTTGGCTGCTGTGCCTCAGCCTGGCAGGGGCATCTGCCGTGGTCCAAAAAGACCAGGTGGCCCAGCATGCCGTCAAGCTCTATCGAAGTAACAGGGCCACACACGGGCAGAGCTGGGTGGCTGGTAACTGCAAGCGGCTGGTGGGCCTCCTACGTCAGAAAAATGTGGTTTTCAAGAAGCTGGCGGCTGCTGCCGATGCTGTTAGGAAAGACCGGAGCCTTTCAGAGACTGAGAAACACTTCCAGGTACCAGACTGAGAAAAAGCAATCTGATGGAGCCAAGAGCTCCTTTCAAATTGTTATCCACTGAAGAGTTAGAGACATTTAACTTTTGCATAACCTGTAATTCTTCTTTAGGTCTCTAAACTGTTTGCCTCTCTGACCGTTGCACAGAATGACTGTGCATGCTTATAATTCATGTTTCCTATGATTTGTGCATGTAGCGATAAGATGACTGGTTTGATTAAAACAACTAACAGGAGAAATAGCTAAGCACCACTTTTAGACTTTTATACCAGACCAAGCTGAAAATGCATTTAAATTTAATGTGCTTTCTTCAAATCTTCAAAGTTTTTTTTTTCTAGTTTACCTCTGAAACGATCTGAATGAAATGCCTTCTAGTTAACTCACTAAAACACAGCACCAGACTGAGAGGCAGCTTCTTCCCCGGAGCTGTGACATCCAACTAAATTCAACATGTGACTTTCTGCACATATTTATTCTGCATATACGGATAGTGTGCATTCAGTTGTTTTATTGTGTTTAAGTGCCTCTTCTGATGTGTGCCAAGAGTCACATAAAATGCACCTTCATCCTATTGTAACCTGCTTCATCACAATCTGTTTTGTCCTGTTGGTCATGTCCAGTCTCCGATGAAGAATTGTAAACTGCACTGCACACGGTGGCTTCAGTGAAAGATGACCAGAGACATTTTACCGATTGACAAGTTTCTGTTTGTCTGCATTAAGGTTCACACTCTGGAGGTTTTGCAGAAGGAGCTGAATGAGAGCGAGCACCTCGTGTTCCAGGCGTTGCACAGCCTGCAGAGAGCGCTACAGGGAGACTACAAGGATGTGGTCAACATGAAGGAGAGCAGCAGACAAAGGCTGGAGGCCCTCAGGGAGGCAGCCATAAAGGTGAAGTCAGCTTATTTGTATCTCAGTTTTTCAAAGGACAGGGAAATATCAGAAGCCCAACAATCAGATGACCCACTATGAGCAAGCTCTTTGGTGACAGTGGAAAGAAAAAAACTGTCTTTTAACAGGAAGAGACCTGTAGCAGAATTGGAAACTTCCAAAAAGACTATCCAAAATGTAAATTTATTATCAAATAAGTTAATCCTGTGTGAATATAGGAGAGATATAAAACTGTTGATATGACCATCTTACAGACCTCAAAATTTAAGACTGAATCTTTAATACACATTTCCTACATTCATCTCTCCTAACATGCATGGCCCCTCTTATCTCACTTCAGGAAGAACAGGAGTACGTGGAGCTGGTGGCGGCTGAGAAGCATCAGCAGGAAGCTGTTAAAAGCGCTTTGGCCCAGAACAAGACTCTGTCCATCCTGGATGAGATCCTGGAGGATGTCAGGAAGGCAGCCGACCGACTTGAGGAGGAGATCGAAGAGCACGCCTTTGACAACAACAAGCAGGTCTGCAGACAGTCACTGTCACATATTGTGGTTACTCAAAAACTGAAGATGATAGTGATTGTAGCTTCTTCCGTGCTGTGTGCTGTGTAGATGAAAGGAGTGAATGTAGAGGCCGTGCTGAGAGTGGAAGACGACGAAGAGAATGGAAGCAAGAGGAAGAACAAGTCCAGGCAAAAGGAAGTGGAGGATGACCTGGGACTGAGCATGCTCATTGACTCGCAGAACAACCAGTATGTTCTGACTAAACCGCGAGACTCAACAATGCCGAGAGCCGACCACCACTTTATCAAAGTCAGTCATTCCTCGCAGAAGCGGATACTCTGTATTCATTTGTTTTCATTTTTAGTCAGTATTGACGTTTTTTTTAAACATGTATGTGCAGGACTTGGTTTCAGTGGTGATGTTGTCTCTGCCCTGTGGCTGGATTTGCACTCTAGCGGGTCTTCCTCCCATGTTTGGATATATCATCTGTGGGGTCCTGCTTGGTCCTTCTGGGCTCAACAGCATCAAGGTGTGTGAGTGCGTGCGTGAGAGCGAGACTGTAATTATTTATTTTTTTAATCAGTCTTTTTTTCTACTTTCTGTGCTTGTTGTTTATATCTGTGTTCGGCTTTGCTTCTTGCAGTCTATGGTTCAGGTGGAGACTCTCGGGGAGTTGGGTGTGTTTTTCACTCTCTTTGTGGTCGGACTGGAGTTCTCACCTGAGCGCCTCAGAAAGGTAAATGAAGAAGATTTTGCTTTTGGAATAAGGCAAAGACAAGTCTGGCACTGATGCCAATGACATGGTCAAACTGTTCTGTGTGTTGTGTTGCGGTGGTGCAGCATGACACGAATTAACCAACATCAGTATCACAACCTGTAAAAGCAACTTTTAAAACAATACTTTTATGTCCTTCAATGTTTGGTTTAGAGCAGGGGTCTCCAACTCCAGTCCTCGAGGGCCGCTGTCCTGAAACTTTTCCATGCGTCCCTGCTGCAACACACCTGAATATTAGTGTGTCATTAGAAGGACTCTATAGAACCTGACTGCATGCTGAGGTGGCAACTCCTAACCCTACTCATGTCAATTTAAGTAAATGTAAGTGTTTGGAATAATGTACTTTTATTGCACCATGTTCATTCACTCATGAGCTGCTGGAACATGAATCAAATGGCTGAGTTGCCACCTCAGCATGCAGTCAGGTTCTATAGAGTCCTTCTAATGACCCACTAGTCGTATTCAGGTGTGTTGCAGCAGGGACACATGGAAAAGTTTCAGGACAGCGGCCCTTGAGGACTGGAGTGGGAGACCCCTGGTTTAGAGCCTGATTGGTATATTATTAGAGCTGAAAAGAAGGCGACTGGACAAGACCGCACAAGGGTTTAAATACCTGGGACTCTCAACCTTTTGGTTTTAGAAGTGAAGAAGCCTCTTGGATGAGAAGAGAAATGATTTTAAAAGAAAACTTAAAGAAGTCTGGTCGCTTTCTTTCTAACCTCCTTAAACAGCAGTGACCTGGATGACTGAGAAACTACGCAGACATATATTGGATGTTAGTAGCTGATGTTTGCCAATGTCATGTGTAATTATTGTCCAGTTTGTGCTAATATAGAAAGTTTTTTTAATGCTTGGGATAATTTAGAAAAAGTTTAAGTAGCAGCGGACATGCTGAAGAATATTGGCTGATACATCTGGATTTAATTCCACATATGTATTATTATGTTATTATTATTGTTATTGTATATATATTGTTATTATTAACCACATATTAGAATGTTTCTGTAAAATCCACTATTGCTCACAGTCTAGTTGTTTTAATACCATTTGTTTTTATAGCCTCTGTTACTTACTTTATGGACAGTCATCATCCAGTCATCAACCTGTCTATGTGTGCATAGGTATGGAAGATTTCAGTTCAGGGTTCCTGCTCTTTGAGTCTGCTGATGGTAGGAGCCGGTTTGCTGTGGGGACAAGTCCTGCATATTCGACCCACCCAGACTGTCTTCATCTCTACTTGTTTGTCCTTGTCCAGCACTCCACTGGTGTCCCGCTTCCTGGCAGGAGGAAGCAGAGGAGATAAGGAAGGTTTGTGTTTTATGTGTCAGGACATAATAAAGCAATCATCTGGTTATTACCAGGTCCTAAAATTAGGTAAATACAGTATCAGATGAACAATAACACACGATACATTACACAGTGTCATTGTGTATTTTGTAAGAATGAAGCCAAAATGCAGAAGCTGTATGAGGTGATCCATTGTTCAGTAGGTTTTAGAACCACCTTTAGCAGGAGTAACGCTCAAGACCAACAAACTGACAAAAATTCTGCTTTCATAGAGGTGATCACACTTGCTGATGATCAGTTAAATGTATCTGATTAGAAGTACCTGAATGCTACTTATCTCCTAATTCCTATTAAAGCAGGGAAGTGTGCTTAGTTTTTCCACACACTGCTTCTGCATTTTCCTGTAGTTTTGTTCAATAAATAATGATATGGTATAATATTTTGTATTGTTGTTTACCTGAGGCTGACGTTGCTTGCGGTTGTACTAAACTAGTTTATGACCTGCTAAGGGGTTATGTTCTATTATAAAACAATAGAAGAATGCACTTTCACACAAGTGTTTTGAAAGTCTTCTCGTTAGAGTGTTTAAAGCGTTTGAGGGAAACAGACCGTGTGTGTCTGTTACATGAAGAGAACAGGTTGCATTTAAATGCTATAAGATGTGACTAGCTGGTTTTTCCTCTTCACTACTTCCGTTTCAAAGATAAGAAACAGAGAAAATCTATATTTATCCTTCTGGCCACATTCCAGAAAGTTAAGCCTACCTCAGATCCAGTTACAGCAGCATTCAGCAGATCCTCCCTTACCTCTGGTAGTATATAGCTGAGTAGGATTTTGTGACCTGCATGCCTGAGTTGACTTCTGCTAGCACAGCAGCGGTAAATGATTTTTGCTCACAGTGAAGAAAAATCACATTTATTTTACATTTAAGACCAGCTTGCCTGTCCACAGGCCTTTTCCCATGCCATTACTCTTGGTAATTTACACATTTTAATGTAGGCAAATTTAATATCACACTACATCCACTTATACAATACTGATTACTAGGAGTGTTTTCCTTAGCCAGTGATCATTAACGTGTTTGTGTGTTTGTGGCAGCTGAGCTGGACTACAGCAGCGTTCTCCTTGGGATGTTGGTGATGCAAGATGTTCAGCTCGGCCTCTTCATCGCTGTCATGCCGACTCTGATCCAGGCACAAAGTGGAGAGTTGGACGGGTGTGTTGGTCCTTCTGTTGTTATTGCATGTGTGCTCTGTGTAAACACGCACACAGCATTGTTAACTCTTCCCTCTATGCACCGCAGCTTTCTGTATGGCAGCCTCCACGTGCTCTATCTCCTGGCCCAGGTCCTGGTGTCGCTGGCTGCTGTGCTGCTGCTCTGCTTGCTCTTCAGATCATTCCTGATTGGCCCCTTTTACAAGAAGCTTCACACTGAGAGCAAAGGCAACAGGGAGATCCTGGTGCTGGGGATGGCAGCTTTTGTCTTTTTCATGCTGACAGTATGCTGTCTGTTTTTAACCTTTTCTTTTAGATAAAGATCTCACTTTATTCACTTATTATGTATTTCATGTTCTTGTCTAACCCGTCGTGTGTCTGTGCTGGTTCTTTTCTTGCTGACTCATGCTGCAGGTAACTGAGGTGCTGGATGTTTCCATGGAGCTCGGTTGTTTCCTGGCTGGAGCTTTGCTGTCCTCACAGGGTCACATGGTCACAGCAGAGGTCATGGGATGCATCGAGCCGATCAGAGACTTCCTTGCCATCATCTTCTTTGCTTCTATCGGTTAGCCTGAACGCGATCATGTGACTGATCTGACCTTGGTGTTGTGTTAGTTTTGTATTGTTTACCGTGAGACTTTACTGAATGGTAAGTGTGTGTCTGTGTGATGCTGCAGGTTTCCACGTGTTCCCGACATTTGTGCTGTATGAACTCACCATCCTGCTGGCGCTAACTCTCACACTCGTCATTATGAAGGTACAGACTACTCCTGTGTTTTGTCTTTGTTTTTTGTTTTTCTTTGTCTAGCTCCAGTTTCTGCTTCATTTGACTCCTTATTTCCTTCCAGTTTATGATGGCTGTACTCGTGCTGTCAGCAATCTTGCCTCCAGGGTCTCGGCACATACAGTGGATCGTCTCTGCTGGCCTCGCTCAGGTCAGCGAGTTCTCCTTTGTCCTGGGCAGTCGTGCGCGTCGAGCTGGCATCATCTCCAGAGAGGTCAGTGATTACCTCTTATGTTAGTGTTGGCATCTGTTTTAGTATTCAGACAGAGGAGAATATAGTAGGTGCTCAATTTGACTTTTGTTTGCTTCGTCTTCTGCCTTAAATAATAATTTATTAATGATTGTTTAAAGCAGAATTAAACAAGACCTATAATACCCTGTTCCAGGTCAATACTTTTATGTTATTCTGAGCTGTAGCTGACTTGCCCCTCCCTTTCAGCCAGTTTTCTTCTGATTGGCTGCCCCTCACAAAAACAGGTTTGAATAGTAGCTGGGCAGGTCTTCATGTGTAGTGTCAATCATCCATTGTCTATTTACAAAGAAGAATCAACAGCATTGGTTAGTTTTTAGCCAAAAGACCTCTTATCTCCCATCTAAGCTAATCCTATAATGACGCAGTAATCTTTGCAAAGTAAAGAATCGTGACTAGGATGACCGTCTATGTCACTGATGTCTTGGCATTTAAGAACATCCATCTCTCTCCCTGGGATATCATTGTGGAATAAATCAAAAGAGTGTTAAATTAGCATTATTCAAAGTCTGTGTTAATGACATTTCGCCATCTGATTATTGGATCTTTATTTGGTTTGCCTCTCTGGCTCTGTGCAGGTGTACCTGCTGGTCCTCAGCGTCACCACTCTCAGTCTGCTGCTGGCTCCGCTGCTCTGGAAGGTTACTACACACAGATGGGTTCCCCGCACCGAACGCAGACCAGTCACATGACCACACTGACTTCAGCGCCAAAGGGTTCTCGTTTGAGTTTTGCAGAGATAACAGTGGCATAACAAGAAGTTTTATTTATGCAGGACCAAATCTCCGTCTTTTTCTTCTTATTATTCTTGTATTGACTCAATCTGCTGCTTTAGAAGAGAGTGACTTGAGGTCCTTAATAAAAGCCTGCTTCTGACTGTTAAAAAAGCCTTCATTACAGTTTCTCCATGCTAGGTATGGTCCAAATTGGTGTAACATGTAGTGTATGTGCTAGATAAACTATACTGTATTTTAATATCACATGCTGAAATAGTTTTACATGTAATCTACAGAACCGCAACATCACTGAACCGCTTTGATTTTCTGGAAACATCTGTAAGGCTCGGTGGTGTCTGCTACTTTGAAAAACTTTGATAGAAAGCACATGTTTTGAGGAGAAGCACAACAGATAAGAGATCCTTTACGCTGTGACGCTTTTGATGTCAGAAATGCCTTTCTTCTTATTTTCAGACACTTGTTTCATCAGTCATTCCGTCACTTATGCAATTTGAACCTTAGATTTGCCTCCTCCATGTAGAAATCACATGACAGTTCAACACATCTCCATATATTGTTTTGTGATCTTATAGGTGAAATATTTGGGAAGTATTTTTTTTGTATTTTGTAAAACGACCTCCGTCGTTCTTCTAGATGACTATATTACTGTTCACTTTGTCTTCTTCGGCTCTTGGTTATCGTAGATGACAGATTGTGCTTCTGACTGACGTAAAAACCTTCTGTGTGCTGTATTTAATCAGAAGTGGGTTATTCTGATCATCGTGCTACTGTGAATTTTGCTATAATAGCACTCTCTGAAGACTGTAGTTTGTTATTCTTTTTTCTCGGCAAATGTCAGAACACCGTGGTAGGTCACACTACTAAGAAACTCAGAAGGTAGATAATGAAATACCTGATTTTAGGAGCAGAAATGCATCAGACACTAATGACAACTCTTCGCTGACGTTACGTTTGAATACAAAATGCACTAGTTAACCCTGAATGTCAAACTTATGTGCCTGCTCAACACTTCTCTGCACTAAAAACAAGACTTTGAGGAGTGTATTCCTGCTCATCTTGTGCTGTAAGTGTCTTATATTCCATAAAGTGCAATGTAAATGTGTGTCCAACAGCCAGGTTACTGAATATTTTAATATGATTCTCAGATACTTTCCTGCAATATGCAGACTGTTTCTTTCTTTTCTGTTTACATACATGTGTGTTGGTGGTCATGGCAGACACTACAAGTCATAAAGAAGTGCTGTTTTCATTCATGATTGTGTATTTCTAAACTGCTAAATTCATTTTATTTATTAAAAAGAAGATGACAACGAAGAATTTATTTGGTTTCGTGTTTGCTTTCTTCCTTTGATCCAGTAATTGCACTGGGAAACTTGGCAATTAATTCACTGTAGTTGTGTTGTAGAGACACAAAAAGTTGCTTAAGAGGTTCATTTCTGAAAAAATATACAATAATCAGGAACTTTATTAGCTACGCCTGTTCAGTTGCAAATCTCTAATCAACCAATCACATGGTTAAGACCATCTGATGAAGTTCAAACCAAGCATCAGATCAGGATGCCGGGATTTTCCCACACAGCCGTCTCTAGTGTTTACAGAGAATGATCTGAAAAGAGAAAACCAGATGGTGTAATGGTGTGGAGCATCTTATTACATACATTCGTATGTCTTCACACGCATATAAACTTGAGCGACATCACCTTCTACATTTGTAGAGTTTAATATGATGTTGGTCAACCATTTACATCTCTAACAGTTTCATCTCTTCTGGGAAGGCTTTCCACAGGATTTAGGAACGTGTGAGATTTTTTGTCCATTCATCCATTTGTGAGGTCAGACACTGATGTTGGATGAGAAGGCCTGGCTCAGGTGTGGGGTTGAGCTCAGGACTCTGTGCAGGCCAGTCAAGTTCTTCCACACCGAACCTACTGTGATTTTACGTGGCCTACCTTGTTGTGGCTGTTGTTCCCTATTGCCTCCACTTTGTTATAATACCACTAACAGATGACTGTGGAATATTTAGTTCCACATGAATGTTTATAGAAGCGTTCATGTGTGTATGTCCACGTGATTAAAACATTCACTTGTCACCAAACGCAGTAATCCTTTCCAAGAAAACGACAGCGGGCTTACGAGACCTCAGGAAACCTCAATAATAATAATGTGAGACACACCTACACGTGTCCGTCTGTGTCTCTGTATGTGTGCGCACCAGCATGCTTGCACCGTGTAAGCTGATAACTTACAAAGTCTGCAGTCAGCACATCCCTGAGAAACCTCCTCACTGTCATCATCCTATTATCTCGAGGAGACGGCAGCCAGTTACAGACACTACAGCTGATACTCAGATTTTTATTATTCAGAAGTGACTGTTCTGATTTTGCTCATTCTCATAGTCAAAACCATATCATTCATATAATTTTATTCATTATTATTCAGACTCTTCATTATGTTGCTGAAATACATTTATCCACTGTTTCTAAGGACACATTTGGAGGTCATAACGCTTGAATTTTGCTCCTTCAGATTTCTAGATCTTACAATTTATTTTGCAACAACATTAATAAATTACTTGGAAACTTAGGTCTATAGACTGCTTAAGTTGAATACAAGTGGCTTAAAGGCGGTTTGATAAGTATCCCTACAGATCCAGATACATGATACCAGCAGGTGAGTAGTGGTACTGTGTGACTATCTGACTTGGTTCATTTCACTGCTTTGAGGTAAAAGATGACTTTCCCCTCATAGGGGTCGTGGATGTTTTCGTAGCTGATCTTTTCAGACACCACTCTGCACTGGATCTTGGCTTCCTTATCTCCGACCAGGCTGAACCGAACGGCCACCAGTGGGTTGACATAAGTAGGCTGTAAAAGAAAGAAAGAAAGAAGAAGAGGCAGAGTGTTGGTTCCAAGTGCAACATAAGAACAAGTGCTTATGATGTGGCACCGAATCATCTCAAGACTCTTATGATAATATAAGAGAACCTGCAACAGTATAAATAAAAAACTCAGACAATCCAACAATCCTCAGTGAACAAGCACTCAACAAAGAGGATTGTGAATTTGGTGTCTGTATCTGACATCCAAAGATCAAAGCAAATGAGACACGATGTTTCTAATTTTAGCACTTCTGTGCATGCGAACAAAGGAAGACACAAACATTCGTTTAACGAGCGAGTTCTGGTCAAAGCACTGAAGATCAAAGTGGTTCCACCCAGAGTGAGTGTCTGGCTGTGTTTTAGGGCCAAATAACATAACTGTAGATTTGTCTGTATTTGGCTCATCCAGGTCATTATAGATGAAAATCCCAGGGTGTGATCTCCATAGCAAAATAAAACGCCTGTGTTTTCCTATATTTAGCCTTTATTGGACAAAATGGTTGAGAATGGGCAGGAAATTTGGTCCAGGCTGAATTAAACCCAGGTCCCTGCAGCCTTTCAGCACATAGCCATGCTCTGCATCCTGTATGCTCCACTAATATGTTTCATCTTTGTTCTTCAGTTCAACTCAGGTTATCAAATTAAGTAAGTAATGAGGTTAAGAAAGCACAGAGTGACCAGTTTCATTATTTCTGTGTATCAGGCTGGTGTTTCACCCTTTTTATGTCTTTGTGCCAAAAACAAATGAAGGTTACTGTACATGGAAGAAGCCTCCTGAATCTTAGATCATTATTTGCTGTCTTACCTGTGCTAGATTTCCGTAGTATGGGAAGTAGGAGGGATCCATAATTCCACCGTCTGGGAAATACTCTATTTTTGCCACACTGTCCTCTCCATCCTACATCCAAACAGAAACAGAGTTTTATTTTATTGAAAGACAAACTTGATTCATTTTGTGAATCTTTGTTAAACTGTGGCTGATGAGTTTAAAAGGCAGGAGATTAACAGACAGGAAGTGTGTGATGGAAAGAGCTGTGAAAGGTGGAAAATGTGTTGAATTCAGTGTTTTTCCACAGTATAGAGTCACCCTATACCCACTACTTTATTCAGATATTATTCTACTACTTTACTACTTTAAAGTAACTGCATGCAGCTCACCAGTATAGTGCAGCTCACATATGGGGGCAGAGCGGTGTTATTAGAAGGCAAAAAGTCAATAATCTGCAGACAAAACACAACATTTGCTTTTAGTTCTGGTTATTATATGATGTCATTGCTTTTCTAGCTTGAAGATCCTGACAGAGTGAAACCAAACGCACCCTGTTCATCTTGATGACGACACAAGGCATGGTGCTGTTGTAGCCAAAAGTCGGATCCTCAATTCCAGAGCAGGGTCCCAGCATGCTCTGCGTGAAGGGGCAAGCCCACTTGGTGTGGTGGGGGGCAGAGAAGGTCTTCTGGATGAAGTACTTCCCCTTGGTGCAGTTGTAGTTGTTGCACTCCAGCTGCTTGGTGTCATTGTAGGCTAAAAGAGAGAGGTGAAAACAGAGCCAGGTGTCTTTTTTTAATTTTCTTTGACATATGTGCACGTTAAAAGTTACAAAATGCCGAATAAATCATGTATGGGAACACTAACGCTTCAGGAAGTCGTGAAGGATGTTGGCCATTGCCATACAGCTGGCCTTGTCTGACGTGTTGTAGGAGATTTCAACGTCTTCCTCTCCGTATGTGTCCGGCCACACCATCACCCCTGAGTGGGAAAACAGATGCTTATGAGGCACTGAGATATCCTTTGTGATTATTTATGTATTTATGTATTTATGATTTATGTAACCTGGTGACGTTAGTCGATCTTGGTAGTCAGGTTTGTAGGGACTGAGGGTGTACATGAGGACCCAGATCGCCAAAGAAAAGAGCCCCGTCATGATGACGTAGAAGGCCACATAGTACAGACTAATGTACACTGTGAAGGAAGGAGTTTATTAACACACCTTTATGGGTACATCAATACGTGTTTTAGTTATCAATGTTGCTCACTCTGAAGCTTGGAAAATAAGAGTGAGAGAAAGAATATTTACTGTACACACCAGCAAGTCAGCTCTGCCTAATGTGGAAACGCAGAGGTCAAGGTGTCCTCTGCTGCTGCAAACTGAATTTAATCTCATTGTAAGGTCAAGCAGAGAAGGGTGCACAAAACTTATCATTACTTATCTCTCGCTGTTTAAGAGTGCATGACATGTGACTGGGATCATGCGTATCTTTCAGCAAACACACACACACAGATACTGTTGAGGCCTTTTATGTTTTATGTGAAAGAAAAACAACTACACTCACCGGCCACTTCATTAGGTACAGCCTTTCAACTGCCCGTTAATGTAAACGTGTGACGAGCCAATCGGACCTGACTTATATGATTTAAAGAGGGTTTACAGAGAAAGGGCCGAAAACAGAAAACATCCAGAGAGTGACAGTTCCTTGTTGATGCCAGAGGTCAGACTGCTTTAAACTGATAGAAAGGAATTAGTAACTCAAATATTTACTTGTTACAAGCAAGTTCTGCAGAAAAGTACCTCTGAAACACAGCAAATTAAACCTACAACAACAAAAGATCACACTCGGCGCCATTCCTGTCATTGAAGAACAGGAAGCTGAGTTACAGCTTCACACAGTTTCAAATGCTGTGACATTTGAATCTAGGGTCAGAGCCCTCAACACACCAAACCTTAATGGTAGCAGATGGGCTACAGCAGGAGAAGACCACATCTGGTGCCATTCCTGTTAGCTAAGAGCATGAAACCGAGGCTACTTAACGGATGGGAAGAACTGGTCAGTAGAAGATGGAAAAATGTTTCCTGGTCTGGTGACTCTCGTTTCAGCTACATTCACATTTTAGGGTCAGAATTTAGCATTAACACCATAAAAACATGGCTCCATCCAGTCTTGCATCAAAGTTCAGGATGGTGGTGGTGTAACAGCATGGGGGATACTTTCTTGGCAGCTTTGGGCATCTTAGTACCAACTGAGCTTCGTTTAAACACCACAGCATTCCTGAGTATTCTTGCTGACATCAAATCCTTTATGAGGACAGTGTGCTCATCATGCGCACCATGTCACAAAGCTCAGACCACAGCAACAATTCAAAATAAAATACAGACAAAAAGAAAAAAAAAGATTTAAAGGTTATTAGGACAATTTTTAACATGTAACTTGACCGAATGAGCGCTATCAGCATGTTTTAAATAATCTGAAAAATACTTGTTGCAAGTGGTTTAAAAATTCTAGTCTATTTAATGCAGGAGAGGTTAGTGAAGTCATGTCCATGTTACCCCATTTCTCTGGCGTTCTTCCCATAAACGTCCCATTTTCTGAGTTCCAGATGAAGCGGCCGAAGTCTTCACACCGCTGCCCACAAGTCCTCTTTTCCTTCAGAGTGGCCATGATGGAGCTTCACAGCAAACCTGTTCTCTTTCCTTCTCTCAGCTCAGTAAAGACAGCAGTAATATTTCTTTCTTCCCTCTCTCGTCCCTCTCCAAATCGTCTGAGGAACTTTCAGCTTTTGTGTTAACGTCTTGCGTCCAGTCTCATTCTTTTCTGCACTTACAGTCGGTCCACAGTGTGATGTGTGTTATCTTTCACTCTGTATTTATGAGGCCAAGATAAGGTGTACCATGACAGGAGCAGGTAAACTTCCTTCATTAGCAATGACGTCCTTGATTCACTGGAGAAACACCAGGATCACCTTGAAAAGGTTGGCTACTAATGATAACAGGACTCATTTAAATCACTGCAAATCCAAACAGAAATGAAAACCTGAGTCAGTTTGGCCTCTGAAACATTTGACTAATTCTGATGTACTAAAGCACAAACTTTATAGGTACTAGCCCATTTTTTGTGACACAGATTCAACAAGATGCTGGAAATGTTCCTCCAGCAGGGATTTTGCTCCATGATGACGTGACAGCACCACAGTTTCTGCAGATTTGTTGGCTGCACATCTGTCACATCCTAAAGGTGCTCTACTGGGTTGAGCGTAGGTTATTTTAATACAGGGCTGCAAAAACTTCAAATTCAGCTTCAGGTGGAGGCTCCGCCGGTTTGCTTCACTGCTACTAAGTTCATATATTTTAATGACACCACCTACTCCAGCTACTATGAAGCATTGTCATGTTCAAGAATCCAGTTTGAGATGATCTGAGCTTCTGCTGTTGTAGGTTTGATGTTTTGTGCATTCAGAGATGCTCTTCTCCATACATTGGTTGTAACAAGTGATTATTTGAGTTACTGTTGCCTTCATATCAGCTCGAAGCAATCTGGTCATTCTCCTCTAACCTCTGACATCAACAAGACATTTTTCCCCAGAGAAAACTGCCGCTCACTGGAATCTTTCTCTTTTTCTCTTTTCTCTTTCTGTTTCCTTTCCTTTCTCTTTACCCTAGAGATGGTTCTGTGGGAAAATCCCAGCAGATCAGCACTTTCTAAAATTCTCAGATCAGCCTGTCTGGGACCAACAACCATGCCACATTCAAAGTCACTTAAATCGCTTTTCTTCACTTTCTTAATGTGCAGTTAACAGGTGTACCTAATAAAGTGATAGAGAACTTTGCTCTCTCTCTTCACTGCTGTTATTACTGTCCCGCTACATACATGCATATTTTTACCTAATTTGTCTCTTTTTCCTCTTTCATTTTCTGCCTCTACCCTCCATCATGTTCCCTCACACCTTGTTCTCATCCCGTCTCCGGCACAGAGCACATGGTCGGGCACGGGGCAGAGCATTACAGAGATTCAGCGTGGATAAGTGTCTTTGAGGAAAGGTGATGAGTCAGGTAGATCTGCATGTGGGTGTGCATGTGTGAGAGGAAGAGACTGTCAGGGAGGGAAGTCACTCTGTGGCTGTGCAGTGAGCAGATGCTCACATGTGCGAGTAACTCTGCTTCTGAATCACCGGAGGAAGAAGTCCTCTCCTACATCACTTACTTCTCTGTGATTTTTGTCTGCATTTTGCAATTTCTTCATCTCGGTTCTCATTTGCAGACTTTCCCATCTGCTTTTTCTTCCCTGTAACACTTTAGTTGCATCTCTTTATCCTTCCCTCCTTTTCTCTTATCCACCATGGATATCGGTGGCTTGACGACAGTTGTGGCCAACTCTGCCTACATCTCGGCCCGCGGAAGCTTTGATGGCACTGCCAACCCAGCAGCCAACCGAGACAAGAAGTTCCACTCCCGCCTGAAGCTGCCTCACATCACGGTGTGCGAGGGTCTGCGGGAGACTTTAGACCTGGGCTTCCAGACGGTCTGTGTGGAGCAGCCCATCGGCAAACGTCTCTTCCAGGAGTTCCTGGAGTCCAACAACGAGTACAAAGGCCCCAGCCGTCTGTGGAAAGACATCGAGGAGTACAACAATGCCGAGGATGAAGATCGAGTCAACAAAGCGTGCAAGATCATATCACGTTATATGGAGCCTGATGCCAAGTATTACTGCCCCTTTCTGCCAGAAAATGGCATCACGAAGGTCAAAGAGAAGCACCAACAGGCTTCTGATGACCTTTTCAACGAGACCATGGACAGTGTGATGGACTTCCTCAAGGAAGTGCCCTACACTTTTTTCCTGGAGAGTATGTACCTGAAGAGGTTTCTGCAGTGGAAGTGGCTGGAGATGCAGCCCATGGGAGATGACTGGTTCATGGATTTTCGTGTACTGGGAAAAGGGGGTTTTGGGGAAGTCTTTGCCTGTCAGATGAGGGGCACGGGGAAACTGTATGCCTGCAAAAAGCTCAACAAGAAGAGGCTGAAGAAGAGAAAAGGCTATGAGGTAAGGAGTCATGCCACCTGCTCTATTATAGGTCCAGCAGTTCATGAAGTTGTTCAAATACAGGAACCTTTTTGATTTAGTTTCCATGAGGTTCTGCAGGACCTTTACCTGCAGTAGCTGACCAGCCTACCTGTCTAAACAGTCAGTGTTAGGATAGAGGCTTACAGGTGAGCACCATAGGCTTATATGATTAGTCCTCACGGCATTAGTACATTTTGATCTCCTTATAGCATAAAGTGCCAATCCTGTCATGTTTATAAATGGAGCGGACCCCAACTGAAGTCTCCTGTCTCTAGTCATCAAAGCAGACACAAGAAGACGCTGCTAAAGTTGGAGAGCTGGTGCAGCTGGAAATGCAAGTTCAGATATTGTTAATCACAGAGTTTCTCATGTCTCCTGCTGTCTCCTCTGCTGCCTGCAGGGCGCGATGGTGGAGAAAAGGATTCTGGCCCGAGTTCACAGCAGGTTCATCGTCTCTTTGGCGTACGCCTTCCAGACGAAAACGGAGCTGTGTCTGGTCATGACCATCATGAACGGCGGAGACCTGAGGTTAGATCATCTTTTCTCTTTGACCCATCATCCTACACCTTTTAAGGCTCATAGAGGTAATTTAACAACTTGCAACCCCAAAACTAAGAATTATTATTGCGATTTAGGGATTTTTGCCTCGGATGAACCTACAACATCTCTCTCTGATCGCATTAGGTACCATATCTATAATGTGGATGAGAACAACCCGGGATTTGAAGAGCCACGAGCCTGCTACTATGCTGCGCAGATCATCCAGGGCATGGAGCACCTCCACCAGAAGAGGATCATCTACAGAGACCTCAAACCAGAGAATGTGCTGCTGGATAATCAAGGTAAAACACTCGTGAACAAGATGACTCCAAGGTAACTGTCTAGTCTGCAGTGCTCATGCCACCACGTGCAGACAATGTAAACATGAATGAAGTGATAGTATGAGGTCAGCAGTGAATTATACAGCTGGTTACCTGCAGGATCATGGATATCACATTTAAACAATTTTCAGACTGGTAATACAGTCATGTGAAACCTATTTCCACTGCTTGCAAGGACACAGGAAAATCCTATGTTTAACATCTGGCAGTGACCATCAGTTATAGACACAGACAATAAGAGAGGCACTCATGGGACTTGAAGGATCCTGATTTCTGTGAGAGAATTCCACAACAGGAAATATGACCAGAGAAGAAATTAAAACCATATTTCAGGGCTTTTTTTTTTTAATCAAAATTGATTGAACATCCTTTACACACCGTTTGTATGTTCGAGTCAGCATATATATCTTATATATAATTTAAACATATTTCTCAAAACAGCAGCCACAAGTAAAGAGCCAGAAGCCTTTATAAAACGGCTGCTGACTGCCTAGAATTGATCTCATCTCATTCACCAAGAAAGAGTTCTTCCGTAGCTTACATTAAATCTGATGAAAGCAATGTGTTTTTGGTGTCACTGGACAAATAATCCAAAATCGTTACATTTCTGCATGTTGTAAAATCAAGAGGTTTTTGAGAAGGAGCTAGACTCCTGCACTTCCTCCAGGCTCTAGAAAGTCTAACTCCCTACAAGATCATCAGCCTTCCCAGATTAGATCAGGTCAGTCTACAGCAAGTGTGCTGCATAAAGTCTTACTTTTTTAGCCCAAATAATGCCTGTGCTCCTCTGGTGGGAGGGGCTTAGAGCAAAGAGGGGAGAGCTACAGGGGGCATTGGTGTATCAGCTTGTGACCTGTGGCACCATTCTGTGGTTATCCTGCAAAACATAGTTCATTTCAAATGTGCACAAAGCTGATATTATCATCCAGTATTAGCTATTTACCGATTTATTGGTATCTGCATTTATAACGACTGCTGAATGAAAATCGAAAAAGTAAAGAAGGGATGGAAGAAACACCCTTCGACCATTGTGTGACTGCTGATGTTGCATAGTTTGCTCACTAGAGGGCAGACTGCAAAAAAACAACAACAAGCTCATCCATTTTTGTTTCATACAATTGAAAATTTTATATCAAAATTGAGATATCGGATTTTTAAATAACACAAGATCGGTATCAGTCTCGAAAGTCAGATATTGTTCGGACTCTAGTATTTATTGTGTTTTTAAGATTCCCTAATGACGCATTTAGCCTTAGATAGCGCGCTATATGTTGTGATAATGGTAAAAATTATGCTTCTGTCTCACCTAGCTTTATGCTAACGTGTTTTCCAAAATGGTGAACTATTTCTAAAAAACATTACAAAAGCCTTGTTGTAGCTGCTTGTGCAATTACAGCTCTTCACCTTGACTTGAAATAGCCTCCTGAAGTTACAACTGACACACACACTTCATACCTACATTACACACAATGTGTTTCACAGCTAACACAAGGATATCTTTGGGTTATCACACTTCTGCAAGTTAATGAGTTGCTTATCATATCTGTGACGCTGACATTAACCTGTTTGCTCTAACACAGGTAACGTCCGTATCTCTGACCTTGGTCTGGCTGTGGAGCTGGCTGATGATCAGTTTAAAATCAAGGGCTACGCCGGCACTCCAGGTACACCACAGAAAACTCAAATGGAAAAAAAAAACAACTAAACTAAATTTACCTTGTAATATACTGAAATACAGACTACTACATTTACATTTCACAGTTGAGGATTTTACCTCAGGTGTTTAGCTCTTTGTTGTAGACATGAGCTCCGGCATTATCAAATTAACGTTATCATGTGAGATAAAGTAAAACCACTCAGAGATCATTTGTTTTACACAGTATGATAATAGCGAAGTGTACTTTTGTTCAAGAAAGGCAGTGAAAGTTTATTTGTATGAGACTTTTGATCAACATATAATGAAAACAATGCAAAATTAAAGCTGCAATCAGAAATGCGAGGGCACTCACACTGGGCGCATTGAGACATGCGAAACACCTCCTCTGCCCACTAGGTGGCGATGAAAAATATTCTTTTAATTTTCTGTTCCCACTAAGCGGTGCTCTAAATATTACTGTCAAATGCAAATCAGTCTGTTCAGGGCCAGGCTCTCATCATTGGTAGAGATTGTCTGATGCGTCTTTGAGTTACAGCAGTTTTATGCTTTATGGCAAATTATCGAAATTTGCCATGCTGCCATGGTAACACCATTTTGCGAAATCTCAAAAGCTTCGCCATTACCTTCCACCCAGGTCTTTAACTTCAACCTGAGATTATGTTGATCTCCTGAAATCCAGAGGAGGAGTTCGCTAAAGTACGAGGCCTGAAAACTGTGAAAATTTTAGCTAACATTACACATTAAATTCAAAATGTCTGATTTCCTGTTGGGTTTAGGATATGGCTCCAAGAGATTTTTTTGTAAATCTTGATGTCTTTTATTGGGCTGCCAAATTTTAGACTCCTAAATGAAGAATGGTGTGAGGGCTAGTATTTTGTTTTCTTTTTTAATTGTAGCTGGCGCTGTGGAGCCTTGTTACAATGGTCAATGGAAAGGACCATAAAACATGAAACCTACTTCCTGTTTTGCGGTGATTCACCCTGCCACCAGGGTGCGCCATTCAATGTAAACCCACAATGTTAACACTGAAGTGTCATCAAAGTGTGATGTTTATTCTGACCGCTTTTGAGGTGGATGGGGTAAACCTGGGAGAAGCAATACATCAAAGTCTCAATAACTACATGTCTTGCTCCCACTAGGTGCCACTCTAACTATTCAAACCTGTTCAGGGTGGGACTCTCATCATGCCTGTGAAGTTTAGGAGACTAGATTTCTTTGAGTTATAGCAATTTCGTGCTTCATGGCATTAAAGCATTAAAATTCGTCATGCCGTCAGGGTCACACTTTTTGACAAAAACTCACATTTTTCAATGTGAACTAAGACCCACTGTGTACGGCTTTCCTGGACAAATTACGGTTGCTGGCAATGAAATGTGTTTAGGGGCGGAGCCTTATCACACCTGAGTGGTTTGGTCCAGACTGGAAAATGTATGAGTGAATGAGATCTTTGACAGAAACTCAAAAGCTCCACATTTCAATATGGTCCAGATCTGTAGTTCAGACTGAGCAAATATGAAGTTGATCGGATAACATCTCTAGGAGTTCGCCAAAGTACAACATCTGGAAATGGCAAAATGTGCACAAAAATTGAACGTTCAAATAAAAATGGCAGACTTCCTGTTGGGTTTGAATCAATAGATCCCCCTAAATACAAAGGCGTATTCCCAGCTAATGGAGGATACTTTGCCTCCTGGTCATTTTCATCCACACTCTGTCTGAAGGGTCGTGACTTCTTTGCTGTCACCTGCAGGTTTCATGGCTCCAGAGCTGCTGAAAGGTGAGGAATACGACTACTCTGTGGATTATTTCACTCTGGGAGTCACTCTGTACGAGTTTCTGGCTGCTAAGGGGCCCTTCAGGACCCGAGGAGAAAAGGTAGAAGCACTGAGACGTGCTATGTGCGATCTCATGTCATTTTCTTTTTGAAGCAGTTTGTAAATTTACCATTTGATCTTTCTGATCTTTTCTCCTCAAGAACCTCTCGTTTCTTTCTGTCATGCATCTTGCTGTCTGTGCAATTATACAGATTTTAAAGTGGAACTGAACAAAGGTGACAATCGGGTTTTCATTCACCTTCTTTTTTTCTGCTTTGGTTTTATGTTAAAGGTGGAGAATAAGGTGGTGAAGAAGCGGATTTTGAATGATCCGGTAACTTATCCGGAGAAGTTTAGCGAGAACGCCCGGTCCATCTGTGAGGGTCTGCTGTGCAAAGAGGTCGACAAGAGGCTTGGCTTCAAGAACGACTCGTGCGACGAGCTGAGGGCGCACCCCTTCTTCAGTGAGATAAACTGGAGGAAACTGAATGCAGGTCAGACAGAAACACACAAGGAACCCAAAGTTCCACTGAAGTCTCCCGTTTGTAGTGTCGGCTTTCATCATGGTTACACTAACACACATCTGTGCATGAGGTTTAAAGAGCGTGACTGGTTTCATTTAAAGCTTGGTGTAATCGGTTTTAGTCCTGATAAAAATCCAGCTGTAGAAACACTCACTCAGACTTCAGGACCTCCCCAACATTAGAGATTATCCAAACCCACATTTATTCTGTGGCTTTTCATCTTCTTATCTTCTCTTTTTAAATGTGCCACAGAAATAAATTCAGCCAGAGCCAAAGCAACAGTTTTGTGCTTTTAATAAGGACCGTGTGTCACGCTAGGGAAGATATAAGAACCCCGCGTCTCTCTGTGTTGTGTCTGCACAGGGATTCTTACGCCCCCTTTCGTGCCGGACTCCAAAACAGTTTACGCGAAGGACGTCGACGACGTCGGAGCCTTCTCCACGGTTAAAGGCGTGCAGCTGGACGACAAGGACGTGGACTTTTACGACGAGTTCGCCTCGGGGAACATCCCCATCCCCTGGCAGGAGGAGATGATCGAGACCGGCATCTACGGCGAGCTCACAGTCTGGGGTCCGGGTGGCACTTTACCCAACGACCTGCGGCGGGAATCCATCCTGGAGCAGCCGCCCAAGTCCTCCACCTGCGCTGTGTCGTAAAGGGTTTCAAATGACATGAACTTTTTGCTTTTCAAGCACTTTTTGTACAGGTGGTCAGTACAGGTTAGACATAAGTGTATTTCGTCATGATAAAGTTGCACTGGTGGAACTGCTCTGAGCCATAATCAGGTTTTTACAGTATTATCTGCACTTTGTGTTCAGTTTGTTGCTGTAATGTCATTTTGACTTCTCTTTGAGTTTTACAGGAACGATTGCTTATTCATTGTTTGTGCGCGTGGACCGCAAAAAACAGAGAATTTATATATTTTATTATCCTGCTTTTGTTTGTCTGCTTTCTTTGCCAGCATTCAGACTCTCTGAAATTCAACTTAATTAATCAAAAACGTGGCAAAAACGCCTGCACAGGTGAGAGCATGTATGCAGGTTTACGTCTGTGTTTCCACTTTTCAGCTCTAACATTTTTGCACACTTTAATAACAGTCTACTGGTAGCTGTAGAGATATTTATGGATTTAAATAAATACTTTGCCATTAAAATCAGGATTTTGTGTTGTTGTTTCCTCCACTAATACACACAGCAACAAAGATATCAGGTAATAATAAAAATTAATCCGGTGCTTACTGAGTTTAATTCAGTGACAGCAAGGAGCCCAAATCATCACCCCTCCACCTCCGTGCTTGACAGCTGGAGTGTTTGTTCTGTGTGGTTTTTATTCAACCCTGAGCTGTCATGTTCCTTTTAGAGAGAAGACACTTTCTCCAAATAATCTATACTGTCATGAACTTTAACATATAACTGTTATGGAACGGCTGTGTGCAGACAGGAATAGGACCCAAGGTGCAGACACTCGGAGGCAAAACTTGAACTCAAAACAGCTTTAATGTTAAACTCAAATATAACATAACTGGAAATATCAAAATAAACTTACACCGGAAGACTGACAGAACACACAGCTAGATAAACGGTAGATCGCAACACGGACACAGAGAAACACAGGGCTTAAATACACAGAGGGAGCAATCAGGGAATGGGTAACAGGAGGGAAACACAGCTGGGGCAAATCAGGCCTAACGAGACAAGGGGAAGCGAAACCAGATTCATTAACATCAGACAAGGACCTTCAAAATAAAACAGGAAACATGACACAGACTGAACTAAAGACACAGACTAACACGCATGCACTGCAACAGAGGGAACAGAGACGTGGGACCAGGGCAGACACAGACACAGACTGGACACGGGGATATAGCAGACAGGGGAGACAGCAACTAAGGATTACACAGAGACAAACCATAAGACATAACCCTAACGAAGAAACCCAAGAATAGAAAAGATAAATAATACAATAAACTCAAAACCCTGGGTCAACGACCCAGGCATCCTAACAATAACATGCTAACTGAGGCCTGTAGAGTCTGAGATGTAGCTCTTGGGTTTTTTTTCAGTTTCTCCGAGAACTACAAGGGCTGACCTTGGTGTGAATTTGCTGGTACATCCACTCCCGAGAAGACCAACAGATGTCTTGAATGATTTCCACTCTCACTGTGGAATAATAGACTTTAAATTGTCTTGATGCATGCTCAATCATCCAGGTAAGTAAATCTCCAAACGTTGATTCTGTTCATCCTGACGTCCAGATGAACAGTATCAACTTTTGGAGACTTTAAATTGTAAAGAATTGATAGTGTTATAGTTTTACACTATTTTACACACTACAGTCTAAGCACCCAATGGAAAAAACTAATACCTGTACATTATATCCTAACATGAAAAAGAGTACACAGTAATAAAGGTCTGATTTGTGGTACCCCAGCTTCCTCCCACGGTCCAAAGACACGCAGTTAGTGGAGTTATGTTAACTGGTGACTCTAAATTGAGAGTGAATGGGTGTCTGTCTCCCTGTGTTAGCCCTGCGAGAGACTGACGACCGTTCAGGGTGAAGCCCGCCTCTCTCGCCATATGGCAGCTGGGATAGGCTAGGGATTTTAATAAGCTGGAAAAAAAATGTTTGATAGAGTCTTTGAACATATTTACCTTCATGAAAAGTCTCATTTTATGAGCTTATTTATATTTAACCGACAGGCAAACAGAATGGTTCACGAAACCACGAAGTGTCCTCACCTTATAGGAGGTGTGTTGCTAATTCCAATCTTAGCCAACGGAGGGCGCTGCAGTCCTATATTTGTTTTACTTCAACAGCAAGTGCGCTGCATCCCGACCAGGTGTGATCCATCCGTCTGCAAACATCAACACTCAGCAAACATACATCAAACCCTCTGTTGCATCACATCGTGCTTAAAGTTTGATCGTGTAATTACTTTCAGCATAAATCAAATCGGAGATATATATCGACTTATATAAGATCAATAACTGAATAATTGATCACCGAGGTGAATACAGGAAGCTGATTGGCCTCTCTCCCTCTGTGTGTCGCTCTCCTTTTAAGGCTGCAAGTAAAGTTGAGCCCTCGTGAGCTCAGAGGCAGTCAGCTGTGATCAGACCCCACATCTGGACACTGAGTGGATTACAACAAGAAACCTGCGCGAACCTGCAGCCTCGAAGGAGATGAGGAGTCTGTTTTAAAGAGACAGAAAAGTCGAGAAATAAAACACTGCGAGAATCGCCTCCATCCTCCTGATCTGTCTCTTCGTTTCAGGGCAGATCCTTCCTCGCTGAGTGAACATGCAGCAGCCCGAAACCCCGCAGATAAGTCGGCAAACTGCGCCTGAACCTCTGGATCCAACAGGTACACCTACAGTCACTTTCTCAGTCAACAGACCTGAAAATGTTACCCTTTAATTTATTTTATCTTAAAGGTTTTTATATTATTTTATCTTTTAGATTTTATATATATGATCTTATTTATTCATCTAGGATTATTTGTCCAAGAAGCGTTTACGTGTAGTTAAATATCTGAGGAAAAGGTTGGATAACTCCTGCAGAGTTTAATTCTCAGATAAAAGGGATTTCATCTGAGACAGGTTCAGGAAAAAATACATTTACTCACATAGTTTTATGCTTTTCCTTTTTTAAATCCTGCTTTACTGCACTGTCATTTAATCTTCACTCTACTGTTCATTTATTGTTTTCCTTCTGTGTAATAAAAATTTCCTGAGCATGTCCTTCTAAAGAAAAACATCTCAAAAATGAGATGTGCTGCAAATGATAAACCTACAATAATAAAGAGACAAATGATGGTGCCTTGACATTAACATGAGGCATTTCAGCCTCATGATTGCAACAATCAGCAGTCTAAACCATCACAATCAGGCGAGTTGGATGAAAGATGTTTCCTCAGTGTGTTTGAATGTAAAAGAGGTTTTCTGTCACCCTGCAGCTCAGTACCATCGTCGTCGAAGAACTGCTCTGTGGGTGACCATCTCTCTGCTCACTCTGGGTCTGCTGGTGCTGACCGTAGGTCTGATCTCGGCCACTCGCACCGACAACGTGACGGTCGTTGGACTATACCCGGGCATCATAGTGAGTGGCAGTCAAATTTACTCAGTTAACGTGCTCTCAGTCATGAAACAGACATTTCTGCTCCTCTGTCAGACCTTCATGGTGTATACTCACAGTTTCTGC
This sequence comes from Neolamprologus brichardi, assembly GCF_056152115.1. Lineage (NCBI taxonomy): Eukaryota > Metazoa > Chordata > Actinopteri > Cichliformes > Cichlidae > Neolamprologus > Neolamprologus brichardi. The sequence continues at coordinate 24,100,394 of NC_142104.1, read as the reverse complement.
TTTCTGTGCCCTGCAGTTGAGTTTCGGAGCATTTCTGGGTATTGTTGGCATCCACCTGGTGGAAAACCGCAGACCTATGGTGAGTGTGCTCCTCTTGTCAGATTCAAATGCGGATGATGATTTCAGTTTTTCTTGTCCTCCAACACCTGTTTGTCTCCATGTAGACCTCCATATTCTTAAATCAGACCTCATATAATCAGAAACTTTAAAAAATAAACTGACTGGTTATAACATTTCTGGCTTGATATAGGTATAAGTTTTTACTCCCATAAAAAAAAATCCCTCAGATGAAGTGACCAATATCCATCCATCCATTTTCCTTCACTTGTTTAATTCATGGTTACCAGAGGCAGGGTAAACTGGACAGGTCAACAAAAACAGAGTCAAAGTGTTTTCTATCCAATATTCACACCCTGTGAATGCATCAGGAGCAACTCAGAGTTCAGTATCTTGCCCAAAGGTACTCTGCCATGCACACTGTAGTAGCCAGGGATCAAACCACTAACCTACCTAATAAAAACACAACCTGCTCCACCTCCTAAACCACACCTCTATTTTAAGAAATGATATCTAGCACAGGTTTTCGGATGATTTTCTGCATCACTGGCTGATCTGTTTACAACCAAATTATTTGCATAAGGAGGAGCTGCAAGTGTACTTAAAATTATGGCGCATGTCTACATATATTTACCCGAAAGGTCCTCAAACAGAAGCATCAGTTAATGTGTGTCTACATCACCACAGCCTTGTTGGGGGGTTTGCTTTCAGGTGATATCTTACATATGAGTGATTTATTCGGTGTATGGGAACATCTGGCTCAGTCATGTAAAATGTGAAGTTTCACAATCATTCATTGGTCAGCTTCAGTCACATGCTGCTAGTTTGCACCGTTAATATGGCTTCATCACAGACATGTGGGTGAAGCAAGTGAAGCTGCTCTGAAGCCTTTTATTTGTGCGATTTCTGTCAGCTTTTTAATCTCCATCATACTGATCATCTAAAAATGAGGCTTTGTTCCTGGAAAACAGGATATATATATATACATCACAAATTAAAGGATTATGTTACAAACTTTACAAATTCCCTAAACTGTTTTGTGGGAATTTGCTCTTATGAGCACGAAGCAAATCGGATTACTCACGGGAGGCCTAATGCATCCTCGGTCCTTGTGCCCGGGTTAGTGTGCGTGACAGGATTTGCGGTGAGAGGGAGTGAATATATTTTTCTCTGGACTTCAGTGACAAGAAGAGAAATTGGGTTAGTATTGGTCAGTTGCTGACAGCGACCCTTTATTTGAGGCAGGGACACAGGTATTATATCCTCACAGTGGCTCTCTGTGCTCAAAGAAACGATCATGTTAAATGATTCAGGAGTGGTGATTACAGGTAGGCCTGCCTACAGAAAGATTAGAGCCTCTGAAAAACTCCACAGTACATAAAGTGGATTTCTAATGTGAATTAGGAGGTTTTAAAAATGGCCACAGCGCTGAACTGTTTGTGTCGATGTTCAGGCTGCCAACAAGGCCAACGCTGCCTCAAGACCAGCAGCAACCAGAAGCTGCGCTGTGACATTTAAGTCGGCCGGTCAGGATCACATTCAGAGCACATGAAACCCAGCATGAGACTAAGTGTGTGACATCAGTGAGGTACCACTCCTCGTTTTTCACCTGCAAGTTTGTCCTGATTTTAACGCTCAGCACATCCAGCTGTGTTTCAAAGTCCAGCTGAGGTCTGATTAGTTTTCTCAGCTGCTTCGCTGGATAACAGAGGCTATTCGGGCTGGCATGCTGGATGTTGTAGCTCTTTTAACCCTCACAAAGGAATTCCTCAGTATTTAAATTCAAAGCAGAGCCTTGGTAGTGACTGTCGGCCTTCAGTCTCTCTGAGCCTTCTCAAACTGAACAGCAACAAAACTAAACTGTTCCTGCTCTGGAAAGTGCCGGATCTCTTCTTTGACGTCTCGTCATTTTCCGACGTCAGCAGCCCATGTGTCATTCTGGACTCCACCCTCTCCTCCTCACCATCAAAAATCAAATTCATCTCTAAATCTGCCTTTTTTTTTTACCCCCTGTTGTTCTCCAATCAACCATCGATTTCAAATATTGCAACTAAAATCATTCATGCCTTCATCTCCTTCCTCCTCGATGGCGTCCTCTTTGCTTTCCCTTCCAGACTTCTGGACGAGCTGCAGCATGTTCTCACGGCGGCACATCTCGCCCCCACCCTTACGCCTTATTTAGACTTCTGAAATCTTTTTAGAGCCTAAATAAGCAGCTGGCGTTGCTGCCACTGTTGTTGTGGAGGTAAGAGAAGGAGGGCTCAGCTACATGCTTGTAAGATTAAAGCACTGTAATCCAGTCGGGGGCGTGAAATTTTGGCCCCACAAGCATAAAAATATTTCACATTTCAGTGTGCTGCGTGTGGAAAAGTGCGTAAGTTGATAAAGCTAGCTGAATGTAGGCTGATTGGGTCCTGGTCTAGATTACTGAATGGCAACGGTGATAAATGACCCTTTGTCATGTTTGGTTTCTGAGAGACTCGGTATGATAAGGGTGTTTTCAAACCACAGAAGGTGTCGAAGCTAAAGCAAATATTTGATTACACAGGGTTTTCTTATTTATGGAGGAGTACGGGCGTGGTTGATGACGGGTGTATTAAAGCTGCATTTGAGATGAGAGCATCGGATTTCCAATGTCAAAGCTGCAAATGTGTCATTTTTAACAATAGCCTTTTTATAAATTATAGAATATTTACGTAAGATCTTCACTTCATGATCCCACGAGGCAGATCACAGTGTTTTACATATACTAGTCATTGATGTATCCTACACAGCTTGGGGAAACTCGTGAATGAGCATCATTATTATTTCTCAGAGTTCCAAGATTTTGTACAGAAATTGCTTCTGCGTTTGGATGTGTCCTTTTATTTCATTACTTTGTTTTTTTTCTGGTGCGTGAAGGAGCTCCTGTCTAATCAGGGTGCAAATAAAGATAAAGGTTTTGTAGATGGGAGGTGAGGAAATCTGCCCCCCTCGCTGTAGTATAACAAACAATGAATTTAGCAAGAAGCAAACGATCCAACAGACTTTGTGAGTGAGTGAATGGGTGTATGACGCACTCAATTAGGCTTCGGGTCATCAGGTCTCAGGTAAACGTTTGGCTATAGCAGCCGTATTTGTCAAATGATCGTGTGCTAAAGGGAAGTGAGTTCAATTCAAGTAAACTGTGTCCTAAAACAGATCGATTCTTTTTTCCTGTCCCTGAATGACTGCACCTGAATTTCTGTGTGTGTGTCTGTCTGTGCTGTGAATTTTTCATGTGTTGTCCAGGTGTCGTGGACCTGGTCAGATCACATTGGCTTACTTTTCTCTGCAGTGTATCGTATCTGATCTGGTCTACCAAGATATCCTTGTGCTTGTTCACATATGTAAAGAAATGTAGCATTTGTGTGTGTGTGTGTGTGTTTGCATGTGTGTTTACGGCCCACAGGGTCCAGTATAAACCTGCTTTTAAAATCTTTATAAAGATCTACAGTCCTTGTTGTTTCAGTTCTCAGACTCTGTGTGGATTTAAATGTGTGGACAGCAGGAAAGACACCGAAAGCTGCCGTCTCTGTCTCTCTGGCATCACTCCCAGCTCTGTGCTTTAAACTTTAATGGTGTGATCGCTGTCTCTTATGAGGCACATGTGGCACGGCTCTCACGTAGGTATCTTCTTCCCTCTTGCATCTGAGGCTTGTCCTGTAACATGAGAGCTGGCTCGCAGAGCGAGGCCGCTCATTAAAGAACAACTAACTGTGCCACAATGCCGCGGACACCTGAGAGCACCGGAGCCTGACTCGCTTCCTGGGTTGGCCAACGCTTTTGGTCCTTTGACTTCATATAGCAGCAAATGAAGATTTTGATGTGGTTTGAAGAGAAGTGATAAGCTCATCTACTGCAGCCAAACAGAAGTTTCCTGTTTGAATGAAGGCTTGTAAAATCAAAGCAGCTCAAATGACATTTTATAGCCGTTTTTATGCACATTAGAATTCTCAGGTGAGGCTGAAACACTAAACAAAAATAACAACAAATGATAAGTGGTAAAAGTGACCAAAAAAGTATTATATAGAAAATACACAGACCTATGCCTGCTTAACTTTCTTTAATGCAAGTATCTATTAAGCCAATCTCGTGGTAGAAACTCAAAGCATTTAGGCATGTAGACATGATCAAGATGAATTAGTGAAGTTCTACAGCTGCAGCAGACAACACTGGGTGGTCCTGTCAGATAAAATGAACAAAGTAGGACAACAGAGGATTGGAAAAACGTTGCCTGGTCTGTCTGAGTCTCAATTTCTGTTTCAACATTCAGATGGAAAAGTCAGAATTTTGCATAAACAGCATGAAAGCAGGGGTCCACCCTGCCTTGTATCAGCAGTTCTGGCTTCTAGGGGATATTTTCATCGCACATTTTGGGCCCCTGACCTCAAAATGAGCATTGCTTAAACGTTACAGCCTACCTGACATGGCCATCCCTTTGTGAGCACAGTGTACCCATCTTCTGCTTCCACCAGGATAACACGCTGTGTTGTAGAGCTCACATTAGCTCAAACTGATTTCTTGAACATCACAATGAGTTCACTGGACTCAAACGGCCTCCACAGTCACCAGATCTCGGTCCAATAGAACAGCGGCCCCCAACCCTCGGGCCTCGGACCGGTACCGGGCCGCGAGAATTGAGGCTCAGGTGTGAAATGTATGGTTTTCAGGCTTATTTTGTTATCGTTTTTATCGTTAACTCGGTTTTCCTTGGTCTTTTCACGTGTGTTATGAATAAATCTTCTTTTTTTCGGTACCGGTACTAGTTTTATTTTGTTGTATTTATCTGCGACACCTTAAAGGCCGGTCGGTGAAAATATTGTCGGGCATAAACCGGTCCGTGGCGCAAAAAAGGTTGGGGACCGCTGCAATAGAGCAGCTTTGGGATGTGGTGGAATGTGAGATTCCCATCATAGATGTGCAGCTGACAAACTTGCAGCAACTTTGTGATGCTGAGATGTTGACATGGACCAAAATCTCAGAGGAATGTTTCTAGCAAACTTTGAAACTTCCATGTCAAAATTTGGAAATCAGACAAGAACACAGTTTGTGGTTTCGTGAGGAAGGGCAAAAACAGCTAAATCAAACATGCACAGCTAACTGCTTTATCACAGACAACAATAAAACAACAGCAGTGAGACGAGCAAATTACAGAATATCTATGAGGCAAAGAAAGAACAAATATTAAAAAACACTAAGTGAATATAAAAGGCTCACACAATATAAACATGTGTGTCTTTATTTATTTATGTAGCTGATTATCTGCTATAGTCTACATTAGGACCTTTTCGGACTTATCTTTAAAAATGTGGCAAAAAGCCACCTGGTTCGAGGTCTAACACTTTGGGTGCGATAAACGCACATACTTTTCCGGTTTTCCTGTTTTGAAGGTTGATCTTCCCACCCCTGTTAGTGTCTGACTGGCCTCACCTGTGCCTTCTTTCCCTGTTCATTTTATGTGTCTTCTCTCCAGTTTCTGTCCAACTGTTGATCCCTTTTCCTCGTTATCTAATTCAAAGTAAGCTAAAGGGAAAGCTCTCTCTCTGTCTATTTGTTGAATAAGGCTTTACAAATGTTAATGACTCGTCCAGCCACGTTTCATTTTGTCCTTTGTGACGGACTGTGAAGCGTGAAAATCTGTCTGTAAAAAAACCCTCCACTTCTATCAGCTCTCACACATCCAGTGTGATAACAGGCTTCACTGCCCTCAGACCCTGTAATGTTTCTTTATGACCACACGCTTCACGTGGCTCGTGTTCGTTACCCCGGTGGCCTCTCCCATAGGACCTGCCGGTATCTCACACGCTGCCGTCCTCATGGTCACCTTGCAGCTTCCGAGAGAGGAGCGGCGGGCCTTTAAAGGGTCGTATTTTACCCAACTGGCCGGGGGACGATTGCTTCTTAATAACAGCGTGTTCAGCTGGTGTCATGATAGGACGCTGGACCACTGAGCAGGGGAGGAAGTCCTTGCAGAGGTCAGCGACTTTGCTTACATAACCTGATAGGTATCTTTACCGAGGTTGTAAAATTCCTCATTTTATGTTATTAGTGCTTCGTCACCGGTGGTGGTGGTGGTGGTGGTGGTGGGGGGGGGGGGGGGGGGGGGGGGGGGGGTGTTCCTCTCTGTGTTTCTTTCTTCTTCTTTTTTCCCTGTCCTGTCCAGCAGTGTAGCAATCAGAAGGCCAAAAAATGCCAAATTTACTTTCACACGTGGAGCGTAATGGCATTCGCTATAATGGTCCACACTTGATAGCTCTATTTTATTGGGACTTTATTAGGATTTTTCACTTTGGATTGTTACAACCGCAATGGACAAGACCAGGGGATATGAAAGAAAGAGAAGCTGGAAGGAAAGTTAATAGAAAGACAGGGAGAGAAAAATAGAGGAGAAGAAGAAGATGAGAGAGAGAAAACACTGAGAATCTGCTTCAAACAGCAGAGAAACCATGGCAACAACCAACATAAATAACAATGACATTGTTACTGAGAAGCACACAGTACTAATAATACAAGATATTTTTAGAGGCAGCAGCAGCCCAAGATAGTGTGTGTCTGGGTACCGGTATGCGTTAGCACTTGCGTTCATGAGGTTTCTCCATGTAAGTGTCTAACAGTGGGTGTGGGAAGCCACAGCCCCGCCCTCCAGGAGGGGACCTACCCCTAGCAAACCCCCAGACGCCCCAAGCCCTTACCCCCTCTATATTGGTTAATGCTAAGATTTTTTTTTTTCCAGTTCATGAGGTCTTCTTAGCCATGCATAAGGCGGACTGTGTTCATCTCCATAATGACATCATCTAAGTCGCCAGAAAAGCAAACTGAAGGGGAGGCTGGAGGACTTTGATGGGTTTCACATATCCAGCACCAAAACATGAACAGGTGGACAGAACCAAAGAGCGCGGATGTAATTGTCAGGTGTTTTCCCTTGACAGCGTGAGCAGGTGTTAGATGACATAAAACCCATCATGAACATCCATCGACCTGTGTAGTGCACTCTGTTCGTGATTTTGTATTGTATTAATTGGAGACAGGGATTTCTAGTCATTTAAAGGTTTTTAAACATATCTGAGACCAGATGTTTTGATCAAACCTAAGTGATAGATCTGCCTCCCATTTTGCAATACAAAGGGATGTTGATTCATCTATTTATGAGCGTGTCCTGTATACTTTAGACAGTTTTGAGGAATTGCACCACACTTGATGGTGTAATTTGACTTGTTTTCTTTTTTACTATAGATTTAATTTGATTAAGTTTCCAATCTAAAAATCTATTCTTGTTAATCCCGTATTGTATAACAAATCTGTCAGATGGAATAAAGTCTGTTCCTCTGAATATATATTCCAAGTATTCAGTTCCTTTACAACTCCAATCTGGGAAGTTTATCATATTATTGTTCTGTAGGATGTCAGGGTTGTTCCAGATGGGTCTACGTTTGCATTCGATTAATGAAGACTCAGTCATTTTTTTTAAAAAACTCCCACCATGCTGTCAAAGAGGAGCTGATATTGATGCTTTTTAAGCTTACATGTCATTTGATGTTTGAGCTAATGAATGGTAGGTCCAAAATCTCTATATTATTGCATAGCGCTTGTTCTACATCGAGCCAGGGCTTATCTAAGAGGGCATGTTTTAACCATCCTGAGATGTATTGTAGCCTGTTGGCTAAGATGAAGTGGTGAAAGTTAGGCAGACCTTGTCCTCCTCTATCCTTGGTCTTCTGTAGCGTTTTTAAGCTAATACATGGGGCTTTATCTTTCCAAAGGTTTACTCTGGATCATTCAGGATAAATGATTGATTCTTGGCAAAACCATTATTTTTATTGAAACGACCCTTCCCATGAGTGATATGGGTAGTGACTTCCAGCTAGCTAGATCGTATTTGACTTTCTTTAAAAGTGGGATGTGGTTTAATTTAGCTAAATCTGCGAGCTTAGGAGAAACAATACCTAAATATTTAATTGGGTTTAGTTCCAGCTGTACTGAGCCTGTCCATTTCTTCAAATAGTCCAGTCTGACCAAGTTGATCGCCCCCAAGAACAAGTAATCTGGGCATCCTCTTCTGGAGCCAGCTCCATGCACATTCGATGTGACAAACCATAGTTTTGTGTGTGTGTGTGTGTGTGTGCGTGTGTGTGTGTGTGTGTGTGTGTGTGTGTGTGTGTGTGTGTGTGTGCGCGTGTGTGTGTAGAATAAATCTGACAGAGGTGCTTGATGCGCCTTTGACTGTTTTCATTTGATTTTTTATGTAGAATTTTTAAAAAAAACTGCTTTAAAATGTAGCAGATTAAATTCAGAGATACGGTAATGAAGTAAATTACTTCACACTTTACAGTTGCATGTCAGTAAAAGGATTCGACTGAATTACTTTCCCGTCTTTTTAATGTTTCTTCCCCAAAGCGGCTCCTGAGAGTAGAAAACCATCTACAGTATGCCGCGTGTCTTTAATCTTTTACACTATTTGATTTTTCAGTATCAGGGGAGGTTTGGGTGGCATGGATATTTTATGCGCTGGCAGCTGGTGCTAAGGTAATGTGAAGTAATGCAGTTGTCAGGCTCTATTGTCTCTGCTGTTGGCCTCATCTCCCACTTGCAGCCCATAAAAGCGGAGCCATTTAAACCGCTAATGAAGCAGAGAGTCTGGACCAGTGGCAGATAAAACCCACCCAGAAAAGCTTATATTCTCAGCCTGCCTCTTATTTCACTTTGCTCAGGAAAAGCTCAGAATTAATATGCCTTCGTATCCATTTTCCCCCAAATAAACGGGACAGTGTGCATTAATCATGCGCAAACCTGTTTTGCTAAAAGAGTTTGATGATTTATGGAAAAGAAAGAACACAAAACAAAATCCTGTTTTAATACCTGTTGTGACCATCACGATCTACAGGGTTCAAGTTACAGACCCCATACTTGTTTCTGTGGTTGTGAAAGGTAACGGTTCCTCCTCTAACGATTCCTTCATTTAGATCCAGCCTCAGTTTTCAGCTCATAAATCTGCTGCGATTGTGATCAGCTAACCTCTGGATCGGCTTGCACGTTCATCCCAATGAACGTTGTCTCAGCAGCTTTAAAGCTAACGCTAGCGTGTTCACCCTGAACTGGGTGAACAAAGAAATGGCAGTTTTTATAGAAGTGGTCCCCCCACCAGCTGTTTCCATTTTCTTCTGTCACTGGCTAAATGCAAATTCAATCATTTTCAAACTAACAGACAAGCTAGCAAAGATCCCCTTTTACAGTCTTTAGACATGTTTTTACTAGCAGCCTGTCATAAAAACACAGTTTGTTCTGATTTCCTTAAACTGAATCTATAAAAGAAAATGTTCACAGGCATAAATAGTATTTTTGTGCCAACAAGATGACTTCTAAAGTGCGACTAACCAAAAACTCGGTGTATGTAAGGAAACTGAACAATTGGAAGACAAAAGACGGCGATCATAACAACTTCCAGCTTGTTAGAACTGCACAAACTATATTTTATATTCATTTATATACTGTTTTTCCATCTATGTCTATACTTGTTGCCCTCTGTAAAACAGTAAGCCACTGTTGCCAGATTATAATAAGCTACAAAAATAATTTTTTTTCTTGCTTTTTGGTCTCAAACTACAACTAACACACAGAGAGAGAGAAACTGTGTTTCTGTGCAGGAGGTTCAGTCCTGGAGGAGCGATTGAACAGACAGTAACCAATGCTCGATGATAAAGTTTATGATCAGACATCTGTGATCAGCCAGCTGGGTCTGCTGGGCTGTGTGCGTGTGTGATATTAGAAAATGACTTTATCTAACAGAAGAATCCTTATAGGAGACCCAGGTGTGCGCTACATTGTTCAGTTTGTCTGAGAAGCACAAATTTGAGTTTAGGATTCGGCTTTGTTTTCTGATGGTTAGTTAGGGGAAGCATTATGTCAATTTGATGTCCTCACAAAGATGTGAAGACGAATATGTGTGTGTGTCTGCATGTGTGGGAGAATTGGACTGACCTTGCTCTGTCCTGCGTGTTGCTTCTTCGCCTGTAAATCAGCCACAAAGCTCCTCTGTGCTGCCAGAGCAAGAGCCTCTACATTGCCTTTATTGTCCTGGAGGCCTGATGTGCAGACAACCAATCAGCAGACATGCCAAGCTTAAATGTGTGTGTGTGTGTGTGTGTGTCTGTGTGTTAAGTTTATAAAATCTTGTTTTTGCTTTTATTTAGATATACATGCATGCAAATAACCAAAAACACGAGCTGCACCTGCTCTGATAGTTTTGTTTTTTACTTACTTCTTTTTTACTAAATCGTGTCTCGTGACTCTCCTCTGTGCTTTCCTCCCTTCGCTCCTCTTTAAGCTGGTGTCCTCGATAATCTTCATCAGTGTCGGAGTCATTGTTGCCTGCTTCTGTGCCATCGTGGATGGGATAATTGCTTCAGACTTTATTGTAAGTATCACTTTTATTTGACATAAACTCAAACAGGCATCCTCACAGACGGGGTTTAACCACACATGCTGAGATCAAAAGGTCAGATCAAGAAACGTGTGGGTGCAAGGTAGACCAACTAATCTCACCCTGCAGCGAGCTGCTGTGCGACATGAAAAGCTGTCAAACTTTCAGGATACCAGGCCTGATTAAATTCTTTGTGTCACAGAAACTTTGATGACAACAATAAATCAGCTGCGATGTGATCACCAAACACTCTCACAGGTTAAATCAGAGTGTGGAGTTTAGCTTGTGTGCATTTTGGTAACACTTCACAACTAAAGGTGTAATTCCCCTTTAATCAAATGGAATTTCAATGTATTTTATTTGAAATTACATTGTAATTATATTTGCCTACACCTGCTTAAAGGTAGGAACACTAGAACAACAGAGTAACCAGTCTGGTTTTTATAGGAAACAAAGAAGTAACTGCATAGAATTACATTAAATAGAAATGTTCTTCCTCACCAACTGTGATCATCCTAATTACATTTTAATTTCAAATAAAACACATTTAAATTCCATTCATTTACAGGGGAATTATCCCCTTTTATAAAGTATTTCTCGCGGTTATTTGTGTAAGGAGCCTCTACTTCCTAATGAGAGTTTCAAAGCTGGACCCCGTCCCCGTTATCGATCCCCGGGTGCTTATCAGACCTCTGCAGATATATTCATTTTGTGATCTCATGACTGTAAAAGTCACATTTATTGCACAGTCAAGCTCTGGACAGTAAGAATGATTTTATTACCCTTCACGTTGCATAAAGTTCAGTAAGGGTTTTATTGAACGAGGTGGGTTTTGTGCACCGGGTAGACCGGACGGTGTGCTGCAGCAGGGTTGCGGAGGATGACGAGGATGTGATCAGGATAGATGTGTAACGGCTCTCTTTTTCAGGACATTACGGGTATGCAGAAGGGCATGTGTGACTTTCACCCCAGTGGATCTGGCTACGCCTACGACAGCTACTACACTGAGGTGATTCTGATATATGTGTAAACCCTGTGCCCCTCTTTCTGTCAGTGTGAAGAAGTTTAAATACACATTTAACAAAGTGTCGTATCAAGAGTACGCCTCAGTTTTTCTACATGAGAAATAAACACTGCTGTAGGCAATGAAGGAAATCTCACAGCACAGCTCTCTGAGCTTAAAAAACACAAATAAATGTGTAGAAAATTGCAGAAAATGTTTTCGTAGCTCATTGCCCAAACCGTCCAGATACATTCTTATTTACTTGTTTTTTTAATTTATTTTACTGTGCACACGTCGTGAAATTCCTATAGCAGATAGTGAAAAAACATAATTCAAATGTTTATCTATTACTACATGACTTTGGTGTAGTATGAATGGAAGTGGGGGAGGTCTTCCTCAGTAGGACAAACTTATAAAAATACAGTTAAAAATTTACGCCCACTTTCACATTTTCCAATAGTGACCAGATTAAAGTCTTTGCTGGGCCCGTTCTGAGCCCCCAGCCTTATGTTTGACACCTCTGCTTTAAAGAATATACCACAGTACTGATTGTGTGGTGTGCTCTTACAAACCTTTTGATGCTCAGTTTAAACTTTTGCAAAGGGTGCTGTGACACCTAGTGGTCAAATGATGTTACTACACAGATTTACTGGCTCACTGAAAGCAACAGCATTCCATCTCCCTCTGCAAATCAAATAAAAAGCACGTAGATGCTGTGGAAGCAATATGTTGACAACTTTGTGTGTGTGTGTGTGTGTGTTTGGTTATTGGTCCATGCAGTTCTTGTTTATCTGGTTTCTGAATCTGCATCTAACCCATCACTTTCTCTAATTTATCCACTCTCTGGAGCTGCAGGTGATGTGCCACTCTTTTGAGAAGTCGTGCAAGCTGACAGTGAAGAGCAACACCTGCTACTGTTGCTACCTGTATAACTGCGAGAGGTGAGATAAACTCAAACTGCAGGTCTGCAGACCATAACACAACACAGGTTTGTGTTAATTAACCATTTCTCTCCAGTTTCGTTCCAGAGGAGCTTTTCCACAGGTCATGTCAGAATACCGGCCAACCACTTTTTTTCTGTTTTCCAGTTATGAGCTTATAGTCTTCTAATAATAACATAGAGGCCAGAGGGCAGCAGGAAAATAGCATCCCAGACATGAGAAAGAGCTCAGAAAAACTGCTGCAAAAAAAAAAAAACCTGGAAATTTCAGCTCTTTCTTGTATGACAGCCAGCTCTTAAATCTTGGATATTTTAGCCTAACACACACACACACACAAGAAAAAGCGCTTTCAAAACATTCTCCCTGTGCCTTTGACCGCATTACCACTCAGTCATAAGCCGATAAAAGGCTGTCTGGAAATAATAAAGCAAGAAAAAGTGATGTATGGTGTAGGAGACTCTTTGTTTTCTTGCCATCCTGGAAGGTTTGAGATAAAACAGTCTGGGATGTGAAATGGAAACTACAATAGGAGCCATAAAGCAGAACTTAAATAAGTTACACCTGCGATTTTCCTGCCATGTCACAACTTGTCCTTATCTTCCAGCCGGTACTCCTCACACTACTACGATTTCACCGGGGTCAGCAGCTGCTGGGATGTGGTCCAGCTGTACCGCCTGATGTGGACCTCGGTGGTGCTCAACGTGATCGGCTTGTTCCTGGGCATCATCACCGCCGCCATCCTCGGAGCGTACAAGGATATCGTGGTGAGGAGTCCAAGAGGATTTAACTCACTCTACCCCCACTCCTTCCCAACAAAACAGAAACCCAAAACTTTGAAGGCAGAGAGTTTAGAAGCAGTCACATGCTATGATTGGCTACATGCTTATTTGGTTAAATAAACGCAGCAACTTTGAGCAGTTTAAACTTCCTGATGTGTTCCTGCATCTGTGCAAATGTGTGTTAACCTGTTATGTTAACAGCAGCTTGTTTTTAGTGATCTCTTTACCTAAAGCATGTTTTACCCTTTCCTCCAGCAGAAGCCCGCTCCTCAGATCACTCCCAGCCCAACGCCAGCACCTCACATCCTGTACAACCCGACCCAGCACATGCTAACCTACCCCAACTTCTGTCCGTCTGGGCAGGCTCTGCCCGCCTACCCCAACTACCCAGTATCCATGCAGGTAGGAGCTGAGGCCAAAACTAAGAGTGAAACACAGGGAGATGCACTCGCTACTGAGTGTACATTCCTGCCTACTAGCACTCTAGTATCAAAACAGCTGGTGATAGAAGTGAACTAATGCCTGTTACACATGAGCTGAAAGCACAGCTGTAGCTCATAACAGAGTCGCAGCTGGCTCCTGGTTGGCTGCGGACTCCTCAGCTGGGCTTGTTTCACATTAAAGCTTAAAAACTTCATGAAAAGGTGCCACAAGTATTCCATCTTCCTAAACCAGGCGATTAGCTTAAATCTGCAGATGATACGTAACCAGTGCAAACTGGTTACGTATTTCTGTCCATCTGATCGATGGCTCTGGGCTGATCTTTGCTGATATTTGATATCTCTTTGGCTGAACTTCCACATGCCTTTGCAGCCAACCACTTCCTGTTTCTCCTCCTCTCCCACAGCATAACACCAACCACCAGGCACCTGCTACTCCCCAGATGCTCCCTCCTGGGGGAGGCCCTGTCTCCTCCCCCTCCTCCTGCCCGTCTGAGGAGAACCAGAGCCAGCTGCCCTCTCAGGTTCTCCCCCAGCCACAGCCTCAGGGAGCCACCCAGGACCCAGGAGGCTACATGCTGACCCCCAACGCTCCGGTCCTCTATGCATCCTCCTACAGCGCCTTTGAGAAACCTCCACCTTACGCCTGCTGAGACTTTAGACAAATATGGAGAGCGTGCTGCGAACACCTTCACCTGGTCAGACTGACTGTAGCACAAAACATTTCAGAGACAGAGATTTCAATGATTTAAATGCTGCGTTTCACGTGTGTCTAATGGGTTTCAAGTGAAGTCAGACAGAGATTTATGGTTATGTAGTGTTTAATATGTAGACATGAGTCCTTTTAATATGTAGCCATCAAAGGAAACTTGCTTATTCACTCAGTACCACACAGCTCTGAAGCTCTGCACGGCAGCAAAAAGACCAGAAATGAGGGAAAAGTACCAGCACCTCTGAATCTGCTCGATTATTAACAAAAGTTTTCTTTAAAAAAAGACATAAATTGTTAAGTGAAAGTGAATAAGCAAAATTTCTCAAGATGTCAAAGATTCATTTAAGCCTAAGGCTGGCCTTTGGAGGGCTTCAAACTGAGTTTAAATACTGACTGCGGTCTGGTTTCTGTTCTAAGTTGCTGGTCGTCCTGTGTATCGTCTCATTATACTGTACAGTTCAAAGGGCTTTCCTGAGAGTAAATTATGTTCATGTAGCTGTTATTTAATTATGTTTGTGTGACTCATTTAATGTGCACTTTACAGTCGATATGACCTCTGAGTTAGTGATCGATGCATGGGACTGCTGGACCTGTAAGAAATGTATAGTAAGGGCTTTATATTGAAAAAAAACTTCACCTTTGAAGGAGTTCAACACTGACAAAAATAAGTTTATTTGCTGTAATATCCGAGGCAGAGAGTCTGAAAACGGGTCTTCAAAGACTTTGTGTAATGTCTGTCCTCCACTTTTCAAACAAATCCAGGCAAACGGGTTTTGGGTTTTCCTGTTTTGGCCTTCACTCATCGGAAAAGCAAATAAGTTTATTTTTTCCAAAATGTTGAACTTTTTTTCAGTGCTTCTGTTAGTTTTTTTTTCACCTCAAAGGCAGACCGTGTAACTTCATAGTCTCATCATCTTGTTACATTCATAAGCAATAAAGCACACCTCTGCATAACCCAGTGCGCTGCGCTGTAGTTCTGCTTTTTTCAGTGATATATTTGCTTGTAGTGGCTGCTGTTATTAAACTGTAGAGTGAACCTACTGCGGTCATTCCCAGCTCCACACACTTTAGGTAGTTTAGCCATAATAACCCATGTTTTTAATACTCGAGGCCCAAATATAAATTTCTGAGTTGTTTTTGCAAAAATAAATAATTCTGAATGGAGCCACAAACTATATTGGAACTCTCTAATAAAGGTGACACAGCCTGTTAGGCATCAGTGTTTCTTACAGGTATAAAATACTAAAAGATTTTAACACAAGTGACTATTTTGTAGTGGGCTGCAGTTACAGTTTCAATGCAAAACTATATTTTTTGTTTCATTTATCACATTATATTAAAACAAACAAACAAACAAAAAAAAAACACCAAACTTATTTTTCTTACAAACAGGAGAATTGAAAGAGATTATCATGTTTAAGATTACTTTGAAGTAGACTAGCTACAGGTGAATGTTCATGTGATAAAGCAGGTTGTCTTCCAATCAGGAGATCATGGATTGATCTCAGGCTACTCCAGTCTGCATGCCAAAGTATCCATGGATAAGATACTAAACCTCAGTTGCGAATGTTGGAAAGCACAGACAAAAGTGTCCCTTTATTTGTATTATTCCTTCCTCTTTTCCTCATGCCTGGTAGCTCCCTTGTCGATTATAACCTCTCCCACGTCTTCTCATTTCTACTCCGGTCCCTCCTGGTCATTTCAATGAAAACCTTTACATCTTCAGCTCTGTTACCTCCACCTCCTTTTTTCCAGTGTCATTGTCTCCAAACTAGACATTATAGCAGGCCTCACATAATTCACTGATCAAAAAGTCCACTGCCCTCTACACATCTTCATTACCTCCACAGGTATGTCATCTGGACCATCTTCCACTCTTCGTAGGTGCCCTCCCTTCATCCTCACTAATCATCTGCACTTTCTGATTCACTAACCTCCTTCCATCTATCCTCTCTTTTATTCATTCATGAGCTCCTTTAAAGTACTACTTCCACTGCGTTCACTTGTTAGTACATTATATATAAGCACCAATCCATTTACCATACTGCAAATGGTCTCTGGGAGTAGGCTGCTTTTAATTACATTAAAAGCAGCCTACTTTGACAATAACTGAAACATACAGCAGTTTAACAGCTTTAAAAACAGTCCAATGGCAAAGCCACTGTAGATGTAGGGCAAAACTATCACATGTGGCTCTAGAATCACAGGTTTGAGACCCCTGAAGCAGCCCCTCAGGTTATCCTCTGTCTAAAAGAAAGTTTTAGCTCTTCTCTTTTCAAGGTCACCCTGCCTCGGGTTCCGTATTAAAGCATAATATTGAGCTCCATCACAGCTTAAGCTATGCCGCAACAGTCGAGAGCATCGGAAACAGAAGCACAAGGTGTACGGATGTGTTTTTGTTTTTCAAAACACAACTTTACTCAGTGACTTTCATACAGCTGCTTTTATTTTTTATTTTTTTAAATAGGATTTTCACTGCTGAGGGAAGTTAAAACTCAAAAAAGGCAGACTTCTCTCAGCATCATACACATACTGGCAGTTAAGGTGAAAAATAAAAACTAGAAGTTCAAGATACATCACATATGATTAAAAAATAAAATAAGACATTAACAAGTCAAGCTCTATATTCTGGCATTCATCCATCAGAAAACTAGAAAATGATACCTTACACAGGGATGTAAAATAACACTGGAGCCCTTTAGGCATTCGCTCTTCTGACATTCTTTGTTGTTACTGTGTTTTGATTCGCTGAGCACCAATAAATCAAATTAAAAACTGAGTCTCTAAAGCTTGATGCTACTTTGATCCCTGGGTATTGCTCTCACAGTCTCCCAGTTCCACCATGATTTGTCGCTGAAACCTTTTTTTTTTTTTTTAAGAAGCAGATGAAGTTGAGAGACTCTGATCTTTCTTTGAACTTTGGACCATAAATGTGCCTCAAGGGGGATTTTAAGGTAGTGTTTGCTCTGTCTTCTATAAAGCATTGTACAGTCACATTATTTACATATTCAGTATATTACAGCGCCCTCTTTTCCTTTCTCAGTAGCTTGTGTGGTGCGATCAATGCAGTGCTCTCTCTCCCTTGTGGAGAAGGCCCCTTCCTGTCTCCCTGTGCTTCTGTGTCTAATCTACTTTCCTCGGGTTGGTATATGGCAGGCTTTAACTGTGACTGGGTGATTTTTGGGAAAAGAAGGGGCCTTTTTGTGATGAACATGAGTGCAAGTCTGTTCTTTAAAAGAGAAAATCCTCAGGGGCACACACTGCAAAGCGTCGGTTAGTTTGCTGGGTTGCAGTGCTGCACCTTTGGGAACTGATTCACCTGTTTAGAGGGAAGCTGTCGACAAGTGTGGGTTGGTTTGTTCTTTTGTAGGCACACGGTTGATTTTCGAAGTTGCAGGCAGATATGGAGTGCTCCTCCAATCGAGAGCGGGGGGGGGGGGGGAATTCAAGAAGCCAGTCCATTTATACCTGCAACGATGTGCAATATTTTCTACAGAACGCAAAGTTCATACCGCCTCGCTGCGGCAAAGGGGGGGGGGGGGGGTTTAAGGGCAAATGGGATTTATTCACTGAAGATCTGAGCACCTGTTCACACATTTTCTCTGAGTGAAGTAGCTGAGTAGGACTGTCTTCTGGTCCCTGTGTTTTTAATTCTTACATTTTCATTTAATTGGAGATTCTACATTAGCACTCGATTAATTCAAGCTTTGTGAACGTGGACCTTAAGTGAGCTGGATGTAAGCAACACGAGCACAGACTAGTCGTTGCTTACAAACCTCCAGTTAGATCTGCGTTTAAGCACAGGATACCAGGCGTAGAAGGCTGACCCCGGACCAAACCCGTAGCATTGATTTTGGATTAGACCCTGCATGTTCTTGTGAGCTTACGAGGCTTTAAAACACAGCTAGTTTTCAGGCAATGCTGTGCAGCTATTATTCCCTTTGTACAGGGGGTGTTACTCACTGGCAGAAGAACTAACTTGCTGGGTCATAACACTGAGACTGCTGTGAAAATCCCTGCCACTGCTTCTAGGCAGCAGTGTCATCACAGGATAAGGCCGGGGAGGGAGAGGATGGAGGGGAAGGGGTGATCTTGGGCTCAAGCCACACTGTGACATATTCCAATTAAAAACATTTTCCCATCACCCCCTTGTCTCAATGAACTGCTTATGGATTGGTTTTGGCAGATTCAAGCGCCGTTCACTGGTGGGAGTCCAGCAGGGGGCAGGAGTGCGAGCGGATGTCGTTATGTTTGTGGATGGCCCGGTCCAGGTCCAGAGGCTGCCCGTTAACACTGACCTCCATACAGCCGCTGTAGGGTGTCGACACCAGCGTGGACACCAGAGGAACATCTGAGGGTGGAAATCACAAGAAGTGTCCAAATAACATTATTCACTTTGTTCAACTTGTCAGTGAAAACATTCATCCATCTGTTGTCATGTGGGGCGTTTTGTGTGTTTTTTTTGTTTTTTTTTTAATTATTGCATTACAAAAAATCTTATGTTGTTCTTTCAGGTTTGAGAGCTGTGCAAGATTCTAGCTGCCGGGGATGTTTTCCAGTCTGAACCCAGCAGTCATGCAGACAAGAACAGAAGCTGATACTCTTCAATAGAGGTAGGAAGTACTTTAAAAACTTTATGGAAAACTTTTCTGTTCTGTGTAAGTGTGTATGTGCTCACCAGGGAGGCCTCCTATGAAGGTAGTAGACTGTGACAGGAGGCCGGTGGGAACTTCAGCATCTTCACTTCGTCCAGAATGGCCGTCGACCAGCAGAAGGGTCTGGTTACCAGAGATTGTCACCTGGATTTCATGACTCATACCATCACAGAAGGGTGCAGGAGAGCTGGCAATGACGACATTACCTACAGACACCAGAACAAACTAAAGACACACAGGAAGTCAGTTTGCATATCAAATATACAGAAAGTGGTTTTGAACAAGTGCACAGTGCGGGATGTATTTACTCACATCTCGCCACTCATCAGTTACAGGGTTATAATCAGCCAGAGCAATGGAGAGAGGCACTCTGTCCTGGTGAACCAGTGCAAAAAGCACCCCGATAGCAGTGGTTGGATTCAGGGTCAAGCGGACGCTCAGGTTCTGTGATTCTGAAGAGAAGAGGAGGGCAGGGGGATGAAGATGACCACATGTGCTTACAATGAATACAAAGAGTTGTTCAAGCTATGAACACAAACACGCATGTACCATAGGTGATGTTGAAGAGAGCAAAGCCTGTGCCGGGGTAATATGCCCCTGGATCCTCACTGCTGAAACACTGCATGTTATCATTAGACCTGATGGTTTCTTGTATGGAGGTGTCTTCACCCGTTAGCCAGCGCCACTCCTTCATACAACCGTCAAGACGAGGGTTCACCTGAGGAACGAATGAAGTCACAACAGTTAGGAAATGTGTGAAAGTCTCTTTGTGGTGTATACATTAAAAAAAACAAAACACACACCTTATTGACCAGGCTGTCCTCTTTGAAAGGCACTCCCCCCACAGTGAGGTTGAGCTCATGCATCCCCTTTTTCAGTGTGAACAGGTCCCCGTTTACCGCAATCTTCATCACTGCTTCCCTGTCAATCTTAATCACTAGGCTCCGCCCCTGCTCCTCCACCGAGATCTGGTTAAAACCGGACATTTAACAAGCTTTTAATAAGCTAATGAAGACAGTGTATACAGTGTAGTATTATTTGTTTTGATCCTCAGCAGAAGAGTCAGACCTTCCTCCACTGGCCATCGCTGACAATAGGTCCGCTGCTGGTGACCCTGCTGACGCCGCCATATTTCAGCTGCAGCTCCAGCTTCCCCTGGTTCATCGCCAGCACAATCCAGGAGCTGTTTAAGTGACCTCCAGCAAAGAAGATCACTCCCTCGTGATCGTAGGTGCGGAAGTCAAACTCTGCTGAAAAGCTGAAAAGAGAATTAGGAAACAGCAATGAAGATGGTCTTTGTCCAAAGGTAACTAAGACGAAAATGCCTCCAAGACAAGACAGCTGTTGCTGATGAACACGTTGAAAAATCCAACAGAAATTTCTCACCCTGTGTGAACCCTGCGGCGAAAACGCAGCCGCACCACTGGAACACCGCTGAACATGCGTCCCAGGTAAAGAGAGCGGGGGTTCCTCTTCAGGGCCGGTGTTGTGCAGGGAGTTATAGGCTGGAGGAGAGAACAAACACACAACCAGCGTGGAGATAAAGTCATGAGAATCATGCACACATACAAGATGGCACTTGAAATTGTACTTTTTAACCCATGATGGGATGGTAGAGGCAAGAAAAATAGCACGTGGTCCAACAGACATAGCTTTTAATCATCATTTAACAACAGCGGCAACTGGTTTTTGTATTTCACCTTACAGCTCCGAAGGTCCTGCGCCAGCTTCATACCCTGGCGTCCGTCGCAGAAGCAGTGGAAACTCCCCTGAGTGTTCAAACACTCCTCTTCACAGACACCCGTCTCACACTCATCCACATCTGACAAGCGACACAAGGTTGGAGAAATTAAAGGGCGTGAGAGCTCAGAGTGACGACTGGGACATGAGAGAATTACAGAGAAGAAAAGAGTTTATAAATTTATGAAAGCCATATCAACAGAGGGATTAGTCAAAACATGACCCCACAAGGATCAACAAAACATCAGATCCAGGAATGCAAGGGGGGGGGGGGGAGAAAAAACATATCAGGGAATGCAAACAACACTTGAGTTAAGTTGCCTTTGACGCTGACTGGATGGTATCGCCACACTTCACATATAACCTTACATGGCCATGAGCAGGCTATGATAAGCAGTAATTCTCTAAGGAGGGACAATGAGGTTATGAAAAGTCTGGTTTCCAGTAGAGATTAGAACTTGGGCAGATGAGTAATTCAAAGCTTTGGTTTAAATCCGAAGATTCTTTTCCATGTTGATTCAACACATATGATTTGGTGGCTAAGTTATAACACATATTGTGGAATAAAAAATTGGAAGATCAGATTTGTGTGCGTGTATCTTGAGCTCGAGTCCAATAACTGAGCTCCAAGGTAACTAGTAGGATTTTGTGTGATAGCTGTCACGTATAAATCCTGAAATACAGGATTGCTGCGGTTTCGCTCTACCATATTTTCTTTAGAGTGATTACCATTAATTACCAAGGAAAGGTGCATTAATGGCTCAGGCTGTATGTTTACTCCCTGAGTTATCTTTTTCTAAACGCAGACTTGTTCACAGTGACCTGTTACCTACTTATATACAATTTCTCTAAATACCTTTGCATTCCCTTCTTGACCCTGCTACGCAGCTGCACCGAGCCCCGCTGAGGGTAAAGCTTTTCCTCAGTCAGTTCTGATTAAACCAAGTGTATTTATGTGTAGTTAAACACACTTACCGACGCAGCTTTTGGTTTCATTGTCGTAAACATAGCCGATGTCACACAAGCAGTCGTAGCCACCCTCCTTATTCTCACATCGTGCCGTTCCACACACACCCGCGATCTTGCACTCGTCCAGATCTGAAAGACACCAAAATGTCCTCAGCTTTGAGACTCCAAAAGTCACGTGTAAGGGCTCAGGAACATTTCAAAAGGAAAAGACATCGGACAATCCAGTGGGAGTAATTTGAAGAATGGAAACTTAACCTGGTTCTGATGTGCTTTGTACCATTTAATCCTCCAAAAAAACATAATTAAATACATGGATGTATTGTTTGCATATTTAATACACAGTATCTGTATGTTCCAGCACTGCAGTTACACTGAAATAAATATTTACAGAAGGAACCTTTCAGGATGTTAAATCACACAACAGTTTGAGGCCTTTCTCAGACTTCTCTTTTCTGGGGGGAAAGCTAAAACTATAAATAAAACTGTGTGAGTTTACACAGGGGTCCACATTAGGAAAACATGAGCTTGTAATGTTTTATTTTCTGCCTCGTTTGTTCACTAATCGAAGCCATGTGTTCTTTTATGGACTCACAGTGATGGTTATGACACAAGACAGAATAACACTGCTGCTGGACTGTTTCAGGGACTTGAACTTCAGAATAATTACAAATTTAACTTTAGTTTTATTTTTTTGTCAGGGATTATACACAAAAACACTGATCTCAAAAAGAAAAGAAGCCCTGAACTAGATTTAGCTACTGGCTAGTTTTAATCTGCAGTCCGTGGGTATGGAGGCTAAGCTGCAACTTCTGAGGCCAGAAACTGCGCTTTTTTTCAGTGACCACTCAGTTCCCACAGAGCATCGTGTCAAAATGCTTTCAGCCACTAAATTCCATATAAGTGGGGAGTTTTTTTTTTTTTGTTAATAACTCGTCCATCTGAACACTGGAGTTTGGGGCATGGCAGCTTTGATTGACAGGTATGCGTTTCTGGAGCATTTTAATGGATTATCTGACAAACACAGTACTATCATCTTATTGCTCTAGTATTTAACAATAATTAGCATTGTGTGTGTCTGTGCATTGTCCCTGTGTAGTTTATGGATGTAACATGCAACTATACAAATTATCAGTTTATTTACAAAAGTACTTTTTAAAAACACAAGTGTTGTACAAAGCACCAAAACACCACACAACAAATCAGCAACAACAACAGTAACAAACAGAAGGTTAGAACACACCACTCTCATTCTGAATTAAAAGCCAAAGAATAACATTTTAATATATGTTTTAAATGGAGTTAAGAGCTGAGATATGTCTGGTGATGCCAATCCATTAAAGGTTTTAAAAAAATAAAATAAAATCTTAAAATGAACAAACAGGGAGCCAGTGAAGGAAGGCCAGGACGGGGGAGATGTGCTCCAGTTTAAAGACGAGCTGCAGCATTTTGGACTAACTGTAGGCAAGTAAGGGAAGCTTTGCTAAGACCAATATAGTGTGCATTACAGTAGTCCAGGTTTGTTGTGATAAAATAAGACATCCAAAAATTGGGGGGGGGGGGGGGGGGGGGGGGGGGGGAATGGATTTGAATCTGGACAAAAGTCTGAAATGAAAAACTGATAAAATGATAAAAACTAGCTTTAATAATGGAATTTATATGCTTATCTAGTATAAAATCACAGTCCAGTCTGACATCAAGGTTAGTCACTCGGACCCAGATCCAAGAGAGGAGTAGTACACACACCACTGGGTCTGAACACAATGATCTGAGTTTCTTGTGATCTTATATCTTTCAGACACTTCTGTAGTGGTTTAGGGGTTGAATTGACATTTCTTTTTATAGGCATGTAGATTTAGGTGTTGTCTGCATGGGAAAGATATGCATGCATGTCCATGTTTTTTAAAAATCAGGCCCAGGGGAAGAAGTTAAAGAAAAGAAAGGCCTGGACTGAGAATCGATCCTTGTGGGACACCAGACCTATTAACTTCTGGTTTTAAAAAACTAATGTGGAGGCAGCCAAATTGTTAACACTGAGGCTCAAAATGAGTCCAGAGACCAATGGATGACATCATCGCGGGTACGTCCATCTACAGTCTATGAGACTGATATTATATTAAATACAAAATATAAATACATGTCCAAAGCAGAAGTAGATAAAAATACAACATAATCAATTATACAAGTCTAAAAAGAATTTACATTTTCAGAGTGGGAAGTGGATTCAGAATTGGTAAATGGCGATGATGTGTTTATTTGCAGCAGTGCTGACTTGATTACAGCTATTAGAAGACGTGCATCTGTGGTCTGCGGCTTACCATTACACAGCTGACGTCCTGACAGTGTGTAGCCTTGGCGACAGGAGCAGTGGTAACTGCCCACAGTATTGTTGCACTCGTGGTCACATCCTCCATTTCTCCTGCTGCACTCATCGACATCTGCAAGCAGGAGAGAGGTGAGAAATGCAGGTTGCTTTCAGCTGGATGCAGTTTAGTGACTGTGAATTTCTTGTTTGTTGTGCATTCCAAATAAGGGACACAGTATGTAACTGTGGCTGAGTGTTTAGGAGGACTGTGGTTGTCAAGTGGAAAAGGCTCAGACCGACTCAAACTGAATCTGTTTTGGTTTCCTCTCGCAGTAAGGTGGTAGGATGAGTCACAGTGGAAATGTGTGGAATGATTGCTGCGCCATAAATCAGAGAAACTTGTTCCCCTCTCCCTCACAGTGAGAGTTTAGAACTTATGTGGATTTAACTTCTAACAAGCATGCAAACCTCAGTTTGGAGTCTGGGATAGCACTTCCCGTACATGCACTTCATAATGATCTTACACACCATTCACACATCATTAATAACTGCAGCAGGAGCTGGATATTAGATAGCATGCCATCAATAACAGCTTTTCAAGGTCAAATTAATTCCAGCATCGTTGAGAGACAAAATAGTATTAGTTTACATATGAGAAAAGCAGGATGTTTCTATCAGTGGACAGGACAGGGGTTCACTGTCAGAGCCAAGGTCACAGTAATGACATTTGCACTGATGTACCAGGATGACAGAGCAAAAATTCAACCTCTGCTGAGCTCCAGGACACAGCTTTCCATAATGATGACAGTACCTTTCTCACACGTGGCTCCCGTCCAGCCCGTAAAACAATGACAGAGGAAGTCGCCCTTTTTGTCCTCGCAGCGGACGGTACCGCTGGGATTGCAGGGATTGGGAGAACACTGATTGGGAATATCTTAAAGTGTGCGAAAACAGAGACAGAGAAAAAGACATGTTATTACTGCTTTAAGCATCAAGTCTGTACAAAGGTTGCTTATAGTCAGTGTAACTGTATACCATAACAGACAGAGGACACTCCTGATATGCAGAATCTCTCTTAGGTTCTGCACATTGGGAGATCTGTATAAATAGCCTAACTTGGGACAGGCTCTCTTTCCGGACATGCCCTAATTCCCACCACCTGTCCTCTACTTCTCAAGAAACAATACTGAATTGATATTGAGCTTTATTTTTAATTCTTGTTTTTGCTGCTTTTCTATTCAATATTTACACTTAATTCACCCCCTCTTTTTTTTCCCCACTGCACGCTGTAGTAGTGCTCAGTTTTCTCTCCAAATCTGTTTCCTTCCCAGGCAGAGGAGTTTGAGTACTCAACAAGTCTGGACATGTTAGCTGGAGTTCAGAGAAAGTGAAAATGACAAAGACTGGAGGAGAGAGAGAGAGAGAGAGAGAGAGAGAGAGAGAGAGAGAGAGAGAGAGAGAGAGAGAGAGAGAGAGAGAGAGAGAGAGAGAGAGAGAGAGAGAGAGAGAGAGAGAGAGAGAGAGAGAGAGAGAGAGAGAGAGAGAGAGAGAGAGAGAGAGAGAGAGAGAGAGAGAGAGAGAGAGAGGTTTTATTTTTGCATATAAAACCCAAAGCCACAACTTCTTTTTTGTAACATTGCATGACAGCTAGAGATGGACCGATCCGATATTACGTATCGGTCCGATACTGACGTAAATTACTGGATCGGATATCGGAGAGAAATAAAAAATGTAATCCGATCCATTAAATACCAAAAAAGCACCTCACAAAACTTGCAACATGGCGTAACTCGGCTCATAACCGTAGCACGTCAGAGCAGTGTGCATCACGTGATAGAGCGGCTGTGTGTATTTGTAGCCTCGCTACCAATCTGGCATTTCATCTCCGAGGACGTTATCCCAGAGAGAAGTAAAGCAAATGTGTAAGTCCATCTCTGAATGTTTGTAAAGCATTCCCGAGTTAAGCTTAACAACCAATATATGGAGCGACTGCCTCTTCTCTCTCCCTCCCTCTCCTGCTGCTACTTCAATCATGAAACTGATCAATGATCAGCTGATCAGCTTTTCTGTCGCAAGTCCGTCTCTCTTGTTTGTTTTTGGCCCACTTTGCACCAGAAAGAGGAAACCAGCGGCTGAACAACAGCAGAACGTTTAAGCTTGATAATCTGTTGTTAGAATTTATTTAATATTACTTTCTACACCAGGATCCTTTTTTACGCAGCTGACGGCTGGTAACTGTGCAGAGACGGATCTAGCAAAGTTTAGCCAGGGGGGCCGATAGGGCATTAACAGGAAAAAGGGGGGCACAAAGACATACTTTTCTTTCTTATTCTAATTTAAAATGTCTAGAAAAAAAATAATTATCCGAATCTTACGCCCAAGTTTTAATCTGATGTAAAATGTATAGAAGTCCATTACTGTATATAGTAACTATTAAGTCGAATATACCCTAGTAAGCTATAGTACTTTTTCCTTTGGGAAGGTACAATCTGTGCAGTCTGCAATTCTGTTGAAGAAAGATGTTGAATCTATTTAATTATTCTTGAAAAATAATTTATTTCTGGGCATTTTTTTTTCCACACTGCATCAAATTAAAGTTGATTACGTCGATTAAGCATCATGAGGTGGAGGGTGGTTCCTTATTTTTTTTATTTTTTTGCTGGGAGTTTTAGAACCCTATTAGTTAGGTTGCTTACTCTTTAAAATACCAGAATAGGGAGGATGGTGCAGGTTTATTAGATTGATCAGTATTGCTGAACTATGAAATATTTTGGGTGCAGTGTATTTTTTGCATACAGGTATAACAGAATGGCTTTAGTGTTTGTTTGTTTTTTAACTTGAGTATGAACTTATACAAAAAGCAGCAAGATATTAAAAGAACAGTTTTATTGATTAAAAAACACACTATATCGGATTCATATTGGTATCGGCCGATATCCAAATTTATGATATCGGTATCGGTCATAAAAAAGTGGTATCGTGCCATCTCTAATGACAGCTGCTCAAAACTACACACTAACGGCTTGTGGTACTTTGCATCTGTGGACCTTTATTTTGTTTATGCAATGGGCAAGACCTTATGAAAAAAAATCTTAATAGAGACAATCATTTTGTGAGCTAAATTTAGACTTTAAAAACATTAAAGCACTGCAAGATGCCGGCAATGAGGAAAAGCTCAGCAATTCATCAATGCAGAGTAAGACAAAAAACAAATGTTAAGAGACAGCACTAAAAACATTTAAACAGCACTTTTAAGTTATTATTATTAGGACCGTTTCATTATCTTAAGTTTGAATTAAGTTAATAATGCCTAAGGTTGGATGCTATAGTTGGGTATATTTGCCTTAAAAGACTTAATCTTCTCAACTACCAGCTATTGGTGTAATGTAACTTTGTGCATTTATTAAAAACATCTGTATTTAAACTGAGCATTATGTGCACAAATACTTAGCTGATGTCAGTGCTTTACAGATGATGATCCCTCAGTTACAAATAACATAGCAGGAATGTTTTACTAAAATACATTTTATCAGTTATTTCTTTTTTCTTCTTTTTTTTTTTTTTACATTGAAGTAATATTCCTTCATCAAAACTGAAAATATTTGCATATCAGCATCAGTGCATGCAATTGTACTCTCTGACAAAGGAGGGCAGATATTAAAAAAAGAATCCCACCCACTGGTTAGTGATGCTTTGTAGACCATTAAACAAGAAGTGTAACTGCAGGAGCCAAGCTTGTTTCCGCTGCTTCAAAATTTAATGGTCCCCCAACACAGAGTCGCAATTTAGTTCCATTTGTTAAAACACACACTGTGGAATCACAGCCTACAAAGCTTCCAAAGAAGTAACAATGTGCCATACTGTGGATGTCAAAGAACAGTAACACGTGTCTTTCAGTGATCTATTTTAATCCATTTTTGTAAAGTGTCATTCACAGAAAACTGCAGACTAAGGAAACAGAAGCAGGGAGCAGTGGGAGAATTAACTCAGTACATGTTTCCATAATGCACTGTGCATGTTGGAAATATTCCATAAATAAATAGGTGGAAAGCCAGAATCTGCTTTGAGACAATCAGTGGTGACAGGCAACTGATGGGCAAGATAGAAAAATGGTGGAAAGGAGATGGTGCTGACAACTGGTGGAAAAAAAAGTACTGCCGTATCTTTAAATGTCACAATGCTGCAGCTGAGTCATGGAAACGCCTCCCCCGCAAGACAATCAACAGCCAATAGCAGTAAAGCCGGTCTCCTGTATCCTGATGCAGCAGAAATCCTTAGCCATCCTCTCGTCAGACCATCGTCTCTACGTCATTCCCCAGCCGAGCCCACACACGAAGAGGCTGGCGCAGTCGCTCAGGAAGTGAGTGCGCGAATATGTGACGACTAAAGGGGTGTGTCACTCATTCAGCAACGTGTAGCGTCACTGTAGCAAAGTGCTGCAATGTTACTCATAGACACTCACGCACACACAGTTCACTTTAAAAGGAGCTAGGTGTGCCACGCTGAGAAAATGGACCTGGAGGTGGCGAAGAGATTCAGCACATCTCTGCTTCCGATTGCTTCTGTACTTGCAGAGAGCACACACTGGAGTGTGATGCAGAGCAGTGATACTGCAGTGCAGCACAACTCTGCAACATAACTAGCTCCCTGTCTCTTCATGTAGCAACTTTCTCAGTGAAATAAAAACTGAGAATAAATGAGAGAGCAGGATGTAGACATGCATTAATCTAACCTATTCACAGACTAACAATAAAGCTAAAAGGCAGACAGGAGGAGGTAAAAAAAAAAAAAAAAAAAAACTTACTGTGGACACATGTGACCAGATCCTGTTTTTTCTTTTCAGAATCTCCAAACGTGTCCAGGCAGGCTAGACAGAGACAAAAATGGAATTCAGTTGAAGGGATGACAAACGTATAATCAGCCAAGAGAGAAATTAATGGTTTTAGGTAGAATGATAACTTACCTAAATACTTGGGATAAAAGTAGTTCTGCATCAGAGAAAAACAAAACACAGAGGGTAAAGTTATGTGTTTGCAAACAAAATCTAAACAAGGCAATACAGTCTCAATGAACTCTTAAAATTAGTAACAGGTTTCTGCTTATGCTTGACTTAATTGTGCATTTGTTTTGGGGTTTTTTTTATAGCTCACTTCTGCAGGAAAAACAGTTCATAAACAATCATGAAATGTGGCAGTGCAATGCAGAGATTAGGCTATGATTACTCTGTAATCTGCTCTAACAGGGTGCAGCTCTATGACAGGAGCTTCTTCAGCATTCTCTGCATTCCTGGTAGTAGTACCATCCCTCCTGCTTTCTGGCTGCAGCACTTCTCCACATATAGGCCAAAATCTGAGACTCTGGAGGCACAGAGTCACACTCATGCTGCAGATGATGCCAGATGCAGCAGGCTTGCGTGAGACCGGTGTCTTATTAAGTGAAACTAATCAGGCAAAATTCTGTGTGGGGTAAAGTCTGATTATACACTGACCTAAAATATAAGCTGACCTTCAAAGGTTAACCAAAACGACTAAATTTGAACCTCACACTGAGCAAGTTAGTTTTGACACCTTCTTCTCATTTGTATGTCCCGTATGTCATCAAATAAATGAGAGACCAGAAACTTGGTATGACTGTCCATTGCCAAGGATGATCATAAGCACTGGGAACACCCCAGCCTCTCTCTCTTTCCCTCTCTGCAGAGCTACAAAGCTGCAGCAGAATAAAATGCAGAGTCAGAGACGGGCCCTTCCAGGATGAATAATGCAGATACGAGTGAGACTGCAGCTTTGTGTCACGACAAGGTTCAAAACTTACAGGAGTAATTTGGTGTTCTGCCGGTAGCATGCGTGGATCTGACTCAGACATCACCTGACTTCACCCTTTTTACCAGAATCCACCTCAGCTTCAGTTTAATCCTCCCTCTCTCAGCGCCAGACTAATCTTACAAGTAATCTTAAGTCATCGATTGCCTCATTCGCTCTCTCTCTACTACAATTCACAATATCCAATCTTAAGGAGTGAATGTGACATTTAAAGGGCAGGACATCACCAACACAAGTCCACCACTTAAAACCGTTGAATATGAATGTCAGATGTAGAAATTAAGAGAAATTACAGAGTTCACAATCAAAAGCATCCAGCCACGTTAGGGTAGACTTGTTGCAGAAGATTCTGGGCATGCATCTGCACTATTATTTGCTGTAACACATATCATCTTCCTGAGGAAGCCCAAGAAGCCCAAGTTCTGTGTGTTTTTCTAAACACTTTGGATTATTTATAGCCTGTTTGCACATACAGCACACTGTAGTACATATAAAATAGGCTTATGAATTCACATGGATGGAAAGGCTGACGTGTACACTCATGAATGCAGAATGGAAACTAATCTCCAGTACAGGTTTCTGGGCATGGCCCGTGTGATGGACTTTGTACGATGTTAAATGTCAAGTAGGAAGCGTGTCTTCAGATTAGCAGGGCAACGTACACAGTAATGTTGAATGAAATGCATGAGCAAAAGTGTGCATGTGCAACATCAGAAGATGCAACACAATGAGAAAAAGAAACAGAAAGACATCCAGCTACATCCCATATTTGTTATCAACTTAAGGACACATGTCAATATGAAGAGGAGATTGGGTATATATATATTTAAAAAGGGGATTTCACAAATGACAGTAGAGTCATGCTGAATCAGTGTCTGTCACAGAAACAAAACAAAAGACGTGGAAAGCGGCCAAGTCCCAGACATGGGAATATTATGTGTCCTGACAGCTATCGGCATGCTGGACTTATTGAAGCATGAATACTAACAGCAAGCAGCCCAGACAATGAATCATTAGTGTGTGTGTGTAGTCACTGTGAACATGATGTAAACACCCAGCCTCCCTGAAGTTACAGTACATAACACAACCTCAGCAGGTAATGGTGCTCTGATGGAGTTGGTGGTACTGCAGTACCTCCTCACGGGATGAGAAGGAAGCCCGCCTTTGCTCGCATGCAGCCTTTGCTGAGCTGCAGCTGAGACTAACTTGTGAACATACCACTCACCGTCTCCGGGTCGTTTTCAAACACTTCTCTGGCCTCCTCCTTGCTGCACTTTTCCTCCACGCACTCCCTCTCCAAGTGTCCTTGCTTCGTCTCCTCGAAGACTTGATTCGCCCTCCTGTGTCTGCTCAGAAACTGGTTCGCCTCTTGAGGGGACAGTGAGACTAAAGAAAGAAGGGCAAAAGAAAGCAAAACGGGCAAAGTTTAGTCACCTTTTAAAAAAAAAAGAGCAAGTGAATGTCAAACAACTCTGCGGTTAAGCAATACACTGGCGCAGGAAAACAATGTGAGGGATGTTGCGAAATATCTAACGTTAACCGTCAGTACTGGCAATAACCGAGACGTGTATCATCACCAGCTGCAACTCAAATGTCAAAGAGGGTTTAGCGGGCTAGCTAGCCGCCTAGCATGTAACTGTTTACTTACTGCTGTCGGACCAGCGGACGAGCAGCAGGATTAGCAGCGCTGCCGACGGAAAGGACTTTGTCGGGGTCAGCCGCATTGTTTGACTGCTGTGTTTGCGCCAAGCTCGAGAAACTTTCTCCTGCCCCGTCCCACCCCCTCCTCAGCCTCTCTCGGTGTAAGCGCAGGCGTCGGTGCGAAACGCCGCAGGTATTCAGGTGACTAGCTCCGACCGTTGGCCGTTAACGTCTACGATAGGACACGAACGTCGCGCGCTTGTGTGTGTGTCTGTGTCCCCCTCCTCCTCCAGGACGCTCACTACTACTACACGGGAAACTGCACGACCGACCTCTTCTACCCCCCTTGCGTGCGGTTCAGCTGGTCCCCATCGCGGCGTGTGGGGACTTTTACTTAGCCGTTTGCGGACCGGACAGTCTGCGGAGGAACACTGCTCGTCTCTGCTTCAGGAGGAGGAGTAGCTCTCGGAGAAGTGCAGGCAGGAGTTTGAAGTGATGCAGACACCTCTTCATCCCTCCCTCCCTCCTCTGTGTGTGTTCGCGTGTGTGCATGTGCGCGCGCATCACACTGGGGGAAAAAAAATCTGTTTAACTGGCACGCAATCCGTGATTTGGGTGTTGCACTTGTGGTTAGTAAGTAAATACTTGTATTAAAGTAAACAATACTCGAGTACTTTGCAATGCCTTCAAAAGTATTTTAAACGTTAGTCCAGGGGCATAACCAAAGGGGGGCATGAGGTGGCACAGACTACGCTAATTGTTACCCCCCCCCCCCCCCCCCCTTGACTTATTTTTTTTTTCAATTCAGTTTTATATCCAAAGTGAATTTTCTTATTTCAGCTTAATTATTATTGTTTGGAAATGTTTAGTTTTAGTTTATAGTTTTAGTTAGTTCTCCTGTTACTTTTAACAAATTAAAAAGTAAATCAGTGCCATTGTTACAATAAAAACATAGAACTTCTTGAAAGCAGTTTACTTAGTGTTTTAGACAACCAAAGTCTCAATAAACATTTTCCTCAGTGTCTTGTCAGGCAAGTTATAATAAAATTGAGAAAAAACAAATATTACCCTGGACACAGACTTTTTGATCTGCTGCCCTCTGGCAGACGGTACAGAAGCCTGCAGACCAGGACCACCCGACATAGGAACAGTTTCTTTCCCCTTGTCATCTCCCTTCTTAACAGTTGACCTGTCACACTGCTCCCACTGCCAGACTGCAACTGCACCTTATGTAAATTCTGTAGTATTCATTCCACCTCATTTCATTTCTGTATTTTATGTATATAAGTTTAGATTAGTTATTTATAGTTGGTTTACACAGCTTTGTGTATGTATGTGTATGTATGTGTAATGTGTGTATATAGATACGTGTGTGTGTGTGTGTGTGTGTGTGTGTGTGTGTGTGTGTGTGTGTGTGTGTGTGATTTACATTGCTGTGCTTGAGAGCCACCATCTACCGGAACCAAATTCCCTGTATGTGTCTGCACATATACTTGGCCAATAAACACGATTCTGATTAAAACATTGCATATGTGTCATATTTGCCTGTTAAATCATCATGAATTAACGATGAATAACCACATTTTCTGAAAAGTTGAGTTCAGTTTCACTAGCCAAGCCTATTTGCTTATTAAAAGAACTGAACTTTTTGGAACAAAATACAGTCTTGAACAAGCAATCCATGCTGGAAACCCCTCCAGTGTGGCTGAATTAAAACAATTCAGCAAACAAGAGTGGGCCAAAATTTCTCCACAGCAATGTAAAATACTCATTGCCAGTTATCGCAAATGTTTGACTATGTCACAGTCACATGTCAGAAGCAGAAATGACGTCACTCCTAAGTTGAGCGTATTCTATTACTAAAGTCAGAAAAGCAAGAAAAAATAGGATTTGGTTTTCTTCTTAGCAAGGTAGACCTATTTGTGCATCGCAAGCAGTACACCACAATGCTCGGATTTGAAAGCACAACTGCAGCACATTCATGAACAGAGCCTGGTCAGCAGACTGCATATGCCTTATTTAGTGAGTCACAAATACAATGGAAAAAAACAATGGCAATACAAATTTCAAGTTTTACATTTTAATGTTTATGCGCATTGCCATAATCTTGGATTGTGAATTCAAGGTTGGTGGGGGTGCTCCGACTTTCCAAACTGGAAATCCATCTTGAAGGGAAATTGGAAATTCTGACTTCTAACTTTAACTGGAAGTGTTAGTCTTAGACTGCCCAATTTAATTCTCAGTACTATTTATTTTCAAAGCTTTTGTTACTTTAATTAGTATCATTATCATTATTATTATTATTATTATTATTATTATGATAAACTGTATTTTTATAGATAAAGCTACCTAGTAATATAGAGGTAATTAATAGTACAATAGTATAATGTAATGTACATGACTGAAAGTGACATTTTACATGTGTTTATTTTAATTACTTTAAAACATATTCTAATCAGATATATTGGCCTGGTCAGTCAGGTTTTTTTTAAAATCATGACTATAACTTTTACTTAAATAAAAAGTTTTTTCCCTCAACTTTGCAAAACAATTATTCAACACATAATGATGCTAAAACTTATTTACAGCACCACTTTTCACATGATAAATCTGTAATAGGACACAGGGCTCCACATGAGTCTAAAAATTGTCCCCAGTATTTTTTATACCAGATTTCTACGCTGATTTTTCTTCTGATTGAATATCCAGACTTCATGTAGGCCCTTCCTCCACTTTTCTTGGTCTCCCCTGTGTCACTGCATGTAAAGAAGTCCTGGAAATGCCCCTACTTAAGCTACTAATTGATTCCAAGTATCTTAAAACTTACCACTTACGGTATTGTTTTTTGTAGGCATTATAGGGTGTGTGAAATACTGATTAGTTAAGCTAGGAAGTAGTGGAGTAGCTATAAAGGAACAAAAATGCAAATAAAATACATATACCCCCCAAGTATAGTCCTTAATTTGAACAGCTTTGCAGATTTTACAGTAGAAAAATAACTTATAGCTCAGCATTGGTCATATATATTTACTTATAAAATATGTTCTTTGTTATAGATTTAACTACTAAACAGCATTTAAAGTAGTGAAATGACATTAAGTGCTTAAATACCAATTTATGGTACACATAATGATACAGCTACACAAGGAGCCATTCAGCTGCATGGATAATGTGTGTTTAGTCTTCTGTTGAGTATACAGGGCTTGCATACTTGTTTACAGTGTTCCAAGTTCAACAGTTTTTTGTAACTGAGTATTTTTCAATAGTCTTATGCCCACTTTTACTTTCATTTTCAGGGAAGTTTATTTTTATCCAGGCCTTTGCAAAGTAACAGTCTTCTGTTTCGTTTACTCTGGAAGTTGTGCAACATGTTTTTCAGTAATTTCTTTAGATTTCAGTCCACATTTGACCTGTTTTGCCTTATCTGCGCGACAATGGGCTTTGCAGAAAATTAAAAAGCACATCACTTGATGTGAAAACACCTCCAAACTGTGTTTTGTAAATGGCAGATTTATGAGTTTGTTGTGTCACCAAGTACTTGGACAGATGCAGTGCTGGGAAGTATGGGTTTAAGGTTTTTCTGCTGAACATGAGAAAACTCACCAAGTAAGACACTGATATAATCATGACACATTTTGAATCATGAAACTAAATTCTGAATCTGTTCCCAGTCTCTGACCTTGTTTTGTGCAGTGGCGAGAGACCAAAACAAAGCAGGGCTGGAATCCAATAATAAGGTTGCTTTGATACAGTTTTATTAAAACAAACATCAAACACAACAGCAAACAACTACATTTAGGTAGGTACTTTTAGGTTATATATTAAAGATGGCATGTTTTATATACAAAGTGGAAACAAATGACAACCAGGAGAACCCTTAAGATGAGGAAATAAACAGGAGAACAATAAATGCTGTAATTATGACTAGGGCTGCCACGATTAGTTGACTAGTCACGATTACGTCGACTATCAAAATCGTCGACGACTAATTTAATAGTCGCATCGTTTGAAGCTTTCTAAGATCCCAAAAGACACAGGAATAAGTAGTAGGATTTAAGAGTGTAATAACGGACTGAAACAGAAGATGGCAGCACTGCATGTACAAGGATGCCAGCTGCTGTTAAACCCCGAAGAAGAAGAAGCTGCGTCCCAGAATTCATAGCGCAGCCCAGCTCAGTTTCCAACAATGGCGGCAGCTAGTTAGTGTTAATATTACTCTTATTATTCTTTCTGGGTCACAAAATAAACGTTTAACATGTTTTCAGGCGAGAATGTAGCTGCGTAAACCTCAAATATCTGCTCAGTTTATCAAGACACCGCATATTTTCAAAAGCGCTCAGACGTTTTCGAAACGTCTGTTACCCACCAGCTCGATAGCTAGCCGGGAGCAAGGCTCACTAGAGCCTGCGAGAACACCGGACTCCGGGCAAATCGTTTTCAAACCCACAGCCTTCTTTCACTACTCAGGTTAAACATGATATATAAGTCACTTGGATAACTTTAAAATGTTATTATTTGGCTTTTTTTTAGTATTTTATTTGTTACTGAGTAAATCGGTTTGGCTGAGATTAAAGAGATGCTCCTCCGGTGTCCTGTTATATTTTAGATAGCAAGGAGCAGACAGCTGAGTTTATTAAACTCCACCGAAACAATCTGCAAATTTCATTAAAATTTAATAAACTGTCATCTTGTCTTTATTTTTAGTTAGCACATACCTTAAACACTTCAAGCTGTAAGCTAATGATAGTTATATAAGAGCAGATGTGTGCTGGTGCAATAATCTGTAGTTTTATGTCCAATGGATGCATGATCTGATTAGTCGACTAATCGCAAAAATAATCGATGACTACTCGACTATCAAAATAATCGTTTGTGGCAGCGCTAATTATGACAGGTGTACACTTCTGATGACAACAGTGGTAAATTGAAGCAGGGCTTTGGAAATGCTCCAGATGGTGATTTAAACAAAGGAGATGAAACAGAATTTGATAGGAACACCTGAAGGCTCAAATATCTCCTCTGTGGTTTCTCCTGCCACAAACATTAATTTCAACTAGTTGTTTTTAAACAATTTAGAGAGAGTACCATGTTTCAGCAGCAGCAGGGACAAAGATGCAGGTGGTCTCACAGCCTGGTCAGCAGTGACCATTTGTTTATTTTTCTACACAAACATAACCATCTGTTGCTCAACTCATGGCATGCACGCTGCTGAGCTCAGCTCCTTTTTGTTTCCACTTTCCTGGAAAACAACTCAATGCGGACAAAAACTGCTACACCTATGTCATCCAGCTTCCGGCTACCTCCCTGGTAAGTCAGCCTATGTTGTGACTTACTAAAGCAATACCAGAACAAAATAGGTGAGATGAGATGAGATAGCCTTTATTTGTCAGTTGCAGGTCTTTTGCCCACAACCGAGATGACAGACCTTGCCGACTGTACATACAATATACAAACATCACATTGGGGAGACAGGTCAGGCTAGGTAGCGAGGAAAAAAACATTGAAATGTGTAACACAGAAGGATAATACAGGAATGCACAGATATCAACACACCATAGCACAATAAACACAGAAAAGCAACATGGGAAAGAGTTCCAGTGTGTACATCTGATCTGGGACCGCTGCAATCTTTCGACTGCGCCTCCAACTGACCCAATGTCCACATCAGAGGGGAGGTAAGCGTTGGAGGTGGCGTTGGATCCGGGGTAGGGAGGGTGATGCGTCGGTGAGTGCTTATCAGTATCAGTATATGTATGTGTGTGCGTGCCCATAGTTCAGCTGAGACAGTGTCCTTCGCCCTGCCAGGCTAAGTAAACAGTCTTCCAGCCAACCCAGGTGGCCTTGCATGGAATGGGAAGGAACAGACTAAACACAGTCGTTATCAGGCCTTGCAGCTGGCGCCAAAGGGGTATCCGCATAAGTGATGTTATTTTTTACTTTAGTGCGAACAGCTCATATGAATTTCAAAGCAGTTCTACAGTCCAACACTGGTCTCTCAATCTCCCGTTGGAGAGCCGCGAGCTTCGCCATACTTGCGTTCTGTGATGTTGTAATTTCTTGTGCTCAAGGAGCCAATTTCTGAGAACTCATGGCAGTGTGCCTCCCCGAGATGTCATCCAATTTTGCACCCAGAGATGTTATTCCGGGCTAGCCCTTCCGAGATGTATCCAGTCTGCAGTCAGAGATCTTATTCTGAGTATTCACAGCAGCCGTCAGCCTTTCCAAGATCTTATCCGTGCTGACTCAATGAGCCCATTTTGAGAAACTCACGCCTCTCCCATCGTTCCAATCCCAGCGGGCAGCCTTGTGGGGGTTTGAACAGCCGGTTCCGCTTTCTTAATTCTTCGATAAGTCAGGGCCAAGCCAGTTCCGATCAGCCAGAACCCTGTTACAATGGTTCCGAATAGGTAGGTATCTTCAGCACTCAGGCTCACCCAAGCCCAAACTTCTCGTTGAGAAAGGGGTGTCAATTGCATTTAGGAACCAGTTGATCCAATCCATAATTCCTCTTTTAGGTTTTAGAAAACAGACTGTGAGAGAATGTTCCAGGGAAAATACAAAAAAAACACGAGACTAGACAAGGACATAAGCAGGGAAGATAAGGGAGAGGAGAAAAAGTGCGTCCGCCTCCTCTGAGAGCCAAAGAAGAAAAGTGTTAGGTCAGGGTACAAACAAGAACACTGCAGGGATGAAAAGCTTAAAATCACTCTCTGCCTCCGTCTCTTCTTCTCCTCCTCTCTAGATTCTCTTTCCAAAATATCCCAAGAAGTTTCCCCTGTGGGACTGCCTAATTTTAGGGCTTTTTAATGCAATGTGGTTTTTTAAATTGGGTCACTTTCTGTACATGTGTCCCACCTCCAGGTCATCAAACACGGTAGTGATAGGAGGACACGAGTGGGACTTGATGCTGTTATGTTTGCTGAGAGCTTCGTCGAAGTCCAGCTGCTGGCTGTTGATACTGATCTCCATGCAGCCGTAGTAAAAGGCCGTCACAGGGGTGGTAGGCAAAGGGATGTCTTCTGAAGGAGAGAAACACAGTAACTGTTTGATGGGTTGTTATGACACTAAGTATTGTTGTTCATGTTACTTTACATATGAATGAGTCCTTGTTTTGGCGCTTTTAATCTAGTGCAGTCATCTAGTTAAAGGTTTTCTGATTCCTTTCATTCTCAGCTCTGCTTAGTGCTAATCATGAAACATGAAAAACAATAAACACCTCCTGCTAAGCTGTGACTATGGCAACATGTGGATATTAGCATTAGCAGCTCAAAGCACCACTGTTAACACAAGGCTCACAGATCCAGCAGGAAGGGCAACACATTCAAGAGGATAACCCGCATAAAAAACTCAAAACCCTTTATTCATTTTGATCACACATCAAATGCTTATGCTTAAATTCCTTCATAATTACTAACCGGGTATTCCACCAATGTATGTGCTGACAGGGTTTTGCATGGTGCTGTTGAGGTGTTCCAGCTCCTTCTGCAGGGCACTGGACTCCATGTAAGTCGCACTGGAGAAGTCGGCTGAGATCAGGATTTCTGTGGGAGTCACGTTCAGCTGCACCATCAGCTGATCAGGGTAACACAGCATCACAGTGTCCAACGTGGCCACCAAGGCATCGTGCAGGAACACCTGCAAATTCTGGAGAGCACATTGGTTTAAGGATGATAGACAGGTGCTTATTTTCAGCCAAAATGTGACCAAACTTACAGAAGCATCTTTTCCCTTTGGTAAAACAGCCACTGACAGGGGGACTGTGTTGTTGTAGACAACAGCAAAGAGGACACCTGTGCTGGTGGATGGACGAATGTTCATCTTTATATCCATTTTCCAGCTTCCAGAATCACCTGGTTACACACATGCATGCCAAGAAACATTTATTCCTTTTGTCAGGTTAAACATTTAGGATTCTTTACAAACTTTTAACAAAACAACTTCCCACAGGTCTGTTATATCATTCTCAAAATTACATGGTTGTAAACTAATAGAGGGTTCTGTTATAATGTGGAACACAGACATGACCAGCCTATACATGTCAGCAATGCAGCAACTTTGGCCTTTGATCATCAGTCATTCAGTCATGGATCTGAATATCCAACGGCTGTTAGTTATAATGTCCCCAGTGATTTGTTTCCAGCATCATCTCACAGATCAAAAGTCAGAGAGGTTTTAATGAACATGACTGTGAATTCAGTGTACTGCAGTGACCTCTGCAGTCACCTGATCTAACCAGGAAACCTCTGGGATATGGCAGAACAGAAGATTGGCAGCATTAACGTGCAGCTGAACACTCTGCAAAAATGATGTGTGATGAAATCAACATGGAGCAGTGTTTCAAATGAGTGCAACAGCTTGTGGGATCCATAACACCATCAAATGAAGCTGTTTTGAGAAGAAGGCCTTATCCAGCGTTAGTATGGCTTTCTAATGACGTGCTGGGTAAAAGTCTAAGATCTGGCCAATGTATATGGCTGTCACATGATTTTCACAAGCAGATCATTCAGTTCCGGAGCCCCTTGTTTCCTCTATATGTAGCAATGGGAGTTTCTGTATCAAATAAGCTTTTTTATAGTTCTGTATTGTCATGATCCAGCTCAAGATTAATCACGAAAAATGGTAGAGACACAACTTGAAGAAAAAATTAAGAAGGATCTACTTTCAGTCGCTCCTTTCTTCACAAGAAGTAACTCCACATGTTTGATTTGGCAGATATTCACACCAGATGTTGGGAAGGACCAACCTTAAAGGGATTTGTCTCTCCTCTCAGGATCAAACCAGGAAGCTTTCACTTGTTAGGCAAATGTGTAAACCACTACACCAGGATTTACCGAATTGTTAGCGAAATTAAGCAAAGACCATAATTAACTTAACGAGGCATGTTAATCAGTGTGTCAGCAGGTGTGTGGTGTTGTGTAGGGTAAACCTAAAGTAACCAGGCAGAAGTCAACCAAACAACATCAAGATAATAATAACAATAATTGTTATGATTAAGGGCCATGCGTCAGGATTCATGAACTGTGTCTCATGTTATGTCCAGGTTACCTGTAGGCCGGGGATGTAACATGATAATGCAATGAACAGGTGACCTGTCCAGGGTGGCCACACACTGGCATATGCTGGTAACGCAGCAAAAAAGGTTTGCTAGTCAAGTTCTTGGATATGGGAGGTCTGGGAGGCGCAGTACACCAGAGCAAGCAACGACATCGAAAAAATAGTTCCTTGTAATGCTACGTTATTTCAAGAACAGAAAGAGTAACCTCAGGTGCACTTTACCTCTCCAACACTGGTGCTCTCTAAAACACAACAGACACACAGCATACTTTATGTTACTGTTGTGGGTATCACTGGGATGTACAGTATGACTCTTTAGAATTCCTGCTGCTGCTGATAG
Source organism: Neolamprologus brichardi (assembly GCF_056152115.1). Taxonomy (NCBI): domain Eukaryota; kingdom Metazoa; phylum Chordata; class Actinopteri; order Cichliformes; family Cichlidae; genus Neolamprologus; species Neolamprologus brichardi. The sequence goes on along the minus strand of NC_142104.1, from coordinate 24,059,501 downwards.
ATGCAAATGAAAAAACTTCTAAAGGTATCTGGAAAAAGTCTGAAAGTCTGCTGCCTGTTTTTTTATTTTTTGTCTATTTCTTTAGGAACAGTTGGATGGATAAGGGTGGCTTTGGTGCTCGGGGTCTCCATGTGCACCTGGTGACAGTTTACTTTATCAAGCTGGTGTATCTAAGGAGTAGCATGGCAACTGTTTCCTGCCTGATCATTGTTTCAGCCTCTTTGGTAAAAAGCCCATTATGACAATGTTCTGATTAATCTTTTGACATTATTAGTGATCTTCATCTCCTTGTCCTCCTGCAGAGTCTCGTCTCTCAAGACTGCATAACTGTTTATGCACCAGGAGAACAGTGCCAGCCAGCATTCCTCTCTCCCGACCAACACGTCAATGTTCCACCTGTCTGCAGGATTACTTACCCGGATTATTGCTTACCAGCTGCCTACCCCTTTCCTCCTCGTCTCATCTGCCTCTCCTAAATTCCCAGCTGCCTACCTGCTGTACATCGCCCGCTTCTCCAGTAAAAAGTGTGATGAGTAAGCTCTCATTAACAGTACACAATGTTCACCCTTCACCAGCCTCTAACTGATGTTTTCCCTTTTCCATCAGATTCCTCAAACTGATCACATCCCTTTGAATCCGCTTTTAGCAGAAGATAACAGTATGCAGTTGTCAAGGGAGCCCCCCAGTGGACTGTTATCTTCAGACTTCTCCAGAGGGTTGATTTTAACAGACCACTCCAATCACAACAAAAAGATCTTATCGTAAGATGATAGTAAGGGCTAAAACATAAAACCTATGAAACTTCATAAAATCTATGAAGCGCCTTGAGGCGACTTTTGTTGTGATTTGGCGCTATATAAATAAAATTGAACTGAATTGAATTAAAAACTTTATAGTGAGTTGAGGTCATCCTTGCCTTTGATGAGAAAAGTGGACCCAAACCATGCCAGCAAAATGTCTCTCACGGCTCATAAAAGATCACAGGTCTTCCTTTAATGCATCATATGATAAGTTTAGATGTATATCAGCTGTATCAGCAGGTCTTTGCACAAACCTAACAAGACTAGCTGTGTGGTATTTTACACTCACTATGTTCCTGTGTTAATTCAGAGTTCTCAACCCACTGCATTAACTCCCCTCTTAAAGACTTTAAACCAGGGAAATGCACAAAAACTAAATTTAAGAGCTGCTGCTGTAATGCCTTTAAGCTGTTGGTGTAGACCGAATGCAGATGCCAAATGTTCCCTGAGGGATTAATAAAGTGTAACATAACTTACTCACTGTAGTCTATGTTGAAGTGTGCTAGTCCCTCCCCGGTGAAGAAAGATCCTCGTTCTACACGCACGAAACAGTGTTTACTTGTCTTCTGCTGGATTACCTCCTTTACCCCAGACGCCCCCTGATTCATCAAGTTCCAGCCCCGGATGCAGCCATCCAGCCTGGGGTTGATCTGATAAACAAACAGTGCAGTAGCGTGAACTTCTGCTCTTCAACACAATGTCTCAGCCAACAAATTTAAATTCACACAGGTTTAGTTAACACTAACCCCCCCCCCCCCCCCCCCCCCCCCCCCCCGGATGCATCTTGCCTCCTGGGAAGGGTGGTTATGTGAACAGCTTACAGGCTTGATGACATTGTCGGTGCGGTTAGGCAGGCCAGCGATGTAAACTTTGGTCTCCAGCTTGCCATTGACTGATGTGAAGAGACTCTCGGGGCTGTTAATGCTCATCACAGCTTCCCTGCTGATCTTCACACTGATGCTGCTCTCCAGCTCATCCACAGAGATCTGTGTGTCACACGTAACACTAAATCATAATACAGCACGTCACTGTTATCATGTACTCTGCACACTACATGTTACCACAGCGTAATAGACTTCGCATCATTTTAGTTCATCAATTTAGTCTTAAGGATTTATGTTCACTATATGATAACAAAGTGACAGACTTTCTCACCACATGCCATTGTCCATCATTGATTGCTTTTCCTCCGCTGGTAACCTTAGATGTGTGCTGGTTTTTGAACTGGACTTCAATGCGACCGCCCCTGAGTCCCACCATGAACCACGAGCCTTCAGAAGACTCAGCATACAGAACAACTCCCTCTGGGTCAAAAGTACGCAAGTCAAACTCGGCTGCAAACCTACCAGGAGGAAGACAGGTAAATTTACACAGTAACTAGAATACGGCCCTTCTCATTAACCTGCAGGAAGTGATGAATAACATGTAAGATCCTAGCTGTGCCTTATTACTTGTTACCACTGCAAAAAAAGTAAGGCCAGCATTGTGCACAATTTCAAGGCACTTTTGGAAAATATTTTCTTATCTCCAAACAATTCCCTCATTCCAGAATTACCTGTCTCTTTGAATTATGGCCACATCTGTTTAAGCAATCCTTCCTAGGCTTTTTTGACTGATGACCCGTTATATGAAAAAAACAAAATAAAGTTCCATGACCCCCTCCCCACAAAAAAAAAACATACCACCTAAATTTCACAAATGTTCTTTTCCAAGTTGTCTTCTTGGGCAGCACTGTATTGTTTTAACCACTTTTAGATCCCTCCACTAAAGTCCAGGTAGGACCGCAAACCTTGTGCATCTGCAGTGCACAATGGATCTCAACAAAGTAGCAACCCTGTAGCTTGATTTTCAGATGGTGTGCAGGGCTCGCAAAATTTCAAAATCCCTGGTAGCCCTTCGGGCAGGGACTCTTCAGTTTCTGGTAGCCCAAAATAAATTTAAGTAGCCCGAATAAAAAAAGAGATTATTTTTATTGTATAATATTGTAAAGGAAAGAAAACATCAATCAAAAAAAATTGTTAAAACAAATTACAACTACTGTATAAAAATTACAATAATCAACTAAAATATTTTGTTCTAATTGAACAGAACTTTCTGTGAACTTGTAAGAACTGTGTAGAGCATGAATCAGTCTGTGTCAGATTCTGAATCTGAAAGAGAGGAGATCTGCACATGCAATCTACCTTGCTACCCTCCTGTAAGCCACATTTTTAGATCCATCCATTCTTGTGGAATTTTCTCTTTCTCTTCGTCATCTAGCAAAAAGGCAAAATGTGTGACAAGATAATACACCTCTTCCTCCCCATAATTTGCCAGCTCTTCTCTGGGGTAGGGAAGAGTGGAAGGGTCAAAAACCTTGAAACAAGAGAGAGGCTTTTCACGCAGATTTTTAAATCTGTTGTCCATGTACTTGACTGTTTTGTAAATAATCTTCTGAATCGCTGCACCAAAGCTTTCTCTGCAATTAATTGTCACTCACCAATCAGTACTACCGCTCTTTATACACAGTTTGTGCGATCGCACTGAGTTAGTAACTGAGATTCTAAAAGTAATTCATTACTTGAAAAGTAACTATTGCGTTACTTTAAAAAAAGTGTTTATCCCTCTGGGGTCCAGGGTATAACTGTCCATTTTTAAACACTTTTGATTTTACCTCTACATTTCACCTTTAAAAACTATTTACTTGCCTTGTTTGGTATCATCCTTTTCAGCACAACCTCACATGTCTGAATTTACAGTTATGTTTTCATTTTGACATACTGTATTAACACAATTGATCTAAAATCAGACAAAAAACATAAAATCCGAGTAGAGGGAGTTATATTTTTTACTGTAACAACCACAAACATGTTTAATGAATCTTCTCCTGTTTTCCTCCTGTTTTCTACCTGGAGACAGCAGTCGCCTCATTGTTCTGACACACAACACAAAACTATCCACAACACTACACACTAACTACACAAGACAACACATTAACTACACACTCCAAACACGATAAACGTTACGCTAAATCTCTCACATCTCAAAACTCACTCTCTCTCTTTTTCTGCTGTCTTTCTCTCTCCCTCTCTCTCTCTCTCTCTCTCTCTCGCCATCACTCCTAAAACTTCCCTCCTTGCTAAACAACCAAATGTCATGTTGCCATATCATTTTTGATTGGTCGACATGGTGCATTTTTCCACCAACACAAAAGGGGTGTTTTTTGTTTTGTTTGTTTTTTTGGTCATAAGCAGAGAGTGCTTGCTAGCACTGTCCTTAGACAGTAAACGTGACGAAACTATTCGGGAAAAAACACAGCGTATATATTGCTTATCATGACTCTGGTTTTACACACAATTTAAAAACTGGTATATATCACCTTGTTGGTTTGTCATCTTACCACGACTACTTTATTCTTCCTCAGTCAAACACAGCACTCATGCGATTGTTTTGCCCCCTAGCTCCAGGTGTTGCGGCAATCACTGCTAGAAAGTGATTGCCGCGCGCACATAGCTGCTTAAAGCTGTAGCATCCAGATTACTTATGTAGACAGCTACTTCCGTGCAACTGATATAAGATGCGGTAGGCTGAACACAGCTTCAACCGTCTGTTTGTTGAAAAATAGTAACCGCATTTTCTTGTTAGTAACGCTAACGGCGTTGTAACGATAGAAATAGTAAGTAGTTAGATTACTCGTTACTGAAAAAAGTAACGCCGTTACTTGTAACGCCGTTATTTCCATCACTGGCTATGAGACCCTATTGATTCAGGGCTGAGACAACAGTGAAAACCTTTAGCATAAAAAGGTAACATCTTTGCACTACATGTATTGTGACTCTTGGTCCTCTACATTAATACGTGTGTGTGTTTCTGTGTGTGTGTGCGTGACAAACACCTACTTTGTGTTCTCCGGCAGGCGGAAGCGCAGGTAGATGACAGGAAGGCCTGCGAACTGCTCTCCCAAGTAAAGCATCTCAGGGTGTTTTTCCTCAAACAGGTTGAGACACACGGGGATCCTCTTGCAGTTCCGCCTATCCTGTGCCAGATGCAAACCCTGGCGACCATCGCAGTAGCACGAATAGCTGCCCTGAGTGTTTATACAAACCCCCTTGCACACATTCATCTCACACTCGTTCATGTCTGCAATGACAGATTGGGAAGACTTTATTAGCAGTGACCCTTGATTCTGCGTCTGGGTAATAAATTTGAAAGCTTACCATCACATGTCCTGGAGGTGAAGTTATATTTATATCCCACAGGACATCTGCAGTCGTAAGTGCCTGGTATGTTGACACATTCAGCTTGCCTTCCACAGATGCTGCGGTATAGCAGGCATTCATTGACATCTGGAAGGCGTGATGGGAAAAGTGACGATGAGCAAACAGAGTGGTTGGAATCTGAACTTCAGAATAAGGAAGTGTCATTTTTGCTACTCGGATGAAGTACAATTAACACACATAAAAGACAATCTGATTTTTTTTTAATGTTTCAAATGAAAAACACACTTTAATGAATTGCCTTACTGTAGTGCAAGCAGAGATACAGACAGGTGAAAAAGAAGGATTTCGTAGGTCTCTGTGCAGTCGTTTAGTAGAAATAACTTGTAGTAATTGTTTTCTGTGTTTATCAGTTTCTCACATTGCTGTGAAGGAATTTGGGCCCTCTCTTTTTTACATCATTGCCTCAGTTCATTCAGGTTTGTGAGCTTTTCTCTTAAGGTCCCACAGCAGCATTTAGTTAGGTTGAAGTCTGGACTTTGACTGGGCCATGGCAGCACCTTGAGTCTTTTTTTTTTAAAAAAAACATGCTGTTGTTGATTTGCTGCTCTGCTTGGGATCATTTCCCTGTTGCATGACCCAATTTGGACCAAACAGTCCCACATTTAACTCCAGATTACTTTGGCACACAGAGGAGTTCAGAGCAGACTTAACGTCTGCCAGGTGCCCAAATCATCTCCCCTCCACAACCGTGCTTGACAGATGGTGTGAGGTGTTTGTGCTGATATGCTGTGTTTGGTTTTCTCCAAACATGATAGATAGATAGATAGCATAAAGAATAAAAATAGTATACAGTAAATTCTGGCCAATGATCACTCCAACCTTGTGAATAATTTTTTTTGATCCTGAAACAGAGTGCTCTCTGCCATGCAAACTGAACACTCTCTGAGAGATAGTCAGCAATCCAGGAGACAGTGTCAAGGTCCCTGGGTCTTTGACCCAGGTTCTGGGCTAGTTGCTGTTTTCTGGTTTTGTATTTCGATTATCTTGTATTTCAGTTTTTACATTAGTTGATAAGTTTATTAATCACTTTTTAGTTTTCCTATTCTGACTTTCCAGTCGTGTCTCTGTTTCCTATCTTCTGTCTTTGTGTCACATTTATATATCTTAGTCCTGGTCTCAGCATTAGTTATTTTCTGTTTTACTTTGATAATGTACATGGGATAAGAGAATATGCTCAATTTTGCTTCTCTTTTCTCATTATCCCTGATCAGCGTCATCTGTGCCACGTTTCCTCATTATCCTCAGTGTGTATATTTTGTCTAAGTCTCAATCCAGTTAGTTAGTTAGCTGTTTTTCTCTGTCAGGTTTCCAGCATTAAATATAACTCTGATTTTTAGGGGGGGGGGGGGGGGGGGGGGTGTTTCTGTTGAATAATGCACTTTGGATCATGCCTCCCTCATGTGACAGACAGTAGATGATGTGACACTCATCCTAAGCAGTGTCTGACTCAGGAGAAATGGTTAAGTGGTATTAAAGAAACTGGAAATATTACACAACGTGATTCTCCCAATGCCAGTGGAAGTGAGCATGCTACAGCAGGTAAATAACAACATCCTCCATATGAAGCTGGTAAACAAACTGAAAAGGCTCAAACACATATTTCACTTGAGAGCTAAGCCGGGCCAGAACCAGTTCTCCAGCATCTTCATGACATGTGACATCAAGGTACATGGTCTGATGTTGTTAAGCCCTGATGGAGCAGCTTTCATTGGTACTAATGCTACTATACATGGCGTCTTTTTCCACGGCACTAGAACCTTTTGAAGAGGTGAAGAGATGCTGCAGGATGCCAGACAGCCGGACAGCACAGTGCATCAGGATCCTGGGATTGATGCCATCAGAGTCTGCAACCTCACCTTGATGTAGCTGTTCCAGCAGTCCTGCTCCTCAGGGGGGTTGGTTTTGAGGTGGAAATGGGCTTCTGCTACATACCTGTGCAGGCTGCCACCTCCCTGATGCCGATATCTTGGATGGCTGGAGAGATCAGCTAATCAGCTTCACGCCCATTCATGTGTCTTTGATGTTGTTTAGCTTAGTCTTCAGTCTCCGGCACATGCATCTTCATGTTCAGTCTTTCTCTAATTGTACTTCCATAAACCTTAATATTTAAGTGACAGTTAACTACATTGCCATAGCTCTTGTTTTATTTCTTATTTCTTGTCACTTTCTCTGAGCGTTGCATGGTCTGAACTTGGGTTGAATTTGGTCACATTGTGCCAGCAAACTGCCAAAACGTCTGCTTTTATAGAGTTTTCATAAAACTGCACAGAGTCCTTTGAAAACTTCCATTTTCACATAGCTGTATGCGCACAAAAGCTGCTTTCAGCTTGGGAGGTTAACAATACACTTCCACATACACACTTCCATTACATACTTATTTATTCTATATTTGCTACAACAACTATTGAGTATTAATGCAAATTAAAGACAGTCTGAAAATATCAGCATGGTTTCTCAGAAAGGGTCCACATTGTAGACAGTGACCCCTGTGACACTATTTTACAGGAATCTAAACATTTTCTAAACAAAAAAACGAAATCTTATCACAGTGGTGATAAGATTTCTCTCTGGGGAGCTCAAAGATTCTTTTGGCATCTCCGGAAAAATGGAATCCAAAAATTATCAAAAATTTAATGCATATAAGTAAATAATTTCTAGTTATAGTAACTGGCAGATTGATTTTAATAAAATATCTTGAATCCCTAAATAATAGGTTATAATAACTGATTTCTACTGACAGGCTGTATTATCTAACAGTCCATCAAAAAATAAATAAATAAAGAGGGCAAATTTATCAGTCTGACTCAGTACATGTTTGTGAAGACTTTGAACTCAATATGCAGTGGTCAGCCTGAAAAACTAACAGTGACTGGATTGCCCACACACACCAAAACAAGATGCGGAGAAATCAGGCAACGATAAGCAGTTTAAGCATGTTTTTACAGCTCTGAGCTACGAACCTGCTGGTGTGTTTACAACAATCAGGATGAACCATCTTTTCAGATGTTAAAAGCTTTCCCCTTCCTCTTACATAAGGAGTCACCTCAGGTCAGCTTTGCAAAAAACAAGTGGTGGGGCCCCAGAGGGCAACAGCTGGGGGAGCTGATCTTTTTTTAAAATTTGTTTTGCAATGCATCCATATGAATAAATAAAAAAGAAAGTAATTAGAATTATATCCTGTATGCTCAGCTGCCATGTAAAACTCTGCTGGTGATGTGTCTCCAACAGAGGGACCGTAAAAAACAGAGCTGGCACACATATGACACAAACAAGTGTATATAAGGAAAATCAGTTAAGCCTAATTATTATTAAAATGATCATCCAGTAGAGTCTTACCCATGCAGTTGATGTTGTCGGTGAGTATGTAGCCTTCTTCACACATGCAGTGGAAGCTACCTGGGATATTCTGACATATTTGATTACATCCGGCATGAAGTTCAGGATCTGAACACTCATCGACGTCTGCCCAATCGATACGCCGCACAAAAATAACAGCAGCAGGTCCCATAGATTAGGAATGAATGATTGCTGGATGTATTTTGGTAAAAAATGATGAAAAATGTTTAAAATGCCAAAAGACTAAATGAGAACTCACCTTCCTCACAGCGCGGCCCCTTCCAGCCCTGCTTGCACACACATGTGAAGGTAGCCATGCCGTCCTCGCAGCGCTCTGAACCCTCCTTGTAGCATGGAAATGGCGTGCACTGATTACTGATCTCTGGTTTTGGAAACACAGCATTTGACAGCTACAGAGAAGTGTAACAGGCATATAAAAAGCTTAGTTTGAGGTTTAAGCTCACCTTTCACACAGGTGCGAAGGTTAGAGGGGATGCCGGCATCTGAGTGCTGGCTATTTATGCCGACACGGTGTGAACCCAGACACGCTGCAGAAAAAAATGAGCGTTTATTTGAGAGAAACAGTTCAAAATAGGCAAAAATATTAAGAAATGTGATTAATTTAGCAGACTTACCAACATATTTAGGGTAAAAGTATTCCTGCAAAAAAAAGAAAAGAAAAAAAGGCTGTTGATAGTTTGGTATTTACTGATAAGGACAGAAAGGAGAAAATGCAGCTGCATCTTTAGCTTTTACTATTTTACAGCAAGAGCCCAAACAGATGAGACGGAGACATTTAGAAACAAAGTCAGAGTGAGAGATAAGGCTGAGATGGTTTGGACATGTGCAGAGAAGGTATGGTGGATATTTTGGCAAAAAAAATAATGACTAGGGAGCTGCAGGGCAGGATTAAAAACACAGAGAGGATTTATGGATGCAGTGAAGGAGGTGACAGGGGAGGATGCTAGGGATAGGGTGAGATAGAGGTACATGATCCTCTCTGGTGCCCCCTAAAAGGAGCTGAAGATGAAGAAGCAGTAAACACTTGCAGTACAGATCTTTTTTTTTCCTACTATAACTGAGCTTTTTCTTTCTATTTTGTACAGAATCTTATTCTATTTTGTTGGTACTTTATTCTATTGTATATAGTATCTCGTTCTTGTTGTATAGTATGTTATTCTATTTTATCTTCTCCTATTCTATTGAGTTTTTCTTAACTTTTACTGCTCTTGAACTTGTACTTTCTGTCGTGACCAAAAAATTCCCACGTGTGGGACTAATAAAGGTTTATCTTATCTCTTATCTTAAACAACTTGGAGCTCCCTAACCACCGATTACACACCCTCGTTACTGTGTTACTAATCACGTTCATTAAAGCTCTGTGCCTTCATAATGTCATTAGTAACACATGCTGGATAACAGCCAAAAATCCAATCCACTGTTACAACTTTTGCTGCTTATTTCATCTTCTTCTTCACTGCCATCTAGTCACTTCAGTTTGACCTGGCTTTCCCTGTCAGCTCTCACCGTTTCCGGTTGGTTCTCAAAGATCTCCCTGGCCTCCTCCTTGTTGCACAGCTCCTCGATGCATTCCCTTTCCAGGTTGCCCTTCTTGCTCTCCTCAAACATTGAGTTGGCCCTCCTGTGCCTGCTCAGGAACTGCGAGGCTGTGCTCTGGCTCAAGACTATGGGAGACACAAACACTTATGTGTACAGCGCATGCATGTAGCACATCTTTTAACTGTCAGCTCTGTTTTGAGTCCAACAAACCTATTGCTGGTTAATATAAACACCTGTAACAACATTACAATAAAAATAAATGACTGATGCCCGTAGGAATTAAAGCCTCCTCTGTCATGACAGCTCTCCCGAGGCTTCTGCCTAAATGGATGAAGAGGGCAGCTTAATTACTTTTAGATGAATTGGCCCGAAAAGAGGTAGGGAGTGTTATTGCGAAACCGCCAGTTCTCAGAAATGACCCCTAGTTGCTGTAACAAGCACTTCACGTTGTTTTCCAAGCATTGTTTCATGGTGAACAACGGAGCCATGTGACCCTCACATATGCTAAAAGTGATTACAAAAAATATTGAAGTCCTGAAACGGTTCCCAGCTGGTCTCATCCAGTCTGTGAACTGCTCTCTTCAAACTGGGACACTCTGACTAAACACTACAGTCCAGCTCAACACGTAAAACCGCAAAACCTCAAGCATACTTACACCGATAAGCATCGACCAGCGTCACCAGTAACACGAGACAAGCCAGGGGTTCCCCAAGAGCACGCTTCTTTCTCCACATAGTCGAGCCGTTCCTCCTGCTAGGCCACGGTTTGGCTGCGAGTAGAGACTGGCTGAGCGGCAGGTCCGTTTGGGAAAAAAACTTTATTCTTCCCGAAAGTGTTTTTCGTCGGGTGAGATGGGGGGAGCACAGGCAGCTGCCAGCAGAGCGGGACACGGAGGGGTTGTGTGTGTGTGTGTGTGTGTGTGTGGAGTATGAGGAGAGGGGAGGCAGCTAGGGAACGCTGCACGCACGCTCACGCGCTCTGTGCCGTTATTTCTTTTTCCACCGAGCGTGCGCGTGCGGCTCGGCTCAGGCTGAACTCATGCAGAAAATAGGTTTATTAAAGGAGGCCCGGGACACACTGTGTAGGTAAATAACCACAAAAATCTGTGCTGAACAGGCTGCTCTAGTATCAGGAATAGTTATAATACTTTTAATTATTGTTAAAGTCCAAATTATCATTATTATTACCCCCCCCCCCCCGTGCGCACACACACGTCAATACCGAAAAAAGACCAGAAAAAATTGGCGCAAATGTCTGGCCGTTGCTAAGCATCCAAGCAAAGATGGCACTGCCAAAGTACTTTCAATGTTTTTTACTTATTGTTATATTATTTCACTATATAGTATAGCAGCAGTTATAATAGTAATAATAATCATCATCGTGTAAACCTCGTTATGTATTTATTTTTTTGTCATATTTAATTTGTGTAGATTAGAATATGTAGTAGATAAAAAAAAAAAGCTGTATATTAGGTTTCACATACATTTCTTTATTGCCACTTACCTCACTTTATAATGCCATGTGTAACATTTAAATGATCTGTTATGGCATCGTGTGAAAGGTTCCTACTTCGTGTTTAAGGTGGGCCTTTTTTGGAGTGTAATGTGCTCTGAGTAATAATGATAATATTAACGTCTTTATCAGTGTGATGCTACAAGATTGGCATACTTAGGCAGGGCAATTCTAACAAAACATTATAAATCTGCTAATGTGAGTTTGTACAGTAGACTTTACTGATAAGTAATAAATGACACAGACACCAGATTTGCATTAATAATTGTTTCATTTGGTTACTCGGGGGAAAACACATCACATTTTCACCATTCATTCAATTGTTTTATGTACACAAATAACAGGCTTATTTTAATACTTTTAAAATATTTGTACAAAATACACTGTTCTCCCTTTTATAATATGTGTTTATCTGAAGAGGCATCTGACTGCAAAACATCAGCAGATGTGCATTGTTAATTTGTGATCACTTGACAGGCTTATCGAGGGCTTGTTAATATTATTGCATGCTGAAACACCGTTATTGCATAATTCATTCCTTTTATGGGTATCGGGGTTGGAGGAGTCATACCCACACCAACTTTGCTGGGAATTCTGGGAAGGTTTGAATGAAAGTTATAATAAATATGAGTTTCATAAACCTGAGGAGAGTTAGTAACCTGTAGGGGGAGGAAAACCTGAAAGAGGTTAAACCCAGGCTGCTCTCTTAATATTTTTTTACTGTTCATAAGAAATCTGGGGAGAATAGATTGGCAAAATCTTCTTGAAAAGAAACAGTGATTGTATATGAGAGGAAAGAGGGGATACGCTACGTCAGGCCAAGAGTGAAGTAACAGTGTCTTCAGTATAATTACAGGCAGTGATCTGCCTTTCCTGACCTGTAACACTGTTTGATCAATTGGCAACACAACCCATCATGTCAGTCACATGTGTCCACACTAACAAAAACAAGCACACACCCACATAACAGACACACACACACACCTCATCCAGCTCAGATACACAGGAAAATTTCCATATGACAAGATAGAAAACAGAGTCAAATTGTTGAGAACCTTCCTTATTTGACCCACCCAAAAAACAAAAACATATAATTGGATTAGTTGCTCAGCTGTTTTACAAACAGTACAGTTGTTGTTGTTTTTTTATTATATTTATATATATATTTCAAAAAGGAACTTTAGAAAAGTGATAACTGGCACTGTTTGGGATCCTGTGACCATGGGGGCGAACACCCGCGAGGCTACATAAGCACATACTTGGATTCGGAAAATACAAAAGTCGTGGTTTGTAGTCGCTTGCAGAGGCTGCTGTCTACACTTCACATGCACTGTCGGAGTGAAAAACAAAAAATGCGTCCGCCTTTGCAAAAGCGTGGGACAACACAACACAGCTGGCTAGCAACAATAAATCCTGTACCTTCAATAGATTGTGAGGCGCTTCACAGCAGGTAGCTTTTCAGTGGAATGCATATAAATAAGAGTTCAAACGACAAGGTACGGAGGGAGTGGGAGGCTAACTCACAGAAACAAAAGAACCACATTATTATTAGGTAACCAGCGGGGCAACACAATCAGTCACACTCTATCAATTTCACAATTACAAACTAAGACAGGTTAAAACGTTAGTTTGTGTAATAATTAGAAGTGTATCTGAAAATAAAACATCCCTGTTAATGATCTCATTTGTGATAGCTGAAGGGGGTACACTGGCTTTTACTTATTTTCCTGCTTACACAGGAGTGAAACAGGCCTCTAGTGTCAAGCTGTGGGGCCTTAGCCCAGCGCTGGGTGTCGGGGAAAAGTGTCTTTCCGTTTCATCATTAAAGCTGCTTTTCTGACATTAATTATATTTATCCACCATAAATGGACAGTGAGTGATGAAAATTGTGTCTTATGACACAAAACAGCTGCTCTGCTGTAGTTATTAAAGCCAGTTTTGTACTGGACTACACTGTACTCTGCGTTCTCTAATATTCTGTCTCCCATTCTGTTTGTATCAGTATAACATAGTCCACCACACTGTACAGCTGTACCTGAAATAGGACTTGTTCTGTCACGTGCACATTTTCTGCATCTAAAGAAACTGGTTTTGAATAATGTAATTTACCCATGATTACAGCATAACCTGTGCAAGGGGAGGGGGAAATGCCAACCTGGGTACTGGTTACACTGGAGCATGACGACCAACCAAAACAGACCAAAGCTTTAAAAACAAAACGTGGAAAACTCTTTTAAAAGAGTTTAAAAATGTGGGCTATAACTGTGTGTGGAGAGATTTTCGGTAGCTTAAATGAAGTCGCTTGGACTGTGAATGGGCCCGACGATCCCTTTGTTTGTTTTTTTGTGGCTCTCCCTGAACTTGTATCCCGAAGACGCTGGGGGGAGAAGCTTGAAAGTGAAAGGTACACAGGTATAACATCACCCGCAGAGGGGATAAGCTGCAGTCATTCCTTCTCGTCTGGAGCTTCGTCCGTCAGACGGCAAATGAAAGGTAACAATTTCAACAACATTTAAAATAACCGCACACAAATCAAAGAGGTAAAAGTCGCTTTCTGAAAAGTGTGCTGTGAGGCTTGTTCGTCCGAAGATTTGGAGGCGATTAAAGTGCGTGCTGGTCACTGTCAGAACTGTCCAGTGAAAACCTTTGTTCTCTCATCACGTCATGTAAAGGAGACGGTTACCTCTTCACTCATATCCCTCCTTTCCTCCACAAGTGCTCCTCTTTTTTCTCCTCTCTCTCTTCTAAAAGTGAGGCCTGTTTGTCCGAATGTGGAGCGATGCACTTTGAGAAACTGCAGGTAGGTCCATATACGCGGCTCTTGGAGTTTGGCAACAAGTCGTAAAGTTGTCATTTTCTCAAAACAGGTTCAGATCGGGGTGAAAGGTTGCTTTGCTTCCACAAGCGTCTTAAGGAAGTTATTTTAGACAAGAGAAATGCTTTAAAACTCAATACCAGACACAGAGCTCAGTTTCGTTGGATTTTTCTGCAGTAGAGAAAAATATGCTGGTTTTGTCCATCACAGAAACCGGATCCAGGGCTGTGGCTAGATGGAGTAGGTGGAGCTCTCAGACTGCTGGCGGATGTAGCACTGGAAACTCTTGTCTCCAATCGGATGCTCCCTGAGGACAAAGAAAAGGGGGAAAAAAAAGTGACTGCAGTGTTCTGAACTAGCGCCTCCACTTTGTTAAAGATATAATAAATGCATTCATCTATAAATTAACCTCCTAATACAACACAAGCAGTGCACGTACTGGCTGCCTATCTTTGTCTTCTTGAACTTGTCGCGTTTGTACTTGGTGTGCTGCTGTTCCAGCGTCTGCACGGCTGAAATGATCTGCTTCAGGGTTTTGTAGGTCTCCTGGGGGTCGTCTATGACGAAGGTGGAGTACTCCTCCTGCTCGGGGCCGTCATATACCGACTTACTGCCGCAGGCCTCTGCAGAGGGAAACAGAATGAGAGACGGAAATGTGAAAAAACACAAATGTGGGAAGTTTGAAAAGAAAAAAAAACATGCGCTTGGCATCTAACCTTGCATCTTTATCAGTTTGGTCATGTATGTGCTGAACAGAGAGTAAATTCTCTCGGTCTCTCTGTCACCATCTACGTCCAGCTGGATGTTTGCCGGGAGGCCGCTGAAAAAAACAAAGCGCGCATGGAATGAGAGAGAGCGGAAACAAAGCACAGGAATGTGAAGCTGCGCAGATGTTAACAACTTTATGTACCCGGTGCAGGGCGTACACCCGGGAGCCGTGTCTGCTGAGAGCTTGCAGCACAGCCAGTGGCCGTTGAGGTAGGCTGAAGGGTGGTAAGTGCTCAGGCGTTTGCGGTTGCACTGGCTGACTTTGGTCAGGATGTCGATCCAGTCGCGCGCCTCTACGCAGTTATTGGCCTGGATGTAGAGCGCCCGCTCTGGCTGAATGACCTGGAACATCTGAAGGAGGAGTGTGGGAAGAAAAGAGTGCAAGTTAGGTAAGAAAGTAAACACTTGTAGGAGAGATTTGGGCCCAAATGCTCAAACCCTCAAGTATTTCACAAGGGCTCACACGGGGGTCCTTACATTTTTCATTTTGAAAGACTCCTCCTCCAGCCGCTCTACAGCCAGAATGTTCTCTATGGGAATGCTGCAAAGAGCTCCCTCACCTGGTGGGAACAGAAACAACATCAGACATGGAACTGTTGAGGTAATAACAAACTGGATTGTTATGACTGTCATTGAGATGCGTGGTATGGTGTAAATACACATTTTATTTGACCTGTTCCGTCCAGCTTCTTTTCTTGTTAGGCTTTCTGCTTTGTGGCAAATTGTCGTGATTGAAAGTATCACTGGTAAGGAGTTGTACTATTTTCATATGGACTTTTTAAAAAAAAAACTTGTTTTACTCGTATTGTAGGTTTTTAATCTAACAGTTAAAACAGACAATTGGCTACCATTTCTAAGATGTTTAATTTGTTACACTTTACACCCATGCAGATTGTTGAGATCAGTTTTAACATCAATTATAAGCTTGTGACTTCTCTTTGTAATGCAATCCATTATTATTATTATTATTAGGTAGGATGATGTTTGAGCAGCTCCCAGAAGATAATTTTAAGCTATATTTCCAAATCTCTATCTCTATTTTTATGGCCTTATAGCAGAATTTGAAAACTGCTCATGTATGTGTGTTCAGTAACCTAATATCCTCCACATATGTTGGATGATGAGTATGCAGATTCTGTCCCATGTCCCCACCCTCCTGATGATACACAATCAATCGGGTGAGTAAACAACGTTACTGGGATCACGAGCAGATCACGAGAGCGCACCTTTCGTTCTGTGGTAGGTGAATTCGTGGTTGGTGAGACGAAACCATCTCTTCTTGAAGTTTTTCATTCCAAACCGATTTCTCCCCTGGGCTCTCTTTATCATGAACCTGTACAAAAATGGGAAAGAAAAATACGAGATGAGCATTTTTATTTCTCCACGCCGGAGAGTGTGCTACCTAAATGTGTAAGACAAAAAGCTATTTGTAAATGCCATTTTATTCACTTAAAAGGGATCGGCTGCAGTCCTCTATTAATCATTCCAGTTACATGCTGGCAGTTATTTGAATTAACTGCTGCTGTACATGTTTTTTGTTTTTTTTTTTAAGTACAGTACAGCTCTCATAGATCATGAGCCTATGAGTCAAAAAATGAGATGGGTCAGCAGATTAAAGGTACCAGTGTTTTTGCATATTTTACCCCAGTACCAACAAATTGTGCATAAATCACTGACTAAAACAGGATTCTAGTGATTTATTTCCAGCCTTCCAGATAGCCACTGATTTCTCTTTATTCCATTTCATTATGAAAATATACACGCTAGAGATGAAATGCTAGAAAAATGATGCATGACATTATCAGCACTCATTTTTTAGGGAATAAGCCAGTCAATTTCTTAGTTGTTCAAAAGTTATTGTATTTTTTTAAGTTTTGTAAAACCGTGTTTACATGTCACTCTCTTTTGCGCCTTAATGCCATCAATATGATGTAAATATCCAATATAATGGATTAGATATATTCAAGGATGTATTCTGATTTCTATAAACTGACACTCACATTCAATTAAAGGAACCAGTGGTTGCCTGTTGCTTGAAATCACTGTATTAAAATGTTTCTAATGTTTTGTGAAAGACACAATTCATTGTTAAAACATGTAAAACCACTGGTATGCTCCTTTTAAGGATTGTAAACAGCAGAAGGTTTTCATTTTTGCGTTTTAGGGGCCAAAGGTCATGTGAAATACAAAAGCACCAACACTTTCCCACAACACAATTTGAACTCTTTACTACAGAGTGAAGAACATGCTGGTCTCACACCTGCTGCAAGCTGTGTTGGAAACTCAGTTGTGTTTAGTAGCGATATGGTCACAGTCTAGAGTAAGGACATAAAGGGTCAGGATGGGGGCAGATATGTGATCCAAGAAATGCTCACACAGTAGTCCACCTGACATGTCTGTCATGTGGAGTCAAAACCCCTTCGTCATCAACAGCTCACATTTTAAGTCAGTCTTTACTATTTACTTGCCATCTTATTCATCATCTTGCCATTTATTAGTCAGCTAATACATTTACCAGTTATTGGTCACTATGTCTAGTAATGAATTTTAGCTGTTCATTGTGTTTAACAAGAAACTGTGTTTACTTATTTGCACTGTTAGCAAACAATTAAGTTACATCTAGCTATTTTGACTGTAAATTCATACTTTTAGTTAACAATTTCAACAACTAACCATATTTTTAGTTAATAATTTCTAACTATTTGGTCATAATTTAAGCTAACACCCAATTTAATAGCTGTTCATTATGTTTAGTGACCAATATTATCTTTTTGTTTCATGTTTATCCATACCATTAGCTAACAATTAATTTTTATTGAGCTAATTTTATAAAGTTATTGTAATTTTAAATCCGATTTTAATTAACACTTCATCATTTAGAAAGTATTTTAATGAATCATTTTAGTCAAAATTTAACCATGACTCTATTTAACAGCTATTTAGTTTAGTACCAGTGTTTACCAAAAGCTTTCCTTGTTAATCTGTACCATTAGCTAACAATTAGCTGACAACATTAGCTTACATATTAGCTTATTAACATTAGCTGACAACTAACTTTTGATGAGCTAACTTAACTATAAATCAAATTTTTAGCTAACAATTTAAATTGCTAACCACATTTTTAACAACTGACTTGACTACCTTTTTAGTCATATTTTAGCTATCCCTCCATTCAACAGCTATTGATTATATTTAGTGACCAATTTTTTGAAACTTTGCCTTTTTATCTGTAATGTTAAGTCAGAGTCTTACTCAGTTGTAGCTCGCTATTTTAACTGTAAATGCATATGTAAAGCTAATAATTAAAATTGCTTAATCTTAATTTCGTCATATCCAAAGTTTCATCATTTTATAGCAGTATAGCATTTGCCAATTTATACTTTTTGCAATTATTTTAGCTAGCTATTTCCACTTTTGACAATTACTTTGAATTACTTTTACTATTTTACTATAAACTTTTAACTAAATGAAACATAAAATGTAATTTTTGTTTTGTTTGTGTTTTAACTTTAATAAAATATACCCTCTCGTGACATACTCTACCCTTGGTTAACAATCACTGCAGTAACCCACCCCTGCGGTCACACTAAGCATGTCTGGCATTTGGAGGAACAACAAATTAAGGCCATCAACACTGGTTACACTTCATAAGTAAGCAGGCTTAAAGGTGTACACTTTACTTTATACCATTACAGCCAGTGTATTCGTCGGTCTACTGCCATGTAAATGCAGAAAGATTAAAATCCAGAGCAGATAATAAGAGTTTCAGATAGTACAACATGACAGACCACTTGTATACAGGTCAGATATAAAGTAAAGTGCAGTAGCATCTACCACAGCGCATGATGTTGGTGGGAGAAAAAAAAAATACCCGGCTTGATTTAGGTGGGGACACAGTGCACAAACAGTAGGGGGGTCTCAAGGGGCAAAGCCTTTATATAGAGAATCTCTTACCTGCCCTTCGTGCCTTTTGACCCCTTCCCATCAACCCTCTTTATAGTGAGTTTTACACTCCTACGCACAGTTGCAGAAACAAAAGAGGGTGGGGATGCTGGTGAGTGAATTGCTGGCACAACTAAAGTCAAATGGAAACTCTCCTCCTCTTTAATGCCTCATTAGAAACATCAGAACAGCCAACGTGTCAGTACAAAAGAATCTGTTTACTACGTCAGATGGAGCTTTTCTGGAAATGTTTACTTTAAGGAGTAAAGTAAAGGCTGAATCTGCTTCACTGTAACGCAAAGGTCTAGTCTGACAGTCAGATTAGGTTAGTTTTGCATAAAGACGGGAAATGGGGGATCAGACTTATTGGCTGCACATCCATGATGTGATCTCACGTTCCACCACACCCCAAAGATGGATTGAGATCCAGGGAGGGTGGAGGGCATTTTAATATAGTTTAATACAGTGAACCCATTGTCATGTTCAAGAAACTAATCATGATTTGAGCTTCATTACATGGTCAAATATAGGCAGCAGCCTCCAGCAGTCATCAGAAGATGGTCAGATCAATGTTTGATGTATTGTGTGTTTAGAGACGCTCTTCTGCATGCCTTGATATTGCCGTTCTATTGGCTCAAATTAGCTCTTGATTAGATATTTGCTTTAATGGACAGTTAAACTGGTATACCTAATAAAGTGGCCACTGTGGATATGACTACCTATCTAATGAAGAAGAAGCTCGGAGGAGAAGTATTGGAGCTGTTTATAGTCTGCACCATAAAAAGTTTAAGAAAGCAGGCTCCTTACCCCTCTTTGAGCATGATTGGCGTCTCAATGCTCTTTTGATCCCATTTTCCAGACGTGGAGATCAGATCCAAGAACTGTGGAGGTTAAGCGTAAGAAGGCCATCAATCAAAACGTTTATTGCTGTGGTAAAAGTCTGGGTCGGGCTCATGTGCCATCTCAGTTTTTTTATATCTGTAAAATGAATGCTTTCACATCCTTTTATTCACTCATTTATTATCTGTTCATCTGTGTTTATTCTACTTGTGACACGCAAGACTAAAATACTATTTGATCGTGTGTGTGCTGACGGGCAGAAATTCACTGAATGCAAGAAAGTGAAAGAAAATCAAAGATCAAACACTCACATTCTTCACAGCGTCTGCATATTTCTGCTCGTTGAAGTAGTCGTAAAAAGCAGCCATGTAAGACTCTTTGAAATTGGCCTTGAAGGACACAAAAAAAGTATGTAAAGAGACAAGAGGTCAGCATTTTTGAATGCTTAGACTGAAATACAAAGGAAGTCCAGCTCAGAGACAGGAACGAAAACAGAAAAACTGCACGCTGAGCTGAGAAACTCACAGATTTTGACTTGGCAAGACTCCCCAGGGTCTGGATCGTCTTAGATATGAGGGTGAGGGTTCTTGAAGTGGCAGGGTCCTGAGGGCAGGAAAGGACGAATAAAATTAAATTCTCAAGCCGGACCAGAGCACAAAAAAGTAAAGCAGGAATGTTTAAACTTGGTTAGCTCTGAATCATGAAATAATTGCCAAAAAAATGTATTTTGTTGATTATTATACTTTTATTACATAAAAAAAATTGAATAATAATTGCTAAATCTGGCTTATAAATATAAATAAATATGGCAAATAATAAATCTGTCAGCACAAATAAAAGTGTAAAGCTCCAGAAAAAGTTCTGGTATCTCACTGCAAACTTTTCTGTGTTTTAATTGTTATTGTTTATCTACAACTTAGTTATTTTTGTGTACTATAAAGGCAGTGGTGGAGGTCTTTATCAGTAGGAAAGGCTGTAAAAAACTATAAAAAAAAAACACAGTTAAAGGTCCAAATCCATGCCTTCCTTCACATTTTCCAAAGCCGTCCAGTGGGTCAGACTGGGGTCTTTGCTGGACCGATTCTGGCCCCCAGGCCTTATTTTTGACACCCCTGCACTAGGTGTTAAAGGGTCAACCATCAAACTCACCGGATGGTGCGGTCGTAAATGGAACAGGTTTGGAGATAGGATGGCTGGAGCGAAAAAACGCAGGAAAATGAAACTGCTCACTGCTGTGTATCGGACGTCTTGGTCAACTAGAGAGAAGAAAACAGAAAGTTTTGATTAGACCTGTTCCAAAAGTCCACAACTTCACAAAAACAGGACTGATACAGGTTATCCACACAAAGAAAACATGTAAAAGCTTCTTTGTTCTGAATGAATGCCGTGCCATGTAATGGCCAACAGGAGGCAGCACAGTATAAGAGACACAGTTCATAATGTGTTACAGATGACCTTAAGGGTTGTAAAGGAGGTTTAAGTGTTTAGCAGAGCATAAAAAGCCTTTCTGTGTCCTTGGACATCTTGCACATCCTTTACCATCCTTTATTTCCTGTTTCATATTAGCAGCTTTTTTCATCCCCCACTAAGCCATTCATGCTCCAGGTTACCTTGGAAACGAGTGGCAGCAGACTCTCGCAGAGAGAAGAAGATATCACACATGACGGTGGGACAGCGAACACCAGAGGTTGTGATAACGTTGAAGATGCGGTCTACATAGTGACGAAGGTTTTCCTGAGGTGTGAAGGGCAAGAGTCAGAAAACACGCACCGGCACAAACTAACAGACTTCTTTGGTTTCTCCTTCTTACCCTGTTCGTCTCCAGGTTTTCTGACTCTTTGAGCTTGACGGGGTCGATTTCACAGGGCTTGTGTTCAGTGCAGATCTGCGGTGAGTTAGAAAAGCGTGCGATTATTATTTCATGAGAGATTTTTCAAACGTAACTCGGGGAAATGAAAAACGTGTTGACATCAAAGTGTCACACCTCATCTATAATTGGCTTGAGCGTCACTTGGAGATAGTGCATTCCTGCCAGCTTCATGGTCTCATCGATGCACTTAGAAGTCAGCGAGTTTCCCCTGAAAATGGTGTTTGGATCCCTGCGAAAACAACAAAAAAGTGAGAATTTGGAGTGAAAACAAACAAATACCGGTCTAAAAGTTGTAATGAGTCACTCACTGTGTGCGGTTAATTTCAGCATGAGCAATGGCGCTGATGAAAGGCACTATTTTGCCGTAATGAAGAAAGAGACGCACGAGAGGGATGGCGGCTTCTTGCTTCTCTCGACACACCTCCCCGAGAGTATGAGCTGTGGACGCTGAGACGGGCTGGACACAGAGGAGGGGGGGTTGAGAAACGGCGGTTAGCGGCACGAGTAACAGCACTTGAGTGGGGGGGAGGGGTTAGCAGAGCAGGTGCAGGTGCACACACCTCGACATTAGCAGAGTGCAGCAGCAGATCTCTGAGCGGAGTGTAGTGTTCGGAGGGGAAGACATGGTCCTCGGTGTAAACGATGTTCAGACGCAGAGAGCCGAGATCATCAACCTTCACAGACTTCCCCCCGTTCTCCCTGGGCTGCAGAAAGTACCTGCACAGGAAAAAGTGTCGTTTTATAACATCTTTAAAACTAGACTGGATTAAAAACGGACAGTTGTAACATGCAATCCTAAAGCGAGGACTGGGTGGAATATGTGCCCTGTTTTTTTCTCACCATGCGTCGTGTACTCCGGCCTGACCCAGGACCCGCAGGGGCACACGCACACCTCCCAGAAACTCATCCCCAAACTTCAGATTGCTGGCGTTCCACAGGTCCACCCTGAACACAAAGAGCACCACAAGAGGCTTGACGCCACGCCAAGTTCAGCGCTGATCCCGGCACAGATAAGACAGCAAACTGACTCACCTCAGCGCCAGTTTGTCAACATCCTCCTCTTCAACGTCAAACTGCCGCTTTGTGTAGCTCAACGGCCGCGTCACCTAGAAATGGAGAAAGTTTCAATTTGTTTACATCCTATTTAAAAAAAAAAAAAAGATCTTAAATCATTTTGGGTGTAAAAGAGGATCTCACTCACGCTGGTTTGGGGCAGTAAGAAAAGACATTTTGAAAAAAATCTGATCACATGACAGAAATATGATGGATGGGCTATGTTAGAGTGAGGGGGGAGGTGCTGCCAGCTGAAAGCATGACAGGCAATGCACAGTTGTGTTCATGTGGTGGTTAGGAATAAATAGGACGTTCTTGTCGGCTAGAAATCAATGGGCCAGATTGTTTGGTTTGTCTGAATCAATCACAGTCTTGTCCTGCTGTCTGCTGGTGCTGCAACGAGGAGGCCCCGGCAGAGTAAGTTCCTCAGCGAGAAGGAGGAGCAAACACAAAAATGTCAGAGTGAGCGAGGGTTAACGGGGCCAGTGTGATAGGGGGTGTATGAAAAATATCTTTACATATAAGCTCATGCAAAGAGAGTGTTGTTTTTCCAAAGAACATTTTTCTAGTTTGTTCACATGTAACGTTGCTAAGCTGTGCTGCCATGTTTTTTTCTCTCTAAAAAAGCTTTTTTCCTCTTGGATCATTGCAACGCTCTGACCTTGGGGTGAATTTGCTGGGACATCCACTCTTATAAAGATCGTGGAATTGTGCAAACATAGATTTTCCAGAAAGGCAAACAGCTAAAACTTCTGCTTTTAAAGAGGTGATCACACTTGCTGATGATCAGTTAATTGAGTGGATTTAATTAACGGCACCTTGATGATACTGACCGAGAAGTAAGGTTGTACTTAGTCTTTCACAGGAGTGCACGAAATCCCGTGAAAACTTTCTGTTTCACATGACTGTAGCTTGTTGATACTAATTATACATTAGCTTGTTAGCATTTGTTTATTAGCCACGCTTGTTTTTGTAAAAGTTACAATGTCTTCTTTATTTCTCCAATTATTTATCTTATGCCTCCCCTCAGTTCCTGTCTTTTTAATGCCTCGCTGCCTGAAAGCCCACTTTGGAAGCAAATCTGCTCCTAAAGTTCCAGCAAACATGCCCGAGTGAGCTAACAGGATATTATGTCAAAAACAGATAGCAAACACCTGGCATTGCCACACTGCCCCAAAGCCTTGGAGTCAATAGCTATGAGGGCTCTACGTAGTTATGCTCTTCATACAGACCACAATTTACTATCTTAGATTCTAAAAATCAATCATTCAGCTCGTGTTTAATGTATGTGAAGCCTGTGCAAATACCACTGCCCATTCAGTGGGAGGAACATATGAGGTTCGAGGTTTTTGCATCCTAAACTCACTAGCCATGAAAACCTCTAACTTGATACAAAAATGAGGTGCTGTTCACGAATAGTTTATCAGTAATTTGGGGATAACCCCTCCCCAAGTAAAACACAACAGTTTAACTCATCAATAACCTCGTTCAAGTGTAATCAAGAGAATAATAAGGTCAATGGCCTTTCAGAGGAACTGGGACTGTGAATCAGGCCACATTTGACATGAAACTGGAATATTGACAATTACACTTATTTGTATTGTTAATATATATATTTTTTCATTTCTTGAGACACTACCTCAAAATAGAAAACCTCCTCAAACTGTGGATTGTTGGTTTTTCTCTTCACCTTAGTCTTCTTGGCTTCTGACCTGAGCGGTAAAGAAAAGCAGATGGAGATAAATCATCCACGTCCATGTATATTCAAAGCTAAACATGTGATAAAGTTGTGCATGCTGACTTCTAAAATCACACTTAATTGTGTAAGATCTCACACCTTGAAGGACCTAGCAAGGACACGGCAGCGTAGGGGTCACATTGGCCGTTGACAATCGGAAGACCTTGGCACTCCAGTACTCTGCAGAAACAGACGAAGTGAACATCAGCGAACGAGCACACACACACACACAGAACTGAAAGACATTAATATGTTGTTCTTCCAACTATTACACATCATAGTCCTACAAGTTGTGTCACAATAACAGCTGTAAAAACCCAGATGTTCTTTACAATATACTAATTATTTTAAGTTCAGGTGTTCTAATCTCCAATCCTTAATAAAAGAGGAGTTGGCTCAACTGTTTCCTTCATTTAAAAATAGCAGAAAAAGAAAAAAAAAGGTGAAGGATGAAGAGATCGCCAAATACCAATGGTAAAACAAAACCGTCTGAATATACTCCCGGAGGACTCTTAAAGCCCCATTACACTTTACATAATCAGTTAATGATATTACTCGTAATAGGGTCATGAGTACTGTCAAGATCACTGAGAGCTGACACCCAATCTCACAGCCCTGCACAGCCAGTAAGAGCTTCAGACCTCTAGTCAACCCGCCTATAGGATAAGAACAAAAAAGAAGCTATTATCGACACACAGAAACAATTGCTATTGTGCACATAGCATCCGACCACATATGCAAGTTTCTGTGGAGGTAAACAAAAAAAGACTCAATACAACTCAAAATTCATTTAAGAATCAATTTTTTTCTAGTTTGAAGACATTAAAGAAATTTACCTGAATACACCTGCATATACTTTTTGAGATAATTGGTGACATCTGAAGCCTTTGTGAGAATTTAAGGATGTTTTTCCTGCTGGTCAGGCTAAATACAGTTTAACCCATGATTAATGTCTTTAAATCACTCCTGTGCCTTTCCTGGAGAAAATGTCCATTCAGCTTTACCCACGGACTATTTAACAACAGACAATGTGTCACCACTTCCTGTCATTGTGCAAAGAAAAAGAGAGGCCAACACATCTCAGAAATGGGTGCTGACATCTTGGGCTGGTGATGTCATTTGAAACAAGAGTTTTCTCGGCATACACGTTCCCTGTAGACTTGTTTTGCTCTTAGCTTGGTCTGCACCAGCGCAAAGTGGCGACTTCAGGTCCACCTGTCAAGAATGTGTGGCTTTACCAAGTTGAAAAAAAATCCCTCAACATCTTAAAATAATACAAAACCAATACATGAATAAAACTATTCTTTTTTTTTAATTCGAATCATTGCCATCATTCTGTGTGAACGTTTCATTTAGAAAAATAGTTTGAATGCCAGCAGCTGGCACACAGTGACCATCGAGGCATTCTGGGACAAATCCCCCACCGGGCTGTGCTGAGAAACACATGAAAAAAAAAGATGTAAGAAAGTAATTCCCTCTGAGCTGTTTGTCAAGTGCCTGTGCCAGTTTTAAATCCAGCGCCATTCAGCAACTACAGTCACGACTCAAGCGTCACTTGTGAGAAGTTACAGGAAAATAAGATCACGTTAAAACCATCAAAACTGTATCTTTAGAAAAAAAGACAAAGATTTAGTTTAAGGGAGAAAACTAAACACAGGAAGGCTTTTGGTCCATAAGTGACACCCAAGAATTGTGATTTTTCTAAAAAATGTGACATTTATTTCACCTCTTTCATTATAAATAAACACACTGCATTTTAAAGTAGATAATATATAGATTGTTTACACTTTATAGTATAAAAATCTATGATCGCCACATTTTATTAAGTTATTGACATCTTGCATATTCTAATTTCTCCCCTATGGTATAATGTTAGTATATTTTTCATCTTATTTGTGTGACGTAGACAGTTTATGTGCTACAAAAAGCAAGCTGTTTAAAAAGTTCCCTTTTAAAGCACTAAGAATTAAAAACTAACCGAACGCTGGCTGAGTACACTGAAAAAAAGGTCAGGACGAAGCGGTAAAATGATGTTTCAGGGTGATTCACTGTAATCTATCTATGTCTACGTGTCACCGCTGTCCTCCTACCCCATGACATCATGCTGTAAGGAGATTAGCACCCAAACAGGACACCCAGCGGGACGAATCACTTCCTGTGTGTCACCACCTGTGATGCACCACTAGTCACAACACATGATGAACCACACGGCAAATCACAGAAGCGCTGCCCGCAATTGAACAGACACACATGTATGCACACACATGTGCGTGCACACGCAGGTCCCCTAATAAGGAATAAGAAGTGGGCTGGGTTAAGCATCACTAATGCCAGAGCACTTCCTGGCCAGTAAGCTTGTTTATATAACCCCTGTTTGGCCTACAATCCTGGCCCCACGCTACCTCATCACTGCTGTGAGCTCTGGCATGCCAGACAGCGGTGGAGATCCAGACTTTTTTTTGGTTGTTTTAGTCCACATTACTCATATTAGGTTAATGTGCTTCACCGCTGCACCCATGCTTCCTGTCAAAAACAATATCACTCAAATAAAAGAGAAACTAATTACATCACAGCCCAGACAAATAGAGTGGATGTGATTATGAGTCAGTGTCTCTGATGGCTACACCACTGCGATATATGAGAGCAGGGACGTTATAAGGCACTTGTTATCTCCTGATGTTCTCCATGGTTTTACACGACCAGCTCCAATCTGCCTGTCAGTGTCTTGAGTCATCAGTTTTCTCAGCATTTTGTTTACCTGTCTGTTTCCAAACAGGGCCCACAAGGAGCCTGCATGAACTCTGATACACTGCCTCAGGGGACTCTGAGTCAGTGATATTTGCGGTTGCAAGCTGAGAGAAAAGAGAAAGAGAAATGGGAAAAAAAAATACTGAGGATGGAAATTAGAAACAAGCGAGCACTACAAAACGCTACTGATCCCTAAAGGCTCGAGGCTACATGTAGCACTACATGTAGATATTACTGAGAGGTCAGATTGAGGCAAGGAAGAGGAATGTGCAAAATCTGCAACACGGGGATAGCTCTGTTTTTGTGAGTGTGAACACGTAATAGATCTTAAAGGTGCACCCAGTCTTTTTTTTAGTATATTTAATAGAAAAGAAGAACACTGCACTTATAACTATATATTTATTAGTGTGTAATTACATGTTCAAACAGACTCATAAACTTAAGTTACCTAGGAGAAGGGCACCAGTTTGAGGAAGTCGCTATGTTGCCCCGCCATCTTGAATACAGCAGTCAAGATCGACTAGAGACTAGCTAGAGACATAAGCAGTACGCTAAAGTTGGAACAATTTGTGAAGGCAAATTTTAATTCATATTTGCACCTTTAGACTGAAGGCGTGAAGGATCATAGATATGTTTTATTACCTGAAAACGTGTCTTTTTAAAAATAAGTTTGTCCTACAAGTGGCCACCGTAGCTAGGGTTATGCACTTGAATTAAGTGGGGTAAGAAAACAGAATTTGGTTAACTGAATCTGCAATCTACTGACATCTAGTGGTGAGATTTTCCCCACTGTACCTTTAAGTCTAGCAATAACCTCTGGGACTAAGAAGTGTCAAAAACTGCAGTTCCTCTAATCGCCACTTGAGGCTGAGTCCCACATTGAAATGTCAACTCTACATTAATATACTTGTATCTCAATACTTAATAGTATGTATTAAGCATGTATTAAGATGCATTTTTATAGCCCGATATTAAAACACAAAAAAACGATTTTATTGTCTCTGTGCAAATGTTCCCCACTCATAAATACAGTGGGAATTTATTCTTATTACTCTCAAGTCTAAATATTGTTATCTAGACAGCTGTTAAGTCTTAGAGTTAAGGGCATAGTCCGTTTGACTGACAGGCAGCTTCCAGTTACTCCAGTCACGCTTGACCTCTCGGTTTGTGGTGTTGGTGCCTTTTGGAGCATTTATAATTAAATTACCTGACAAATGATATGGTTTGCGGTGTAGCTAATTATGACATGTTGTGAGGTTGGTTCTGGCTTTGCATTAATTAGCTGGTATCTGTTTCTGTGAAACAGACCTGCAGAGTGTACAGACACAGCTTACCAAACAAGCTTGTTTTTACTAGCTTATACGTCAACTCACCGACCTCTAGTTATTAAAAAAGTACACAAAATTAACATGCTGACACTGAGGCATTAAAATGCAGAGTTCAGAAACCAATGCACGATGTCATGGTGGCTATGTCTGTTTTTATATCCTACTTTCAGCTTTCAGCTCTCCCTTATTCACAAGGACTTGCCACTGTTACATTTTTACACACTATGTCCTTCCTGATACAATTCCCAAGGGATTTGTGTCCCCTAGAATCAAACTCAGGGCTATGGAGCCACTCTGTCGACTTCATATAAATTCAGACAAGATAAGAAGAGATCTTAACTCTGGGAATACTCTAAAGTAATAAGACTAAAAACTTTGAAGCCTTCTTCTTATTTTGTTTATACTTTTGCAGTAATTTTAATAAAACGTAATACAGCCTGCTGCTTCTGCTTCTTTTTTTGGGTGATAGCGGTTTCTAAATAGTTTAAACACCACTTGAATCGAGGAATTTGTTCAGTATAAATCAGCAGGCTACACACTTACTTCATAGTTGTAGTCTTAAACCCTTGGGGGGTGTGGAGTTCAATCAGAAACATATCTGACTTTGTGTTTGAGGTATTCTGCTGTAAAATGAGTACTAACATCTGCCAGCATGTCATGTTTTTCCCTTTGAGAGATGGGAAGGGGGTTTAAATTGATGTAACCATCATCTGTGTCTTTGTGATTTATGGAAACTGAAACTAGCTATGCACTCGCCTTTAAAAAAGCCCCCTGTGTGTAGCATCAAACAAAAACTACACAAGACAACAACGTGCTTAAAATGTAACTCTTAGTAAAAAAAACCCACACGGGACTCAACTCTGAAGACGTGAATGAAGCTGGGTCTCCAGTTTACAACACTTTAACTGTAAATTAATAACGGCTAAGACTTTTTTGCTTAATGGACGAGGCTCTCCCCGTCTCTGCCGTACACGTGTCTTTCTAGAGAAATCTGACTAGATGACCCGCTGCTTTCCACTCTAAGCTCCTTACCCACGATGTGCTCTGGGAACAGAGCCACGCTGGCTCGTCATCAGCCTGTACTGCTACACGCTACAAAGGCTGAAAAACCAACAAGCGCACACAGTCGTAAGCGTAATAATTCATCCATGAGCACAATTATCATTATTCATCGCTTAGGTTTACCAGTCACATGTGAATACAGTCACATTTTCAAACAACAAAAGGCCATGTACAAAAAAAAGTGTCACCGCCTGTTAGCACCATAGTGGTACAAAGAAAGATGGTATGGCAATGCGGGTAAAAAATGTACATTAAATATACGCATTTTTGCGTGTTTACGTGTTTGCGTGTATGAGTGGCCTCACCGTGTGGCCAGTTTATGGCTGATGACGCCACTGTCCGTGATGACTTCACTCAGACGAAGCTCCAGGTGCACTTTTCCCTGCATGACACAAAAACAGAGACACCTGTTATTAGCCCATTGTTTGTCCACTGAGAACACAGCATAAAATTCAGCCTGCTGCAGATTTTTACCCTGATGTGTGTACAGGAAATACAGCTGGTTTGTGTCACAAGACAAATTTCTGCTAAATCTGAAACTGAAACCGCCATGCGATCTGGTGCAAACTTGGTGTTACTCAATCTTATCTAAGGCGTGAAACAGTTTCTCAGAATAGGACCGATCCATGGAGAGGGAGTTTCATTCAACACACACAGAAATACGGAGTAATTTATCTCTAATAAATCCCCACACAAAACAAAAACACACAATCATGAACAAGTGGAATTCCTTCAGTAACAGAGACACTGTGAAAATAGCTGAGCCTGAACATCATGCTGAAGTTATTCTTCCTCTGAAGTGATTGGATTAATGACATGATGACAGTGCAGCGATGCAGCTGTCTAGAAAAACTCCATTAATTAACAGCATCAGTATGCAAACCTACAGGCGTTGGCTCTTTCTGCGCGATTCAAGCTGAGAGAACAAACACACGCACACTTTACACACACATGTGCACACAGGCAAAACAATGTGTCCTCTATTGAAAAGAGAAGAGAGACACTCTATCTTCCTACTTCATCTGATCCATCACATTCACTTTTCTCTCTCTTGTCTCGTTCTCTCACACATCCTTCCTCTCCCCGGCTCCTCGCATGAATGTCTCTCTGTTTCAGACCCCTGCTCTAGGGCTACACACACCCATCTGTCTGCAGATGTTACTGTTCACTGTTCACTGTGTCTCACACTCTGTGTGTGCATGTGTGTGGGTGAGTGACACTGCTGAATAGTGAATAGTAGAGAATACTGCACATGTAATAAATAAGTATGGTGGACAAGTGCTATAAAATGAAATCTGTACATATCATAACAACAAGGTAAAGACCCTACAATATTAAAACGAAAGAAACCCCAACAATCACACAACCCCTCTGCGAGCAAGCCCTTGGTAAATGTGGGAAGGAAAAACTCCCTTTTAACAGGAAGTAACCTCCAGCAGAACCAAGCTCAAAGAGGGGCAGTCATCTGCCGCGACTGGCTGTGAGCGAGGGGAAAGAGGACAAAGCAACTGACAGACACATAAGTGGTAACAGAGACTGCAAACAGTGCTACACTGAACATTAAAACGACTCTTTCACCCAGCGCTGTCCTTTAATCTTCCCGCAAACACTTCTTTTATCTTTGTCATACAAGATGAGTCAATGAAAACAAAAACCTGCAGTCCAAACATAAGCTCTCACATCTGTCAATCAGCTGACATTTAGCCATTAATTTCATTCATTCATGGCAAATAGAGAGCATAGAGTAATATTATAAAAGCTGCACGTTAACTCTTACAGGTGAACAAATGTTTTTTATGTAGACACAGAGACACAGGTGACTTTGACCCTCCAGTCTCAAATGTTTCAGGTGCACACACAGTCTGTTTGTTTGGGTTCTGCCCCAATTCAGACACGAACACACAGATGCACTACATCTATACATGGTGGAGGGAAGGTGTAATATTTAAAATGTTTTGATATGAGTACATTTAAAACACTTGTATTTCCGTACCAAAACAGTGCTGTTTAGTACCTTACCTTCAGGAGTATGATTTTTGAGCAGGGCCCTTTTCCCTTAAACAAAAGAGCTTATTAAAAGAGGATTTACTGTATGAATAAGTAAAGTGACACAAGTTCTTAATATTAGGTACCCTAATTAATATTAGATTAAGGACAGACCTAAGCTAGTGTTTGCCACTATAGCTCACAGGCAACCCATGTATCAAAAACTAGTGTCTGCTAATGTTGGCTAAAGGCAGCTAATATTAGCTGAAGCGTCACTATAGCTCACCCGGTTGATCAGGTGACCCATGTACTGAAGGCTAATGTTTGAAAATGTCAGCTAATGTTAAAAAACTTCAGCTAGTGTTAGATAAAGTTAGCTACCATTAGCTGGGGCACTACTATAGCTATCAACACATAAAATGAAGACTGGTAAGTAATGTAAGTTCATGTTTGCTAAGTTTAGCTTGAGGTATTGTTAGCGAAAGTTAGCTAACATTAGCTGGGGTACCACTGTGGCGCACCTGGTTGAGAAGGTGACCTTAGCCTAGTATTCAGTATTGAAGGCTAGTGCTTAAGTACTAGCTAATGTCAGCTAGCCTTTTCTTTCAGGCGCTCTGTTATTCACAGGGGCGGTCGCCACAGCAGCAGGAACTACATATTTGATTTGTCAGATTTTTTACACCAGATCCCTTTTCCTGATCCAACCCTACCAGAGATTTGTGTCTATACCTGGTCTCGAATTGGGGATCTTTCATGTGCTGGGTTAAAATTTTAAGACTTTGAGACTTTAAGCTTTTACCTGAAAATGTGTTTGCCACCAAGTATTTAGTTTATATTAAAAATCAAAAGGAATAAACTCACGTCAAAACAACAGTGGCACCAACAAATAAAAGGAGGGTCATAATGAAGCAATGTGGGCTTACAATAATCTAATACAATGTCTTTTTTTACACTATGTTTAACTGTAAGATGTTTTTTTGTGAAAATTTTCAAAGAAGCTTATCAGTGTACGGGGAAAAAAGGGGAACATGACTGTGCAGCTGTGTGATGGGATTAATGCTGTGAACTGTTAAATTTGCATTAAGTGGAGAAATTAGAAATGCTATTATAAGACTGACCCAAATAAAGGGTTTCTCTTACCAGTGATGATTTATGGTTTAGGTTTGCTTTGAATGTTGACTGACATTAAAAGTATTAAATGCCAGCTTTCAATTTTAACTGTACAAATTTTTAGGGGAGATATGAAAACCCTTTAACTCTGTAGAAAAAACAACAACTAGAGATTGTACAAAAAGAGAGGAAGAGATGAAAAGTGCACACTTAGTTTTGTTATGAAAGTACTCCGTGTCTTTGTACTGACCTGCACCTCTGAGTCAGCGCTGACAGGTTGTAGCTGGAACCAGGTGTCTTTCCCGTGATATTTCTGCAGGTCCTCTTTCTTCACAGCAACCTTGCCTACGCACATGTTAGCACACAAAGATAAATGAGCTGAAAAACACAACTCACTTCATGCATCCCAAAAAGCCTGCGTACTTCAGTGTGACGTAGATCGTGAATGCTTGACAAACTCTTACACAAATACTTACATGTATGCTCATGTACTGTAAAACCACATGCCAATTGCTTTTTAATGCACACAGTCACCTGACACAGAAATACAACAACGTGCATTTCGGTACCCTGAAAATGACCCCTGTCATTTCTTTTCTGAAATCAGTCAGAGCAGGGGTTTGCAACACCCACAGACATTAACACACATACCCACACACAGATAAATTTTTCCATTTGTGTGTGTGGTGCTTGAGACCTCACACACACCCACGCTGCACATCCAAACCCACCAGTACACACTGACACACCCAATGATAGAAACATCCGCCCACACAAACAAACACACACCTTTGACACGTATTTGTAGCCAAAACATTGTTCTGCGATAAAGCAGTCATACCCACTATACAGATACACATATACATATATGATGGTGTATATACATATATATATATATAAGCAGTTGTGGTCGCAAGTTTACATACCGTAATCGTGGACATCAATGTTTCACGATAATTTGGGGGCTTTTAATGATTTGTTTGAACTGTAATGATCATGTTTTACTTTAGCTGGTAGTTTGTCTTTGCCAGCAATAAAGGATTTGTTTGACAGCACTCATTGGATTGATCAATACTGAGAACAACGGAAATGTCCAAGGAACTCAGTGAAGATCTAAGGAGAACTCAAGATTTACACAAGTTGGGAAGGTCTCTTGGAGTAATTTCCATACAAGTGCAAATTCCAAGAACATCAGTTCAACAACTGAATGTCAGTACAAGTTATTCTGATGTTTCACCACAAAATCCAAACTGCCAACCTCAGATGAGAGGTTTTGGGGAGAAAAAAAAAACATTTTAAAAAAGGAAATAATGCATCCTTAGCTGTTGCTGTAATTGATGGTGTTTGAAAAGGTCTCCCAACCCAGAACAGAGAGATCCTGGATCGTGGGAAAAACATCAATGAAACATCAATGAGTCTGTACGTTGCCATGGAGACAGACACTGGTACCTATTGATGGTTCTGTAGAAATAAGTATGAGAGACCAGTCGCCCACAATTGCAAATCAAAACACAGGAAGTGAAGCGTGGTTGAGTCTGCGGTAGGTGCTGGACTGGATCAGTGGGAGGGACGCTCTTATTCCGCTCTGACTGGCTGTTTCCCTTTCATTTAACAGCTGATGTGCTGAGCATGGAAAAAGGTTAAGTCAGCTAAATGTCAGCTGTGACCTTCACTAAGGTACTACTTTTGATTTTACGCCCTCAGCACAAATGAATGGTTTCACCAGGTGCGTGCATCCTAAATGAACTTCCTTGCCAAAACAATAATGACACCACCGCCATGCTTGCATCGTTCTGCATTATGCTCTCATGCAGCTGTTTTTGTTTATTTAAACCTGTAAAAATCAAGAGTTGTGACTCTGTCACTTATCTGGCTCTGCCTGCCTACGATGGAAGCGCCTACTCTGATACGGCTAACAATTCACCATCCAATCACAGGACAATGCCTAAAAACAGTGGGAGGTTTGAGTAAGAACAGTAAAAACCTGTGGTGAGTATATTTACCATGGCCCCCCACGCAACATATAACTTGTTTGTCTGTGTTTACACTTATACACTGAGCTGCTGCACTGAGGTTTGTCTCAGCATGCCTGCTCTGGGACAGAGGACAGAGAGCTCGACAGTTGAAGCAAAGGGTGGGTGGGTGGGGTGAGTTTCACACTACAGAATTTTGCCTTGGTTTCAGAATCGTTACGCCCGTAGCGAGAGGTGAAACGGTGAGGTTTTTTTATCGAGAGGAGCAGTTGCCTACTCACCGATACTGGAGTCCCTTCTGAAGACATCCCTGTCGAAAATGTAAAAGGAGAGGTGCCTGAAGCTACGTGGGATCTCGCAGTAGAAGTCCTCCCCGTAGAACGGACTGCAGGAGAGAAGAGAGGAACTGTGATCAGTCTGATAAAGCAAGCTGCACGACTAACACAGATGGCGAGATTTTGAAAGTTGAGAGAAGAAATTCAGGTCACATGTCTGCAACATGTTCTGGACAAAGAGATATAGCAAAATGCAGATTCATGTCACGAATGCAATGAAAGGCTTTGGAATTATTCAAAGAAAAAATGATCGGATCTTTCATTATCATGAGAAACTATTGGTTTAGATAGAGAAGTCATACTGAGAAAGACAGTGTGCAAGGTTTTCTTGGTATTGTGAATGCAGTGGGTTTCAGTACCCCTGTACCCCTTTACAGCCTGTTGTGAACATGCCATTTAAGTGGTGCTACATTATCTTCGACACCAAATAACTGCCTTTTAATTCATTTATTTCATCTTTGTCTGGAAACAGCGTCATATTTAAAAGTACGGTAATACTTTTACTTCTATAGCAGTATTTCAATGTAATGTATTCTATTAAATACATGCTGTTGTGTTTGGAAAGTAACAAAGCAGCCTGTCAAGTGTAAAGTGAGCTAATCGATGGACTGGTTGGTTAATCTGCAAACTATTCGTGCGTCCAAAGCATTTTTCAGTGTTGTCTGAACAGGTGTGTCTTAGTTGGGGTAAGGTAAGGGTACATTCCCCTCTGTGTAAACATCACAACCACATTTATTTTCCTTTCCTTGTTCAGCAGTGATTGATTTTGTCAATGAATCACATGAGACAATGAAAATAAAGCCCTCGCGGGCTAAGTACATTTTGACTCCATTGATTTAGTCTCTGCTTTCCCTCAAGTGTGAGCAACAGCGCAGATATCATAAAGTGAAAATAATAGTAGTTTATTGATCTGAGGAACACCAGTTTAGTCTGTTTAGATGGCTCATTTTCTCCCTTGCTGTTGGTCGTATGCAAAGATGTGACAACCGTAATCCTACTCAGATGGGAATACAAATATTAGGACATCTTTCCTATATTTTATCTTGTTCTCCTGCCCTAGATGCATCTGGCCAATAAGCAGACTGAATGTTTTCACATGGTTTCTAGTGACGCGTTTCGGTTGGCTTGGAGTTTTCTCTGCGTGAACAGAAACCAAACCACAGGAAAAAGCTACAGATTACAAACTCATCCACTGGTTGAGACCAGAACAAACTATAGGTCATATATATGTCAAAACATCTTTAGGCCGTACTGAGGTTTTGCAGACATGTGACCACTAACCACATGTAACCATGTAAACGTCTGATATTTTAGATATGTAACAGTCATTGTGACAGTATAGGTTTAAGTTAACAAGTCACACAGGTCTGGAGACTGGTCTGCAACCAGCAACAACTGTCACTAGGGACAAATGGTTATTTCCTGAACGGCTGACTTAAAATTTTTTGTGATTTCTTTTGTGATGGACACTGCACAGCTACTCTCGGAGCTGTAGTGAAACTGTGCAGCAAACCTGGAAATGGAGGAGGTTCGCCTTCAAAATAAAAGTTGTGCCTTTTAAAACATGTTGGCTTTGAACCATCTCCACTATGGTGGACACGCTGACATCAGGTGAGACACCTCAATCGTTTTCCCTTTCCAGCTGCCATTTTTAATACTCTGGTGCTTCTTTTTGTTTAAATTCATGATCAACTTTGCCTTTAGGTATTATTTAAATGTCGCAACTGCATATTTCTGTAACTACACACCAAAAAGATTAGAAGCAAAGTTAAAAAGACAGAAAAATAGACAGCTGGGCCTGTACCAAAGTGACTTCTCCACAATCTTGGTCCTGAAGACTTCCTCTTGGTCCAGGTTGACTGTGCAGTAACAGTCCCTCATCTTGTTTGGCCCCGGGTACGGAGGGATGTTTTTTGCTTCTCCTGCACAATGAAAAGAACAAAGGAAGCATATTAAGTAGGAAAAAAACAATGTGTTTATTCAGGCTACAGGTCATTATTTATTAAAGAACTAGGAAAGCATTAAAAAAAAAAAAAACATTATGTAAAGTTTGTTGTTTTAGAGATGAGTGTATGAAGGAGGGAGGAGGGGTCCAGAGCTGGTACAGTGTCCCAACGCGCACTCTCATTGTCATTACCTAACCACATCCAACACCATGTATAATGAGCTTAGCTCTGCCAGGGCGGCTGTTTTTATGTGCAGATATATAAAACCGTGGCCTCAGAAAACAAAGTGCGACCCGTGAACGCCGTGTCCGCGAGCGTGCCTGTGTCTGTGATGTAACATCTGTGAATGAATGAATCTGCGTGGGACACTTCCTGTATGTCAAACATGTGTGTCAGCACTCCCTTTAACAAAAATGTGATCCAGCCACCCACCGAGACACACAAACACACAAACCGGAGAGGTGGTACTCTGGTCCCGCAGGGCCAATTTATTCTCATTTATGAAGACGTGCATCCACTTTAGCCATTACCCTCTTTACCCTGGGGGGGGACTCACAGTGTTAACCATCATTGTGAACGTCTGCTTGAGTAACGCTTCATTGTCTGTGTGGTTATCTGACACTGCTAGCATACGCTGCTCTGTTATTTCTGGCTTTAAAACGTCTTCACAGTAAGAAGCATGAGTTTAAAGGGCGGGTGATGCTATTTGATAAATTGACACTTTCTCTTTAAGGCAGTACTTCTCTTTATCCACATTTCTGCCTTACCTCATATTTAGCATGTCTCCTTATGTTTTTATCCTTTAAAGAGGATCCTATGAAAGATTTCTAAAGCCCCGATGAGGAACTCCTCCATCATCCTGCGTCACTTTGTATTGATCTTGGGAGTGAATCCACACGTTAAGAACCACTGCCTTATCATATGATACATAACAATATAAACTTTGATTACTCTTACTGCACCAGGAAACACATCAGAGATACTAAGCCAGAAATCTCCACTGCCGGGTTTCCGACCCTGCGGCTGACCCTAGGGGGGAGGGGAGAGAGTTGACATTTGACACCAAATAGCCGGGCGTGAAACTGCAAACCAGATGGCTATCTTCAAGTTATTTTTCCTGTTTCTCAGTATGGCTGCACATTAATGCAGCAGCCCCACTAAAGTTCCTCTCAATCAGCCCTACCATAAATACTAAAACATAATTCCCCTGCTGGCATTATATAATCAAGATTTCCCGATAACCGCATCTTATCACAGAACCAGGAAGGTGGGGCAAGATGTTCCACATTTCCTTCAACGAATCCCACAAGGAAAATTCAAAACAATCAGTCACATCAATGATTTGCTGACAATGCAAAACACAAGACGTGTCCTTTGAGCGTTTTCACAATGCGCTGTTGTTACTCCCACTCGTTTTTTGTAAAATAGTTAGCAGGCAAGCAGCCAGCTGCAAGCAAGATACGATCTGGTGCCTCCACCTTCAGTCCGTGACGCTGGATAAACCTTAAACCCTCGCTGAGACAAACAAAGACGGTGAAGTGCACCCTGTGGGGTCTGTAATACAACACGGTGTTATGACTGCTTCTCTGGAGGCTGATTCGTGCACTGCATGAATCGTTACTCAACAATTCACAATAACAACATTCATTCACAAATTAAGACGACACCTGAGCTCTGGAACAGGACACACGTGGCACCGCTTTGATGTATTGATGCAAACTATACAGCTCCATCTGCCTTTCAAGATGATGTAACCGCCTCTCATCTCTGTCTTTATCCCTTTACTTCCTACTGTCATTAGAGCTCCCTTGCTTCTGCAGCTCTCATTTATTTTCTCATATTTACTTTATCACCGTCCCGTAATCCTCCTCATTCACCCCGAGCACCCGAATTCCCTCCAATCTCCGTTTTCCACCTGCTTTCATTCACGAACTGCAAGATTGCAGATTGCACTCATCCTGGTGACCAGAAACATCATGGGATTACCACAGCGTTCCCAGTGAGAGTGCTTAAAGCGTGCAAATGTGTTTAATGACTCAACTTAGTAAAAACAAAAACAAAAACAAAACCAGCGCAGATTAAATCTATTTTTTTTTTTAAATCAGTCTTGAGATAGTTCAAGGGGTTAAAAGTTTCAAATCATGAGGTCTTACAAGTAGCTTGTAAAAAGTGTTGTTGTTTTTTACAGTAAAGTTAGTAACTTTACATAGATGTCTCCAAAAGTTACATAGATGACTCAATATAAACAGGGGAAAGTTTTTTATTTTTATTTTTAAGTTCCCACAATAACCAACAGGATGTGCAAAATGATTTTGGTGACACTACTCAGCCCAAATTGCATGTTTTTGCAGTATCTAAGTGTTGCACTTTGTAAACAGACTGTGCAAAGTCATCTAACAGTGCGTCTTTCCAGCGCTAGATGGTGGGTAACAACCATTTTAATCAAAATGATGCAGTAAGTGGAGAACTGAAATCGTCCCACAGCAGCTAAACCAGCAAAGATATATCATCCACTTTCAACTATTTATGGTCTTTCTGGACAGAAGCTGCCGAAACCTCTTGAATCTGATTGTGGGTTGAAAGATTGAAATGATGGTTTGAAGCTATATGTAATATGTGGACTGTATATGTAGACAATCTGGGAACATTAGGTAAAAACACAAAACTTAATCATTTGTGCGTTCAAGTTATTTAATAGAGTTTAATGTTCATGCAAATTAGAAACAGCATAATGGGGGTGTTGACACCTATGAGTTCAACATAAAGAATATAGTTCTACGACTGCCAATGTGTCGTATCTCCTGCACATATTCAGGTCTGGTGATTATTGAAGCCTCTAAATGCAGCTGTTGTGATTTGGCGCTATATAACTAAAACTAAATTGAACTGAATTTAATTAAATGAAGGCAAGTTCGAAGTGTTCCTCAGACAGCCATCTGAAGCTGGCACCAAAAGTGAGTTAATAATATTTTAGTGTGAAAACGCACATCCTTTTATGTTGGTATAAAAGACTGTTTTCGACGCACTTTAGCTAGCTAGCTAGCTTACTAAGCTTACTAGCTTCACTTTGGTAATACTCCAATGAAAGTTGGAGCCAGTCTAAAGGTGTGATTCTAGGATTTGCAAGCTTAGCTACCTGCACATTGGCTTCATTTTCCAGACCCTGATTCATTAGTAGCGCCTACACATTCCTGAGGAGCAGCCTGTCACATTAAACATGATACAACCACCAGTCTCTGGGAAAAAGTTTACATGGAAGATGCCGGCTTGTCTACAAACGCTCAGTACTAGCCAAGCAGTAGCATAATTTGAAAAACTGTGTTGCAAACCTGAAACTGAGAAGACCTTGGTTCAAAGTAAAAAGGTGTGCCTCGATGCAAAATCCAACATGCTTCACAAGGCACAACTTCTACTTTGAAGGTGAACTGGCAGTTTCACTACAGTTCTGGGTCTTGGCTCATTCATGGTCTTCCATGAAAAACACGACAACCACGACAATCCACTAGTGAACAAAGCAATCTGAGGTTTTCCCCAATAGGAAATACACATTTTTACCCAGCACCCTGTGGTTGCCAGGGAACAATGACCAGTCTCCAGGCCTCTGTGGCAGGAGCTTGAGCAATCGACTTCAGAGCAACTTCCTCCAACCTCCAGCAAACACTCCCCAACTGTTTGTCAGATGGTCGCGAACCAGTCTCTATCCCTTTGTGACTGGCGCTTTTATTACTTGATCCTACGCCGTCATACCTATAATGTCCAAACCTAGCATCTCATGATTAGCGGTCATTCGACTTCAACATCTCGATACTTAACACTGTGCAAGCAAGCAAACACACAACATCAGAATCAA
Organism: Neolamprologus brichardi; assembly: GCF_056152115.1. NCBI lineage: Eukaryota > Metazoa > Chordata > Actinopteri > Cichliformes > Cichlidae > Neolamprologus > Neolamprologus brichardi. The sequence goes on along the minus strand of NC_142104.1, from coordinate 24,018,669 downwards.
GATCGAAGAAGAATCTTCTTGATTTCCCACCTTCGGCCTGGACTAGCTTGCATACTGAACAGCCTGAATACACTGTGCTCGAGTGCCTGTAAGCACATCAGAACAGTTACTGCTTCCAGCTGCGTTACTGTGCAATTTACAAGCTAAAATAAAGACAGCTGCAATAAAGGATCACAGTGTTTCCATGCTGTGCTTTACTGAGGAACTAAATGAAACTGGCTGCTGCCTCAATGCTCAGAAAATGATTGTATGCTCTATAAAGACGACATGATCTGTAGTAAATACGCCAAACCATCTGTCTTTACCACAATTAGAAGTACAGTGTGACAGTTTCCTGTTCAGGAGAGGAAGAAGCGATGGACCGTTTTATTTATCTGGATGATGACCAGGAGAGTTTGTCAGCCTGAGAGTGGAGCATACAAACTCCACTTTTAGATATTTGTGTGTATATGTTTGATGGCGAGTGAGTGAGCCTGTTACAAAAGAAAAGATAAGCCTCTTCAGTAACCTGCCATTCATCATGTTAGATTAAAGACTTTATTATAAAACCAGAGTCTGTAATCCACCGTCTCAGCCTGCCTATCATTTTCTTCCTTTTATCCCTTTTCTCTTTTGGTCTGAAGCCTCCTTTGTTTGCGTTTTTATCAGTGCAGGACTTGTCTTTCACGCCTGCTTTCGTTTTCCCTTTCAAGATAAACTTTAACCTGATTTCACTTTCCCTACATCTCATGCTGCTTCCTTTTTTTTTCATCTGTTCATTTTTCAACTTCTCCAGAGCTGTGTGTGTGTGTGTTCTCTCGCGATTCATAATAAGCAGAAAATATGAAAAGAAAACCAACAACAACAGCAGTTTTTGTTTTCTTTTCATCAAGCATCACCGCAGCTGCCCTTGGAGAATATCCTGCCCTAGTATCTGAGCAAAACAAGCAAACACACACACTTTGCACGTGTTTCTGTGTGCACGCAAAACAGGGGGAGGCACTGAGCTGAGATGACAGGAGAAAAGTGAACAGCCGAATGAGACACTTAAAAAGAAACCTTACATCCCTGCAGAGGAAAGAAAAAAAAAAAACAACGGAAGAAATGAGGAAACGGAAGCCGGCGAAGCCAATGCGATGGATGCAGCGAATGTTCGGCTTTCTCCTTCTGTCGACCGGTTTCAGTCGGCCACGCTGTGGCGTACAGTTACAGACGCACCGCTCGCCTCGTTATTCTAATCCCCTCTGACACGAACACATTCGAGGATACACAGGCGCGAATGCTTTGAGTCGCCGTGGGCTCAAGTAGCAGGCCTGGGAAACGCAGGCTTTAAGAAAAGGAAGGGTGGGGGGGTGGAGGGTTGTTACTGAGAAAAATACAAGCAGTGTACTCAATCAAGGGGGAGAGACGAGAAAGACTGCAGAAAGAGAGAGAGAGAGAGAGAAGTCAGCCAGATAGAAAACTGGAGAGCGGTTAGCTTTGGAGAGAGCGACAACAGGAAATGAGATGAGGAGAAAGGAATTTCAACTGGATCCAAGGCGAAGTTTAAAAGCGGCGAACAACCCAGTTACCCCTGAGAGTGTGTGTGTGTGTGTGTGTGTGTGTGTGTGTGTGTGTGCGTGCGTGTGTGTAAGACGGAGAGAGACACCGTGAGAATGGAAAAGAGTGAAACTCATTTATATTATCCCTCTGTCTCCGCTCAGTTCCTTTGATGCTTCTGGGTAGAGTCAAAACGAGAACTGAAATCAAACTGTAAGACATTACAGTCTTTTCTGACTAAACATAAAAACATTACACCCGCCCACCCACCCACACACCCACACACACACACACACACACACACACACACACACACACACACACACACGTACGCAGGCCTTTTTGGTGGATCTCCAAAGCTGGCACTTTGTTCTTGCAGGAAATATTGCTTTATCATTGAAACCAGAAGCACAGCCCACATGTATTTTTAGCATCAGTTAATCTCCCAATCAACTTTTAGTATCTGATTAATAATTTGCACTATAAAAATGCTCACTCTATGACTTTGCACTTTCAACGACAGAGGTTAAAGCAACAGTTGGGGGTGGGACAGTTCGGCACAAACGAGGCCCAACACTTGGCACGGCGCAACTCCAATGCTGACCGCGTCTTTCAAAGTTAACCTCAAACTGGTCCTGAGCTGTGAAGTCATTCTGCACACTGGGAGAATGACCTCATGTGATGTCCAGCAGCCTGAAAGTCCTATTCACGCGTGACAAAGACAATAAGCAATCTTCTCTAAAACTGCATCTGTGCTTTAGCTATAACCGTCCAAGGTGAGCACTAATCAGTACGCCCAGTTCAGAGAATAAACACGGCCCAGGAGCAGATTACAGTGCAGTCAGAAATAAGCCACACAGTCAACAACAGGTAGCCACAATTACCGCTGCGAACCTGCACCAGGGCATCCTGAATTCACAATCAGTGAAAACCTGTTAACCTTTTAAGACAGCCGTTTCGTGCTCGTGCTTCCGACCCACCAGTTTCTTTGCGCTGCTGAAACCTCACCCACTCTGAGGTTTTTACAAAAGGAGGGGCTGTTATAAGTCACCACTGCTGCAGAGAGATTTACTTTCATCTAAGCATGGAAATCACACTTGAAGAATCAGCTTCAGGTAGAGGAGGCTACAAGGGGTGTGGTAGATAAGAACGGCCACTTTTTAAGCCTACGTGGGCTGAGGGTTTCATGCAAAAGTTTCACTAAACCATATAACCGATGCACTTGTTTCACACTCGGCTGTAGCCACATGTATGGCTCTGTTTTATCTGCGTGAAAACATTAAAATAACATTCTCTGGGATATCGACGATGAATAACTCTCGGCTGGCCGTCTTTTGTCAACATCCAGTCATGGTTGAAAAATAACTCCTAAATTAAGGTTGAGCCACTGTTGAGCTCATGTCTCGACGTCACCTGGACATCCAGACTTTTACGAAAAAAAGAAAAGTATTCTGCAAGAAAGACTCGATCGCACGAACTGTTGGCTCTGAGGTCCACACAGATATTTGCATCATAGGGTTTATTATGTAACATCAGGAGAAGACATGAGGTGGTTCTAATGAAAAACGGAGAATTCCCGGTTCTGTCAGAGAGTTCTTCCTGTTTAAAGGGAGTTTTCTTTCACACTGTCACCAAGTGCACCCTGAACCATCCATTTATGAGGGGCAGCCAATCACAAGCCTGCCTTAAAGGCAGGGAGTACTTGTTTCAGACAGATGGACTAAAGAGCTGCGCCAAACCCCAGTATAAGATAAATAAGTATTTCCAAACCAGGAATCATAGGTGTGGAAATGAACGTTTAAATCATGAATGAGACAATTAGTGTGAATTGAACTGTCTGTCCATTGGATAACTCTACCGCACTAGGAACTGCACTTCTTTAGGTTTGCAAAGACGCTTCGATGTGCTTTCAAACACACTGCAGCTTATCACAAGCTGCCTGCCATGAAACCAGCTGAGCTGTCTTATCCTGAAGTTTCCACCCAACCAGAACAGCTGCTGGAGGAGCATGCATGGAACAGCATGGAAAACAAAGGGAGTTTATGGTTAAAGGCTGCACAGCACAGACTGTGTGATAAACCAGGATTCAGTTACTGATCAAACCCAATCTCTTTCTGCCGCTCCACAGAGCTAATGGTTACACAGATTCGTAAGTCTCAATGGAAAACTTGACTTGAGCGAAACAAAAATACACAACTACAAACATGCACACACACACACACAACTGTGCAGGGACAGTTAGGCTTAAATTAAGCTCCGATCAGAGACCTGGTGCGTTCATTCGGTGTCACGTCAGCGTGTAGCTGCTGCAGAGAGCTGCTTTCACTGCTCTTTATTTCCTTTACGTTCTGGTCAGTTTAACCTCAACTCTGCCTCCGGGCTTTTTATCCGTTCACATAATTCTTAGAAATCTCTGTGTTTGTTTTTATGACTTCTAGAAAAAAAGCAATTAAACGGTGTAAAACGAGCTCTTACCCTCCCACCCCGTTATTTTTCCACACACGCAGACTCACAAACAGGCTTGGCAAACACAAAGATACGTTATCTTTTGCAAGCACAGGAAGGGAGAGCGAGTTGGGTGTACGTCCCCGCATGTGGCAAGTTGACATTGCCGGTGTTGCCAGAGGAGGAAAACGCTGTTGCAAAACCAGATTTAATCAGCGTGTGTGCAGACGCCTGCCACACAAGTTCAACTTCACATGAAAGTCGTGACAAGAGGACCAACGCGGTAACGTCTGCTGACACTCTGTGACACGGGAGTTTCTCTGTCCACTAAACGCTTTCACGCTTAAGTCACTGCTAGTTGGTAGACATCTTCCAGTTCCACGAGGCATCTGAAGGACACGCGGGAGGAGCCGTGCTCTCCAGACCTCTATTTACCCGTGCTGACCCTGCATGCGGGGCCTATGGCAATACTTCCACGTTATTCCCCGTTCTGTTTTCCCATGGAGGACACATTACAAACCGGATTATTCCACCAGCCTGAAGCCACCTACGCTGTCTGCATCTGAACAGGTCAACACACACGTTTACAGCAGCAAACTTTTTTCCAACACACCTCACCTTCTAGGACAAAATGGTGGACTGTGCTTATGCAGTGTATTAAGCATCTACTGTAGATGAATATCATGTAATAACAGCACCAAACTGATCTTGTTACTTCCATTAAACTAAATCAGATTTCAACGCTGCACGCACATGAACTGTTTCTGACCCCTCCCTTCCTCACGCAGCCACCCGTCACTCCGCATCTCCTATTCAGTCTGGACAGTATGAAGTTTGGGAAACTCTGTTGGCCACCTATCAAGAGAAAGGCAAAGCGAAGGGAGGGGAGGGACGCTCTGTCACTCCCAACCAAATTCTCCCTCCCAGCCTGAGCCTGTTGAAGTCAGCCGCGCACTCCTGTTTCCTGGACCGCCACTGCTTTTTCTCTTCCAGACTCCGTGCAGTTTCTTTCACTATGTTCTTTTTCCCACTTCTTCCAAAAATCACACTTGTATTGTTACGGCACCATTAAGCAGTAACACAACAGTGCTGTGCCAACCAACATGAAGCCTATGAAAACAGTTCAGGGTGCGCAGCTTATGCGGAGAACCGATTCCAGACCAAACCGGTGACTTGCACTATGACACAATCAGCCAATGACTGGGTGAAAGGGTTTAAACCAGGGATGTCTAACGTAAGGCCCGAGGGCCAGAATCGGCCCGGAAAAGACTCCATTCCAGGATGCTGGACTGCTTTGGAAAATGTGAAGGAGGGCATAGCTTTTACACTTTTACAGCTTCTCCGACTGATAAAGACCTCTCCCATGGCCATACTACACCAAAGTAATTAATTATTAGATAAACAGATAAATGACAGTGTAGTTCCTGTTATTTCACAGTGTACTTTAGAAATTTTTACAATAGTTCTGCAGTAAAAAAATCTTTTACACTTTTATTTCTTACAATTCAAGCCCAAAAGGGTCGAGCTGACAGATTACTTTCATTTATTTAAAAATGACATACTGATATAACTCTGTTTCTTTTTCTTTATTAATTATAAGGAAAAAGGGATTAAATATGTACAGTACAGTAACTGTACAGTGACAGAAAGGGGAGGTTCCCTGGTTCAGCCTACTTAAGATTAAAGTGGGCTGTAAAGTGGGTGCATTTGCAAACCATGCACCATGTATGTGACCTAAATACTTACTGTAACCCCCAAGAAGCATTTTTGTGTTTTGGTTCAGTGCTATTAGCAACGTCTTGGTGGTTTTCAGCTAATTCTATACACCCCATAACCCACCCAGCACTGATAAGCATGCAAATTAGTATTAGCTGATGAGTACAGGGAGCACTGAACAGCTGAGGAGACAGATATTTATCAGGTGATGGGAACTAGCTCCACATAACCGTTAATGACTGACCCCGGCGTGGTGGTCGAGTAATCATCTTGTTGTGTTTTTATTGTCACTCTAGTTAACCTGCTCTCTCAATTGTCTGATTTATTCTTAGCGCTGATTGGTTGCTGAAGGCTCGCCGACGAATAAAAACGTTGCCAACTGGCGTTTCGGGCGTTCGTTCCTTCCGCCTCACCTCCATCCGCACCGGCTGGTTTTTTTTCTGCTGCTTTTACAGCTTTGTTTGTCAGCTATAGGTTGAGTTGGGAGTTACCGGCGCTACTGTTTTCAGTTTTGTTTGTTTAGGGGACCCATTGTGTGTAACTTCACGGGTTTCTTCCTCTTTTGTTTGCTTCAGCCGGGACTCCCGGTCCCTTTTTTTCTGTTTGTCCTTTGTAGGTAACTCCATTTTCATTATTAAAAGCTTACTGAATGTCAGCGTGTTGTTGCATCTTACACGACAGGTTCCTGTAAAACACACATTCAGGGAGAATTTTGGCAGTGCTCAAAAAAAGCCACAAAAAATCTACTGTCACACTTTTAAGGATTGTTATTCCATATTTTCTTACAGAGTATTTTTGCATAAGCTTCTTCCAACGCTTTACTTATTGTGTAGATTATAAATTGTTATTGGCTATGCTGATAACTTTCCCTGATGAAGCTGTCAGAGGTGTACGCAGGAATGCAAACTTCCAAATGAGTCAAATCGGTAGGTGGTCCAATTGCACTGTGTAAAAACACGGCAAAAGTACAAACAAACAAGAAGACGTCATGCCTGAGCCTCAACAACTTCAAGGTCTAACTGACCTCCTTTCTTAAAATACATTTTCAATATTTCATATCGCGGTTCACTTCCATCTTTGGAGGCACTAAGTTTACTTCTTCGCGGCTTTTGTGCATTCTTACGTTCATTCAGCTCGACGTGCGCTGCCTGCACGTTAACGTCTTTGTTTCTGGGTCATGATGCATGGAACAAATTAAAAAAAGGAAAATAAACAAAAATTTGCTCTAGAGCGACACTAGTGTTTAAAAACTATACAAGTGACCTTTAAGTTTTGTGGGTTCGAGCGTGTAATGTCTTAACATGCCCGCAGCAAGGTTTAAGATTATATTCTTATTTATTTCTTCAAAGGCGCGCGCAGTAATTTGAGCCCAGATATTGTTTCAGTGTGTTTTGCACAGTGTTTGTCAGATTATGTTCCTAGCAGCAACAGAGAGGCCAAATGCACATATGTTGTTGTTAATTAGTGCAAAGTCCCAACTCCAGCTGTGCCACTGAGAGTTCCCATCTCTCCGAGCGCCGACACAGACACAGCCGCCGACAGACGGAGCGCAGCCTGCTCCTGTACGTGAGACACCACCTCTGTCCCTTTCTCTCTGCATCTCACTACATCTGCTTTGTATTAGCTTGTTGCCATGCAGGAAAAAACACAATTCTTTTGTAGTCTAGTCCAGCCAATCAGGAAGACATTTGGGGGCAGCTTCCTATTTCCTGCCTTTCCCCAGACAGTACGGACTCGGGCCCAGTAGCCCCGTTCAGTTTCCGACATTCGCGTGTTCCTCCAGGAAACTGAGACGAGTCATCACCTGGAACAGCGTGACAATAATAAGTCCTTCTTTCTCCCCCGCTGCCTCTGGTCTTCAACTATGTGGCAAATTTTCAGCTCTGAGTCATCAGCAAAATGTCTTCTCACGCCAAAGGAGAAGACTTTGATGAAAACAATGTGATGCAAGCGTTACACAGACATTACTGGGAGCAGAGCGCCATGGGAATCGTACTGATGGCAAGTATGACTGCTGCTAGGCAACAACACAGTATAAACTCCACTGTCATCACTGTTTGATGACACAGAATAAAAAGGACGAAGGAAACATTGGGTCAGTGCTCAGAGGTGATGAAAACGCACAGTAAATGTTCCTCATGAGTGTCAGTAATCATGCCTCACTGGCAAAAGTTTACAGGGTAACACAGCTTCACTTTAGATTACATACACTTTACACCTCCGATGGAATACATTTTGCAAGTAATACAACTTCCAACTAATATTATTTTTATGTGTAAATTTCTGCTTTATTTTCTCAATTAAGGTTTAGAGAGCAGTTTGGTATATAAAAAGGCATGGGTAAATGGACCTCAGCACATGTAAATCCATAATAAACACATTATATTTCAGAAAACTGTAAAAAATATCCAGTAACTTCCAGTCCAACAAGATGTCCAACAAACAGTCAAAAAACCTTGAGTGTAGCGAGTGTGTATCAATATCATCCGATATTTGTCTATGCAGCAGTGCTAACATTTACAAAAGTTTAAAAAAAAATAGCCAGGAGAAACACCCTTCACTATGTTACCAGTGACAGTGTGGTTTGTCCACCAGGGGGAGCTCTGCAACTTCCCTGTTAGGAACAATTGACTTTGGAATGCTACAAACAACAACCAGCTGATCTGAGGAGAGTCAGGCAAAGTTTAAATATTTAAAAAAAATAACTATACATAACAAAATCTAGGAGAATCTGTTTTTGCTTTGTGTCTGAAAAAAAAAGAAAAATATCGGCCGATATATCAGGATATATATAAATATATATATAAATATCGGTAGTCTAAAAGAAAGCTCATATTATACTGGCTTTTATGAAACCAGCTAACAGTGAAATGCTGACTACACATTAATATTAATGCCTAAGTAGTTCTTCAGTAATAAAATACAACATGTTTGTGTATGACACTCACAGCGGTCCTGTGTCTGCATTTATTTTCAATACTGAAGGTACATTCAGGTCTGGACTCTAACTGGTAACAGTTTTCTTTTCTTGAATTAAAGGATATGAGTCCTCCACTTCTTTTTTTTCTTGCATGAGCTGTAAGCAGACGTATATCTAGGAAAGACATCTGTGACGGGAAGAGTTGCTCCAGTCATTCGGTTTTCCTGAACAGGAACTCAAAGCTGCTGGCCGGCTGAACACTCATTCAGAAAGTGCAGCAAACTAATGCGACCACAGTAATTTAAATATTGCAACTCTCCCTTGAGTCTGAGCATAGTATCTCACTGGGAGTACTTCATAAACTTGACTCAGGTTCTTTCTCCAACTTTCTCCTGGGAACTCACCTGGAGGTAAGAAGCTTGGAAACAAAGCCTAACTTCAACTGAGAAGCTGACAACCGGAGAGTTTTGTGCCCAGAAATACTGGCTGGCACACAGCTTGTATGTGTGTTTATTGTAAATTTTTATCCCCCCCACCCCTCCTTCATCCCTGTTCATCCCTTCTGTTGCATGTTTGGAGTCAAAACAAAGTGGACAGCACAGACGGGATGAACTGGGTGCCAGATGTCAGTGAAAAGGACCCGTGATAACAGTTAGAGCACACAGAGGAAATGATTGTCTGCTCCCTGTGGTTTGATGTTAAAAAGGCAAACATGTGAACATGCTCTCAAACAGGTCAGACTGCTGTGGCATTTTGGACCACTTCCCCTCGCAAAAAAAACGTCACAGTGTTCCCTCTGATGACACCTGAAACGTGTATTCAAAACTTGCTTTGCAAATCCAGTTTATTGTTTAAGTATTTTCCAAAGTTAGCAACAGTCCCACAGATTCATTAACAACAACAAAAAAGAGCGAGTACACATATAAGACTGTTTTGCACAAACAATTAAAGAGTAATAAAAATGAAAGCATGGAAAGCTCTCAACAGTCCTGTTGTTATAGCCGGTATTATCAATTTTTGCGCTTGATATATGCGGGCTTACATGCAGTTACTACTATATTACAGTTAGACAATTGCATTAGGATACTGTCTTCTTCAATAAAGCACCCACTGCACGAGTCCTCATGGCTCCATTCACAAGATATGCATGCACCACATACCTCCTAGAAACCGGGGTTACCCACTGGAGACTAGCTACAATTCTAAATATAGAAATCTGGGCTAACAATCAATAGCTAGACAGTCATGCATAAAGCTTTTTGGAAGGGGGCGAGTGCAGAGAAAGCAGGGATAAGGGGAGGAGGGGTGCAACAACATGACTGGCCGGCTGCAGCTTAGACGAAATCAAGGCTTACTTTATCTGAGATACATAATACTATTATTAATAATAACAATAATAATAATAAAAACAGCCGGATGTTTGGTGTGTAGCCACACAGCTTGCTTCTAATCGGTTCAAGTCCGCATGTGGAGACTTCTATCAAACGCACATGATCTGGGTCCAAATGCCAGCTGCCAAATTCCCACAATATCCCCCAAAGCTTTGGATCTATGGAACATTTCCCCCCTTAACATTTTCATTTTTGTAATTAGTCTGTGCGCTGGGAGGAAAAAGCGTGTGATTTGAATTACAATACCAGGCTGAACAACACAGATCCGAGTCCCTCCAGCCTCCAGCCCCTCACTGACTGCCTGCTTCACCCGTGAATACGGGGCCATCCATTGAGGCGCTCAGGCTGGGGGTAGGGATTTTTTTTTTCTCTTACCTATTTTTATTTTAACGCTCTGGAAAACCCGGAGACCTTCCTCTTCTACCGCCATGCTTTCGCCGTGGCACTTTCCTTTATGACGACTAAATGAAGACGGTCCTCCACGGTGGTCGGTTCTGGCCTCTCCAGCGCACGGATATTCCAGGGGTTTTGCACATCTATGCTCCCCAGGCGGCTATCGCGCTCCGGCTGCTGGCTGGCTCAGCTCTAACAAGCGGACTCAACCTCAGACCAACAGCAGCAGCAGCAGCCGCGCTAGAGGGGTGTGGTTTATACGGCTCCGCCCACTAGTATATGCTGGGTGAACAGTGCCGGGCGACGTAAGCGCAGCGGAAGCGGTCTCACCAGGAAAACTGCTGTAAACAAAAGCTTTAAAGTTTACATAATACATAATATTAACAATAAATTTGAATCGGACATATTCCTTCTTTGGAACAAGGTCTTAAAGGGAAAATATCACATTGCCTTGCATCAAGTTAATCTCACGTGTCCCAAAGAATTTTATTTATTATTATTACCAGGGGCGATTCTAGGATCAGAGCTTTGGGGGTGCTGAGCACCCAGAGAGCTGCCCAGCCAGGCAAGATAAACTTTACTTGTCACAATGAGACTTCTTCCCTGTCTCTGTCAGTCCCTGCATCCTTAAATGTCTCCAGTTGTCCCGAGATCTCTATAACTGTCTCCTTGGTGCATCCATCTCCCTGTCCTCATTGTCTGTTGTCTTCATCTCCGTTATCACTCATCATAATTTTGCCATCTCTGTGCAAGTCTGCAAATTTCTTTATTAAATCATAAGATTCTTAAATTCATCAAGTCTCTCTGTGCCTGGGTCCTCATCACAAAACATGACATCACTGTTTTGTACATTTTAACACAATTTAATCCCCACATTTGTGAAAGAAAAGCAAAACACTTTTTTGAAAAGTTTGTAACAAAACCATCAAATCTGATTAAGGTTATTTAAATGCTGCAAAAGAAGAATGGATTGGAATAAAAAAAATACATATCCCAACCTTAATTACTGGGGAGAATAATGAGTGATGCTCATAGTGAGTAAAAAGTAAACTGAGTGCATTTTTTTGGACAGAGATTCACTTATATATGTGTATGTTTAATATAATACAGATACATAAAAAATACTTCCAAAACAATAAATTATTACAAATAAATTATTACAAAATATTAATAAAAAACTATACAAATTGAGGCAACTTTGCCTGTGGTAGAATGTATACAATGTATGAAAAAATCTTTATTGCAGATACTAATTTTACTCATTTAATAATAATAATTTTGTGTTGTAAGATTTATGAGTTTCATGCTTTCATAGTGGTACTTAGGAGAGCTTGACATTTTTAATCAGGTGGTACACACTGTAAAAGGCTTGAGAAACACTGATAAGTGTATGTGTGCTTTTAGAAAACATTTAAAGCTGCAGTATTTTGAAACAAGCTAGCTTAAAACATTTTTAGAATATAAACAGAGCATCTGCTTCTCTTTACAGCTCCTCACTCCACCAGGGCTGTTTGGCTCTTTCTGATAGTGTGCAAATGCGATGTATGTAATGCAGCAGACATACAGACAACTGGACGGTCCAAAAGTTGGCCTACCTATTACTGACTGAGGTTTTAGTAGAGTTGTGGCTGAACTACATAAAAATATATCATTGATTTTAATCTCCCCCAATCAATTATAATGTTATGTTCCAATGTTGTTAAAGAGGGTCAAAAATGTTTCAACCCAGTTTGTTTTGCAGATTCTGTATAGCAGCTTTAATATAGGGAGGACACAACTTCCAGACTGTGTGAGTAAAATCAGGTTTTTTCTCTTTGTCAGTTTAACAGTTTCTGTTGTCCCCGTCTGTTTTCTTACCTGGTTCTTCCCGACCTTGTACTTTCTCCTCACATTCCCCTCTTTCCTCTCTCCCTCTTTGGACTGACAATCATACACAAATAGATTGTATTCAATTAGATGAAAAATTACATTAATATGAAATAAATACTATTAAGATCACTAACAAAAAGTCCTATCTCAGTGTACTTTCAACCAAAAGGAAAATAACCAAACCACATGAACAACCAATACAAGATATAAATATTGAAACACTGATCCAACATTATTCTTGATTTACGGACCATTTGATTTTACACTTTTACCTGAATGTGGCTCCTTTTTTTGAAAAAACTCCATTTTTATCCATTATCCATTATGAACCTAGCTGTCTCTCTGTACACACACACACACACACACACAACAGGAGTTATAAAGTATCCAGTGGGCATTCAGTCAGTTAGCTAGTTAGTATCCATTTCAAACAGGACAGTGGTAACAACAGTAGGCTACGGACAATTTTAAGTTTTAGATTTTAAATAGGTTATATACATTTCAATGGGAGCAGCACGATGGTCAAATGTCGCTGATTTTACTACAGAGCAGGACGGATTATAGGGTAGCAAACATCGTGGGAAAACACGTTTTCAACACTGCAGGTTACCTGGTGTAATGTTTTTCAGTTAAAAAGAAACATGGTCTGACTCCTACCTAACTATATAAAGAGTAACTGAAGGTTAAATGCAGCTAATATGTCCTGTTTTAAGCCAGACACTTACACCTCCGCTCCGCTGCATCTCAGCCACCATCGCTCTGGCAGCAAGAGCGCTAGAGCCAGAGCAGGGGAGAGCTGGAACAAACCATTTTGGGAGGGGGGAGGGGTTATGTATACTTTTGTTGTTAAAATCTTACGTTTCAACCAAGTACTGAATGCTTTTTATATTTTTAGTAGTGTGTCACACAAACAGCAAATATTGTCCAAAAAAAAAGGAAGAAATCTTTGGGGGTGCTTTGATTCATTTTGGGGGTGCTGAAGCACCCCCAAAAATGGGCTAAAATCGCCCCTGATTATTACATTTATCATGTTTACATTTCAGCAGTTGCCCACAGATGACACCATCTGAGGGCATGAGCTGTGATTTTAAATTATTTTTCATATTGTATTCACTGAAGTAAAAGTATGGTGAGTATGTTGAAAACTGAAGTGCTGATTCGACTTCTTTACTCAAGTAAAAGTGAAAAGTATGAAAGAAAAAAGCGGCTCCTCTGGAAGCTATTTTTGTCATATCCATAGAGCAATACAAATAAATTAATGCAAGGGAATATAAGCTTTATTTCAACTTAACTTCAACTTGGATATATTTTATGTGGAACATGCAAAGAAGAAAAAACAAAGGGAATAAGAGAACAAAACAAAACTCTGTTTGTTGCTGTCTGTGCTGCAAGTGGTGTCGCCACACCTAAACAGGAAAATGAATGTCGTCAGTGGTTGAAGTGTGACTTGGCATGTAGGTTGTAGCGGTGTGGCTTGGGGAAAAGAACCACTCAGAAACAACTTAATAATTTGTATTGTGAGCCTCAGTACATTTTGTGTATGGGCTGTAAAGAGCTGCTCTTTGTGGATTCTCACAACTGAATTCAACAAGATTCAAGGCGATGTTACAGGAAGTATTGTGGCTGATTTCCAAGACACGGTCCTAACAAACCTCTGGCAGACTGAGGCTCAGCGAGGGGCAGCCAGAAACAACACACTGTGGAGGAGAGCCAGAGATTAATAATAACTAATAATTAAATGCACAGTGGTGTATAAACACACAGAGAGTAAAAAGTGAAGAAGAAGAAACACTCAGTGCATCACGGGAAGCCCCCAACAGCCTAGGCCAGTGTAACTACAAGGGGAATTCAGGGTCACCTGATTCAGCTATAACTATATTCTTTATCAAAAAGGAACAGTTAGTCCTAATCTTAAAAGTAGAGAAGGTGTCCGTCTCCCGAAGCCAAACTGGGAGCTGATTTCACAGAATAGGGGCCTGAAAGCTGAAGTAACCCTGCAGTGTCAGAGCGAAGAGCCCTAATCGGGCCTGATTATTCAAGACCTTCTGTGTGAGGAGAAGCCAATATGGGAGAAATATGCTCTCCTTATCCCTGTCAGTATTCTTGCTCGAGGAATTTGGATCAGCTGAAGGGTTTTTCATGGAGTCTTTAGGGAAACCAGATAATAATGAATTAAAATTGTTCAGCCTAAAAGTAATAAATGCATGAACTAGTTGTTCAGCATCACTCAGAGAAGATTTTTTTTTTAATCTTAGGGACGTTGCGCAAATGCAGGAAAGCATATTTGTTTACTAGTTTAATAATAACATGGCGTGTTATTCCTCACTTATATTATATATATATATATATATATATATATATATATATATATATATATATATATATATATATATATTATTTTTGTGAGAGAATATTAACTGAAAGTATAGTAGAGGCTGCAAACACTCTGTGTGCTTCCCAAATTTAACTCAATAACTAGTGAGAGAGATTTTCCTAATCCCGTCAAAGCTCAGAGTGCCTTGTTCTTTAATGCTAATGTAAATGTAAATCATCCAGAGGCTTACAAAGGTAAACGTATGTTTTCAGTGTTCTGGTCTGGATGTGATCAATTCATCACTCATCCAAGTGACTTCTTCAGTGTGAGGAGGTTACACAATAACAGAAACTAGCACCGTTGCCTAACAATGACTCAGTTTCATGATTGTTAATATGCAGATCGCCATGACCACCGATCATTGGTACCATTCAGCGAGAGGAATGGGGAATGGCTGCAAACACAGCATTGTAAGATGGCGAAAGATATGTTTTCGCATAAATGACCTCCTTGCTTTCCAGATAAAATCAGAGCTCCTTTTTAATGCTTTTATTCAAGAAATCTGGCAAGTTACATGATTGTTCCTCGTATCAATCTGACACATAATTTATTGAAAACCATAAAAACTTTCTGCGGGTTTACAAACACAGGAGTGACAAATAAACATTTTTACACATGCTTTGCAATTCATAGTTTTTTTTTTATTTTCCCCATTTCAGAACTTCCTTTAATTTCACATTCCTTCCTGGAACAGCTAAAAACCCAACAATATTTCCCCCTAATCCAAATTCCCCAAACTCTAAATGTTGATTACCTGAATGCTGATAGCATGGCTACTTCTCCTTCCTGTCCAGGCACATCCTCATCACTGAAGGAGTGGCCACTGGCCCTAATGTGTAAACAAACTGCAGAGTCCCGTGACATCTGATTAGCTGAAGGTTGTTTTGTTTCCCTGATGTGTAATTCACAGCAATTCTCCCGGCACCTAACAGCGTACACCCGATCCGATCAGTGGACTGATTTTTGGAGTAGCGTGTTTCATGTGTCCTGATACTCCTGACACATAAGGGCTTACCAAAGGTTTAGGAAGAGGTTGGCCTGCAACATTATTGATGTGCCTTTGCAGCTTTTCACAAATTTTCAGCTGGGATAACCACATTTACTTCGGGCCTGGGGATGGTGCTCTGCGTTAAAAGAGCCCTCTTCACCACTTCCTTCAGCTTACGAGGCTGTGATTGCAGCTGTTCCCCAGCTGCACCCTTTAGGGGTCACCACAGCATTTCATCTTCCTGCATCTAACTCTATACCTTACATCCTCCTCTGCCAGACGAGCCTTCTAAATGTCCCCCATCACAACATCCATGAACCTACGCTGAGGTCTTTCTCTTTTCCTCCTGCCTGGCAGCTCCATCTTCAACATCCTTTGTGCAGTATATCAGCTATCTCTCCTCTGCATATGTGTAAACCATCTCACCTTTCCTCCTCAAAACTTAAAGCCAAGTATGATACACAACATTTGTGTACACAAATTCCCTGCAATAAACTGCACTGCCTCTTCACCTTCTGTAGGCATTAATCACTCCTCATACATTTGTGCAACACCATAAGGGTGGGTAGAATTGTAATGAACTGTGAATGGGAAATGTGAATGATTTAAAAACCAGAGCAAATCTAGGTTGCCCATGTGCACTCATGCACATCCGGCTCTGATCTGTCCCCCTTTCTCTGTTGTTAACCCATCGTCTATGAGCGTCAGCTCTGCATAGAGCAGCAGGAGCCAATAATGAATCTCTCCTGATTTTTTACTACTAAAAACAGCAAAATGATCATTTCTTTAAGCAGTAAAGGACCGCGGATTAACTCTTAATGACAGCACATGCTGCATATCTACGGTATTATGCTTTAAAATCAGTCACATGTACGCATAATAACAGTTTAAGCTTTACACAGAGTAAGTCCTCAAATATCATTTTGGCTTTCAGAGCCTGAACTGAGTGCACCGCAGTGTTTCATGCAGTTAAATATGGATTAAGTCATGGATTTCTTTTTGTCCTGTCTCTCTCCCCTGACCCCCAACCAGTCACAGCAGATGACTGCTCCTCCACGAGTCTTCTTCTGCTGGAGGTTTTGTCCTGTTAAAGGGGAGATTTTCATGCCCACTGTCGTCAAGTGCATGTTTAAAGTAATTTTTTTTTATTTTGGGGGTTTTCTCTGTATTACTGTAGGGTCTTTACATTATAAATATAATATAAAATATTTGTAATAAATATAAAAAAGAGAAAGACCATAAATGATGAAAGAAAAATGTCCCAGTCACAGTGCATAGAGTCCTCATACACAGCATTGTTTAAAATCTGTACATACATGAATAAAATGCCATCAGCTGATCTGAATCATCACCAAAGTCTATCAAAACATAATGTAAAACATAGCCTTGATGACTGGAGACATTCAGCTGACATGGATTACGTTCACATTTTTGCCTCCAGGGCTGTTTCCTAAAGCATTTTATTCAGCGTGTAGTGAAAGTTAAAGATGATCGCAGACTGGTCCTTGTTTTTCTTGTTGACTCTGACGTCAAGTTTAAATATAACAGATGGATCCATTCAGGTGAAAGACACATCATCGGCCCACGCTTGAGCCTACTGGGCCACGCCCCTGAGATCACTTTAACCACATTCCTCAAAATAGAACGGCGCTGGCCCGCGCTGCTCTATAAACCCAGCAGCCCAGCCCAGCGGAGATGTGGGGCTGAAGAAATGTTGGACAGTGTCTGCAGCAGGAATAGGAACATTTAGCTGCAGTGTTTCTGCTCCTGGCCGGTGTGCTGGGATTAACTGTGACTACTTTAGAACAGCTCAAAATCTAATAAGGCTACATGTCTCATCAGCCTGTTAGCATGTTAAACCCTCATCAAGATTAGAAATTACACACACACACACACTGGAGTCAATTTGTACTTGAGTATTTTCATTTTAAGCTACTTAGAATTTATTTGAGTAGATTTAGATGGCAGTAGTTTTTACTTTCCTACATAATTTGAAGGCTTTATTTTCCAATTACTTTGTAATACCTCTCCAGGAGGACATAGGTGTATGTGTGGAAAGATTTGGATTTCTCCAAAAAATATGCATGTTTAACTTGTTATTCCAAGACCATCACAAGTGTAGTTGTGGGTGTGTTCGTCTTTCTCTCTGTGTTAGTCCTATATAGGGCTGCCCCAAACGATTATTTTGATAGTCGACTAGTCACCGATTATTTTTGCAATTAGTCGACTAATCAGATCATGCATCCATTGGACGTAAAAAGTACAGCTTATTGCACCAGCATGCATCTGCTCTTATATAACTATCATTAGCTTACAGCTTGAAGTTTTTAAGGTATGTGCTAACTAAAAATAAAGACAAGATGATAGTTTATTAAATTTTAATTTAATAGATTGTTTCAGTGGAGTTTAATAAACTCAGCCGTCTGCTCCTTGCTATCTAAAATATAACAGGACACCGGAGGTTATTCTCGAGCATCTCTTTAACTAATCTCAGCCAAACCGATTTACTCAGGAACAAATAAAATACTAAAAAAAAGACAAACAATAACATTTTAAAGTTATCCAAGTGACTTATATATCATGTTTAACCTGAGTACTGAAAGATGGCGGTGGGTTTGAAAACGATTTGCCCGGAGTCCGGTGTTCTCGCGGGCTCTAGTGAGCCTTGCCCCTGGCTAGCTATCGAGCTGGTGGGTAACAGATGTCTCCGAAAACGTAGGAGCGCTTTTGAAAATACGTGGTGTCTTGATCAACTGAGCAGATATTTGAGGTTTACACAGCTACATTCTCTCCTGAAAACATGTTAAACGTTTATTTTGTGACCCAGAAAGAATAATAAGAGTAATATTAAAACTAACTAGCTGCCTCCATTGTTGGAAACTGAGCTGGGCTGCGCTATGAATTCTGGGACGCAGCTTCTTCTTCTTCGGGGTTTAACAGCAGCTGGCATCCTTGTACATGCAGTGCTGCCATCTTCTGTTTCAGTCTGTTATTACACTCTTAAATCCTACTACTTATTCCTGCGTCTTTTGGGATCTTACAAAGCTTCAAACGATGCGTCGACTATTAAATTAGTCGTTGACGATTTTGATAGTCGACGTAATCGTGACTAGTCGACTAGTCGTGGCAGCCGTAGTCCTGTAATAGACTATCTGGGGTGTAGCCCACGGCTGTAGCCTTGGAGAAGCAGTTAAAATCGATGGAAGGACTTTTCTTGACACAACGCAGCAAAAGTGAGGGGAAAAGTGCAGGAATTAACACAGACTTAGTATGTAGTCAAACTTTGTTTGGTCTTTTTTCTTCACTAATAATCATCTTCAGGTTTAGTTTGTATCTTTTTGGAGCCACTGATCTCCAGCCTGGGAATATCTGGACTTTACTTCTGCCTCCATGAGGTACATGTATTAGTGGGAATACAGCAAATTGTTTACAACATGCTAATAATGTCAAATGTACAGTACTCATGTTGTTAGGTATACCTACTGTATGCAACTGCTTGCTTAACACAAATATGTAATCAGCCAGTCACATGGTAGAAACTTAGTGCATTTCGGCTAAGTTCAAGCTGAGCATCAGAATGGGGAAGAAAGGCGATTTAAGTGACACTGAGGACATTTTGAATGGCTGTTTTTCTGAGTATTTCAGAAACTGCTGATTTACTGGGATTTTCCACACAACCACCTCTATGGTTTACAGAGAATAGTCTGAAAAAAGAGAAAATATTCTGGGAAAAAAATACATTAAAACAGATACGGACTATTCCAGGTGTGACTTTGATCAGTTAAGGAGAGCAAACTGAGGCTACAGTTAAAATGGGGTCAACAAAATTGGACAATAGAAGAAGACTGAAAAAACATTGCCTTGTCTCTGTTTCTACATCGACATTCAGATAGATAATAGGGTCAGAATTTGGCATCTCAAAAATCTTTGAGAAAGGTTTCCGGCACCTTCCTGAATCTATGCCATGATGAATTAAGGCAGCTCTAAATGCAAAAGATACTAGGAAAGTGTACCTAATAAAATGCCCATTGAGTGTACATTTTAGTACAGCACTCAAAAGAGGGAGGTAGTTTTTCTTGCAACATTTTCTATACATTTTCCTGATACCTCTGCACTTCTGCTTAAGTGAGAATTTGAATGCAGGACTATTACCAGAATTTTACAGTGAAGATTTTTCTTTTCTTTAATAAACCATCATCATAATTAGCAAATATGCAATGATGCATTATTATGACACAAACCAGCCAGCATTATATAATGTCTTTAATATTAGCTCTGCCTTTATCATCTGCAACTGTGTGTGCGTGTGTTTTAATGCATCAAAAACTACTGGAAAATGACTCACACGTAATGAGACTGCCCCCCCCAACTCATTGAATGTACACATTGTGTCTGAGGCTGAATACCAGTGACGCAGTTTACAAGAGCATTTGCCTGCATTTGAATAGCGCCTCTAAGAGTCTGTGGCTATTTTCATAGATAATAACCATGGTATTACCCATGTTGCATAAATAACCTCTGAAGATAACTACATTGCAGGGAAACTCACCCACTAGCATGTGAGGTAATAAAATAAAACTCCCTTAAGTTGCACATGTCCTGTCAGCTGCATTTGAGCATCTAGCAACAACGAGCGATTTGGACTCCCAGTAATTTATCACAGCAGATAACTGGAGAACACTGATACCGTTTTGTGCAAAGATGTAACAACTGAGTTTGCTCACTTTGCTCACTTAGAACGAAATGAGCAGTCTCTATTTTTTATGGTAGCTTCATTTGTATTGGCGAGATATAAAATATGACTAAAGAAAAACATTATATAAAAGCTATAAATTGATTTGCATGTGGCTGAGTGAAATATGTGTTGAATGCCTTCAGCACAGACAGAATTCTGCCTGCTGCAGATTGGCTGCGTGCCCATGTGGCACACAGATTGCAATTAGTCAATCAATCAATTACACATGCTCCTGATCTCATATCATTGTGTGTATAATGCACATCTGCTCACAGAATCAGTTTCTTCCATTCTACCCTCCCCACCACTGCGGGCAAGACCAAAGAGCTGTCAAAGGACGTCAGGGACATGATTGTAGAGCTGCATACGGCTGGAATTGGCTACATGACTATCAGAAAGCTTGTTGAGAAGGCGATAACTGTTGTTGTGATTATTTGGAAATGGAAGAAATATAAAATGCCCATCAACTGCTATTGAACCGGAAGTCCTTGTGAGATCTTGCCACACAGAATGAGGGTGATCATGAGAAAGGTGGTGCATTACCCCAGACCTACACAGAGGGAGCTTGTTAATGATCTGAAAGCAGTTGAAACACAGTCACCAAGAACACCACTGGTAACGTGCTACCGTAACTGATTATCTGTTTCTCTCTGTAAAAAAAGAAACTATAATAAAAATTAGAGACTGTTCATTTCTTTATAAGTGAGCAAACTTACAAATTCAGCAGGGTAATTATTTCCCCCACTGTAAAACTACAGTGCAAGAGTCACAGGTCGCCGCTATCACGACATTTCATTCAAGGTTTGTGACTCATCTCCAAACTTGGAGGAGAACACTGTTAGTTTGAAGCTCTATGCACGGCATCACATAGGAAAATACGGCCTTAAAGATGTTTATGACGTGCATTATTTCAGTTCAGCTAAATGGTTACGCCCTTGTGGTAAACCACAAGTGTGTGTTTAACTGCAAGTGTTTGCATGTAAGTGTATGTCTCTGCAAAAGGTATAAAACTGAGAATCTTACAAACCAGCGATTTTATTAACAGAAAAAAAAGGAAAAAAATATATATATATACATACATACATATAGTATATGCATCCTGTTCATGTCAACAAAATATGACTGCAGGAGTGTGGTTATCTCTGTGTGTTCATATGTGACAATGATGAGCCACTGACAGAAAGAGGAAGAGAAGACAGATGCTGATTAAAGGCAGATTAGTGAAACGATCCTAAGTGTTAGTTTTTTACGTGCAAACCAGGCATCAGAACAGCATTTGAGGGCGTTGGCACACTTAAAATAACAAAGACTAACCCTCCCTTTTGTGGTTTGTTCTCCCCCCTTTTTTAATAGCACAACCACAAAGATTAACCTACAGTCTAGATATGTGAATCGATGTGCTATAAGTTGAGAGAGAAAGACATGATATTGAGTTGTACAGATGGCGATTGATGTGGAAGGTTAATCCTGGTATTAGAGAGAAGATAAAAAAAAGCTCTATGAATACAGGATGAATCAAATCTGAATGTATGTCATTTGGTATGTGAGAGGGAGACAAATAAAACTTTCATTTTTTAACTTTTAATTTCTTCCTTAATCTTAGCACTGCATGTGTCAGAAAGAAAATAGAGAGCAGCACTTTTGTTGTTGGCTAGTAACGGTGTTACATTACAGAAAAACTAATAAAGAACACGTGCAAAAATATGAATAGCCCTTAATCCATCTTTCACAAATTTAATGACTTTAAAAACAACAACTGGGTGCTGTTTACTCAGGATTTTCTCTAATCTACGCAGGGTTAAAATTGTAAAAATGTATATGCGCATACATTGCATTCATAGCCAACAAATTACAAATTGCTGTCCATAGGCTTGTTCAGATGGTTTTGTTGCCTTCAGTTCACAAAGCAGTAAATCATTATTAAAATCGCTTGGATTGTGGTTTAGTGCAAGCAGCTACTCTCCTAAGGGTGAAGCTGATGCATTAAGACTTGATTTAATAAACCCGTTTGGGAGGATAAACTGTGCAGTGAATGCCTTCAGAGTTCCTACAGAGCACAAATATTTAACTGCAGCAAACACTCAGCGGTAATACAGCACCACCCAGTGCCACTGTTCACTAATGACCCAGGATTTACAAGATGCATGTGACAGTGTACAAGTCCCGCTCACCTCTACAGGTGGCCGATGAGACCTTTGCTCAGGGTGACCTGGAGATGACGTTTCACAAACACAAAAATGATCACAGCGTGAGGAAGAAGCCAAAGATCAACTTTTCTGCACACACTGCAGATGCTGATACACCTCTGAGTTTTATCAGTCAGCCCCCTCTGTGTGTGTGAGTGTTTGTGTGTGCAGGGGGATGTTATCAAGGATGTGAAACCTCTTGGCTTTCATGCAGTCATACACTGCTCAATTACACATCTTGGTTTCCAGCCAGCAGACAGTTCACGTGACAGTAAAAACCCAGTCCAGACTAAAGCAGATAAGTTAACAGGCTGATAAAGGCCTGGGGGTTACTGGAAGCACTGCCCCTTTAACCAGCTCTCCTCCCCGTCAGTCCCACACGCGTACTGTTGCTCTCTTCCCCATTTCGCTGCTTTGTTTTCATTGTCGCTCTTCCGATCATGGCTGCTCATTCTACCGAAGAGCCATTCCCCTTCCACGGGCTGCTCCCCAAAAAAGAAACCGGCGCTGCCTCTTACCTCACCCGGTTCCCCGAGTATGACGGCCGAGGGGTGCTCATCGCCATCCTCGACACCGGCGTGGATCCCGGGGCCCCCGGCATGCAGGTAGATCTGACCGGCTGCCTCGTGTAAAGCTACGACCTAGTTGGCGGAAGCTAGCGAAGCTAAAGGGCCGACTCATTCACTTCATTGGTATACAACGGCAGCGGCTAGCTATCTAGCTAGATACTTAGCATATGTGGATACACCAGTAGTTAACTTTAACGCCACAATGACAACTAAATTAAGGCGAAGCAGCTAGTAGTGTGTGTTTACCCCTGCTGTCAGAGTGTATTTCCGTGCTAATCTGGCGTACAGTTAGCCAGTAAGTTAAAATGTGTGCTAGCATGACAGCCTGGAAGCTAGCCGCTGAATTCTTTTCGTGTTTTTTTTTACCCCTCTTTATTCCAGTATTTACACTATTAGACTTACATGCTGACTGGATGTTGTAGCTAGCTTAATAGTAGCAAGGCAGAGTAAATTAAGCGTATTTGGCGTTTTGATAAGTGATCCGTAAACTGTGAAACTTTATCCAAACTGCCAAGTCACAACGTAAGAAAATAAGCCGACCAACACAGTGTTAAACACTACATGTTAGTCTAAACCTGCCAGTGCACATGTGTAAGTCTAGCTGGGTAGCTTTCATAATACATTGAGCTTATTTTCTGTTCTCTTGCTTCAGTCATGCTTGAGGGGCTGAGACTGAAACTGACTGCTTCTCTGGTAGTAAACAAATCCTCATGTTAAAAAGCACGTTGAGCTTTTTCAGGTATCATTTTACAGGCTGAGTTACTTAACTGATTTATGGATGACGATTCATTTAGTTTGCTGTCCATATCCCCCTCCCCATTCAGTGTAAGATACCAGTTATGATTTGCACCTTTTTCTGTCTGTATTCTAGTGGATTGCTGATTTCTTACAATTTTTTTTGTTCTCTTAGGTCACAACTGAGGGGAAGCCAAAGATTGTTGACATCATTGATACGACAGGCAGTGGTGACGTGAACATGACCACTGTGGTGGAGCCTAAAGATGGAACAATCACTGGCCTCTCTGGCAGAACGCTCAAGGTCAGTATATAAACACCTCAATGTACACAAACATTAAAAACATTCCTTTATAGGCGCTCTCTTACATCTGTTTCACACTGCATATTTTTTTTTACATCGTCCAGATCCTTCCTGCTTGGGTCAATCCATCAGGGAAGTATCGCATTGGAGTTAAAAATGGCTACGAGTTCTTCCCCAAGGCTCTGAAAGAAAGAGTACAGGTAGGAAGAGGTGACATTATTACTTCATTTTGTCTGACACAGTGTTGAGCACAAAGCCCAGTACTCCTGACACGTGGACAATTAAGCTTGGACATGATAGCAACTGCTCAAAAGACTCCTGGCATTGGAGCTTCTGGCCACCTGAGTCACAGACAGGCCTTTTTTTCCTGATGTTTCAACACTTCAGTCAGCTTTGGCGATAACACAAAAAACTTGCTGAATTGTCCTTTTCCCTCTCATAGAAAATCCATCTGAAATCAGTGAACTGATAGGATTTCTGACCTTTATTCTGAATTGATTATCCATACTTGGAAAGTTTGTACAGAGTTTATTGCTTTTTTTCCATATAATACACCCACTTGGTGAATGAATGAGGGAAAAACATAATTGGAGTGTCCCTGTTGACAGCTCTTCAGCTCAGATTATTTCCTGAGTTGTATGTTAGACTGTGTGTTATGTTGGAGAGTTATTGTTTTATTTTTTGTGGTTTTTGACTACTAGAAAGAGCGAAAGGAGAAGATGTGGGACCCGCCACACAGAGCAGCACTCGCTGAGGTTTGCCGCAAGACGGAAGAGTTTGACCTCGTTCATCCAAACCCCTCACAGGTCAGACCTGCTCCTTTGAGTTCATTTAAGAGAGAAAAAGGCAACGTTTATGTTAGAAAATATGTACATTTATAAATTCATAGAGCGACCTGGAGGAGAGAACTTGAAAGTGAGAATGGCACAAATAATACATTTAAAGAAGTGGGATTGTGGGCTGATTATTGAACAAGAATGGTGATAAACAATTTTGAAAGATCAAAATCGGAAGTGACAAAGAAAATGGAGCAGCAAGAATAGCTGCTATCACCAAGAGGAATAAGGAGGGAGGAGAGGATCTAACGTATTGGGCTTCATTTCTTGCCTTTTCCGAGTGTAGTTAGGCACCCTTTATTAGCATGGGATGCCTCGACTGTATCTCTCATCTTTCGCTCTCTCCACAGATTGAGAAGTTGCAGAAAGAAGAGTTGCAGTGTCAGTCAGAGCTCCTGGCATCGCTAGAAAAGAAGTACAGTGATCCTGGGCCTGTATATGACTGTGTGCTTTGGCACGATGGCGTCACATGGAAGTACGGCCACCTTTAATTTTCTTTCCCCTTCTGTATCCTTACAGTTTTTTGTTGTTGTTGTTTTGTTTTGTTTTTTAACCCTTTCTTTTCACAACCTTCCCTTGTTTACCAGTAATCTATTTGTGATTTGTTCCCTTTAGGGCTGTAGTTGACACTTCAGAGTGCGGAGAGCTGTCCCAGTGCACGGTGCTGAGCTCATACAGAGAGTCACATGAGTACGCCACGTTAGGAACTGTCGAGATGCTAAACTATTCTGTTAATATTTATGATGACGGCAACACGCTCTGCATAGTCACCAGCGGAGGTGAGCCATCCCAGCGCATTAGATTCCTAATATGCCTAATAGTCGGTTTAAACGTGTTGGTATTCACACATGATCTAATGCTGCTCCTAAAGGGGCTCATGGGACACATGTGGCAAGCATCGCAGCAGGCTACTTCCCAGAGGAGCCCGAACGTAATGGTGTGGCCCCGGGTGCCCAAATCCTGGCTCTGAAGATTGGAGACACCCGCCTCAGCACCATGGAAACAGGCACAGGGCTCATCCGCGCGGTATACTCCTCAAAGTCCTGAGAATATAGATTTAAAGAAAATATCTGTATATGTTTGCACCATTTTATTCTTTATTTGTCTCTCATTTAAAGATGATTGAAGTAATCAACTACAAATGTGACCTGGTTAACTACAGTTATGGGGAGGCCACACACTGGCCCAATTCAGGGTAAGTATATGGAGAGCAGGCGCTGCCTCTGTCGCTCCTCGTTGCTTACTGTTACTCATTCGCCGCTGTCTTTTTGTCCTTCAGGAGGATTTGTGAGGTGATCACTGAAGCTGTGCAGAAACACAATGTGATCTTTGTGTCAAGCGCGGGAAATAACGGCCCCTGCCTCACTACAGTCGGCTGCCCAGGAGGAACCACCAGCAGTGTTATAGGTACACACTCGGATGAAACCAGTGCTTCCGAAACTGTTTAGCCTGCAGTGGGTCCTGGACCACGGATTGATAACCTCTGGATCAAAACATCTGTTCAGCCATGCTTGGTTTCATTTTTGCTTTGTTCATTCTGCAGGAGTTGGCGCATACGTGACGCCAGACATGATGGTGGCAGAATACTCCCTGAGGGAGAAGCTGCCTCCGAACCAGTACACCTGGTCATCGAGGGGTCCCAGCACCGACGGGGCCCTGGGGGTCAGCATCAGCGCCCCTGGCGGTGCCATTGCCTCCGTGCCCAACTGGACCCTTCGTGGTACCCAGCTGATGAACGGCACATCCATGTCATCACCTAACGCTTGTGGCGGAATCGCACTGGTCCTCTCAGGTGGGTCTAGTGAGATGTGATAATTCGGCCTGCTGTGTGTAGAGAAATGTGTGTGAATTCAAAGCTGATGCTGGTGTTTGCTGTTTTGTGAAAAAGGATTGAAACAGAACGGGATCCATCCCTCAGCTCCTGCTGTGAGAAGAGCACTGGAAAACACTGCTCTGAAGGTTGATGACATCGAGGTGTTTGCACAGGGCCACGGAATAATCCAGGTACTGTGATTGTAAGACTTTCAACCTGATATTCTGCCATTTCTTTCCCTGATGGATGTTAAACAAATGTATCGTTTTGTCTTCCTCTCAGGTGGAAAAGGCGTTAGACTACCTCACTCAGCACGCCTCTTTACCCACAAGCCACCTAGGCTTCTCGGTAAGTGTGGGAACACAGAGAGGCATCTACCTCAGGGACCCAGCCCACGTTCTTGGACCCACTGATCACGGAGTTGGAATTGAGCCCATCTTTCCAGAGAACACAGGTACTTTCATACATCATGTTTTTATTTATTTTTTTATTTTTTTGTTCTTTAAAAAAAAAAAATGTAGCTATATTCTTCTTCCGTCACAGGAAACTCTGAGCGAATCAACCTGCAGCTTCACTTGGCGCTCACGTGCGCTGCCCCGTGGGTCCAGTGCCCCTCCCACCTCGAGCTCATGAACCAGTGTCGTCACATTAACGTCCGCATCGACCCCGTTGGACTGAGAGAGGGAGTCCACTACACAGAGGTGGGCACCACGTGAAGGAGAGAATGAGTCAAAAAAATCGAGCTCATGTGTCTGTGTGCACTTATGTTCACTTTGACTTTGTCTTTCAGGTGTGTGGGTATGATACAGCAGCTTCTACCTGTGGGCCACTATTCAGAGTTCCAATCACAGTTGTTATCCCTGCCAAGTAAGTCAGTACATGCTTGCCCCCCCCTCCGCATAAGAGGTTTGTGTGTTTCTCTGTCTGATGGATCTTCTCTCTTCCTACAGAGTAATAGACAGTCGTAGTCATGAGGTGTGTTTCACAGACGTCCACTTTAGACCGGGCCAGATCAGACGCCACTTCATTACTGTTCCTCAGGGAGCCTCCTGGGCAGGTCGGTGTCTCTCTGTTTTCCACTGACACTGTGCTAACACTGGGCCTGATCTGCCTCCCTTTAGAGAACTGGCCCACATTAGCCAAACCCTGAGTAGCAGAAGTTGGACTAATTTCCATGGGGAAGCATCATGGTTCGGTCTTGCGGGATCACTCCTATAGTTGGTTCCAAATTTGTGCACAGCAATTTAGTGGTGCCTTGCAGGTACCAGCTTTTTTTTTTTTTGTGCCCCAGTACCATTCTCTCTGCAGAGGAAATGTTAAAATAAAAAATATGCACAGCACTTCTGAGTGTGAAAGATGAAGCCAACATGGAAGTAGTCCACGGGGAACACTTTCCTGGGCTTGGTTGCAAGTTTTAGTTCACATTCCCAAGTTGTTAGCTGATGAGGAGTCATAGTCAGATCCAGTTCTCACCCGTTACATCTATTTTCAAATGGAAATGCGTGGAACAGGACCAAAGACTACATAATCTCTGAATCAACATAACCTTCATCAAAATTCATGAACGTTTCTATCATATCTAAACGGTCACAGTGATGGAAGCTAATATTAAAGATGGTGAAGGTTAAAAAAATGAGATTGGGTTTGGAAATATAGTGTACACCATTCACCCAACTATTCATATCATTGAATTCAGGCGTTCCAGTCGCTTCCATGATCACAGGTGTGTAAAATCAAACACCAAGCCATGCAGACTACTTTTACAAACAGTTATGATAGAATGAGTCGCTCTCAGGAGCTCAGTGAATTCCAGCAAGGTATGTGATAGAATGTCACCTGTGCAACAAGCCAGGCGGGACATTTCCTCACAATTACATATTGCACAGTCAACTGTTAATTATAGCTTAGATCCAGTGAAAAGAACTCGTAATGCTTCAGTTACTGAGTCAGCAGAGCATTGGTGACTTTTATGCACTGTGAGCCTCAGCTGTTGGTGACTGCTCTCTATAACCTTAAGCGGTCTGCCACTTCATGGCTGAGTTGGTGCGTTTCCTAAATGCTTTTACTTTGCAGCAGTACCACTCTTAGCTGATTCTGTAAAATCTAGGATGGAAGAAATTTCTGACTCGGTGCAGCGGGCCCATCCTATTACAGCACCACAGTCGAATTCATTGAGCTCTTTAGAATGACTCATTGTTTCACAAATGTTTATAGAGGCAGACTGCACGGCTGGCTGTTTGATATTGTTTTATATACCTGTGGCAAAGGGAGTGAAAGCACCTCAATGATTAGGAGGTGTGTAGCCAACGTGTTTGACCATATAGTGGATTATTATTTCTTCTTCTTCTTCTTCTTCTTCTTCTTCTTCTTCAACCTCTGTTCTTGTCTCTCTCTTGCAGAGGTCACACTGACGTCTCATTCGGGAGACGTCTCGTCAAAGTTTGTTCTCCATGCGGTGCACCTGGTCAAACAGAAAGCCTACAGAGCAAACGAGTTCTACAAGTTCTCGTCACTATTGGAGAGAGGCTCACTAACTGAGGCTTTCCCTGTTCTGGTGTGTATATTTATATTCTTTTGGCTTGGATTCAACGTGTAAATTATGATGTGGAAAAACAAAACGGTGTGGATAAGCACTGTGCTTTATAATCTCTTCTCCAGTCAGGTAAAGTGGTAGAGTTCTGCATTGCACGCTGGTGGGCGAGCTTGGGTGACGTCACGGTGGACTACACCATCGCCTTCCACGGACTCAACACGTCTCCGTCACCCCTGCACATAGTAAGAACAAAGAGAACAGCAACAGCAGGAATTAAGACGCTGCTCAGACCGTATCAGTTCTCTTCTGTCTCTTTTCTGACTCTCGTTTGTGTCTGTGCAGCATGCCTCGGAGGGAGTGACGAGTTTCGAAGTGTCTTCACCACTGAGATACGAGGAAGTGTCTCCAACTATCACCCTCAAGTCGTGGGTTCAGCCTCTGAGGTGAGCGTAGGTGTGCACAATTTGGTTCTAACTTTAGTTGTAGCTCCTTTATTGAGCCCATTGTCTGTTTTGTAGGCCCTTAAGTTCAAAGATAAAAGCGTTGGGGATGAGGGATGTTCTGCCTGATAACAGACAACTCTATGAGATCGTGCTCACCTACAGCTTTCACCAGGTAAAACCACCTGCACAGCATATGAAGAGGAAGACGTAGCTTTTTTTTTTGTTTTGGCGTGTGTATAATGTTCTCCTGCTTGTTTTTAGCCCAAGAGTGGAGAAGTTACACCCAGCTGCCCAATGCTGTGTGAGCTGCTGTACGAGTCAGAGTTTGACAGTCAGCTCTGGATGCTGTTTGACCAGAACAAGAGACTGCTGGGCTCCGGTGACGCCTATCCACACCAGGTACACATGGAGACGATGCCACAAGGAATGCCTGTACACGCATTTCTGAACAGTTCCTTCATACCTGCAGGTTGTACCTGCTTTATGATGACGGGAAAGTGGATTTAAAAAAAGAAATCTGTTTTATTTTTACAGTATTCTTTAAAGCTGGAAAAGGGAGACTACACTATCCGGCTGCAGGTCCGCCACGAGCAGTCCAGTGAGCTGGAGCGACTTAAGGATCTGCCGTTCGTGGTTTCTCACCGTCTCTCCACCACCCTCAGCCTGGATGTCTACGAGACACATCGCGCTGCCCTCATGGCCAAGAAGAAGGTGAATTCTGTCACCTTGTCCCCGGGTGCCACACAGCCTTTCTACGTCACAGGCCTGCCAGATGACAAGTGAGTCAAACCCACCAAGGAGCCAGACATATTTAGTCTGCATATCCATGCTCCAAAACTCTTTATTTCCTGTGGCCTTGCACCGCAGCACCATTTTTGGTCTCTAAATAGATTTGGTTGCTCTTTAAACGCAACATTTCATTTCATCCACTTCAATTACCACAGATACTCTCTGTAGTATCGAGCTGCAAGCTCGTTGGCTAATGACTCGTCAGTGAGCATGTGGTGTCACAGTCAGACCAGACCAGGTTTTTGTAACCATGATGATGATTATCATCTCTAGACTTCAAAACAGGACCACAAACCAGTGTGAAAATACTTCACCTTGAAAATATGTGAGTCTTTATTTATAATTCTGAATTTATTTTCTTTCTTCCTTTACTTTGTTTACAGGATCCCGAAGGGAACGAGTCCAGGATGCTACCTTTCAGGCTCTCTCATCGTGCCCAAGAGCGAGTATGGCAAGAAAGCTGTGAGTAGCTTTGTTCTTTGTAAACTTCGATACTTCAAAGAAATATGTGGTCCTGCTCATCAGGACACAAAGTCGTGCTGGATTTCACATTTCCTGCCAAGCATTCACTTAGATGCATTTAATGTGAAGCCGGCAGGACTCGCAGTCCTGAGGATCAGAAAACACCGGTGCTCGATTGCTCCCCTCCACGCACAAACCTGTTTAAGTTGAAGCCTGATATATTTTTTTCTCATTCATTTGGCTTCGTTTATACTTCTGTTTCAATCCAGAATCAATCTAATGTGGTAAATGCAGCTCTCTCACACATTGAATACAGCTGAGTCCGATTGTTTGGAAAATTTGGAAGAATTTTAGTTGGAAAAGACAAAAAAGATTTTTCCCCAACTAAATTAATGTGAGGGGGATTTGCTACTTACCACTGGGCGTGGGGGCTGTTTGCAATAATCCCCCCAAAATTTGCTCTACAATTGCTTTGTTTTGTTTGCAGAGCCTGTTCTCTTGGTTTTTCTTAGTTTGCAAGCACTCACTTTAACTTCTCTAAAGACGCTTTGTGAATCAACTCTTAATTTCTTCTTTCTTTCTTTCTTTCTTTCCTTTTTTTTTTTTAAGCTTTTGCGTGTTCGTGGCTTTACTTGGTGGCTGCGGCGCAAAAGACTTCAGTTTGAACTCTAGCAGCCATTTACAGATCAGTGTTTTCCACTTTTACTTATATAATTATCAGAACTTATATAGTTCTGATAATGCACTGATTGCATTCAGTTTTCCCTGCTGCAGGAATAAAGGAAATGAGTAGATCAGATGTGTTTAGATTTAAATCTAAGACCACACGTTTAGTGAGCAACAGGTAGGTGTGCGGACTCTCCGAGTCTGCCAGTGAGGATGAAATAAAGAGAGAATCCTTTTTTCTGGTGTGCTTGTGTTGTCTCTTCCTTACTGTGTGTTATTCTGACCACCAGGGGCAGGCCTCAGCAAAACGACAAGGGAAGTTTAAAAAGGTACTGGATGAGCTAGAAACACTGTACAACAGAGCGTCCACTGCTCTCCTACCATCTGGAAATGGCTTACTCTTTACCTTAAGCTAGGATTTGTTACTTCTGCTTTATCATTTCAAAGCATGTCAGTATTTCTGTTCTTTGATGCATTGTTATTTCGACAGAGTAGTTAGTTTTCTGGTGGTCAATACAATTATCTTTTTAGTTATAATTGAAACTTTTATAACTGGGTATTTTTTCCTTAATTTAAAAATCAGTGAAACGGGAGGATTTTGGGATCATGATGAGAATTTGGGATCATGATGATGGATTATGCTGAAGGTTGAATGACTTTATTTCGACTGAGCTGGTTTGTTTGTTTGTTTGTTTGTTTTGTGCGTGTGTGTGTGTGTGTGTACATTTATGCAGGATGTCGTTCCTGTCTTCTACCACTTAATTCCTGCTCCCAACAAAACAAAGAATGGAGGGAAGGAGAAGGACAAGGAAGGAGAGAAGGAGAAGGACGTTAAGGACGAGTTTGCAGAAGCTATGAGGGATCTGAAGATTCAGTGGATGACCAAGTGTGTGCACTTTCTCATCTCTTATGTCCGCCAACGCTTCAACTTGGCTTCATTTCTCGCTCATCCGTGTGTCACCTTTTACCGTTCAGGTTAGATTCCAGCGCTGTTTATGACGAACTGATGGAAAACTACGCCGACTACCTGGCACTGCATGTGCAAAGGCTCCACCAGCTGGACTCAGAAAAGGTGAAAGGGGAACGGGGAATGTGCCAGGAGGCGTGGGACGGAGTTTAAACTGTGCGACCGTGTTGACTCACAGTCATTTTTTTCTTTTATTGTTTGCGTTTAAGGAGCGTGTGAAACGCCTCAAGGAGGTGGTGTCAGCAGCAGACCTCGTCATCTCCCGCATCGACCAGACAGCCTTGGCTGTTTACCTCACCATGAAGACGGACCCACGGCCGGACGCCGCTTCTATTAAGAGGTATGTCGCACCAAGGAGCAGCATTAACACCACAAACTAGTTTTATTAAATATTTCTGTTTAGATTAAGCATGAACCCCTGAGAAGGTGTCCCACACATAACACATTTTATTAGTTTAGTTTGTTTTTGGCAGCTCAAACAAGAGCTCAACTCTTCAACCCATTGAAAACCTACTAGAAAAAAAACCCTTGATGTTGTTTTGTGACCTGGCTTATATTTTTATGCAAACTCCAGGCGTTCTGTTTATAGAACAATGCCTGGAGTTGGATCGGAGCTTAGTGACAGTTGTCTCTACCTTTGCAGCTACCTTTGGAAAAACCTGGAAACTACTCTGATGGTCATCAAACCACATCTTTATTAATATATAAATAAGGTTCGTTAAGAGTACCTTATGTGACCCTGGCATCTTATAGAGGGAGATTGGAAGAAAGAAAAAGTTTAAATCATCACCTGTGACTTGCGTGTATTCTGGTGGGGTGAGAAATACTTAAAGAGAGGTGGAGCAAATAAAAGGCACCTTTTCTTTAGTTGTACATGAAGTACATTTTAGAATTTAGGCTCCTTTATTTGTTTTTTGTTTTTAAAAAAAAGAGCAATAATAATAATACATTTTATTTATAAAGCGCCTTTCAAGACACCCAAGGACCCTTTACAATAGGATAAAACAAATAAAACAAAAGCACAATTAGGCTTAACGTAGCCGTGCTGCTCTTGACCTCTAGTAATATTTGTGTTTCAGCGACATGGAGAAGCAGAAGTCGTCCCTGCTCGACGCTCTGTGCAGGAAGGGCTGCGCTCTGGCCGACCAGCTCCTCCTGCCCCCCGCGTCGCAGGATGGCGCCGGGGCTGTCGCCACGGGGCAGACGGTGGCTGAAGAGCCTGCGGAGGAGGCGGCCAGCAGCTCTGATGACATCCTGCAGAACATTTCCAAAGCCCTGATGGATACATTCTGGGAGGTGCAGAAGTGGGCGGAGCTAACTGAGTCCAAGGTAAGAGAAGTCAAATTGGTGTTTGGTTTTTTTGTTGTTGTTTTTTTTTAGATTTGGAGTCATGGCTAAAGTTTTCTTTCTCTGTTTCTTTGCCTTGGCTGCTCAGGTGTTGATGTTTTCATATAAACATGCTCTGGTGAACAAGATGTACGGGCGGGCTTTAAAATACGCCTCAAAGATGGTGGAGGAGAAGCCCAGCAAGGAAAACATGAAGAACTCCATCCAGGTACGGTAGCAGTGATGGCCAGCACATGATGACGTCTTTTTCACTGCAGTGATTTTTAATTATTCTTTTTTTTTCTGTTTCTCGTTCCTCAGCTCATGCGTCACCTCGGATGGACACACTGCGCTGCTTTCAGCGAGAACTGGCTCCCTGTCATGTACCCCGCCGACTACACGCTGTTCTAGGCAACGGCGCGCACACACCTGCATGCACGCTCAGGCAGCACAGCCACCCACGGTCCCATCACATGACAACTACGATATCATGTCCCTCAGGGTCACATGGTCTATGCATCCAACCAACCAGCTGCCTCCTCAGATTTTTAAAAAAAAATGTAATTGTTGATGAACACCAAAATAAATGATGACAGCGAGCGTAAGTAGAGGGATCACGCTCATCCTGAAGTTACCTTTAAACATGTTGTCGAGCAGCCTTGGCTGTTCAGCAAGAAAAACAACCAATAAATGAGTTTTTAAGAGCTCTGAACTCTCTCCAGGGTCGGCTTGATCTTGCAGCTCAGTCGTCGTCCTTTATTTTGCTGTCATCCACAGATTTTTGGAGGCGTTCACATCCACCCCATTCTCAGCTGTCTGGACTTCATTTCACATGAAAAACCTCATTGTCTGGTGTAAATACTGTAAAAAAAACAAAAACAAAAGGGCCACGACCCAGTTTATTAGCGAAGAAAACAAACTGAGTACTCAAAGCTTGCTGTTATACTACAGAGAGAAGACGGAGGTCTCGCTGCTGCACACGTGCAGACACACGGGGCCTGATCCTTGAGTTAAAAGGGAGTCACGGACAGAGCTCAATCTCCCTTTTTCCTTTTCTTTTTGATTGTCCAGCCCGCCTGGGTTAAAGCTAACATTTATTCTTGTCTGTCTCAGAACACACAACAGTTTTGAGGTGCCTTTCTTCATGTACCTTAACTTTTTCTGATGGGATGAAACGGTCGTAGGGGGAGGATATGACCACAGGAGGCGCTCATCCGCTTTCACCCATCAACCTTCGGTGGTGTCGACAGATGCGTCGAAGCTCGTATCAGCAGCGCGACGAGCCGCGTGCACGCTGCGTGCGGGCCGTCACCGCCGCCTTCGACAACCACCTAAAACAGACCTCACTAACGTCACGATGCAGTCGCGGGCAGCGGTAGGATGTTCGGATCTGGTTTCATCGTGAAACTTTCACACAGTGTTAAGACGAGTTTCTGTGCAGCAGTCACGGCGTTGCACATGTACACAGTGTCATAAAATAATGTACATACACTCATAACTTACAGTATATTAAGATGCAATAGGTATATAACACAAAAATATTATTCTAATCGATGTGTTTTGAGTATATGCATGTCTTCTAGGATGTAAGGAAGCATAGTTTTGTGGAAGCGGATTTTCAGTTTGTTTCTATTTGAATGATTTTTAATCGCCGACGGTATCCTCTGATGTTGTTTTCATGTGTGCGTGTCTGTGAGTGAATATTATTTGTGAGGGTGTTTTTGTGTACATCGACATTTTTCCCAGCGAGACTGTAACGAAAGCCATTTAGAGGGGAGCTGAGCATAAGTTTTGTTTTTTGCTTTTGAGGACTAACACAGTGCTTTTGTCCAATTTATCTAATTTACACAGACCTTAAATTACAGCTTCTGCAAGTTGTGATGTTTTGTTTTTTTTCTTTGAACTTAATAGGTCTGGACATTTGCCATGTGCCACATGTTTCTCTGCTCAAAATAATCCAGGCGAGGTTGGTGCCTGAGTAGAGCTCAGAGTTTATAATACACAATGCTCATTTGCTGAAAAGTTTAGGCCTTCAGTGCATGTGTGAGAAGTGAGTGAGGTTTGCAGCTAATGTACATTTTATTTTCCTCTCCTCCTTACCTTGGAATGGGTGCGGCTCTGAGGCTTTGTGCATGCTTTTTCTTCATGTAGTGACGATGTGATGTGTAAATGGTCCACACTGCCGTGTGCAAGCATAGGAAAACGGTGTAGATGGAAAAAATGCTTCTAAAAATAGACAAACCTCACAACATGCTTCTGAAACCTGTTCAGCAAAAATTCAAAGGGTTGTATTTAAGGGCATATCTAACACGGACAGATCTCCCCCCCCCCTTTTTTTTTTTCTTTGAATCCATAAAACTTAAAGTATGATTTCTGTTTCATCACTTTAACCAAAGAACGATTTCCACCTTAAGCTGTTTAATCATCGCTGCATGTATGAAGGCATAAACCATATCGGAGAGGTGGTGGTGGTGGAGTCACGCCCCACGTGTGAAGATGAACCCCTACCCTCTGGTGTGGATTTTGTGACTGTTTATGGTCTCATCTTTCCCTGATGTTGTTTTAAGACCTCTCTCAAGTGGACGGTCCATGCCTACGAATGTAAAAGCAGCTGCTTTTGAGCCTCTTGTCCTCAAGGGGAGCAGAAAAATCTCTTCTGGGGGTGAATCGGTGGTCACAAATCATGCTTCTGTTTTTAGCTTCTCAGCAGCAGTCTCAGGTTTCTCTGCTGGAATCCATTTTTCTTTTTTAAATCTTCTCTTTTCTCCTTTTTCTGGAGTTTTGGATTGTTTTTCAGACAGATGTTGCGTTCAGGGCTCTGCTATCAACAATTACACGCTGCCAATGACGGTTTCACTTTAAAAATAATTTTAAAAAGGCCTTAACGTTCACCACAGGACTTTACCGTCCACTTCATGGCACCAAACAGACGTCTCATATCCGTTGCTCTCACTCCGCTGGTGTCAAGAAAGACTTCAGAAAAGCTTCTTACGGTTGTGTTTATATTTATAGTCATAAAATCTAGTAAATGCCAATATTTTATCAAATGTTACGAGATAAGGTTGTATGCTCTTAGTATTATTTTATACCTATTCTTCCTTGATGACGTGGGAAAGACCCCGAGCTACTGTCACTATTTTGTGGTCACATGGAATAAGTCACAATCAGAAAAATGACACTGAATAAAAATATTTGGAAGAATTCACGTGTTCACTGAGCATCACTTGCACATACAGCAAAAGAGACTTAAAAACGGTACAGCTGACATGCCAAAAAAAGACATTTCTTAGCTTTTTTATACTTACTATGGAGGGTTGAGAGAGCCAAACATGAATAAAATAAATACTTAAAATTGGGGGAAAAAGTTCAATTTCAATTCACTTCATTTAAGCCATTTAATATTTTTTTTTCCTATTTTAATGACATTCTATTAATTAATTATTGACACATTTGTCTACTTCCAATTTTAATTAATCACAGTTCTTTAATGGTGTGTTTAATATAATTTCTTTTGGCACGTATGGCCCTCCCCACAGCCCAGTGAGTCCTGTTCAGATGATTTGTTTTATCCCAAACACAGTATGTTTAAGAGAAAATCTTTACATCTGAGAAGCTGCCTCTTATACTACCATCTGAGGAAAAAGATGGCTAAAAGTCATCTTAGAAGACAGTTCAAGTCTAAACAACAACAAAACCATCTGCAGTAAACTGACTATTTATAGGCCTTCAAGGATAAAAAGTCTGATTTTTTGGGGGGGAAAGTGAATATGTCAGGTTGTTGGGAAGCCGATCACCCATTAAAACCAGGGTATGTAGAAGAGCATCTCTGAACACACAGCATGTCAAACCTTGAAGCAGTAGCAGAAGACCACATCGGGTACCACTCCTGTTGGCTAAGAACAGGAAACTGAGGCTACTCACATGGATTCACCAAAATTGGACAACAGAAGATTGTAAAAACGTCTGGATTTCTGCTGTGATGTTTAGGGTCAAAATGAGATGTAAACAACATGAAAACATGAATCCTACTTTGGATCAATGGTTTAAGCTAGTGGTGGTGGTGGTGTAATGGTGTGGAGGATATTTTTAACAGCACAACTTAAGTATTGACTCTTTATGACCACAGTGCACCTGTCTTCTGATGTTAACTTCTATCGGGATAATCCACAATGTCCCAAAGCTCAAGTAATCAAAGAGAAGTTGTTGTTAACATGGAACAAAATCTCTGAGAGATGTTTAAATCTATCCCATGAAGAATTAAAGCAGTTCTGAAGAAAAAAAAAAAGTGGGTCCAACCCAGTAATAAAGTGGTAGGTAAGTGTGTATTGACTCTATTTAAGTATTAATTACAAAATATGAGTATAGAGTGTTGGAGGATGTAATATAACTCTACAAAAGTGTACAGGATGTGTGTTATCAGCATGATATAGAAAATTTTCCTATATGATGGTTATTGTCAACCAGTGTAACACGTACCCCCAAGAAAGTGTCTAATGTGTCTAGAAAGGGACTGCACCATAGAAGGCAGATGATTTTCAAAACTGATCACATTTTCAGCAGCCTTGGATTTGGTATCTGAACATTTGTTTAGCAAACGTCACTGCCACAGCAGATCCAAACTCACACTCATCTCCTCAGATTTTTCTTTTATCCCCCACCAACATGTATAAAACAGCAGGTAACAAATTTTAGTTCAAGCTCATAGCAGCATTAGTAAACACTGGATCATTTCAATGGAGCCATTTGAATTGCTGGCAATTCGTACACTTCAATGGCTTATCTCATGGGAGTGTCTCAGGAAATCTATCCACACCTCTTTGGCCTTTCAGTCTCTACTTGTTGCCATGAAGATCTTCATCTCTCCATCCTCGGCCAATAAGCTTGTGTTAAAGGCCTTTTTAAAGTTCTCAGTAAAAGTCAAGTCAGACTCAAACCTGACCTTGTTGGCCCAGATTAGAGTTGTTCCCGGTTTGCAGAAATGCTTCATGGTGACCAGGAGCTCATCCAGGAAGTTGTGATGGTAGACCACATCAGCTGCCAGTATGTAGTCGTAGTGGTAGACCGATGATGGGTGGGTGCGTTCCAGGTCGTAGCTCCATGGCAGAGCAACCACCTGAGGCGTGTGTCTGCAGCGGTTTCTGGTGTTCCTTATCACGTTAGCCCGGAGATTCCCTAAAATCTCTGGCAAATCTGTGGCTGTGACCGAAGCTCCTGATGATGAAGAAATACATCATCGTTACAGCGATACAAGGGCATTGTGGTGTTGCAAGACTTGCAAAATGTTCAGTGCCTCTGCGTGTTTGCATATACATGCTTTGTGTTTTGTGTCAGATTGTGTGAGAACCCTCACCCAGCAGACTGGCCACAATGGTTACTAGTCCTGTCCCTGATCCCAGCTCCAGCACTTCCTTCCCCTTCAGGTTCACCATGTGCCTGTTGTTTTCCAGGAAGGAGCACAAAGCCAACGCCTTCAGGACAGAGGGGGATCAGACAAGACCAAATTACTGAGTGTGGTCCTGCTTTTACGATCATACTACGTATACTTATCTAATTTTTATAATAGCTTTGCATGATTTATAGTTTACAAATTACTGGGCCTTGGTTCATCCACTGTCTGAAACAAGCTGTTTTAGCTGCTCTGCTTTTAAGGCCATCCTTCCTTTAAGCCAAGCCACTTCTGATTGGCCACATGCATGACCATATTTAGGGTATCTTTTCTAAGTGACATCATACTGTTCCAAGACTAAAAAAACTATCTGAAAGTAAGAAATTACAGTAATCTAAAGCCTGAGCTTTTTGCTCACAGGCTTCCGTAACAATGTATATAAGACAGAAATCAAGAAAGCGTACAAAAGGTCCACTTTCAATAGTGTTTTGACAGTTTTCATAAATGCTCACCGCTGGCCACATCATTGCTCCAAAAGAGTCTATGGATTCATAAATAACGATATCCTCCCCTACATAATGATAGATATCTTTAGCAATGCTGCAGACGATGCTGGGGATCCAGTTCTCTTTTAGAGCTGTCTCTTTCTTAATCTCCTGTCCTGTGGGAACAAACAAGACAAACAGAAATGAGCTTCAGTTCAATCAGACACAGTAAGGACAAAAATAAATTATGCATAATTCTCTAAGATTGCTAAGATGAGTGTCAGACAAATACTGGGAAGCTTATGAGTCAGCCTTTTCCTCACAGTATAATTTGGAACACTAAAACAGACAAATGTTAGCATTTTAATGGGTATAATGGTGTCATTGCGTACGAGGGTCAGATAACCTGACAGCAAAGGAAAACATGTCTCTGCTTCAGTTCCTTTTAGGTTCAGTCACTCTAAACCAGCAGGCACCACATCAACCCCGTGGTTTCCCTCAGGGCATTTGGTTATAGTTTTGGCTTGTCTACCTTGTGGCCTTACGGTGTGTCTTACATCTCAGATTTAACAGGAGAAGAATCCTGCCAGTCTCCTTAAAGCTGTTGTTTTACTTAAAGGTAAAATTGCAAAGAAAAACAAATGCTGCTCTACATTTTTTTTGTATTTATCAGTATTAAAATCCTGATAAATACAGGATTTTAATACTGTATTTATCAGTTTAAACTATTAAAAATGCTGAATATTAGTTCCTGTAAACGTTTTGCTATGTTGACTTTGTGGCTATATAGCATGCTAGCACGATATTTTGGAGGCTAGCAACACTGACTGTACTTTTTGAACAGACAATATCAGGTGTAAAGCTTATTCAGTTTTACTTTCAGCTACATGCTAGTGCTAGGATGGTAGGATGCTTTTAAACACTGTTCCTGCAAATATTGTGTCATAAACATGTTTATAGTGTGCTATCTTAATTTGGCATTAGCATGCTAATATATGCTAACTGTCACTAAACAGAATTTCAGTTAAAAAGGAATTTCACTGGTTTTGTAGTTATAAAACAAAGTTTATGACTTTATGTTTTATGGTTTCAAGAAATTTAAAAGTACAGCAGGAAGCAAACTCAACAGAGATCTGATGGTGGTCATGATCTGGAGACCATGAATGTTTGAATATCATGTCTAATGATTGTGGGGCTCACATATTGGGTTATAATGCAAAATTTGAGCCATTTCAGACTCGGTCAACATGTAGGATCAATATCTGTACATTTAGCTTTTTATTTTTCTATTTTTAGTACAGGGCTCTTTATTTGGTAAGATCTCACTGGTCATAACTTGGTAGAGTTTGACGTCCTGGGCCTTCAGCTACAAAGGCCACAAAGGCATCACCTTTGCCTAATTTTAGGAATATGGACAAGACCATGAATGTTTAAAAATCATGTCAGTGCAATTCCATATATATAAATGTTGGGATCACACATGGATCATAATGCAAAATCTGAGGTATTTTAGACAGAAAGGGGAAAAAATACTTTCACGAATCATTTTCTCTATACCTTTAACTTTCACAAATTTATAGTGAAAAAATGGTCCCTTTGTAATTGAGTGTCAGCCGATATCTTATGTAAAGTATTTCTCAGCAGGGCTCCTTGTTTGATGAGGTCAAAACACTCTGGAGAACCCAATGCCCTGGGCCACCAGCTGCAAATGACCCAGGGCACAGAGGCATCACCTTTACCTAATACCTAAGACTAATAAGTCTCCTGAATGCTTTACTGCTTAAACCTGGTTCCACAAGATTTCCAGCATTTAAAAACTAATATCTTCAAAACTTGTGAAAGGAGAAAAAAATTTGAGTGAACTGACCCTCTAAACACAAGGAGATTACTATTTTGTGTGTAACACTGATACATCTCGTGATACACTGGTATGCCATTTAAATAGCGCACCTGTTATATCTTCAGTACTTGAATCTGTGTCCTCTGGTTGAGCCTTCTCATCTGCGAGGGCCTCCACCGTGTTCTCCTCTTCTTCACACTCAGTATTGTCTTCCTTTTCATTTTCTATTTCATCCTCCAGCACATTGGTTTCTTCTGGTAATTCATCATAACTTATTTTTTCATGATCGTTCAAGTCATCCTCATTGCATTTTTGCTCCACAAGCTTTTCTTTCCCCTTTTTATCTTTATCTTCAACCTCCTTCCTTTCTTTCCCCTCCTTCTGTCTCAGCGGATCTTCCAGCACGACATCACTAAAACATTCCTCTCCTTGTCTACTTGTTGCCATGAAGATCTTCATCTCTCCATCCTCGGCCAATAAGCTTGTGTTAAAGGCCTTTTTAAAGTTCTCAGTGAAAGTCAAGTCAGACTCAAACCTGACCTTGTTGGCCCAGATTAGAGTTGTTCCTGGTTTGCAGAAATGCTTCATGGTGACCAGGAGCTCATCCAGGAAGTCATGATGGTAGACCACATCAGCTGCTAGCACGTAGTCGTAGCGGTAGACCGATGATGGGTAAGTGCGCTCCAGGTCATAGCCCCATGACAAAGTTGCTACCTGGGGTGTGTGTCTGCAGTGGCCCCTGGTATTCCTGCACAAATTGACCCTCAGGTTGTTCAGGACCTCTGGTAGGTCTGTGGCTGTGACCCAGCCACCTGAAAGAGAAATAACAAAACATGTAGAACCTCACAGCTCTCTGAAAACAGCTTCATCTCTGCCTACGTACCAAGGAGTGCTGCTACGACAGACACAAGGCCGGTTCCTGCTCCGATCTCCAGGACTGCTTTATCCACGAGATTGATCTGTTCTCGATGAGTGTCCAGGTAATGACAGAGAGCCAACCCCTGAGGACATATGTACATATTTAATCTTCTCTTTATAATTAGCAAACCCTGTTCGATTTAGTTAATGTCAGCCTGTTTGACAAAGCAAAATAGACTAAAACCTCTCAAAAAGTAACACATTGACATCTACCAGACTGGAAAGGTTACAAAGCTGTTTCTAAGGCTTTGGGACTCTAGTGAGCCACAATGAGAGCCATTATCCACAAATGGAGAAAACTCGGAGCAGTGCTCAACCTTCCTAGGAGTGGCCAGCCTACCAAAATTACCCCAAGAGTGCATCAACGACTCATTCAGGAGGTCAATCCCCCACCCCTCCACCCCCAGAACAACACTTAGAGAGCTGCAGGCCTCACTTGCCTCAGTCCAGGTCAGAGTTCTTGATTTGACAATAAGAAAGAGACTGGGCAAAGATGGCATCAATGGGAGAGCTCCAAGGAGAAATCCACTATCAACCGAAGTTTAACTTTTTGCAACATTTGAATCCTGTTACATCTGCCTTAAAGCTGACACAGAATTTCATAAAAGGAACATCATGCTAACAGTCAAACATTCTGGTGATAGCGTGATTGTGCTTTGGAGTGTCAGGACAACTTCCTGTAACGGATAAAACCATGAATTCTGCTCTCTACCAGAAAAACCCTGAAGAAGAATGTCCAGCAATCAGTTCATGCCTTAAAACACATTTCGGTTATGCAGCAGGACGATGAACTGCAAGACTCTATATCCATTACTTTTCTAAGCATCCTTTTTGACTCCCTATATCAATTTTAAGCACTTTATGTTCAAGTACAGAGTAGGATCATTCCTTCTCGATGATTCTGTCCCATATTCCTTCTGCAACAAGCTCAAACATTCAGCCAGAGTCATTAAAAACTATTTTCAGCAACAAGAAGAAGACGGGGAACAGAGCATGTGTCCCCCTTGTTCCAGCAACCAGCCTGCCAAGAACCTCAAAAATATGTGGGCAGGGGTACCCAGAACTGGTGAGGTTGTTTTTTTGTTTTAGTGTTCACTGCAGTCGTTGAGGAGTAGAAGTACTGATGACATTCGTTTTTGTATGTACCGCAAATTTCAGTGCAGCACTTCTCACAGCAGTTAATGTAAGTGATTAAAATACAAATTTATTGCCAATATTTGAAGCACTTACATAAAAAAATAACTGAAATTTTGACCCAATCAAATGGACTGCGTTATCTGATGAGTTCACCAAGTTTGTTGCAGAGATAATCCTTGTGACAGTCCCTTTGATTTGAACCACAACTCTTCAGATTTCTCCACAGTTGTCACAAACACATTTCATGGATGCAAAGTCAGCTA
Source organism: Neolamprologus brichardi (assembly GCF_056152115.1). Lineage (NCBI taxonomy): Eukaryota > Metazoa > Chordata > Actinopteri > Cichliformes > Cichlidae > Neolamprologus > Neolamprologus brichardi. The sequence continues at coordinate 23,974,662 of NC_142104.1, read as the reverse complement.
GCTGAGCTTCTGTGTCCATCTGAGTGATGATGATGATGCAACGTGGTTGAAAACTTCACAAAAATATTTGATCAAAATGTCAAAGGAGTACAGAATTAGTAGTTTGCTCCATCTCTAGACTGAGACCTTCCCATCCCAAGCTGGTAATATTAGAGAAAATGATTGCATGCAAGCTTTCAAATCAGGGAAACAGTGCTACTCACTGCTGGCCATATCATGCCAGCATACGAGTCCAGAGCCTCTTGAATGATGATCTCTTGGCCGACATAGTTGTACACCTCTTTCCCACCTCTGTAGAAGAAACATGGAGCCCAGGCTGGTCTCTGCTGCTTCCCAACAGATGACTGATCTGTTTGCGAATCATCTGAAAGATCTAAATGTCAGGTACTCTGATCTGATCTGAAGCAAACACATAACCCACCAAGGGTCATCCTACCTTTATCCTCCTCTTCACTTCCATTTGTCTCCTCATCTTCTTCTTCTTCTTCACTTCCCATATACATGGTTTCTTCCACAGAGGGTGTGGACAAAGTATCCATATAAAATGCTCTGCAATGTTAGACAGTTAACTGAGACATGAGTCTATGTAGGACTGTACGTTAAACAATCCTCCAAATATTGTGCCTCACATACCTTTTGCAAGCTTCAAATTTGAGAAAGATCTCAGGAGCAACCCGAATGCATCACAGACCTCGGACTGAGGTGTTATAGAGCATCCTCCAGGACACACCCATCATCATCACAAGGACACGGTGATATTTTTAGAGCAGTACCCATGAGAAATAAACACAAGCAATATCCCGGAGCAGAACACACGTAGAAGCAGACTCACACGGACATGCTACAAAGACGAGCCGAAGAGGAAGCTAAAAGGAGAGAGAGAGAGACAGAATGATATCAGCAGGCTGAGGTTGGGGTGGGGGGTTTGTTTTCACCTGTACTTTTTGACTTCTCAAAGCTGGAACTTTGCAAAAACCTGCACGGTCTGTAACACCATACCCAGATGTATTAGGAATTCATGTTAAACCTGTAGAAGCTGGTATTTTTCTAACTTTTAAAGTTAAGAGACAATTTTACATTAACTTGAACACCACCGTGAGTTCAAATCAGTCCACGTATCATTTATTGCGATAGTAAGTAGTCTAAAAAAAGTGGAGACACATGGGGCCAAGGGGGGAACCAAGGCCAATACAGGATTTATGCTTGGCTTGAAGGCATCTTGGCAGAGAGCTCCCAAGTTTGTGTTGTTTCAATTAATGCCTGCTGTTAGGCAGTCAACAACTGTAACCCCTGCATAAGGAGGAAGAAAAAAGAGAGAGACCAGCAATAACAACATGAAACATGCCTGAATGGAGGACATCAGCATTACGTGCATTAAAAAGCTTTTAATAATTCTGTATACGCCTTTTAATTAGTAATTAAAGGGATGATCACCATGTTTCCTCAAGAGGTCAAAGCTCAAGCAGCACTTTTATTTCTTGATTGTTTACGTCTCCTGCAATCACCTGCTTTTGCAGATGAAAATGAGGTCTCGTCTATTTTAAAAAGCGACGCGTGTAACGTGGAACATGTCCATGTTGTGCCTGCTTTTCCTGCAATGCCCTCAACTGCTTCACCACAGATGGGAGGTAACAGGATCAGCCTGGCATGCAGCCCCCGTGTATCCAGCCCCTGAGAAAAGAAGCGAGCTTCAGTAATATAAACCTCAGTTAGACCACCCTCAGTTGCATGAAGTACCACCTCCCCACCCTCCAGTTTCACCTATCGTCCAGCTAAATCCACTCACATCCTAAAACACGAACTCCATCCAGGACCTTGGGGTGCTTTGACACATTAATAGAAAGTATGCAGTGGTTAAGTCATTGCCCGGTTGTGCTACCAATGCCAAGCAGCCTTATTTGGATAAAAGATGGGAGTTTTTAAGCTCGATGACAGGCACCACAAGTCCACATTAATCTTCAGCTGTTGAGTATTTGTTTTTCTTAATGGTGGCTGTGACATTTACTGACACCAGCTTAGATAGCTGCTTTGTTAAACAGATCTTCACCTGTCCTCTACCTCCGCAGCCAAACTGCGCATATGCTCTGAGCTGGCCGAAAGACGAGGAAAGACCGGACAGAAATGAGCCAAGATGTGTCGGAAGATTTGGAATCAAAAATTAGGTATCAGATTTTATAGGTCACATGAATAGAAAGTAACGGGAACCTTCCTTTTCCAAAGCAGCTAATAAAGCTCATTGGGGAGTTTCCAAAACACAAAAAATGTGTGCCTAGTATGTACTGCCCAGTATGGTTGTGATCTTTCATTTGACCTCCTGAAGTTGTTTGCTGGTGAAAAATTACCTGCAATTCACTGTAAACTTAAAAAAAATAAAAATAAATGTTTAAGGTTTAATATTTCATGTTTTTGGGTGCAGGAGAAGAACCCAGAATCACCACCACCAGCCTGATACAAGACCATGCTGCAAAGCTGTTCATGCCAAATTCTCATCTCACCATCCAGCAGAAATGCAACTCATCAAACCAGGAAACATTTTCTTCTGTTGCCTGACAGGAGTGGCACTCAGTGTGATTTCCACTGCTTCAAGGTTTGATGTGCTGTGCATTCAGAGATGCTCTTCTGCATATGCTGGTTGTAATAAGTGGTTATTGGACTTTCATCAGACCTCTAACATCAACAAAGCATTTTGACCCAGAGAACTGCTGCTCAGGTTATTTTCTATTTTTCAGTAGGTTCACTTGTCCGTGTCTGCAACCTATATGCTTTCAGTCACTGCCATGTAGTTGGCTGATGAGATATTTATGTTAACAGGCTCGTTGAACAGTGTACATAATTAAGTGGCTGATGAATGTGTGCCATGATAAAAAAAAAATCATCCTGTTCTTAGCAGCTTCTAAAATGATTTAAATACAACCTCAGGAGAAAAACATCACACAACACACTCAACTGTTAATTATTAAACAAAAATGAAGCCAAAATGCAGAAGCAATGAGGAAATATTAAGTACACCTTGTGATTCGGTAGCTTGTAGAGCCAACTGACCCAGTTTGGGCGTCAGCTGTCAGACGGCCTCACCTTTGACTCTCGTATACTTTGGTATCGACCAATCGACCATGACTGCTGAAAACCAAGCCAAGGTGTATGTGCTGATATACTGTATTTGGTTTTCACCAAATATGGGGCAGGGCACTACGGGCACACACCTTGGTTTCATCTGTTCAAAGGACATTGTTCATGAAGTCTTGTGGTTCGTTCATACCCAGATTTGCAAACCTAAGCTATGTTATCAGGCTTTCTCCTGCAGTTCTTTCAAACAAACCATACTTCTTCAGTCTTTTTTAAATTGTACTTTCATGAACTTCAACATTAAACATGCCAGCTGAGGCCTGTAGAACCACCTTGGCTTATTTGCAGTCTCACACACACACACACAAGGTGCAGCCCCTTTCATATAGTCTTGATGAGTTCATATTTTTATTTAAATTTTCAAAGAAATAACTTTCATAGCAGCTAATTTTCAATCTAAAACAGTTTAAAATAGAAAACATTAAAAACAAAAACAAAAAAAGGAGGTAAAGGTTGCAGTTTTCTATCATTTAATCCCAAAAATATAAAGCCTGACCCGTGATAGAGAACAAGTTGCATCCCCCTTCCTCATGGTCCCCAGAAGATATTTTATACAAGAACCATTAGTGTGTGTAATTTTATTAACCTTTAAATAGTCTGAGACACAGATGTGTGCTTCTCCAGTCCTTCCAGCAGTGATAAACCCTGATTGCACTGCACACATGAAGTCACATACCAAAAGACCTCTTATTGAAAATCTACTGAGTTGTCAGAAACATTATTTCCCACATCACCAGTGCTGTGAGAAGACTGGATATGAGCAATGTGACCCTCAGAGGCACGACTAAGCAAAAACACAAACACACACAGTAAACCCATCCAGTTCCTTCAATGTTTAGCAGCCTCTCTGAGGTCCTTGGTCGTGCCGTCCCTCCTCCAGGCCCGGTACAGCTTGATACTCAGACTGGGAAGGTCGTACAGCTCCTCTAAGTGAAAACGCTGCCGGAAGCGATCCACGAAGCTGTTCTCCGGATCCAGGCGAAAACGCATAGCCCACAAGATCTGAGTGTTTTCCTGGCACAGGTATTCAAAGGTGTCCATCAGCTCCTGCAGGTAAGGGTGGGCGTACACCACATCAGCTGCCAGGATGTAGTCAAAGCGATGAGTGGCACATGGGAAACGCTGATCCAACTCCTGACCCCAGATCAGCTCAGTGACCTGAAAGCAGAGGTGGGTGGGTTGATTTACACACACACACTTTCAATCTTTAACTCTTATGGTGATACTCCGGAATGTGATGCTTTAAAATATAAAACCCACTAGAGGGGTGTACTTGCACCGGCCCTTGGTGTTACGCGTCACATTGTACTGGAGATTCCCTAACACATCAGGTAGGTCAGTGGAGGTCACCTTAGCACCTGGAGAGACAGTAAAAGTAAAATTGAGGAATAACTATGGAGGAAGAGAAAAATAACTTAACAAGATTAAATCTAATCACTGACTTGTGTGAGTACCTAACAGGCTGGACACGATGGTGACAAGCCCAGTTCCAGCTCCCAGTTCGATCACATTTTTGTCCAGCAGGTTGTATTTGTCTTGGTTGTTCTCCAAGAAGTGACAGAGCACCATGGCCTGTTAAAGGGAATCAAGTATATATTTTTTAAGTGACAGGGATAAAAATTATGAGCATACATCACATCTAAACTCAAGGACAATTTTTGGGCTCACTGAGGGCCAGAGCACAGCTCCATAGAGGTCTGTGGACTCTTTGATGAGGATCTCCAGACCAGAAAAGACGTATCCCTCCCAGACCTCGGGACCAGTAACAGGCGGGTGAAACTGCCGTGCCATTATGGCGCTGGCTAGTTCTGCATCCACAGTAGGACCTGCTTTGCAGGCATCTACAGAAGAGGCAGATATCATAATAACTGTGTTTATATAGAGATACTTCACAGTAAGGGAAAGCAGGATCATCAGACATGATGGACAAATTTTAGGTAAATTCTCTGATCTCATGTGTCTTTCTACACTAGGATTACAACAACAATTCCAAAAAAGATGAAATGCTTTGTAAAAATCCCCCAAACTCATATTGTATTCACAGTAGAACATAGAAAACATTTTAATGTTTTTTTTTAGTAACATTGAACTATTCCATGAAAAATATTAGCTAATTTTGAATTTGAAAGCTACGGTACGGAGCCCCGTACGGAGCCCCGCAAGGGACATGGGAGAAAAAAAATTACGATGAACTTTTGCGAGATCCCGAGTTAGTTTTGCGAGATCTCGCAAAAGTCCGTCTTAATTTTTTTCTCCCATGTCCCTTGCGGGGCTCCGTACCGTACCGTAGAAAGCAGCATCACGTCTCAGAAAAGTGTGAATGGAGGCAACAAAAGGCTGGAAAAGCAAGTGGTACTAATAAGAAATAGATGGTGGGACATTTTGCGACTAATTAGGTGAATTTGCAACATGTTAGAAACTTTCTTAGAAAAGAAGTAAAGACGGGCAGATCACTGATTGGCAAAAAAAAAGTGTCTGCAAATTTCAGACTAATGTTCCTAACATAAAATTGTGAGGACTTATCTCATATCTCATCAGTGCAACATAATATTATCAAAAAAAAAAGTCTGAAATCTGGAGAAATCTCTGTGCGCAGGGATCAAGACTGCAAAGGCAGTACTGTGCTGGACAGTACCCTCCAGGAAATGCTAGTTTTGTTAAAGGTCACTGGTATCTGACCATGTGTTGCAATATCCTCTTCTATGGAAATAAGGCTGCTGTGAGGTCTATTTTTTGTCATTTCCAGTGTGTTTGGTTTTTTTTGTGACTGGTCTTTGACACAAATTACTCTTAGATGCATCCGCTTTAGCCCCGTGACCTGAAATCCCATGTTACACCTTACACATTACACATTTTTTAACCCATGAAATGAAAGCGAAGGGACAGAACAAAATCACTTGAATTACAATATATTTAAACCTTTCTTTTGTCCAATGACACACACACACACACACACACACACAAAAACATAAGCCAACTGCTCCATCTTTTATTCACTACAGAACTGTAGAAGCTCCAGCACAGGGTGGCTGTTCTATGTGTGCACCACTGTGGCAGAGTGGGAGCAGAAATCCTACACTTTCATCTCACAGACAATAATACAACAATAAGCAGAACTGCTGAAGTACTGGAGGGTTTGTTTTTTTTTTTTACTTTTAGCATCTCAGCTCATAATGCCTCTCTGATCCTGCTGCATTTGTTTGTTTGTAACTCCAGCCGGTGAGCCACATCTATTCAGAGCGTCTGACCCACAATTTTAGTTATGCAATGCTACTTTAGAGAAAAGGTCAGGGGAGCCCACCGAGCCACAATACAAAGGTTGAGTGAGGACAGGGAGAGCTCAATTTAGAGCTCTGTGTGTGTAAATAGTAAGCAGATGTATCAGCAAAGCCACACGTCTTCCACGGTCAGATATCAGATTTATACTCGGTGCCACAATGCCAGCATTTATCATGTATTCTCTATATGCTTTTTAATGACTCACCTTTGTGTCTGTTTTTGGGATCCTCCATGGTCTTGGGTTGCTGTGTCTCCATGACTAAGGGAAGAAACAGGACAGGAATGTCCAACGCAGGAGATCTGATAGCAGCCAAAGCAGTCCTTGGTTTATAATCAAGGCTGAAGTCTTTTGAATTTGGGTCACTGTGGATCCTGATCCCTAGGATTGTTAACGATTGCCTTCTGTGGTTTTAAGTTATACACAAACAAAGTGTTTTCCAATTTCTTGTCCAGGACTCCCAAACCGAGGCTCACTGTACCCGATATCTCAAGCGCTTTCTGGGCATGCTTGAACTCCCAGTGCATGAAGCAGTAACAGTGACTGACAGCAACAGCTGCACCGCCGGCTACTGAACCGGAGCTGGAGAGGGAAGTGGAATAGAAATCTTTGATCTTATTCCAACAATTTAACTTGCAAGATAGTGAAGTTTCTCATCTGTGCAAAAGTTTAAACATGTTCGTTTTTTCAAGTCAGGGTAGGCAGAAGTGATAGCACGGATAAAAAGAAGCTGAAATAAGACCTGAAAGAAGGAGTTTGAAAACCTGCATCTGTCTCAGTTTCATTGTTGACACACGAGGGCGACAAATGACAGGTGAACATGTACCATATCTCATAAATTTAATGCAAAATGAACTCATTGTGGTCACACAAACATCTACAAGCAGGAAAATAATTTTCTATTAATAGTTCATAGCAGTTTTTAACAAAATTCATGTTTCATAAAATGGAAACCCTGAGTTTATCAGACATGTAGATGTCAGACATTTGGGAGTACATATCAAAGTCCTCATGTCTTCTTCCCCCTGCCTTTTCCTCTCATGCTTCCTCTCCCTCTCGTGCTTTTCGCTCCGCGTCCTCTCCGGCTCCCCTCGAACACAGATCGGGCTGTAACCATAGCAACTCCAGGACCACCGTCGCTGTCCTCACCAGAGCTACTGCTGCTCATCCTGGTTCTCTTAGGTGAAGTTTTATTAGACTGAGGAACAGACTTTACTGAGAGGGAGTCATGACTGGTGCTACTGCTATCTCTGAGAGCTGTAAGAGGAGATTCATCAGTCATCTCTGAACCTAAAAAGCCTCCTCCTGCCACAGATCTCCTCACATCTTTCTCCTCTCCTCCTTTATCCTGACTCCCTTTCTTAGACTTAGACAGGGAATGCGTATCGTCCTCACTGTCATCCTCTTCCTCCTCGGCTCCTCCTTCCCTATCTTTTCGCTTCAAGCAGGTGACCGCTCGGCGGAGTCGCTGACTGCGGATCGCCTGCTTCTCACGTTGCTCCATGCGGAAGAACGAGTCTATCCGCAGCTGAGTCTAAACCAAAGCAGACAAGACATGAACGGTAGAAGGCTACAAGCCAGTTTAATTTATTCTTTCTATTATTGATTTTTCAAAAGTTACACAGTCTAACTGGAGACATTTAACCCCTGAGACCCAGGTGGTTGTTTGATATCCACGGGTTTGAATTTACAGCATATTAGTACTGTTTAAGACTAAGATTAAGTAATGCTAGCGTGCTTACTGTTTTTAGCTCGATATGTAACCGTTCATTATTCTGATTCCTGCTATGTCAGCAATCAATAAACGTTAGCTAATAAAACATTTAGGCAATTATTTATTTTAGTTAACATATCTTAGCTAAGCTAACTTTTTTGATAACATGCCAAACTATAACCAACTATCTGCACTGTTTATTGTATCTTTAGGTTTTAGCTTAACATTTAGCTAAACATTTTAGCCATTTTATGCTGTGTTTAACAATAATAATAAATTTTATTTGTGTTTCAAAACATTCTGGGACACCTTAAAATCAATTAAATAACAAAATCACAGTATGAATAAAATTGTTGATATGCATTTTAAAATATAAGGAGCTATCACAAACAACACCTAAGGTCATAAACTATTAGGAAAAGAGATTTAACAATTGTCAATGCATAGAGAGAATTTATAACATTTATCGAGAACAGTTTTGGTTCCTACCAGAAGAGCCTCTGTTTTGTCACAGTTTAAGAAACGAGAGATGAAGGTGGGCGGCCGAACTAGGCTCAGTTGACAGATAAACCTGAGCGTCATCAGCATAAAAATGAAAATGTAGCTAAATTTTCTAATGTGACCTAATGGTAAAACATAAATAATAAATAGAAAGGGCCTAAGACAGAGCCCTGGGGAACACCACTGACAAGCTTGTGATCTGAAATGTATTTTTCCTTCTAGCTACCCATTACAATTGATAGCCTTCAGCTAACCATTTAACTGTTTACTCATTACTTTTAACTTGCAAATATTCAACCATTATGTTTAGCCTATCACTAAATTTCTTCTCACTTGAGGTTACTGAAAACTGATCTTTGGAGAAGCTATTTCCCGAGTGAAGACTTCAAGAAACTGTTTACATGTGGAAAAAGAACGCAAAGATTTTGTTTTGCATTTTCAAAGGTGTGCGCCTCTCTCTCCTTTTTTGACATTGGCCTCCGTGCCAGGTTATTGTTGCTTTGACATGCTCACACGTGAATGTAACCTGGTTACCTGCTGGGTGTTGAGCTGCTTGATCACAGGCTGAAGAGTCTCCTCTGTTTTCCGACTGCTCCAGCCAAAACGACTCAGGCAGAATGTAAAGCGCTTGTTAAGAAATATTCATACATTCAGGAAAAGCAGGCAAACACATTCCCACAAACAGAGAAAGGATATTCTTTGATCATGTCCAGCTGTGGGCGTCCCCAGCTGAAGGAGCTGTCTGACTGGTCAATAGTGGGGTGCAGGTAAGCCTGAGCCACCACAGGGTTGGGGAAACCAGGCTGCAGTTTCAGATCCCTCAGCTTCTTCTTAACTTTTGTGTCCCGAGAATCAGACACCAGGCGCTTTTTCTCTTGAGCCTCTGACCACCAGTTACTACAGTTAAATTAAAAAAAAAATAAAAAAACAAAGGCAACAACAATAATTTACTCATGGTGTTTTTTAGCACACAACCCAATCCTAAAAAATATGTAAATGCAAAAAAAATAATAAAATGCAATGATTTGCAAATCTTATATGATAACATTATTCACAGTAGAACATTAAAAAAATGAGAAAAATATTGGCTCAATTTGAATTTGATGGTGGCAGCATGCTTGAAAAAAAAAAAAAAAATTGGCACAGGGACATGTTTGACTCCAATGACTCCCACCCCCTCCCTAACACACTGGACAATCTGAAGAGCAGTTTCAGAAACAGGTTCTTTCAACCTCGCTGTCTGAAGGAACATTATACAGGAGGTCATTTCTTCCTGTTGCTAGACTCTTTAATTCATCCACTTGGGTCCAAAAGATCACAGACATCCAGTACTGATTGTTGTCTTTGTCTCTTGCGCACAGAAGCAATCTCACCCACCTGAACTGTATCAGTGGCTCCAGCCCTGGTCCTGGAAACTCATTCAGTATCTCCATGCCAGTCACGTAGCCGACCCCTGGCACACCCTCCGTGTAGTCACTTCCAAGCAGGTAAGCCAGATTTATCATTTTAGTCCTGTCCAGACCTGATGGAGGCGAGATTACAGGTTGTTAAGTAAACAGGAAAAATAAAGAAAAGGACAGCACTCTAAGCAATAAGACTGTGCTGACAGCCTGTTACACAAACACTTCTCACTCATATGTACAATATTAGCTCATGAAATTCTTGTTGTGATGTGCCATCTTAGCACTATTACAACACTCCCATAAAATATGACACCATTGCAGCTGCAACCACCAATAAAACTAAATCAATCATGCAAGGAGCCATGTGGGTCGGTGTGCTGGTTTAAGAGAAAATAACTATAATGTGCCCATGAAAGAACATGACTGCTGTGTTTCCACAGCAGTCATGTATGTAGATTTAATACATTTGATTGGAAGCAGGCTTGAATTCCATCCTTTGATATATATTTTTTATATAACTGCACACACACACACACACATACACACACACAGCAGCTTCACTGACTGAGCTGGCTCTGCAGGTCGCTGTACTGGTAATGTTCGACATATTTGTCCTGGCTGAAGAAGTTCTTGTAAACGTGACGTCCTCCGAACAGCCACACGTCCGAGTCGTCTGTGATGGTCCCGTGGGTGTGGTCGGCCCAATCGAGCGCCGCACACTGAGCCTCGGCCTCCATCGGAGCCACCAGATATGGGACGCCGAACAGCCGCAGCAGCTCCTGGTTTCAAACGGTCATTACTCACAAAGTACAATAAGACGATGTAGAGCGTTCTCAGTATCAGAGTTGGCGTTTACGTCTCATTATGTCCTGAGATGTGTTAAAGGACTCTGATCTTAAAATTACAACCCTTTCAGCTCAACAGGCTGCGGATGTTTCCGTGGTCATCTGAGAGATACTTCTGCTCTTAGCAGCTGATTACAGGAGCAGCTGACAGGATTAAAAACAGATCGCACACACTGAGCTTTTACCTTAGTGTGAATTTTATGAAGGAGAAAATGCTGACAGCATTTGGCTTTCAGGGGTGTGAGCGAGCCAGCAGACGCACAGCAAAGACTGTGAGGTAGCAATGACTCTGGGAATGTCTGGCAGAGGTGATGCTGGGAAACGTATCCCTTGCTGGGAGTTAACACCTGCTCTGATCTGTCAGATCCGCTGTCAGCGCATTAATCTATTTACATGCTGGTTTCTATTTTTTCTAATTAAAGTGTACACATCAACTTTTTAAAAAAATATATATACTTGTTTACGGTTTGCGTGTGGCTGTATGTGCTGATGTGATTTCTCTCTCACCTGGCTCTCCAGGTACATCTGCCCGGTGACTGTGTTGGCCATTCTCTCCTGCTGCTGTTTCTGCTCCCTCAGGTTGCTCTGCTCCACCTTCAGGGAGCTTTCCAGGGCCTCCAGCTCATCCTGCAGAACAAAATCACACTTTTGCATGTCAACCTGCTCCTTATAGTCTTGTTTCTGTTTATGCTGAATAATGCTTGACGTGCAAAACAACAACAAATAATTATAGATAAACCAGAAAGTCTGAAACCGTCATTTCTTCACAAGCAGTAATGGATATAGCTGATAAGAAATCAAAGTACAGACAGAGAAATGACGTGGGTGTTACTTTTGAGTTGCAAAACTGGTCATGAATCATCGAATGAGTGTTTGCTTAATAATATTAATACGAAAGGGTGTTAGTTGAGTATTCTCTGAACATCTGGTCTTTCCTCAGGAGACAAATCAACACCAGTTCGGTAAAACTTACTTACACGACCATCTCAAGTTAATGGACTGGGTTTGGGGATATGCCCATCATAATAATTCCTTTTTTTAATGATCTGACAGTTCGATCTGAAGTGATCAGTATGATCTGAGTTGTTCTCTGTTAAAATATAAAAAAAATACCAGTCTTCTGAAAATTTCAGCACTGAAGAGCCCAAAAACGAGAACTTAGTTTCACATAAGAAGAAATTTTTTTTTTTTTTTTTTTTACATCTTTGAAAAAACTGGTTCATCGCAAAGACAAAACTCCTAAACACAGACTTAACAACGTGGTGTATGCTGTACAGTGTAGCGAGGAATGCTCAGACCTCTACATTGGAGAGACCAAACAGCCACTTCATAAACCTATGGCACAACATAGAAGAGCCACCTCGACAGAACAAGACTCAGCTGTCTATCTGCATCTAAAGGACAAAGGTCTCTCTTTTGAGGACACCTGTGTTCACATTTTGGACAGAGAGGACAGATGGTTTGAAAGAGGAGTGAAAGAAGCCATCTATGTCCACTGTGAGCGACCATCTTTGAACAGAGGTGGTGGTTTATGACACCAACTGTCTGCCATCTATAATCCAGTTTTGAAATCCCTTCCCAGATGCCTTAATGCCCACTCACATCCTGGGCCATCTGACCCGAAATCACATGATAGGGTGGAGCTAGGCTTCACAGCGGGTTCACCCGAAACCCTGGTTGATTGTGACCTACACCCGTTTTCACACCTTGACTTGCGTGATTAGATAGAGGATAAACAGGGGGTTCCTGATCCCCTTGTAAAACATCTTCAAGTTCTTGTCCCTTCCTTGTGACCTTCAGATAACTTGGTTTGACCAATTGAAAATGGTCAAACCAAATAGGACTTAAATCTGGGACTCTGCACCTTTTGACCTTAGAACTGAAGAAGGTTCGCGGGTGAGAGATGAAACGTCTTCAAGCAACTTAAAGAAGTCCAGACACTTTTCTTTCCAAGCTTCTTAGACTACGATGACCTGGATGACTGAGAATCTTCACAGACACAGAGCTGATAAGAAATCAAAGTACAGACATGATGTACGTGTTATTTTTGAGTTGCAAAACCTTGGTCATGAATCATCGAATGAGTGTTTGCTTAATAATATTAATACGAAAGGGTGTTAGTTGAGTATCCTCCCAACATCTGGTCTTTCCTCAGGAGACAAATCAACACCAGTTCGGTAAAACTTACTTACACGACCAGCTCAAGTTAATGGACTGGGTTTGGGAATATGCCCATCATTTTTTAATGATCTGACAGTTCGATCTGAAGTGGTCAGTATGATCTGAGTTGATCTCTGTTAAAATATCAAAAAAATACCAGTCTTCTGAAGATTTCAGCACTGAAGAGCCCAAAAATGAGCCCTTAGTTTCACATAAGAAGAAAAAAGAAGAATTTTTTTACATCTTAGAAGAAAGTAGGCCACGTGTGACAATATTTGTAGCACCGCTTGAGTACTAATGGATCATCAAGATGACTAATTTTCTGTCTATCAGAGATCAGTAAACTGCAGAATTACAGAAACTTACAACATCAAAGTGTTCCCATTCATTGATGGCTGGAGCTGATCTGGATTCTGTCTCCGTTTCCTCTTTCATCTCATTCTGCGCCTTTGTTTCTGCTTCTTCCTCTGAGTTCAGAGCAACAGTTGAGGAAATTTCTGCTAAACTTTCCTCTGAGTTTCCTTCCTCCTTTGCGTCATCTTTATGGACTTTATCTGGATGTGCTTTCTCTCCAGTTATCACGAGGGAATCATCTGCAGTCTCCTCTTTTGAGTCGTCTTCTGAGACCTCAATGAAGCTCTCTGAGAAAACAGGGAAAGAGCAGACTGAGACGACCTTTGCATTCTCATAAGAGAAAATGTGGCGTTATTTCTAACTGCAGTGAATATGTTCTGGGACCACGCGTATATGTGGAAAGCATCAACAACAATAGAGGATCAGGCTGGGTCGCAAAGCGGCTTGCAGCAGACACCTAATGTGTCGGCAAGCAAAGGCGGCTTAATAATGTGCCTTATGGCAGATTTACCAACTAGATCAGCTGAGCCACCATCTGGCTTTTGCTGATGTATCAGGGCTGCACGACCTGAACAAACGCTAACACTGTTAGACCAAGCATGGGGTAACTGGCATAATTATACTTTAAAATCTGGTTAACACAACATTAAGCGACTGGTTTTCCTTGATGGCTGAACCTACTCTGTAAGCTAGATAATTTAATCTTTACCCAAGGCACAGGACCAATTTGTAGGATGTCTATTTGACGTCCTATATGCAGCCCTGTTCTTATATTATCCATACAGTGATCGGTTTTGTTCTGAGAAGTCAGGCTTTTCAGAAACCAACAAGTCTCAGTTCAAAATTTTATATTAACATGTAAAACCCTCTGCTTATTTAAACCTGTAAATCTGACATCTGGAAGCACAAACACACTACAGATTTAACACATTTTGAATGACTGCAATGTGAAAGACACCATTTCTGTACCTTCTGACTCGCTTTCCTCGCTGCTCTCTGACTTCACTTCATATCCATTTTTCTCTGGAGCTTCGGTGAACTGCTCTAAGAGTGCGGTGGGTCTTCCAGAGAGCTGAGGAGAGAGGTTTGTAGATACTGGGTTTTGACTGTTTGCAGCAGCAGCAGCATCCTGACGTGTGCGCTCTGGTTCTCGTCTATTATCTTGTTCTTGTTTCTCTACTTGTGCCCGACAGCTTGTCTTTATATCCTCACACAGCTCTGCTTTCCTCATCTTATCTTCTGAGCTGATCTCCTTTGCTGCTAATCGAAGTGCTTTATTTCTCTCTCCAATCAATTCTTCCATCTCGTCTTCAGAGCTGCTATCTAACAACCTGTCTTTGTCACGTAAACTTTGCCCCGTGAGCTTCATATCAAGGTCTTTTTCTTTGAGTGAAGGTTCGGCCTCTTCCTCCGAGCTGCTGGTGACCGCTCTTGGGGCACGATGATGAATATTTGTTTGATTGGTGGGCGAACTACTCTTAAATTCAGCAGCTCCACCTTCATCCTCAGCCAGAACCTGTTGGATTGCCAGCAGTGTGCGTGGAGACATGCTGCCACCATCCGTCTTAACCCGGTAGGACTTCTCCTCGTCGGAGCTGTCGTTAATCGCAGCCTGGATAGCTCTGAATGTCCGAGGTGAGGGCGGTGAGGCGTCTCCATCAGACGGTTTTGATGCTGAGGGTTTGGAGTCGCCTGAGGAGGTAGCTTGCGCTTTATCTTCTTCCTCACAGACAGGACGCCAAAGAGGCTCAGGTTTGTCTTTGGGCCGTCTTTGACAGCCTGACAGGGAGCTCCCAGCCCAGGGTGCAGCTGCAGGTTGGCTCTCGGGGGCTGTCTCACTCTTTTTGGTGCCTATGAAGGTAAAGTGGAGTGCAGTTTTATAAACTAACACAGAGGCAAGCTTGTACTTTTTCATTTCAGCCTTCTGATATGTTAAAAGAAAAGTAAAACACAATGATCCACCAATAAAAATCTGATAAAAAGAACTACACCATGATGTTTTTGAACAAAAAACTGTTTAAAATATGAACTTACAGTGGGGCAAAAAAGTATTTAGTCAGCCACCGATTGTGCAAGTTTCCCCACTTAAAATGATGACAGAGGTCAGTAATTTGCACCAGAGGTACACTTCAACTGTGAGAGACAGAATGTGAAAAAAAAAAATCCATGAATTCACATGGTAGGATTTGTAAAGAATTTATTCGTAAATCAGGGTGGAAAATAAGTATTTGGTCAATAACAAAAATACAACTCAATACTTTGTAACATAACCTTTGTTGGCAATAACAGAGGTCAAACGTTTACTATAGGTCTTTACCAGGTTTGCACACACAGTAGCTGGTATTTTGGCCCATTCCTCCATGCAGATCTTCTCAAGAGCAGTGATGTTTTGGGGCTGTCGCCGAGCAACACGGACTTTCAACTCCCGCCACAGATTTTCTATGGGGTTGAGGTCTGGAGACTGGCTAGGCCACTCCAGGACTTTCAAATGCTTCTTACGGAGCCACTCCTTTGTTGCCCGGGCGGTGTGTTTTGGATCATTGTCATGTTGGAAGACCCAGCCTCGTTTCATCTTCAAAGTTCTCACTGATGGAAGGAGGTTTTGGCTCAAAATCTCACGATACTTGGCCCCATTCATTCTGTCCTTAACACGGATCAGTCATCCTGTCCCCTTGGCAGAAAAACAGCCCCATAGCATGATGTTTCCACCCCCATGCTTCACAGTAGGTACGGTGTTCTTGGGATGCAACTCAGTATTCTTCTTCCTCCAAACACGACGAGTTGAGTTTATACCAAAAAGTTCTACTTTGGTTTCATCTGACCACATGACATTCTCCCAATCCTCTGCTGTATCATCCATGTGCTCTCTGGCAAACTTCAGACGGGCCTGGACATGCACTGGCTTCAGCAGCGGAACACGTCTGGCACTGCGGGATTTGATTCCCTGCCGTTGTAGTGTGTTACTGATGGTGACCTTTGTTACTTTGGTCCCAGCTCTCTGCAGGTCATTCACCAGGTCCCCCCGTGTGGTTCTGGGATCTTTGCTCACCGTTCTCATGATCATTTTGACCCCACGGGATGAGATCTTGCGTGGAGCCCCAGATCGAGGGAGATTATCAGTGGTCTTGTATGTCTTCCATTTTCTGATGATTGCTCCCACAGTTGATTTTTTCACACCAAGCTGCTTGCCTATTGTAGATTCACTCTTCCCAGTCTGGTGCAGGTCTACAATTCTTTTCCTGGTGTCCTTCGAAAGCTCTTTGGTCTTGGCCATGGCGGAGTTTGGAGTCTGACTGGTTGAGGCTGTGGACAGGTGTCTTTTATACAGATGATGAGGTCAAACAGGTGCCATTCATACAGGTAACGAGTGGGGGACAGAAAAGCTTCTTACAGAAGACGTTACAGGTCTGTGAGAGCCAGGGATTTTCCTTGTTTGAGGTGACCAAATACTTATTTTCCACCCTGATTTACGAATAAATTCTTTACAAATCCTACCATGTGAATTCATGGATTTTTTTTTCACATTCTGTCTCTCACAGTTGAAGTGTACCTCTGGTGCAAATTACTGACCTCTGTCATCATTTTAAGTGGGGGAACTTGCACAATCGGTGGCTGACTAAATACTTTTTTGCCCCACTGTATATGAACATTACTTGTCTTCCAATGAACCTTTTCCATTTTCTAAATGAATGTTCAGACATTTAAATGTGATTCGGAAAAGAAATCTGTGGCACTGATTATCTATTTTCCAGACAGTAGTGCAACAATCCACTGACTGCCTCACCTTTGATAAGGATATAGTGAGAATGGTCTTCTGACACCAGCCGCTGTGCCTCCACGCTTTGCTGAGCTCCGTCCTGCTGGCAGACATCTGGAGCACTGCCCGCGCTCCGGTGGTTCATCTCCTTCTCCACACCCTCCAGACGCTGGTTCAGCCGGTTCCTCTGCAGCAGGCCAGCCAGCTGGTACTGTGAAAAGTCTCCGGACCGCTGAGAGAGTGAAGAAGCGTCAGGAGACACTGAAGCATGAGTGAGGAGTTATCCAGACCAAACTATTTTCATTTTAAAACATTTCAAAATAAAAAAGCATTAGCAATAACTGTAGCCTGCGAGTGAGATGTACCTCTGGAGGTTTGTGAAACATGGTCCGCCGTCTTTTGGAAAACTCTTTCATGTCTTTGAGGATCTCATGTTTCATTTCAGGAGGCAGGCTGGCAAAGTCCTCTGAGTTGATGTCCATTGAGTTGGGGTCTTCACACACTTCTCCCTGAGACATGAAGAACAAACTCACTTTAGTCAGTGAGGACAGTTATACAATAAACTTAAAGACAGTTACACATATGTGAACAGAGACACAAGGCGATGAATTTTACTGGATATATAAAGAAGAGTTTGTAAAGGAAAAATTGCAAAAATATGTTAACATTTTGGGGAGATGATACCAATTTGGTGCACTTCAGAGTGCAATGACACCATTTTACCTGATACATGTAATAACTATCAACCATTTCCTCCTCCTCCTCTCTTTCTTCCTCCTCCTCTGAGCTGTAAATGCAACAGGAAAACATTCAGACATGTGTTATTGCACACTATGTTTGATATGGCACTAAATAAAGACAACCATGCATTTTACTAATTGCTCCTTGGTTCATATGAACTGTTTGGTTATCTGAGAGAAGAGGCCATGAAAACAAAAAGTTTCTAGTTGTGTATATGAAGCCATTTGCTTTCACAAAGCATCTGACCCTCCTGGCATGTCCACACATGTGGAGGAAAAGAGCTTTCCAGCATTCTGTTTACCCAGAAAAGACCTTGGATTGATTCTGACTAACTTATGTATGCAAGCAAGTGAACAGTAACCTGCTTTTGGCTTTCTCCTCTGCGGGTGGCAGTGCTGGAAGAACATACATGTCATCCACCTCATTTCTCCTCACGCTGGAGAGGCTGGGGAGAGGTTCCTTACTGGGAAGTAGGAAAGAAATGTGCGTTACTTTCAGGCCAAAGCCCTGACACTATAATGACTCCAGAAGGAGAACAGAGGTATTTTTATTTTGTTGATATCATTGAAGAACAGGAGGGTAAACATGGGAGGAACTATTTACTGCTGGTTTAGGGATGCTCCCTCTGTCCCTCACCTGTGGTCTCCAAGTGCAGCTTTGATAGCCTGTCTCTTCAAGAATGTTTTGAGCAGTTTCTCATTGGTGTTTCTGGACTCGCGAGTCAGCTCCTCCTTCCTTTGCCTCCTCAGAGCCTGCAGGAGGAAAACAAGGTTAAAATGAAGACGCTAAGCAGGAATCGCTTGCCTGCTACACACACGCATGCACGCGGGCACACAGACTTACAAGGGTCTGCTTCTTCAGCAGCGGTGCATCCCCATCAAACACAAAGACTGGCCTGATGCGGAAGAACAGTAGCTTACAGATGCGGTGGAAGAGAGTGAGCAGGTGGGCGTTCTGGACGCTGTTGCCGTCACGGTCCCTCACCCCTTTCACCGCCTGGTTCAGCCATATACTGATGTCTGAGGGGGGCTCTGGTTAAGGTTTCCGCTATGACTGAAGTTAGTAAAACCTACACACTGCTGAGACAGAAGAAGCAAACAGTGGTGGACAGATCAAAGATAAATACAGCATTTCTAACTGAGGATACCAACAGCAAGGATCTTTCCCTCCAGTGTCTCGGGGTTGATGGGTTTCCCTGTGCTCTCCAATAGCCTCCACAGTCCGTGCACTCCCATGGTTAGCAGTCCAATTAATGTGTTAAAAACTGAAACATACCGCCACAATGCCACAGTGCGCTATGAGCACTGAGCATTTGTCCTGAAACCCCTGGAGCAGAAAAAGGGGATCCCTTTTTAACATTTGTTGCAACTGTATTTTCATCCGGAAAGCAATTATTCCCTTCGTATGAAGGTTCCGGGCTCGGGGCGGGAGGGGTATCAATACTCTGTTACACCAGCGGTTTATCGCTGCATCTATTTTGGACCATAAATCAGCTGAGGCTTAAGATGTTAGATGTCTACATGTTAGCAGAATGATAGATAAACCGATCTGAGATCAGTGTGTTGTGACGTTGAGGGGAGTAATTGGGTGGAATAGTTCCTGGGTTACATCTGACAGGCTACGTGCGACCTGCGCTACTTTTTCGACAAAAACGATTATTTTGTAGATAATGTAACAGCTATTCAAGTTTAGGATTACATAAAAAAATCGTGGCTTAATATTTACGCAGTTATTTCCATCTGGCGAGGGGGGTTAGAAAGGTGTATTGCTGGTTTAACAGGAAGTTTTGCCTGAGAGGTATAAATCAGGGTAAAAATCTCGCACGAAACTCGCGAGAGGCCAACTGTGTCCGGTGGCAAAACAAACAGCCTGGGGCTTACGGCTAGTTGAGCGAGGAGGATTCTACCCGGTATGTTATCCAGTTATATCTGTGAGCTCACTAGAAACGATACCAAATACACAGAAAAGCGTCTTGTATACTCATTATGACACAGCTAATGCTAATATAAAGCGAAGTTGTTTATCATTGACGCTGCTCTGCAATCGGCTAACGTTAGCACAGTTAGCTTCCTAACAAGTTACCGTTATCACGTTACGTTATCAGAGCCTCAGCTGTTAACCCTGACCTTTGACTGGCGGTCTTCTTTAATCATTGGATTCTACAGGTGTTAAAAATATTTCACTTTCCCCATTGTTGTTATTACAGGGCGAAGAGCCACCTGAGACGTCATCAAGACGTGGATTTCACCCAAACAGACTACCTTTCACACCAACACCGCCTCCACCATGACTGCTGCTGTTAGAGGTACGTGTGATTTCTTTGTGCTCTAGTGTCCACATTTTACACACGGGTATTTGTAAAGTCAGCGGAAGTAAACTTGACCAAGAGTTGATGGAAGTCTGTCTTTTTATCGTCTTCATGCGTTTCTTGTGCTGTTTGGTGTTTGCGGAGCTTCTGTTTTAGTGAAACATAAACAAAGCTGACACACATAAGGATTAAAGCTTTACAACATTGTTAGGCATATGTATTCCACTGCACTGCCCGCATGTTAGAGGAATCGGACTCAAAGTGTGATCACAATTCTTGTTCCTTTTTATCTTCCAGATTCTGCCAGTGTGCCTGTCCGAGGTCCTGGCGATGGCATGGAAACTGAAAAACCGCCAGCCATCCTGGAGGTTAACACAGATACACTTCCACCAGGTCCATCTGAAGTTCCCCTCGTGAAAGTAGCTAGTCCAAAGCACAGCCCCAAATCTACCCATCCAGCACCTCCCGCTGCCCCGCAACCGCTCGGAGTGCTCCACCTTGGGAAAGTAACTCGAGAGGCCTGCACAGAGGTGGAGGCTGTGAGGATCATGGTCCCACGTGCTGCTATTAGCCGGAGCAGCCGCACAGGAGCCACTGAGGCGAAAGGGGAGACTGGGCAACAGGCTGAGGAGCAGGGGTTGCCTTCGCTGCATTTGGTGGAGGACTGGAGAGGACAGCTGGTGAAGCTGCAGAACTCTGAGCGCAGGCTACTGCAGGACAAAGAAGGCCTGTCCAATCAGCTCCGTGTGCAAACAGAGGTGAGGCTGCAATGAAACTGACACGCATTATTTAAATATCAGACACACTGAGGACCCTTGGTGAGCACAACAAAAATGTAACTAATATGGTTTGTAATTCTTAAAGCTTTTTTTCTTTTTAATGACAAAGTTCTTTACAATACGAAGGGAGAAGACAGTTCAACTTGTGTTTTCAGTTGTAAAAGGAGCTTTTATCAAATTTGTGCGCTAGGTGAACCGTGAGCTAAAGAAGCTGCTGGTGGCGTCGGTGGGTGACGACCTTCAGTACCACTTTGAGCGCCTGTCACGGGAGAAAAATCAGCTGATTTTGGAGAACGAGGCTCTGGGCAGGAGTCTGGCACACACTGCAGAGCAACTAGAGCGAATGAGTATCCAGTGTGACGTTTGGAGGAGCAAGTTCCTGGCCAGCAGGTAATGGACACTATAATTCAGTGGAAGATAAATTAAAAAATGTATGTGTGTGTGTGTGTGTGTGTATGTATGTATGTATGTATGTATATATATATATATATATATATATATATATATATATATATATATATATATATATATATATATATATATATATATAATCTGTATTTTGCTGAATAAACTTGAATTTGTGTTGACTCCTCAGAGTCATGGCAGAGGAACTAACGAATGCCAGAGCAGCTCTGCAGAGACAGACCAGAGAGGCACAAGGAGCAATTCAGGACCTGCTGTTGGAGAGAGAGGAGTTCTCCAGGGACATGATGCTCACCCACAGGTAAGATTGTGACTCACATGTAGGAATTAAATAAACTGGAGTGTCTATTATAAGAACTCTAAACTTAAAGCATACTGGAACTCACAGCCACTGATGTTGGCGTGAATGATGGCAGTATGTGTTGACGTTACCTGTTTTTGTGTTTTCAGATCTCTGGAGCAGCTCCTGGTGTCTCTGCAGTGGGGCAGACAACAGACGTACTATCCCATCTCACAACCCCTAAGCACGGGAGAGCTGGCGGTGGCCAATCACAAGCTAGCAGACGCCATCAACGCCCACCTGCTGGGTAACAGCGGCGGCAGCAGCACCAATGCTGCAAAAAGCAGCAGCGCAGCAGCTGAGCAGCTCTGCAGCACACCGGCTGAGAAGATGGCAGAGAAGGTGAAGGTTTTACGTGTTTGTTTATGATAAATATCATATTTAATTTCTCACATTTGTAAGAAAATCCAGAAACTCACAGATGTCACTCACTTTCTGTCTCAGGTGCTGAAGAGTTTAGATCCCATTTCCTGCTCCGAAAACAAGGCTGAGTCTCCACTCAGTGTTTCCACCCCCTCAAACTTCCTCAATAGTAAGAAGAGCATTGGCAGGTTTCACCCTTACACCCGCTACGAGAACATTACGTTTAACTGCTGTGAGCGCTGTACAGGAGACATCCTGGTGCTGTAGAGGTCACAGAGATTACCACAAACATCGTTGGAGCTTATTTCAAAGGACTGAGTGTAGTCTGAGGGTTACTGGAGCTTTGTGTTTAGTTGGAACAGCAGCAGACAGTTGCTGCTCTCCTGGTTGTGGTTTTACCCTGACTGTTATTTTTACATTTCAGATGATGGTCTGAAATATATGGCTCTGTTTATTTTGTTACTTTTATTTGCTCTTTAACTGAATTCAGGAATCGTAACGCAATGATTAGACATTTCACTGGGATGTGACATCAAGGTGAGTCCGTGTTATGCGTTGAGCAGTGATGCAAACATGCACACTGGAAGGGATTCACAGCAGCGTGATGATCGGTGACCGTAGTCAGTGGCGATGGACAGAACCCAAGATCAGTTTTTCTCGACTTCCAGGCCAGCGACTAAAGTGACTACCTGTAAGAATGATTGACTTATTATCTGAAAGTATATGCATTTGGAGGTTACCTAGGCAACTGGAGCAGAGAATATATTTATTTTAAAAAAAGAAATGTGGAGATTAGTTGTTTCAAGCCAAACAGCTGGCACGGCTGCGATACCTTCTACAGAAGTTCTTGTGTAGATGAGTTAGTGAAACAACTTGATCAGCTGTTGCTGTCTTATTGTATGTTGTGACACAACACTTACCTACTTTATTGCACCCAGGTGTAACCATTGGATATGCTTGCATCTGTCCATTGCCAACCACTTTGGTTTGCAGAAATTCAGCTAACTCTTTAAAGTTTGTGCTTTTCTTTCTTCTGATCAGCTGCAGTGTTTTGCACCATCCTCATATTTATCACCGCACTGCATTTATGTAGTAAGAGAAATTATTGCCTTATTACTGAATGCAATTCTGAAGTAACTCGTCTATACAAGGCATTTTTAGAAGGTTTTAATTGCCACATTTTGACTCTCAAAATGTTCAAAAACATATTTTTCTTAATGTGGCACTAACACTCCTTCGGAGCCTCCAGTCTGTAGTGTGTTTGAGGGTGTGCTGAGTTTTATTTGCATATTCCAGCTGTAAGTTTGATCCTGAGACTTGAAAGTATCTTGTGTAAATACCCTCCAGTGAGCTGCTTCCACTGTGACTGTATATAAAGTGAATCAGGGTCCCTCCTATACTGCAGGAGCCACACTTCCTCTGTATAATGGTGCTACCTTATTTAGGAAAACACTGTATTAATATATTTTGTATATTTCATCATGTAAATGCATTAATATACATTCAGTGTTATGGAAGTGGAAAGATGGTACTACAAGAGCAAAAATGACCTTGACTCTTTTTTTTCTCTTCATTTAATCATGTCGTTTTTGTTTCGTCTATTATTATTTAAAAAGAAATGTATAAGGGCTGTATTTTTGCTTCAAAACACATTACAATAAAATAACTGGTAATCGATTGAAAATATGTAATTAAAACTGAGCTGTTTCATCATCTTTGCAGTAATAGTGATGGTTTCATCTGCAGTGAATGCACAACATGCAAATATCTGTACATCCTTTGTTTTTCTAAAATAAAGACCAAAGTAGTTTCTACTTTTGCATTGTTGTCATTAAAGCAGCATTTATTCACTTTCAATTTACATTTACAAAATAGCAAAAGTTATTTTTCTCACTCCTCATGCCACCACATCCTGTTCCTGCCTCCACTTTTTCTGGCTTCTATGTCACTCTTTAATGATGTCCGTACTTTGGTTCCAGCTGGTGTGTTTTCTCTGTCTCTTCCAGTGAACCCGGACTCTCTGTGCTCTTTGTTTTTAAATGTGTTTATATTTCTTTTCTCTCCTGACCTCTGTGGCCTGTCGCCATCATCTCTGGCTCTGTGTCTGGCAGTCTGCATCTGTTGTTGGTGGAAGCCGTCATGCTTCCTTTTAGGCACAAACTGTAACGCCTCATTCCATCTCCCTGTATCCTTGAAAGAGAGCATAATGCGGATCATCTGATCCAGAGTCAGATTTTTGGCTCCCATCTCCCAGTGGAGGAACTCATCGAGGGGTAAACGGGCTGTGGCCAGCTTCAGACGCTTTGCATTGGCCAGTGATAAGCCTTTCTGGATCGAGCGGTCCACTAGAGCTCCGATGATATAAACCTTTGAGTGGTCAAAGGTGCGGAGGACGTTGGGCGAGTCTGCAGTGAGGTACACGAGCTGTTCGCGGGGGAACAGGTCAACGTGCTGCCGCTCAGAGGTGGAGATGAGTAGGCGCTCCCAAGTCTCTGCACCGTACCGTTGGAGCAGCTCCTTCTTGTAGAGTCCATCTGGCTGCAGGTTGCAGAAGTGGAGATGGTAGGGCTCAGTGGCACGCCGGTTCAGCCCTTCAACATCCATCAGCTGGGACACCGTGTTTTCGATTTCCCGTCTGGACATGTGCGACTCATAGCTCATGTCAAACACCAGTGGCTGACCGAACACCATGGACTGAGCGGACTTCCACGCCAGCAGCTTGTCCAGAGAACGGTCCCAAAATTGAAGGAAGAGTGTGTTTTTCAACCTGGGTCCCCCCTCGCGCTCCCCTTCCTCTTCACCGCTCTCCAGTTCTCTTCTCTCCATCAAAGATGCTTCTCTCTTGGCTGCCTTCTGCTGCTGCTTCTCCTTACGGGCCTTTTTGTGACGCTCCCTGATAGCCAGGTACTTCAGGTACTTCTTCCTGGAAGACTTGGTGGTGAGCTTCGCCAGTGTCTCCACCTCCTCATTAGTCATCTCTTCAGGTACAAGCTTTCCAGCTTGCTGCCACATTGCAACCAGATCCCGCATTGCCTCCAGAGAAGACCCGTCCTTTGAATCATCTCCTGGCTCTTTCAGGTTCTCATCATCATCACTTTCCTCTGCTTCATCTTGAACCTGCTTCTCATCAAATGCAGCCTGGGATCTCATCACAGACTTCCACCTGTCCAGATCTAGAGCCTCTGTTTCCTGGGTTTTACCTGCTTTCGTCTGTGCATCATCTTTCCCCGCTGGGCTGATAGCACTGAGGAGGCGGATGGACACCGCGATGGACGCTCTGTGCCTGCTGGCCCTGCTGTTGCTGGTATTAAAACTGCACACTTGCCTCCCGAAAGCGCAGAATGGCACAGAATGAGCGCATTTCCAGAAAACAGCACAGCCTCTGGGAGTGAAGAGCCGCAGCAACATCGCAACAAATGAAACGAAACAAGAGCTGCTTAGAAAAAACCAGGAGAGCCAGACTGTTTTTACAGAAGCGCTTCTCCCAGACTCCCGCTGTTATTCAAGTGTTACAAGTAACGGCAACATCTCACTCAGAGTCCAGAACGCTCTCAGAGGTGTGCTCACATGTGTTGACGGCCAGGCTTCTCAAACACTAGGGAAGAAGGTCACGGTGTCACACTATAATGTGACGTAGAGGAAACAACGAGGTGGCACAGCATCGATTGTCTTTGTTGAGAAGAGAACACGAGCCGTTTTAGCCAGCTAAATCTATATAATATATTAAATGGTAATATGATATAATAAATTATAAACCACAGCTTATTTAAATTATTTCCACAGTGTCACTAATTAAAGTTAAGGCGGATATTTGATGGTGTCGCACACGACGCAATGATGACGCACTTCCCTCCCGGAAGTAAAACAAACGTACAGGGGGAGACGTTAGCTCGTTAGCCTCAAAATGAGTTTGTTTTTGCCCAAATTAACGTGCAAAAAAGATATCGACGAAGTCATTAAAGGGGTGGCAGAAAAAGTCGTGGTTTTACGGTTCGGCAGGGACGATGACTCGGTGTGTCTGCAGCTCGACGAGATAGTAAGCTGAAACGGTGACATGAATGTAAATAATGACTGCTCACTCTCTACTTTAGCTCATGTGTCTCCTTTCTTTCTGTTGTAGCTCTCTAAAACGGCCCACGACTTGAGTAACATGGCGTCCATTTACATCGTCGATGTTGATAAAGCTCCCATTTACACGAGATACTTCGACATAAGCTACATCCCCTCCACTGTCTTCTTCTTCAACGGACAGCACATGAAGGTCGATTATGGGTGAGTGGACCTAGGTCTCAGAATGACATTAACCTAAAATCACTATAAGAAGACATTAGTTTGAAGCAGTTGAATAGCTTGAACCAGGGAAGTGACCCGAGTGATTATCGAGGGCCACTGAGCTACCCCTCAGTTATATTTTGCTTGCCAGACTTTCTTGAGTTTTTTTTGGTTTTGTTTTGTTAAACAAACGCTTAAAAGATAACTTAGCAAAGACGTAATCTAAAACACACACATTGTGTCTTTAGGCAGCAAAAACACCTTATGTGTCCCTGCTTATTTAATTGAATCTATGATATGTGCAAAAGATAACAGACATTAATTGGCACTTTTCACCTACAAGGTGATTCACAAATAGCTATTAGCTGAAAACATAGCATTTGTGATCATGGTGTGCAGTGTTCCCTTAAAATACATATGAAAAAACTGTAGGAAGTCAAGTTACACAGACTGGTGCGTAATAAGCCACCAAATGAGGCAGAAACCAGAGATTTTTTGATGGTAAACTAGTTTTGAAGTACAGAGAGAGAGCTGTGCAGGAAGTGTGATTTTTATCATGGTGGAAGAAAAACTGCCAAAGTAAGAGGAACTGCATGACAATGTTTATTAAACAGAAGTGTAGTTTTTATCTTCTTTGCTGCTGGTTCAATGAATTTTGAATAATGAATCAATATCAAATTATTCAAATTAAAAGAGATTTGAATCAGGAAATCTGTTTTTTTTTTTAAACCCACCCCTAAATCCAAGTATACCTGGATAGAGAGAAAAAAAACATGGAAAATTATCAGTCATGAATTGCCCCCCCCAAAGCCCAGACCTTAGCATTATTTAAGCACTGTGGGGTCATCTTAGATATGTAGATAGATAGCCATTTACGTGCATATGCAGTGAGATTGGACCCCTTCTGACTGTACATACAAATCCCATACTTCACATTGGGAAGACATGTCGAGAGAGGTAGGATGGAAACAATGAATATGCAATATATGAGGGAACATGAGGAAAAAGAACTCCACCCAGACTGAGCTCCTACAGGACGACAGTTTGAGAACAGAAAAAAACACCTCAGCACAGAGAGCACATGAGTCTTCACACCACCATATAACATAAAGGACGTGCATTGGAGCCGCTTGGAGGGGGGAGGAGGGTGATTGTATATCTGTGTCTGATTACGTGTGTCTGTGTGCATGTGTGTATCCTGTATCAACTGAAAAGAGAGCGTCCTTTCACCCAGTTCTAAGCAAAAGTCAGCAGTTCTCCAGCCGCCGCAGTTGGCCTTGAAGGATGTGGCCAGAGGGTCAAATCACAGTCCTGTTATCAGGGGGAGTTGTTCCAGCCAGCTTTCGGCCTTGAAGCCTTCTAAGCTGACGACCGGGTAGCTGAATAAGATGATGGTTGTTTGGTTTAAGGTTAGAGCGACCAGGCTGCATTTGATTTCGCAGGTGATCTAATGTCCATCACTGGTCCCCAGGTCTATCCAGTTCTCTTTGCAGAGCTGTGAGCTTCTCCAAGATCTTATCCATATTTCGTTCAATAAGCACGGTCTGAGTACTCACGGCTCTGCCCATCACATCGATCTTAACAGACAACAGAACATTCATTCCTGAAGGCTGTTTACAGATGTTATATAAAAGCTTGCCTAAGAGAGTTCAGGTTGTGTTGAAGAATAAAGGTGGTCATACCAAATATTGACTTTCAAACTCATTCGAATTTTACAAACTCTGATGCTCTATTTCTATTTATTTTGACACGTTTCATTAAAGTGTTGTATTTCCTTTCCTAAGTTTAAAGAAACAAGGGATTTCAGACTTTTTTCAAATTCATTTTGATGGCATGACTTTCAACTTAAGAATAATCAATGTCAATTTTCTGGATACATATCAACACATACCAAAAGTATAAGCTACTGCTGATGCGCAAAGAGTCAGAATAAGGCAAACAGTTGTTAATAATTGTTTGTCTTTCAGCTCTCCAGATCACACCAAGTTCGTTGGCAGCTTCAAAACCAAGCAAGATTTCATGGACCTGATTGAAGTGATCTACAGAGGAGCCATGCGGGGGAAAATGATTGTCCAGAGTCCCATAGATCCTCAAAATATTCCCAAATATGATCTCCTCTACCACGGGATTTAGAATCAGTGACTTTATTCATTATGTGATGGGCAAGATGCTCTGCAGAGTAGCACTGATGGCTGCTGAATGAGTAACGAGAGACATTCAGACTTTGAACCACAAAGTAACTGTTTGAGGAATACTAAAGTGCCTCCGATTTAAAGACTGTTGAACATTTATTCTTTTTTTGTTGTTGTTCTTGTTGTAGAGATCAAATTACCGACAGTGTTTTTGCCTTTACTATTTCTACTCCTGATACTTTAAAGGTTCTTCTAATTCACTTAGACAGGGAGTGTGACAGTAAGGAAGATTGCGGGTTGGTAAAAACGGATGTCAACAGAAGTGTTTTGCAAATATTTGATGATATAGGAAATGCAAACCTAAGGGACGTAAAGAGTTTGACTGCAGGGTAGTCTCTACCAGTTTTTAACAGTACTATGTTGGAGGCTGGAAAAACTGAAATGATTTCAAATTTTACCTGTGTTAAATAATGGCAGGTGCGTACTCTGTAGTGGGATTTGTCAAATGTTTCATAGTTTATTTTGTTAATACTAAAAAAAATTTTTATCAGTGAAAAATACAATTTTGGTGGTTTTTTTTGTTTTTTTTCTGCCTTCTTCACACGATTGATAGGCGTGAGTTTTGATGCACTGTGTTAGCGTTTCCTGTGGTAAACCGATGTATATCAGCAGCGAGATGCCACATTTATTCATTGCGCATGCTCTGCTGTTATAATAAAATTTCAACCATCCTTTTTCTCGGCGTTCTCTCAGCTCTACAGATGTTAGCAGCACAAGGGCTCAGCCGTCCTGTTGGACAGGTGTCTGTCTGTGTTGAGTTTGCATTTTCTACCTGTTTAGAACAAGTTTCTTAGGATCACTGGTGTTAATGTGAGGGTAAGGTAATTAAATTTGATCTTCTGATGACAGCGGTGGACTGTGGTATAGAAGCTTGTTTCTGCCACTGAAACAAACATGATTGATTGGCAGAGATAAGTTGAAATTTTCATCTCAAATTGTCAACTTAATTTGAAATTTTACATTATTTATTTCAATTTTGAGTTCAAGTTTCTCAACAAGGTGAGTTAGTAAGTTGAACATTTTAGATGATTATTTAGAAAGTTTAAACTTATGTGTGGCAAAAATGTATTATTTACTTTTCTAAAGTTTTGTTTGTTCCAGTGGCACAAAAATAACTTCCACAGAGCAGTGCGCATACGTCTAAAATCCCCCATAGGTGGATAATAGAAGTAGGTTGAGATCTATTGACCTTATTAGTCCTCCTAGGACCTGGTGTCCACATATGTGGACATAACACTTTGGGTCCTCTAGACCAAAATACTAAATTTTGCTCTACAAGGGCCTGATATTCACTGACGAGGACTTTATACTGCTACTGTTCTATTGAAATGTAAAACAAATATCCATCTCATTTTTTGTCAGAAACAAAAATCAGGTAAAAAAAAAAAATCTGGCAATTCTTTGTTTTTAAACTTCTCAGGTCCCAATCAGCCCAAATATCAAAGAGAAATTAAAAATGCAGGCCATGAAAGAGTTCGAGTCTTAGGAGGTTAAGGTGGATTTTTACTGTCAGCTCCTGAACTCATGTGCTAAATGTGTATATAAATCAAATACCACAATAGATTTTGTACTTTCATGTGATATGTTTATATCACATTAAATATATCAGATTAATGATAATAATGACAAGAAAAAGCGAGAAAGAGGGCTGTAATACTTTTATTGCGAAAGACACGAACACCGGAAGTGTTTCTTTTTGTGCCGGAAGTCTTACAGTAACTCCGCGATGGCAGCGACCTTGTGTCCAACGTGGTGTTTGTAGAATTTTATATTATTCACACACCTAAAATCCTCGTATATGTACCACACGGAATGACTGTTTGGTGTTTGTAGGGTCCATTTCAACGCTAACATCATGCTTTCCCTCATTAAAGCTGCTGCCGGCGGGCTGACCGGAATCTGTCAAACCAGCAGTCACCTACAAGGTAATACAAGCTAGCTAATGTTAACCTCATCATAACGTTAACCTCCAGGTAAAGGTGGAAACGGGACAGTTTGATTAGGTTACCGACATTCACTACTAAGTAGACGAGACTGCAGCTAAACTCATGTGTAAACCTACTTTCCCATACCCACAGTCAGCCCATAAAGAAAGGCAGTGTATGAAGACAGGATCCTGGCCACGGTTATCAACTAGACGGGCAACCAGCTTTGCCGGGGGGGTATTTGGCTCAAGTCACCAAGCTGTGCCATTATGAAATTAAATCCAGTAAACACAACAATTAAAAATAAAGAGTGAGTTCATTCGTATATCACAGTGCAGTAATGCATCGCTGTTATACGCTAAAACTCGTTACATTTATATTTATAAGAGGACTGCAAGAGTCAGTACTGTGAGATTTAGTGAACCTGGACACTGGGCCACCTTTACCAGCTATACAACAAATTAAAGCATACACAAGTTACTTTAAACCACACCATACACACAATTACATCAATCCATGGATGTGTGTAAGTAGGCTCGTAGAGAAGCAGTCACAAGACTACAGAGAGAAATCAGGAGAGATGTTCTCTCTGGTGCCGATGTGGATCAGTGAGCTCACCACAAACTAGTACAGTGACTGTAAGGGCACGGTGTCTTCCAACACATTTTCACTTGTTTTGCAGTTTTTGAGTGAGGTCCTGCCTTAAAACTGGGCCACTGGGCCACTCACACATACATACTACAGGACTTGGTCAGCTGTGGAAACCTTGCTCTTGCACTAAGTTTTTGAGCTGATGGTAAGGAGATGAGGTTTGGGGCTCTGAGTTTATTGAATCAGCAGAGCTTTGGCAATTTTTCACTCGGCATGCGCCTTAGCACTTTGCAGTGCCGCTTTGGTCAACCGCTTTGTGACAAACACGGTTCCCGCAATTTTATTACCAAAATTGTTGCAGCGGTGGCATCTTATTACAGCACTACCCTCAAAGTCAACTGACTTTGAGGGTAGTGCTTAAAATAGCTGAAATCAAATATTAATACTAGTGCTGTCAGTGCGCTAGGACCGTGCAGCCCCACGCACGGGGCGATCTGCGTTAACTCACTAACGAAGATTTGCCGCATTAATGCAATCATGGCGTTAACGCCATTTTAACGAGTTTAACGCTGACAGCAGTAATTCATACTTTTGTCCAAGCTGATGATTGACCTCATCAGTCATGAGTAGTACTTCCCAAGTCTAACCTATACAGGTCTGCTCCAAAGTCACAGTTCTCCTCAGTGAGCTTGGTTTGCTGCAGGAGCACTAAACTACTGTTATTTAACTTAAGCTTGGCTATCGGCAATGTGGGGTTAAAGTTTTTCATGACCAAACTGTTTGACTGACTTAAATTCACATATGATTGAGGAAGTGTATCAGCAGAATTCAGCTGAAGGGGTACAGTGAGCTTTTTGGACAGGACCTGGACCCCCAAGGTCCTTAACGCTGAGGCTGATTGAAGTGATTAGACATTTGGCTACTGAAGCAATTCTATGACAGAAATGCCGTATTTCTTTTATTCAACAGGATATGATAATTACATTATGCCAAACAAGAAACCTGCAGTTAAAAATAAGCTGCACATGTACAAAGAGCAGCTGACTTCCTGTCAAAGCTGGACACACAATAAATAGATTTTCCACACAGGACATGACAACATCAGTTTCAGATGAAGACAAGTTCACCGCAGACTTGCTTCAAGCATTTTTTCGTAAATATAACAGCCCACACAAGTAAGACTTGTTTTGTTTCTGAAAATCACAAAATTTCTCTTGCACAGTTGTCTCACGTGTGGTTTACTCCACAGGTCCTTTGCACAGCTACTTGAAAGTCCTCTCTGCAGGGTTGAAGACATATGAAATCCCTCCAGACTACAGTGGTAATTATTCATCTTCTTTTCACTTATTTGTGTCAGGCTGGCTAATTTTTATGGCTTTACAGTGCTGGTCCTGAGTCATGCTTCATTCTCATTAAACAACCCCAACCATGACTTAAATCACAGCATGAAGCTTTCAAAAGTAACCCCAACTCTCAACCTGCGGGCCTTTATATGCTGACTTCTCCACCTATTAAGAAAACATGAAATATCTTTATTGTTTCAAAAATCATGCAGAGGGATATGCCAGATGTGCATGAGTCAGTAGTTATGATTCATGTGGATAGGGCTGTTCGATATAACGATTTATATATCGGATGACAATATAAAAACATCTATCGTTTCATTTTACACTATTGTTTGTTTCGTGGTGTCACAAAATAAACAGTTTACGTCAATATTTTTTCATGGTTTTGATGGTCACTGTAGTGGCTATATTAATTTGTTAAAGTTCTCTCTTTCTCTTACATTTAATATAACCACACTACAGACGGACAAGCGCCTGTTTTTATGCGTTGTCGTTAGCAACAACAACTGTAAAACCACCGCATGTCCGCTTGTTTATTTTCCACATAAACCTTTCACAATAAAGCTCAAGATCTTGTTGAGACTTTTTAAAATAAACTGAATCACGTGAAATAGGATGCAGAGTATTTACAGATGAGAAGCAAAAAAGAGCCGTCAGGTGTTAAAAAATAAACCTTAGACTCAAATGTTAGAACAGGCTTTTCCCCGCAGCACGCCGTGTAATAAATACTCACAAAGAAAACGGCGGGCGTTACAACTTATGTCTAAAAATGTATAGTTTCATGCATCGGTTAAAATACTGGACTCCAGCTACTTGAGGCGCAGCTGGAAACACTTCACGCTGGTCGAGCTGCCCGAGATTCACAGAATTTACAGAAAATGTTACATTTTTGTGATTTATATCGTTATTGGGACGATAGATGTCTTATATCGGGATATGAGATTTTGGTCATATCGTACAGCCCTACATGTGAAAATGAAACTAACCTGGATTTGTTTTTAAAAAAGAAAAGGAAATTACTGTTTGTAGAAGAGGTCTGGTTGTGCTGACCTGTAAGCATGCTCCCTCTTGGTTGGCACAGAGGTGCCACACGGACCATTTTGCCCAGTGCTCGGCCCTGTTATCTCTAATAATGTCCCGTGCATTTTCCTCAGTTATGCACAGGTTCAAAATTGAAAAGGTGAAACCAAAAACACGTTCATCTCACTGTAGATTTGGAAGGGTCACCAATCAGACTGCACTGCGATGTAAACATGAACAGTGGGAAGACATCTATAGTTTTCCTACAAACATTGCTGACGTAAATGTGGCTGTAGCAGGGTTGTACAAATCTTTAGGGTTCGGGTTTCTTCTAGATGTGTCATGGCAACACGATTCACACTTTGCATGCGTCAATTCACTCCTTTCTGTTGTGAAAAGGTCGCCTCTGATCCACAACACCCGTGGAGGAAATTGTGCCGGAGGTGCAGTTTTCACCATGAGTGTTGCGTGGACTATTAGTATAGCAGTTAGAGTTCCAATCCCAACCCTTCTCCACATAGCAACCTTTTTATTTGCATCCTGCGCCCTCAGTTCTGGTGTTCAGTAGCAGGTAAGTATGTAAATATGTGACGTGTTCCTTTGTGCCTGTTTTTATCCTCTACAGATGTGGTGCTGCCAGACAAGCCCAAACTGAAGTTTTTGAACAAGGTGCCGAACTTAAAAAAGGCCAAGAAAGAGGCAAAGAAGCTGTGGGATATCCAGGGTCCAGCTAAATCTGCAAACACCTTCACCACGGGACAGTACGCTATTGTGGTGAGTGCATTTATCTTACTTTAGATATGGCTGACAGTAATGTTGCATGTTTTACAGGATATGACTAAGTGCCTTGACATTTTGTTTGTTCAGTGCTGATCAAGATTTATAGTTAAAATAAAAGGTGACTCAACCTGATTCTTTTTTAATTTTACTCAAGATATTTTTTTTAAAGTACTTGCTGGAAAAACTTAACAGTACACCTGCAAGTTAAATGAGATGAAACGGCACCTGTCTGTCACACAGCGGCCACAACATGGTAACTTTAAGCCTTTTACACAGTTTAAATGAAGTGAGGTATTTGTCAGTTTGGCCCGGGTAGATGGTGAAAGTGAGTGATGGAAAACAAAGCCGCTTTTTGTGCCAGAATGTTTTGTGCCAATGTTGGCCTCTTTAAAATGGGCTTTTATGTGGATT
Source organism: Neolamprologus brichardi (assembly GCF_056152115.1). Classification (NCBI taxonomy): domain Eukaryota; kingdom Metazoa; phylum Chordata; class Actinopteri; order Cichliformes; family Cichlidae; genus Neolamprologus; species Neolamprologus brichardi. Next base: position 23,940,034 of record NC_142104.1, on the reverse strand, counting down.
GATTTCAGGGACTGCTGTTTTTGGCATTAAACTGACTTAAGGGTTGCTGCCTGGTTTAATCTGTGTGCGGCCATATGTTTTTTTAAATAGTTAAAAAAATAGAGAATGACACTAAGTGACCTGTTTTCTCTGATCTGATATACAGGCCATGGGAGGCGGGTACCTCCACTGGGGTCATATAGAGATGATGCGTCTTACGATCAATCGAAAGATGGACGCCCGGACCACGTTTGCAATGTGGCGCATCAACGCCCCTTACAAGCCCATCACACGGAAAGGTCTGGGTCAGCGCATGGGTGGGGGCAAGGGAGCCATCGACCACTACGTGACACCGGTTCGTTACGGACGTTTGATCGTGGAGGTGGGAGGAAAGGTGGAGCTGGGCGAGGTCGAGCACATCTTGACTGAAGTGGCAAAGAAGCTTCCTTTTCCTGCGAAGGTGAGATCACAGATAAGGCATGCACTGGTGGGAGAAAAAGTCTGAACTGTTTTCAGATGATGCGATTTGATTAGAAGTGACCGCAGTTTTTACCCACTGGTTCTCTGTGGTAACAGTATTCTCATGTCTTTATTCCAGGTAATGAGCAAAGAGAGTCTAGCAGCCCTGCAAAAGAAACAAGCTGACATGGAGCAGAACAACCAGAATCCCTGGACCTTTAAGAAGATCGCACAGGGCAACATGCTGGGCATCAGGAGGGTGCTCAGCCCCTTCGACCTGCACAACCATGGACGCTTCACGGGCAAATTTCACTTTCCACGGAGGGTGTGACACACCTGAGGGACTGAAATTTAATAGTGTTGCAATGTGAAGAAGATTCTGGAATTCTGAAATGCTCCATCTTTCAGTTGTATCTCTGAATCTTCTGTCATCTTTTTGGGGTTTTGTGTGTTTTTCCAATTATGTTAGCAAATATATCGTGTTCTTAAAGTGGTGTTTTTGTCTATTTTTTTTTGCTCATAACAGTTTATAAGGGTCTGTACTCCAAGAGTATTCGTCAAATGTTAGTGAAACTTGCAAACAATGATCACTTAATGGTTCTTCACCAAAGTTAGGTCACATTTGCCATTTTACTGGAAATAATCTGAGAGTCGTAATGGTTTGTGAGCTGGCGGCTGCCGTGCCACTGGCATTTTGGTTATGCTGTGGCTCATTTTCAGTTAGGTGTTTAACTCAGTTTTGTCTAATAGGGGGAAATAAGATGTAAAGGTTAAACATTTACATGAAAATATAGATTTGAGTTTACAGATTACACCACATGGTGTGCGGTGGTTGCTCCAATATTTACAGTCTTCTTAAAGTGATTAGCAGCACTTTGAAGTGGGGAACATGAAATCTCTGACTTGTGGCTTCTCAGCTCAGTGGTTAGCATTGATCCCTCACAGCAAGAGTCCTTTGTTCCCGTCTCTGTGGAATTTGAAAATATTCTCCCTGCTTTTATGGGTTTCCTCCAGCTTCAGGAGCTGTGTTTCTTCCTGTCTTCAAAAACACACGATGTTCATGCTCCCCCTCCAACACTGTGCCCTTCAGACATTCACTTGCTCACTCATTAATTACTCATTAATAGTTATTATGGCGAAACCACCGTCAGGGCACTTGCTTACTATTAGTTCTGACCCCGGAGACCGTGGCAGAGCTGAAAATCTTATTTTCCCTGGGAGTGACAAGACTGGACAACGTTAGCAATAAGGGAAAGCTCAGACTGACTATTTGGAGAGGTAGGGTTGAGGAGGAGTGTATTTATTAGACAAACAGTGGGTGGCTGCCTTTTCCCCAAAATGGCGGATTAGGGTTAATTTAGCCTCGGGTTGGCGTTCACAGGTAGCGATTTGGTCCAGGTTTTGCTCACATAGGGGTTTGTTTTAAATTTTTACGGAAGGTAGTTAACCTTATCGATGTGCCAGTAAGCAACTAATTTAGTCAGACTTATTCCCGTCCCTTATTTCGGTCTTTGGACGACGGCAACATCGTTATTGTCTTGGAACAGCTGCCTGACAAGCGACTTTCCGGGTTAAACCGTCGATGCTTATGCGCATGCGAGCTGAGGAGTTTGAAAACAGCAGCGCGAAAAAGCAGGGCGTCAATAACGCCAATTTTTAGATTTCAAATAATTATATTGTCTTTTAACTATTTATGATTTGTTTTATGCCTTTAATAATTAAGGCTTAATTGTTTCACTAATAAAACTCGTGCTCGTTACTTAAGACGATTTTGGGAGTCAGACGTTGTCATGTTTCAGCTACGTTAGCTTAACGTTTTGGTTTATTTCGACTTTTTCACCATAAAACATGAAACCCACACGAGGCTCTGACCGGGCCCCATCAAAAACACCCAACAGGAAAAACAAGGAAAAGGCAGAAACATCGAGTCGGGTGAGTAAGTACACTCCAGCTGTCGTCGTTGTTGTTATCTGTAGCAGCTCTGGCTGACTTGTTACCTCCAACCCTTCATTTACTTTAGGACCAAGCCAAGATCATCCATCCAAAACCATCACAGACGAAAGGTTAGGACACCTCTTATACTTCTCATTCTACAGCAAACTGTAAAGTTGGTATTTGTTTGTATTTTCTAATGCGGCTCTTGTCTTTAAAGCTGAAAGAGGATCATCTCCTAACCGTAAAAGAGCTAAAGTGCAGGACAACAGGGCGCTGATGTCCAGGTCCTCCATCACTGCTCTGGAGAACATAATGGACTTATCAGTACTGTGAGTCTCACAGCAGAAGTAGAATGCTCTTATTTTTAACCATAACCTGACATATATTTCAAGCTCTCTGAGGTTTTCCTGTTGACATTATGCAATATTAGCAAGAAAATTTACCTTGTAAGGACACTTTGTTCCCCCGTGTTCACAGAGCAGCTCTTGCTGTGAAGCGGACACAGAAGAAGGAAAGCCAGGAGCATCTGAAAAAAATGAAAACCATGTAAGCATTAAGTCTGAAATTACAGTTAAAGTATGTATAAATAAACAACATAAGTAAGTAAAATTTTTATTTATATAGCACATTTCTAGATAAAAAGATCACAAAGTGCTTCACAAAGTATAAAAACAGACAAAAGTTAGCAAAATGCAACAAGATGTGTTTTTAGTTGTTTTTCAAAAGTGACCACTGAGTCCGCAGATCTTAAGTTCTGAGGAAGAGAGTTCCACAGTCTGGCGACCACAGTGGCAAAAGCTCTATCTCCCTTGGTTTTCAGCCTTGTATGCTGAATAACAAGTAGGCTCTGATCACAAGACCTCAGAGACCTACTAGGGACATAGGGCTATAAAAGTTCAATGATGTAGGCTGGTGCTTGTCCTTGAAGAGCTTTGCACCTGTGTATAAGCAATGGTGTTACATGAGAGTACTTAGATGTTTTTGTCAGAAGCCTTGCTGCAGCATTTTGGACAATCTGCAGACGCTCCAGGAAGTTTTTGTTTAGACATGTAAACAGTGAATTACAGATGATGAAGTGAATGCATGAATAACAATCTCCAGTTCAGTATGAGATACTATAGGGCTCAATTTAGAAATGTTTCTTAAATGATAGAAGCAGGACCGAACCAGAGATTTGACGTGAACATCCAAAGTAAGGTTACCCCTAAGTTCCTGATAGACGGTTTCACAAATGTTGAAAGAGGACCAAGAGCATTCATTATGTTAGGTACATATCTGTCCGGACCACATACAAGAACTTCAGTCTTTTCTTCATTAAGTTAGAGGAAGTTGTCAGCCATCCAGCCTTTGATGGATTCTAAGCACTCATTTAGAATCTGCAGCCTAGAAACATCTTCAGGATTAAAATAAATATATAACTGGATGTCATCTTCGCAGCAGTTCTAGCAAATGTCTTCAAAGGGGCTCAAAATATGCTGGAGATATATTAAAAACAATAAGGGTCCCAGCACAGAACCTTGTGGCACACCATAGGACAGGAACGTGGAAGATGACCTGTACTTAGAGACCGCCACAGAAAAGTATCGTTCATAGAGAAACGAGGAGAACCACTCTAAGGCAGACCCAGATACACCAACCCAGTATTTCAGCCTTTCATGCAAAATGTAATGTATCGTTTTGCATCAGAATGTCACTAGAAACTCTAAGAAGGGCTGTTTCAGTAGAATGAGCTCTACGAAAGCCAGACTGAAATTTGTCAGATATTATGTTTGTCTAAAACATAATAACCACAACCTTTTCTAATATCTTAGCAATTAACAGCAATTAACCATTATTCACTATCTGACCTACATGCAGTTGGATATCTCTTTACTTTAAATTTAAGTCACACATGAAATTAAGTTTGTGTAGGTTGGTTTTAGGAACATGCGGCACTTGAATGCGGCACTTGAACTTGAACGCCTGTCACATCACACGAACATCACACGCCTTGTGTGATGTTTGCGTATGTTTGAACCCCATCAGTAAGCACATTAGAAGCCTTGCGGTGCTTTGTTAAGACCAGAAGAGTGGCTAAAGGTGTGGCATGGCTCACACCCTTTCATTACATCCCACATAATTACCTTGATGATGTTCAGATTGTGGCTTTGCTCCGGGCTTTGTTCCAGAAAGCAGGTCTAGTGAAAAGTATGACTTCGTTAACCCTTAGGTTATAGGTTATAGACTAGATTGCTCCCTGAAACAAAAATTGGGTGTAACACTGTGACTCTGGATAGTAATTCAGGACTTATGGTACTGTGTTTGTGTCCGCAGGTATTTGCTTACACCCAGTTTATACTCTTGTGATAAATAAACAGTCATAACCACAAACTCTTCTGAAACCCTAAAACATATCCTGCACTGTAACCTGATGTGGATGTCCCTAGAAAAGTCACTAAGTGTCTCATCAACACAGCTCAACTGCATGTAGGTCAGATAGTGAATAATGGTTAAAATGTGGGCTAAACAGGAAAAGGAGCGACACCAGTGTTCAGCAAGAATGAGAACAAGCACCACAAAACATTCAAACAAATAATCAAAAAGCACGACAAGCTTAGATGGTGACTTTAGTGCAGTTTAAGATAAGACAGCTATTAGGTTGTTAGCCTGTCCATGTTACTGCAGCAATCACTATTTAATAAAACTGGTCTGCATATTTAGACACAACGCAGTGATCACTGATGAATCAGTTGTTGTGTTGTAACCGATCGGCCTTTCTGGAACCAGAAACTCAGAGTTCATCAGCTCAGTGTTTGTTTCACACAAAGCAGGGCCCTGCTCTGTGTGGGTGGGCATCACAATGATAAGGATTGAGTGAAAGCGGATGAACCCTCATTAAATTATTCATTTATAATCCTCTGTTTTATTCTTTTATTAATTCAGACATCATCATTCGAGAATTTTTTTTAAACTGCAGTTTGTGTTGCCTTTTCCTGATGTGTTTTCCGACCCATTTTAGGTTCCTGGCTCAGTGTGCACAACTCAAAGTTCCAGTGCAGAAACAAAAATATTTGGAGCATTCATCCAGGCATCACCAGGACGAGACTAAGAAGTCAGCGGTTGGAGAGAAGAATCTGAGCATCTTGAAGGTGAAAGACATAAAAAATGATTGGATTGTTTTGGAGGATTTGATTGGAAGCTAAACTGTCTCTTGGTGGAAGATTTATGTGGCCATGAACTTGATACATCTGTGCAAAAACCTACTGATATAGAGAGGTTTTCACATTTCTGCAAGTTGATATTCTGTTTGTTCAGCAGGTATGTGAAAAATGATTTGCACTGCCTACCTTATGGTTAGACTGTGGTCTTTGACACCAGTGAGATAAAGTCTGTTTCATTTTGTGTGCTGTGGTTTCTCTGCTCTGAAGTAACACCTACTCAGCTGTACGTGAGAGCAGGCGAAGGATGGGGTTAAAAAAACAAAACAAAACAGGAATTTAACTGCTCACAATAAAACTGACTGATACAATTAGGTCAATATGTTTGTAGACTAGGACACATCGATTTTTAAAAATGAGAGACTGAAGTGCAGACTTTTAGCTTTAATTCATTGTTTTAAATGTTTATGAATTGTAGCCATTTTTATTTTTTCAGAAGCTCAAAAATAATATGTTTTTTTTAACATATTTTATTTTTAGTAATATAATGATTTATTATTTACATGGATGAAAAACCTTTGCAGTCAATGAGTGTCTGAAGTGTAGAACTAATGGACTGCACCAGATGTTGTGTTTTCTCCTTTAAGATGCTCTGCCAGTTTTTGTGTTCAGTAATTGAAAGCATGCTCTACTGGGTTCATTTATCTATTGAAGAATCTATTTTCTTTAGCTTGAGAAACTGTTGTTTTTGCAGTATGCTTTGGTTTATTATCCATTAGGGCTGCAGCTGTCATTAATTTTAGCAATCTATTGATAATTCCACTGATTTAATCGAGTAATTGGATAAGAAATACTTTTGTCTAATGAGGAATAACAAATATTCAAAAGAGAAAAACACAAGTCTTTCAAAATCAATGTTTGTTTTTTAAATATTAATGCAATTTAATTAACACAGTATTTTATACTATTTCACGTTCAATCTGATAATGTTATTAACCTTAAAATTAATATGATCTAGTGCATTCCATGCCCCCTTTTGGACACGCCAATGTTTGCTAGCTGTATGATTTAAATGTGTTATTAGGCTAAGTTAAGAGTTCATCTGCATATTTTAATAACTTCTGGAGCCTTACTGATTTTCACCGTGTAAAAGAAACACTGATGGATGGAGCAGCTACAAAGTTTGCTTTTCTTCATGTCGGAGTTTGTTGATCAGGTGCTTCGATCAACAAACCAATGTTGGAAACACGTTTTCTTTCACTCTACCTAAGCTTACTGTTTCAGTAATGGCTCTGCCTCTTTGCTCTTCACGGTGCGTGGGTTTTATGTTGTCAGACTCCCTACATCATTGTCAGATTTGATACATTTAACACATCAGAATGCTACAAAACGAAGCATCAAAGCAAAGAATTTGTGTCAAGGATTTCTTCTTTTTATAAGCGAATTACTCAATGAATCGTTGCAGGCCTAGTTTTCTATTTGCACTGTGAAGGTCTGTATGATTAGTTTTTCTGCAACTGGCTCAATCTGAGCAGAGAATATAGGCATGTAAAGTTAAACGATGGGGTGTTCTCCCCGACTATTTTCACTATAGGGATGTGTATATATGTGTGTGGGTGCACAAGTATGTTTATATATGTATATAGACCTGTAAATTTGTATCTTTTGACTTATTACTGGGGCTATAAAAATACATGTAACAAATGTATACACCAGGGGTCGGCAACCTGCGGCTCCAGAGCCGCATGCGGCTCTTTAGTCCTTATACTGCGGCTCCGCGTGGTTTGGGAAAATAAATTAGTATTTAGCTAAAGTGTATTTTATTTGTGTTTAGTTCTTTTTTTTAACTTGTAGTTCTAAATTGGAAGATTATTGTGATATTGAAATATAAAAATAAAATTATATTCTATTATTTTTTCATCACACGCTCAAAATAAGAGTCACACTCGCGGAAGCCGGTGTACCCGCCGAAACGCCGTGCATTTATCGAGACTTTCAACCCCAGGTAGGCCAATTATGGATCTTCGGATCCACATTATGTCAGCAGCTATTCTCCACCGTGAACTATGTTAAAGACAAACACCGCTCACGCCTGACAGATGACAGCTTACAGTCCTGCGTAAACTGACTTTGTACAGCCCCGATAAGCAGACGCTGTGCGCAGAGGTTCGGGACCATAAGTCTTATTGTAAACATATCATGGCAGACCGACGATGTTTGCATGAACACGCTTTTCAGCATCTCTTTATTGACCACTTTTCACACACGGTTGCTGTACGCATACAGCCGGCTATAGCTTTTCACCTCACAGCCCGACATACACCACCAACAACACAACAGCACAGATAGCGCAGACGTTAAGGCAGCGAGGCATGATTGCGGGTGTGGCTCAGGTGCGTCCGCCTCCCCTGCAGCGGCGCTGCAGACCACGCCCCGCCGCACGCATTAACCTGGTAAAATACATATTTAGGCAGAATTTTGCAAATATCTATTTTTAATTTTTCAGCAGCATAGTGCTTTTTTTTACCAATTATTTTTTAAAAGTCAGGTCAAGGCTCCAACAGCCCAAAGGGTGGTGGCTGACAACAGTTTTTGTTTGTTACATGGATCATTTTAGTTCAGGTTGGTGTCTTTCCTTTTGTTATATTTCTTTAAGAGTTCAAAATGTGTTGATTACATAAATAAAATGTAATTTTCTCTGTAGCACTTCATGGATTTCATAAGCAACACACCTTAGTTGTTCACACAAAGCATAAAGGTAAAAAACAATATATACAGTGTTATCTTCATTTTAGATGTCAAAAAGTATTTGCGGCTCCCAGTGTTTTCTTTTGCGTGGAAACCGAGTCCAAATGGCTCTTTGGGTGTAAAAGGTTGCAGACCCCTGGTATACACTATTAGTTACTAAATAGTGGAATGGGGGTGGGATTAAATAAGCTTCTGCTTCTTCCTACTTTTTTTTGAACATGTAAGTTATTTATAATAATTGTTTTAAATTTTTCTTTTGTTTTGCTTCTTTTGCCTCTTTTTTTCTCTTTTGTGGTTGTATACTATTTTAACATGTTCAAAATGAAAATACAATAGAATACACTAAAGAGTTCATCGTGCTGCTGCTAACAGCAGTTTTATTATCTTTAAGTACTAGTGACCTAGTTTCACTGTCAACCACATGGACCCATAACACAAAACACTCTCCACAAATTCATCAGACCATGAGCTGTTTTTCCTCTCTCTGCACCCATTTTTACTTACTTTTTTTACGTTTTTAATTTGTTTTGGTACAAGTGCATCTTGGTGTTTTCTGTTTAAAGATTTAGTCTGAGCTTTTCTTGTTCTTGTTCACCTTTCTGTAGACCAACAAGGTGCAAATTACTCATTAAGGTGTCTCTTGATTGTTGGTTTTGACGATTATATGCTTACCTCCTCCAGAGTGTTCTTGACTTGGTTCGATGATTTTAACCATTGAAATAATTCTGTCATCATGCCTGTCATTTGTACCTATTTTCTGTGGACATTTAGACCTCTTCGGTGGTCGGTGCATTCATTATTCTGTTTAAAAAAATTATTGAATTTGGTGCCTTACAGCTAAAAGTGAGTCGAATTGAAATTTCGAGCCTATGAAAATGGGGAATATGTCTAAAAATAATTCTTGAATTAAATATGAAAGTTTGGACTTTAATCATGTGTTAATTAATTGGTTTGAAATCCATGGTGGAGAAATTGTCTAAAAGTCTATGAACATAACTTCTGCTTTTTCACTGGGATGTGACAGGTCATAGAAAAAAATAACACATCATGCTAAAAAAAAACAAACAAAAAAAACAGTCCTAAAACATGAGAACGGTATCAGTGGTTTTACATGAGGTCTTCTTTTTGACTTTGCAGGAAGACCTGCGGGCTGTGGTTCGTGCACTGGAGAGGCTGGAGGAGGAAACAGAGTCTTTGCAGCACTCATGCAGTCAGCTGAGGGACCAGTTGGAGGAGGAAGAGGAGAAAGCTAAAGAGGTGCAAATGATTTCACACAAGCATGCATACTTATTTGTCTTTATTGCAACATTCTCCAATCACTGCTGTCCTGATTTTAATTCAGATTTTAAACCAGCCTGAACCTGATGGTTCCATGTCTTCATGTTGTTTACTGATCCTGCCATTTGAATGCTTTAGCAGATATTGATTCATCTATCCAGGCAACTGGTGAGACTGTGTGAACTGTAGCCTTGGTTTCTTTCTTTTTTTTAGTTGGCCCCTGTTCTGGTCTTGGTTTGACATGTTGTGTATATAGATATATTCTTCTGCATACCCTGGTTGTAACCAGAGGTTTAACCAGGCTGACTTTATTATTATTTTCAAGCAGTCTTAAAATAGCAATCAAGTTATTTAAAACACTCTGGCCATACTCCGTTGACCTCTGGCATCAACATGGCATTTTCACCCAGAGAACTGCTTATTTTCTCTTTTTCAGACCATTCTCTTAGAGATGGTTGTGCGGGGGGAAATCCCAGCCGATCAGCAGTTTCTGAAATACTCAGATCAGTCTGGCTACGTTTAAAGCCACTTAATTCAACTTTAATCCCCATTCTGATCCTCAGTCTGATCTTTAGCTGGCCGCACTGATTATGTCTGCATCCCCGAATGCGCATGTAATTGGCTGTTGTTTATGTTAACAAGCAGATGAACAGGTTTATCTGATAAACTGTTCATTACCACCTCTGGTGTGTTTTTCAAATTCTGAACCTTTTGTGTCGATTTATTTCTTTGATCTGAATTTTCCCTTTTTGAACGTTACTCTCTTCTTTCTTTCTTTTTGCCTTTTTTTTGCAATAGACTACGGAGGATCTGCTACAGGTTTTATTATATGCTATATAACTATGTTTTAATGTGACATACATTACAGTAAATGGGTCATTTAATAATAGTAGATGTCACAGTTGAAGTTACCAGAAAATCGTGGTGTGAACTGCAGTTTCGACACCATCATGGGGTTGTTAGACAGGTTCGTCTAGACGTTTGTTACAGAATCACCATAACAGTGAATTTTTCGTGATGTTTGGCTGAAATGTGACTATTTTGTGGCTGTTGTGAAATCTGACATAACCTATTCTGGAGAAATCAAGTATTGCCTGGAATGCTACACCAGAGCCATATCGAATCACAGACTCGAAGGTTTTTAATGATTTACTTCAAACTCACACAGCACCCCTTTTCTGGTCTTCACAGATTTTACGAATAAGTGAACGAGCTGTTCTCAAACTTCCCTGTCTTCCTTCTCAGAAAAGTGAAACATTGGAGGTGAGTGTTGTTATTTTAAGAGTTGGGCACAGCCAACATTTTCACACTAACTGAAATGTGCTTCATTTAACCAAATTGCACAATATTACTTATCACTAAAGGTGAAGTTCATTTTGTTCCTGTCTCTTTTTTTTTTTTTTATGAATAGCATTTCTAAATAGCTTAGTGGGCACTTCCTCTACCATGTAACAGGAAAGCCTGTACATGTTCTCTGTGGTGCAACTTCTGTGAAAAACATGAAATTCATGTTACGAAATGCACAGAGAGAGAGAGAGAATGTGACTTTTGGGTTCTGTGTTATCTTGGTTATCTACTCAGCTACAGAATAAACCCTTGTTTTTGTTCTAGCTGTTTTCACGAGTCATATCACTCATAATACGTTTTACCTGGAATTAGTTGAAAAATCAACCAAATGTCACAGGTCACGCTGAGTGTAGGTCATCTGAAGTCACTTCAACGTGCAAGTTTCATACCTGAAAATTACACCTGTGCCACTTTTTGGCACCATAGGACTGTAACAGTTATCTTTTCTCTGGTTCTAAGCCTTAAAAACTGTACTTGTATCTGCGGTAATGTGTGTATACCCACTGCTGATTGATCTGCTGCCTCTCTTCCCTAGGAGAAGATCAGATCATTTAAAAAAATCAATTTAAATAGCCACTTTTTGTTTTCCTCAGGCTCTGCTGAGAAAGTTTATACCAGACAGCGATTCTGCAGCCACAGCTCGGAAACTGGGCCAAATTCTGCAGAAATCAAAGCCAACCGAGGATGACCAGGTGCTGCTTGCGCAGGCACGTGAACACGCCGATCGGCTCTTCCACCCCGGCTGCGTATTGAATAGTAGCGCACTGAGTTTTGAAGAAACGTAGCATTAAAGAAGAGGTTTAGAGATTTGCTGCACAGTATTTATTGGGTTTGATACTTCTTACTTCCATATTTGTGGTTGTCTTTGTGGAATATTTCTGCTTACCATGCTTCGCTGGTATTGAGTTTGCATCATATTCCTGTTTTCAGCTACTTTTTTTCTTTGTTTTTTATTAATTATGTGTTCTGTTATGTGGATGTTTTTTGTCTTTTGGTGGACATAAAAGCCTGATATTCAACTTCTGTGGCAAGTTTAGGCTAAACAACTGAAAATTAAATAAAGTCACAACTGAACAGTGAATTAATTAAAATCCTGCTGCCTAAACTTTTTTTTACAGTGGAAGATTCGGTGTGCTCTGAATAAATCCAAATCTTGCTGCTGCTTGATGTTTTGATGTTCAGCTAACTAAAGCTACTGGAATGCGTTTAATCTGTAAAACTTTTGGTTTTAATAAATTTGGAGAATCTGCTCTGTGCTGGAAAGAATAGCATTCTTGAAAGGATTATGCAAGGTATGGGTATTTTTTCTTTTTTTTTAGAACTCCGTGTAATAAAACTTACCCTGCAGCCAGGAAGTTAGCATCGAAATGATGTTGTTTTTTTTTCATTGCTGTGCATGTTGCATAAACCAGTGAACAAGATGATTCATGAATTCATTTTCCCTTAGAATTACAACCATCATGCCATCAGCATGTTCAGACAGAGGCAGCTTCTTGTTAGGAGCTGGCAGCAACAGCCAAACCCGAATCTCCTGTTCATGAGCCAAATATGCTCTTTTTGGCAAATCATAGTAGTAATTTTTGTTTGTTTGTTTTGTTTTGTAAATGAAACTTTTCCATTCCCATTCTCAAAATGTTTAATAGTCTATTAAAATAAAAAAAAGTATGTGTACATTCAAAACAAATCAATAACAGTCCAGATCATTGAAATACACAGTCCAGATAGGATCACATCTCTGCAAAACTGTCAAACTAAAGCAAAAATCATCATTTTATTTACAAGATTATGTGTGGCCTTCACTCATAAAGAGGACACTGCGGTACATTCACTTGCAATAACTCAAACACTTCCACTTCTGTATTTACATAACTCACATTTTAAAGGGGGATTGAATAATTTCCGCAAAAGGAGAAATGCACATGTTAAAAGAAATGCTGAAGAAATAAAGAGTTAATATGCTAAATTATTACATTATTGGCCTCCCTGTTACATCTGCGAGTTTTTCAGTGACTTCCTTCGTATGGACTCTGAGGAGTCATCATTGAAAAGTCGGTCAATGGTGGAGACCAGAGAAGCTTTGATGGCACGGCCTAAGCCTCTGGCAGCAAACACGTAAAGCACGGGGTTCAGGGCGCTCTTGATATACACCAGGTACAGAGATATGTATTTACCATAGGCTGCTGACTCAGACAGAGATTTGGCCAAAGCCTGTATAAATCGACAAACAAAATAGGGGACCCAGCAGGTGAGGAAGAGGAGCATTGTGAAAAAGAGCACATGGTACATCCTTTTCATCTTGCGTGCCATTGAAGGAGTGGAGGAGGTGGGTGTTGGAGGTGAAGCTCTCCTAATAGTGAGCAAAACAGCCAGGTTACTTCCCAGGAACACCAGTACGGGCAACATGAAACCTGCTAAAGTTTCGATTACGAACAAAGTCGTATTATGCCCTTCACTCTCGACGCAAAGGTGTTTCCCATCTTTCTCCTGCAGGACAGCGTAGTAGAGGTAGGGGCCAGACAAGATGGTAGCAATCAGCCATATGAGACCACAGGCCAAAGGGACGGCCCAAGCTGGCCGTCGCAGTCGAGCCCACACCGGCCTCAGCAGGCACAAGCATCGTTCCAGAGCCACAGCGCAGAGGAGGAAAGCAGAGGCGTACAATCCCAGGACCCGCAGGAACATGATGATGCGACAGAAGGTGTACCCAAATGGCCAGCTGTTGTGAATGAGATATCCCAACCCGAGAGGAATCCGCAGGATCAGCACCAAATCGGCCAGGGCAAGGTTCAGGACATAGACACGGAAACTGCTGGCAGCGCGTGTCTCCTCATTACTGCCTCTACGCAACACATGACGATGACTCCGAAATCCGAGCGCCCAAACCACAAGTCCATTCAGAGGCGCGCCCACCTTGAGGTACCAAGACAACCAGGTTGCAGTTAGGCTCGGGGAAACAGCAACTTGACATTTTGCAGGAATTCATTTATTTGCTTCTTGTGAAGACTGAACCTACTGTTTATTCTGTGAAACCGATATGAAGATGGAGCTGGTCTTATTTAATGAGCTCTGGTGGCTTTTTCAGCCTTTGCATGACAATCGTCATTTACATTGAGCAGGCTCCCTGCCTGTTGTAGCTGCAATACATGGAGCATTTACTCCACATGTATATATGTAAGTGGAACTGATACTGAATGTGAATTTTACATCGGAAACAATTCATGAACTGAAAGTCAAAAAAAGAGAAGATTTCTCACCAAGAAGATAAGCAGCGCAACTACGATCTCGGTTGCTCTTGAAGCTTCTTCCTGCCAGGTGCTGCTGTTGGAGCTAGATAGGTTTTCCACCTGTGTCCCATTCATGCCAGCCATCGGGCCGATACGAAACTGGGCTGTAATGCATCACGTTAGTTAAATACAGAAAGTACTGCGGCTGTTTGTCAATAAACAATTTCATCACTGATGGAGAAGGAAAATATGCAACTGTTGCACTGAAAGACAGATTTCACATATGCTGGTTGCCTAAAATGTTGACAAGCTGATGTCCACACCACACCACGCACAGCAAGATGACGCCACAAACTTCCTTCTGTACATTTGCTCAGCTTTGCATTGTTTCTTAAAGTTACGTTCCTTACTTAAAAATAGCGAATGCGCATTACTGCAACAAAGTGAGTGCAGCGCTCGAGTCTGAATCACCTGGGTGGGTGTTTAAAAAAAAAAATCATCTATCACTTAGGTGGCATTTTCTAATCGGATGAATAATCATAACCACTGCACGTAACCACTGTACTCTAACTTTGACAATTTTGTGAGTTTTAGTGCAAATGTCAGCTTTTTCCTCAAGAGGCAGTTTGACTTTATGTGCTGCTTTTTGTTTCCATGGCGTGATTAATAAAAACATGAAAGCATAGCATGCACGTCAGGTGCAACAGCAGTGATCAACGAGAAAGGAATCTGCTACACGTACATTCAGGCAACCCCGGGGTCTGCTATTCTGCTGCTGCATGCAAACATTCCTGTATCAGTGAACTTATCTCCCTGGTATGGATTCATTTTTTCAAAGCAAAAGTGAATTTCTGCTTTCACAAATCACAAAAAAAATTCCCTTTTCCATGTTAAGCATTAATAGCAATGAGCAGCATTTGTGCTGCAACTGACTCCAATTTTAGTTTGCTGCCCGAACTAACCAGATCAGTACTAACCTGCACCTGTGAATCAGTAGCTGTGAATCAGTAGAGATTAAACGCTTTAAAGTTGGTGTTTAAAAAATAAAATCAAATTCAAATCTAAAAGCAGGATTCAAATTAAAATCTAATTCAAAGACTTCTTTACTCACCTCCTTTACTTGAGTTGTGGGTGGAAGAAGTGGAGCAGCATATCAATAAAAAGGGAGTGCCTATCTGCCTAACTCTCTCTCTCTCTTTCCTGTCTGTGATTGCAACACACAGACACACACTCCTTCCTATAACCATATTTACAACATCTCAGAGTCAATCATCATTTTCTTCTGATAGTGAAAAGCCATTTCAAGTGTTTCCCTCCGGCTTTATCAGCTGCTTTACATGAGTAGTTGTTAACCTCAGAGGCATAAAAGGTAAAAACTGAATAAGATAAAACTGCCACGTCTCTCTCTCTCTCTTTTTTTTTTAAAAATTGCCACAAAGTTGTTTTTTTGTTTGTTTTTTTCCATGAAACTTGATTTCTAACATTTTGGTGGGCACTTTGTTTTTCATAGCTGGCAGTGAGAGGAAACGTACCCCAGCTGCTCTTGAGCTGCCGGTGGCGCGTTCAGATATTCATCAATCTAGATTTCTATTTGCTTTACTTCCTTTTCTACTATGTCTGTCACATTGATTTGCATTTCTTTGTGTGGAGTGGATGATAAGATCATTTTTAAACACCCGAAAAAAATAGTTTTGGACTTGATCGAAGCTTTCAGTCTACATCAAAACAACAACACACGCTAATTTTAACAAAACACAACAAATGAATGTTGTTGAGCCACAAGGATCTGTCGTTATAAATGAGGAGAGCACAATCAAACTGAAAATGCTATAAACTTATCAGGGACTCTGGTTTAATACTTTGGCCGGCTGGTTGATGAAGGTGCTCCTCACAGCAAAACACTCACGTGATAATTGAATTTTTTTAAAATTTAAAACAGCTTTCTGCTTTCACGAGACGCTCCAGATCACCCCTGTGCGTGCCATTTGACGTTTGTTTGCAGTGGCCGGGTCTAAAGCCTCCCTGAGGCAGGCTCTGTGTGTGAAAAGTGAAGTAGGCACACATTAAAACTGCAGTCTTGCTAATTAGCCAGCAGGGTGCATAGTATAAAACAGGAATGTCAAATTAATTTTAGATCGTGGGCCACATACAGCCCACTTCCATGTAAAGTAGGCGGGAGTGGTGGTAACTTCTTATGATAGTTCATTGCACAGACTGATCTGTAATTATGAAAAAAGTTATTGTTAATTAACTACGGAGTCACTAATAGTAGAAAAACAGGAACTTCACTGAAATGTAATTTTTTATCTCTTAGTTAATCACTTTGGTGTAATTTAAGTACGGCTGAGCATGAGCAGTTTTTGTCAATAGAAAAAGCTGTTAATGAACAACTTCTGAATAAAATTTCAGTTAAAAGTTCAAAATCTATGCATGTCTTCACATTTTATAAAGTCAGTGGGCCAAAATCAAGTCTTTGATGGGCCAGTTCTGGACCCTGGGCCTTATGTTAGACACCCCTGGTATAGAAGTCTTATGGGAAAGCGCATGGATCTTTAAACAGCTACTTTAAAATGGTCTTTTATTCACAGGAGTTTGCCACAGAGGGTAGCTCTGCATGTTTTTGATTTATTTATTATTTTTTATTACACCGGATGCTCTTCCTGACACAGTTCCCGAGGGATCTGTGGCTCACTTGGTTATAAAACCTCTATAAAGACTTTCCTGATGGGTTTATGGTCTCACTTAGTTTGAAGTCTCTTTGAGTTTAACGTGAGGTTAATCTTACAAATTTTGCTCTTGTTTAGACTAAAATCAAAGGTACAGCAGGACATGCTTTAGTATGTGGCTACTTTCTAACTGATTAGTTGCTGCTGTGTGAGTGTGCAGTGTCCTCTGTTTCTAAGTTGCTCATGACATCTAGTTTTAAAATGCCAAGAAATTTGTAATGGCCAGATTCTCAGTTTGAGGCTTGAAACTGAGACCAGCTATGATGTACTGTTTGGTGACTGTGGCACTGAGAAAAATGAAGTGAGTATATCAGAGGGACAGCTCAGGCTGACGTTTGGATGCGTTCAGAGGAGAGTGTGGGACAACATTTTCCAGGCAGGAGGAAAAGAGGAAGACCGCCGAGAAGATTCATGGTTGTAGTGAAGGAGGACATGCAGACAGTTGGTGTTACAGAGAAGCATATTAGGGATAGGGTGATTGAAGGAAGATCATCCACTGTGGTGACCCCTAAAGAAGAGGAAGAAGGCTAAAAATTGGGTCCAGTGTTTGACTTTATTATATAAGGTTTCAAATTACAATCTTTCAGATATCAAATCTCAATCTGGACAAGCAGGGTCCCAAAGTCTAAGTTGTCTAGACAACTTAGACTTGCATATTCTCCTCACCATGACTGGGCGCTTCATTTACTTTCATAATACTATGTCTCCTGTTTATCTCCTACATGCACCCTCCTGTAGCTGCCAGACATCTCAAACTCAGATTCCAGTCATCCATTCTGAAATGTGTATGTGTCTGAGCCTATGCCAAGCATGTGGCCATGTGTCTTCTCCTGAAAAGTATTTAGAAGCTAAATATGGGCACTCCCATTTTTATAACAGTTGAACAATGGGTAAAAAGTCATGCACTGCGGACTCCTTGAACAACTTAATGAGTCATCTGATTGAAATGTCAATGGAAGGGTGTAACTCAAGAATACCTGGCCACATGTGCAGAGGTGTTAGGATGGTCAGCGACACCAGCATGCTCACATTTCACTGCAGAATCTTTAATGATTATTTTGCTGTATTAAAGCTTTTCAGGCTCTTTTGAATGGACCTAAATGAGCACACAAAACCAGTGTTGTGATCTCAGCCTGAAGCCCAGCAATTGAATCAGAACTTTTTTAAGACAATTTCCTAAAACACCAGGGCACTGTAGAGGTTTATAGTTTTTGAAAAATAGTTTTTTTGTAGATCATATAAAGTGTCTGTGCAGTAAACAAGCTGCCTGGTTCCTGTCTAGTTACTTGCAAAAGTACGCCACCAGATGGCAGTGCTGCTTATTCAAGGATCCAAGGGATTCAAGGAGCTTTATTGTCATTTGCATCACATGTTTACATGAGGTGGAACGAAATTATGTACACACGTCCCAGAGCGAAAAGAAACAGAATAACGAAGAAACAGAATTTTAAAAAGTTTTTTTTTTTTTTTTTTAAACAAAACAGAATAACAGAATAATACAATAACCTGAGTACCAGTATGGAGTATGGTTACAGAATGTAGGTATAAATATAGGTATAAATGCTTTAGCAGCAAAAGGGCATGATGACCAGCATTGATAAAGTGATGGTGTCAGTAAGTGTCAGTAGTGATTAAGGTGCTACAATAACAGTTCTTGTCCATTATGCATTGAGAAGTCTCACAGCTTCTGGAAGCTGTTTCTCAGTCTGGTGGTTTTGCATTTAATTATCCTCAGCCTCCTGCCTGAGGGGAGCGGGACAAAGAGTGTGTGTGCTGGGTGAGTGGGGTCCTTCATGATACAGGTGGCCCTCTTCCTGGATCTGGAGGTGTATATGTCGGTTACGGTTGGGAGGCTGCCTCCGACAACTCTCTGTGCAGCCTTCACCACCCTCTGTAGCGCTTTCCTCTCTGCCACAGTGAAGTTTCCGTGGCACACGTTGATGCCAGAGCACAGAACACTCTCCACCGCACATCTGTAAAAGGAGATGAGGACTGAGCTCTCCCAGACGCCTCAACCGCCTCAGGAAGTAGAGCCTCTGGTGAGCCTTCCTGATCAGGCTGGAAGTTTTGTTTTTCCAGGTGAGGTTGCTATCTAGGTACGTACCCAGGTACTTGTAGCTGGGTACTACTTTGACTGCAGATCCTCCGCCGTGCAGGGGTGTGTGTCTGCCCCTCCTGAAGTCCACAATCATCTCCTTCGTCTTCTAATTTAAACAGAGATTTGTTTTATTTGGTAAATAACAAAGAGGTTTTGCCCTCTGTGTTTTTTAGGAGTGTTTTCCTTGACACCAGAGTCTACAGTAGACTCCGGTGTCAAGGAATCTACTGTCCGTAGATGTCAGTAGATGTGTTTCTCCTGAGATCCTGGACTGTTTGTACTGTTGCATTTGACATATATGACACATATTTATGAAACACAGCCTTCCTATATGTCCAACTACTATGTACTAAAGGCTGTACACTGGCTTGTTGCCCCATGTGTCACTTTCATTCAGAATTTATTCAAGATATACTAAAAGCAAGAATGCAGCTACATTTTTAAGTTTATGTTTCAGTGCCACCTTCTGGTCAATTAATTGGGAATTTAAAAAACAAGAACAAAACAAACAAAACACCAATGAAGAAAGTCTCATTTTTAGCAGAAAAGCAGAAAATAATGTTTCAGCATATATTTTGACTTGTTTAAAATTAGATCTATATCAGTGTGTGGGGGAAACATTTCAATGTTTATTTATTTGGTCAGTATCAGTTTGAAGTGTTGTTTTATTGCTGGGTTTATTTATTTAGATCATTACAGAAAGTAAAGCTGAAATTGTTTGAATGCTGTGTTATGTTCTTAGTCTAGGCGTGTATTGAACGCAACAAGAAATTGGCCCCACTCACGCACCACCCAAGAAAGAACACAAACAGTAGTATCTTTTAAAGTGCTAAGCAGCCATTTATTTGCTTCAGCAGTGCCAAAAATAACAAACAAAACTCCCTAATGGTCCCTACGCTTTCCTACACAAAATGAAAACCAACCAAAAGACAGTTCACTTACCTAACTTTCTAAACGAAAAACAGGAGAAAACTTAATCAACAAAAATGGCTTCTCACGCCTACTAGGCTGCTGCAGTGAACAATTTATACAAGGTGAACAAAATACACAATTGCTACTTTACAAATCTATTTACAGCTATTTACAAGATTAAAGTACTAACGCCAGTCACACACACATAGGTGATACTTGCAAATCAATTGGCAAAGACACTCTACACAGCAACGAATCAAAAACACCGGTTCTTTGTTGGATGGTGGAGGTTGGGAGAGAGTATTTAACATCTGGTGGTTAAATACTGGAGGTGATCAACCAATTATCCAATCCGAGGTTAGGCAGAGACTTCACCTAACTACTCTGCAGGCACGCCCAGGTGTCCACCTCCTAAGAAAGAAAAGGGGAAAACCCACAGCCATCCTCTGGTGGGAGGAGTCACACATAAAACAAACACTGACAGCATTGGATCATAACATTTCCCCCCCACCCAAAAATCAAACGTTTAACCCCAAATGAAATGTTTGATTCATGACCTAGAGAGGGCATCAGCCATGACGTTCTCTAAGCCCTTTTAATCGGTTTCACTCAGTTTGCGCTCAATGACAAACAGACCGGAAAACTTTGCCTGCAGGGGAGAACCAACCAACGACAGGCAAGAAAACCAACACGCGATCACCTGACTGGAACATCTGTGCTACTGACTTTTTTTTAATCAAAATTGGTTTTCATTCTGACCTGAGCATTTGCTAGCACATCACGAGCAAAACTGCAGGCATTATGCAGCCTCTCTCTGAACGAACTAACATAGTCCAGAATGTTTTCTCTTGGACGATGCCGGAGAAAAATTTCTCTTTCAAAAGACATAGCGGACCGTGCACAGTGTGACCAAAAACTAAATCGGCTGGACTGAACCCCAAAGACTCCTGGCATGTCTCCCTGACGGCGAACAACAGTAGTGGCAACCCCTCATCCCACTCACGGCTTGACTCAGTGCAAAGTTTGCGAAGCATGTTTTTTTTAGAGTTTGGTGGAACCTTTCTAATGCAACCTGACTCTCCGGGTGATACGCGCTGGAAGTGTGATGGTTAACACAGAGCTCTGTCATGACCAATTTTTGGCCTGATCTGTTTGGATGCGGCAAGATCAGAACCACTGGTGTCTGCAATTGGTGTTTCGACTACCTCAGGCAACGGAAAAACTTTGCAGCCAGCTAGATCGTTTCCAAAGATGATGTCAATGCCTGCAACCGGTAACTGGGGTCGCACACCAAGTTTAACCTCACCCACCACAAACTGAGACGAGAGCTGCACAAAGTGCAAAGGCACACGCATTACACACATTCTAACTCCCCACGCTAACACATTGGCACCATGTGTTGATTGAGCGACTGTTTTGCACCAGTGTCACACAAAATACTGACAGGAACCCTCTTTTCTTCTCCCATCAATGAGACAAAACCTTTTGACACAAAAGGCTTGAACTCTTCATCTACTTTATCACTTTGAATTACAGTCACATCTTCTAAGGCAGTGGTTCCCAAACTTTTTTTGCTGGGCCCCCCTTTGTTTTACAAGAAAAATGTTCGCACCTCCCCTCCTCCCCCCGCACGCACACATCCTCCAACCACACACACCCATATTTTGCTCCATTGCGGTTTATTTCACACCTCAAACATTTAGTAGATAGATAGATAGATAGATATAATTTTATTTCGAACATGCAAATATAATTGAAATAACAGAAAAAAACAAAAACAAAAAATCTTAAAAATCATCAAGTTTTCATGTATATATCTATGTCTACTGTGTGCTCGAAAATTAGTAGAATGAAGTTTGCACTTTTCTTGTTCCTACCCCCTTATTTCAAATTTCATTGCTTACAAATCCATATCCAGGATTCAACATTATTTGATCATATATGGTTAACTATGTACAAGTCTAACACATTGAACATACACAAATAAAACCATTTTCAGCATGTAAACCAGAACAACATCAAACTACATTTTTACATAAACCAATCACGCTGTCTATAACAGCCGCTTAATCTCTGATCTTATTTTATATCTATGTGACAAACACCTTAATGAACACTTAAGGTTGGGTTACCCTTGATCTATAAAAAATGAGGACACAATGAGACAAGTCAAGATTTCCTATATTCATGCAATTTATTATTTTTGAACAATCGTGTGAATTTTTGTATTGATGTACTTGATTTCATCTGTACAGGTGTTCCACACACTAACCCCTCTGACTGTAATGCTCTGATATTTTACATTTGTCCTTACTACTGGCTTGCTGAACATAAGGATTCCTCTCAGGTCATGAGTATTTGGTCTTATTTGGAACAAGTTCTGAATGTTGTGGGGCAAAGATTTATTCGCTGCTTTGTACATTGTTTGCGCAGTTCTGAGGTCAACCAAATCTTTAAATTTGAACGTTTTTGCAGAATGTAAACAATTAAGCAAATACAAGTAATCTGCAATAAATTACAGGTGGTAATAAAATAAACTACAAACTCTTTTACACTACGTCCGCACCTACACGGGTATTTTTGAAAACGCAGCTGTTTCTATGCGTTTGGACCTTTCGTTCACATGTTTTTTAAAAAATCAGTTTTTGCGTTTACATGTGGACGAGGAATACAGTTTGTCACGCAATGTCAAAGGTATGTGCCTTTTTTCACGTCACGCTGTGCGCCACGTTATTGTTTACATGAGATGAATTGCAGAATGACAGAAAGAGACAAAATACTGTTAATGTTAATATTCAGGTTTTACACGCTTACATATACACACGCAGTTCCTGTTCCTCCATTTAGAAAGGCAGAGGCATCACGGTGTAATTATTTTACATGTAATTGGTTTTTTTTCCTGTGTAATAATATTCAACATTGCTATCAATACATTTTTCAAAAAAGGCCTCTCTGTGCAAAATGGGTTTAAAAACATAAACAGCTGTGAGATACTGTTTGTCCGTGATTTGAACCGAGGGAACAAATCGTGGCAGGATCAGCCTGATATTATTTGTATCCCACTGTAACTTTACTGTATGAAGAGCTAACATCTCCAAAATGTCAGGAGTAGTTAGTCATTACAACAAGTGTTTGTGAACTAAAAATCAAGAGTGTGGGATACTGTTTGTCGGTGATTTGAACAGCCCAGCGCTGCTCCCGACGCAGGGAAAACTAATTCTGTCGCAGAGACCTACCTTGGCACTTGTGCAGGTGAAGCCAAAGGGAAGATATGCTTCACCATATTTTCTAGTCTTTGGCTTAGAATGAAGTTGGTTTGGAAACATATTCAGCCATGCTTCATCTCCTGCTTTGCGTTTCTGTGAGCGCCCCGTGCTAGCAGTATCCAAGCGTTTTGGGTTCCCCCCCCCCCTTTTCATACCGCGCCCCCCCCCCCCCCCCCCTGCAATGGCTCTGCGCCCCCCCCCAGGGGGCGGGCCCCACACTTTGGGAAGGTCTGTTCTAAGGCATGAGGTTTACCCTTCCTGGTCTGTTCCTCTCTTTTGAGAACGGGATGAGCAGCAATGAGATGTCCCTGCTCATGGCAATAATAACACTCTATTTTCAGTGGATGCAGTGGTGGTACGACGGGTGTTCTTTGGGGACCAGATTTTTGGACTAACTGAGGTTGGTGTGCTGTGAACAGGAGATGAAAACACACCTTTGTGTGTCAACGCAAACTGAGACATCATGTCTCGCTCCATCCACCAATGCAACGTTGCACCACAGACTGTCCAGGAGTTAGCAGATGTTTTAGTTCAGGTCTGGGAGGAGATCCCTCAGAAGACCATCCGCCACACATCAGGAACAAGCATTGTAGGGAGGTCATACAGGAGCCCACACACTACTGAGCCTCACTTTGACTTGTTTTAAGGACATTACATCAAAGTTGGATCAGCCTGTAGTGTGTTTTTCCACTTTCGTGGGTTGCTAAATTTGATTTCCATTGATTATTTTGTGTGATTTTGTTGTCAGCACATTAAACTTTGTAAAGAACATAAAATAAGTATTTAATAAGAATATTTAATTCATTTAGATCTAGGATGTCTTATTTTGTGTTCCCTTAATTCTTTTGAGCAGAAACACTAGAAAAGCTAAATTAACCAACTGTGATTTGTACCGACACATGGAAGGGGAAAATGTTATAAAGGCTTCGTGATATAAAAGGGATAAAATCTCATAATCTTTACTAGTTGCACAAACATGCACATGTAAGGTTGAACCTGCTGGGTCTTATTTACCTTCCACTTTAGGGCCAACATGTTTCTTGCTTTTAAAAATTCAGATCAGATGCTCTTCTGATGTAATGACACCAGCTTTGTCATTGTTGCGTGAAATAATTTGTCGAGAAGAAAGAATTTGCTTTAACAACCAATTCAACCACAGAAGGCAGATTTCTATTGATGTAGAATTCTTGTGAAATTTGACTTATTAATTTAAAAAAACAAAAAAAACCCCAAACAATATTGGTGAAACATGTGACATCTATTTGTGTTAAAGAGCAAATCGCTGACTCATTTACAAATAATGATGGGGCATGGGGGATTCATCACTGTGAAAACTGTGTGGGTAAATAGGTTACAAGGTTTAACAGTATGTTACTCATTGTAAAATGTCAGTGAATTTGAAGATTTAATAATTTATTGTATATCAGATTAAAAGATTCAGAGAATCTAGTCAAATCTAGTTGGGTTCAGTAGGGTTGAGTCACGTCATTTTCATACTCTTCAAACCCTTTAGTGGCGCCATGTGCCCCGTGAAGGGGAACAGGGGCACCAACTTCCCAGAAGAGACCACCCCCATCAAGGGTTTCATCACAGGAAGCAGAGTGCTCAGGTTTCTCAAGGTTTCAGCCCTGTCTGCTGGGCACTGAAACCTTGAGGTCGTCTCCCAGGTCAAAATCTAAACTGTAGATTTGCGTTGTTAATGCCATGTTGAACAGACGTCGTGTAAGACCTTTTCTTGAAAGTGAGAAATATAAATCAGATTATGGGGGTGTGTTCACAGATAATGAGTACTGGAAGTGATGCTATTTAATTTCTTTTAATTGTTTGAAGGTTCAATAAACAATCCGATTTAAAAAACAACAACAACAACAACAACACATATATCTAGCTATTATTTAATGGATCATTCTTTACAGTGCTAATACTGATTTTTTGCCTTGTCCGCTGCGCACAGAGATTTCTTCAGATTTTAGGAATCTTTGGATGTTAAGGAACATTGTTCTGAAATTGTTCCAAAATTTATAGACGCAGTTTTTTTCAGATTACTGAACCTTTGCGAATCTTTACTTCTGAGAAACTCTGACACTCCAAAATCCTCTTTTTACACCCAATCATGTTAATGATCTGTTACCTCTTAAATTTCCAACCTTTTATTGAGTTGCTGCCATCAAATTCACAATGATTTTCTCGGTTTAAACATTTCAAGTTTTCTTTGTTCCACTGTGGATAAAATGTGAGTTTGAGATTCTGTTTTTATTTACATTTTAGATAGCGTCTTCATTGATTGATTCATGAGCCTGCTGCTCAGTTTTCTTTGTTACTTCCCCTTCCCACGCTCTGAAATTCAGCTCATTCAAAATTTCATGTCAAATAATCTACCTGACCATGTTCTCCGAGCCAACCAACCCCTAATCCTTGCTCTTTCATCTATGTTCTGTCGCTCTCCCTTTCAGGCAGTGTGTTGTGCAGCTCTCCCCTGTCTCCACCTCTTTCAGGTTGTCTGTCCAAAAATCTCCATTTACTATCTGCTCACTTTGCTCTACCACCACCAAAAGCATCTAGACTCTGGGGTTCAGTCACCACCGCCTACCTTCACCTGGGAGTTTGCTCAATGACGTCACTTGTCATCTGAGTGTTGCTGCCAAGAAAACGTGCAGTGGTGTGTATAATACTGAGCTCTGTGTTCCCATGCTTCTCCTTTTGTTCACACCAAGGGAGAACAAAATAAATTTAACTCACATCCTGCTTATATGTAGACACAGTTGACTTGTCCAAATGCTTGGCAGCTTCACTGCCTGGATGTATGTCTGACCATTTATAAGTTTTGAATGCTCATGCCTCCGGGTTTGGGAATAACCAATTATGGTGTAAAACACTATGATGACACCTGCAGCATTTCAGCGGCTGACATGGTGGGTCTTCTTTGGAGCCAGAAGTTACCATATTTCACTGAATAGGCTAGTTTGTTTTGCATGCTGCATTTATAAACTGTACTGTTGCAACGCACTACTGTACATATATATGTAAGAAAATAAAGTTACGTACATACTGGAAGTAATTTTCAGTGAAGTGGCTAGCAGAGACCACAGAAAGTAATAACTGTGGGTGTCAGGAAGTAGGCGGGACCCAAGAGGAACTTTTTTCAACTTGCAGGAAAACCAGTGAAAGTGTACATTAGAGGTGAACCTGTAATGTATAGTAAGTACATTACAGGTTCACCTTGGCAACCGGAACCAGGAATGCCCACTAGCAATCAACTGTCAGCTTCAAAGCGATGAGTGAATTGCTTGCAGTGTGGGTGCAGCTTAATAAAACAAAAATTTCACCCACCACATCTGATGTACAAAGTCTGTGGAAGTCCAAAATGGTTTCTGCATTAGGCAATAAATATGCTTTTCAAAGCTCTTAATTTGGGCACGTTAACATTGGTGTCTGACTGATTTGCTTTTGGAGACTGCCTCTAGTGGCTATTAGTGGACCTGCAGTTTTTATAGCTTTCACATTAGCTGGATCTTCCAGTTTGGGAATCTTCTGCTGTGAATTTTGACTGACTGGGGTTTCCAACCACACAGCCTGAGTCTAAGTGCTCAGTTATGGTGATATGACTGCAGCTCTGTACCATTTACAGCAAATCTTAGGGAGCAGGTCTTCTCCTGAATGATGGGTGTCGCCACACAAAATCTCATTTTACATAAAGTTTCAACTTGCAACAACCCCTCTGTGCACTCTGTGAATCTTTGAGCTTTAAAACACAATCATACGCCCATGTCTTCAGCCTGGCTGCACTGGCACAATGTGTGAAGTTACAAAAATGAGACGCAAACAGTCGGCCAAAGCGGTGGCTTGCGCCAATGGCTGTGACGTCACTTTTGTCGCACACTGCTGATCACCAGGGCAAAAACACCAGATGTAATGGACCCATAAGTAGTGCTCTTGTACTGCACAGGCCATGTGACATTTCTTGAGGTGCAGTGCTCTTAAACTGTTCTGGAAACTACACTTTTCATTTTTTATGTGTTTCACAGCTTTCCAATTTCAAATGTTGAGCAAAAACCCTTAATTTAGTTTTTGTTTCGATAGAATCATCACAGTTTTAAATACTAACCTTTAACATAAAAATTGGCAGTATGCTAACTGGTGGCAAACCCTCTGAAAACCCTCAGGGCTGGAAATCTTTTTGCTTAAGCAGTGCAAAGTTTTTAGGGTAACAGTATGATCTGGAAAAAAATTTCAGGGAATCTTTTGATGTGGAGAATTAGTTCCTATAAGTAAAACAAAAAAAGCAGAGAGGTGTGCAATATTTAAAGCAGTTTGTGGAATTGATTCATAACCAGTGTTGGTCTTTCCACTTCACACACTTCCTCTAAACCAGCTAATTTTAGATGCATGGCTTTTGATCGGGGGAAACCTCTACTCCACAAACGTCGTCTGTCGGGTCTTTGTACAAAAATTTCCCTGTGGTGCTACATATGTCAAAGACTTTGGGCACGCAGGCCAACACGGGATGACGTCACCGGAGGACAGAAGTGCCATCAGATCATATCAGCTGTACGTCTGCCGAGGCCTCTCATACATATCCCACATATGACAGGAAAACAGAGGCGCTCTGGTTGCCCACGTGGAAACCTGTCTTTCGTTGACACACAGAGAGAAAAGAAAGTTATTCTTCATTTATAGTTTCTTTTGTAGTAGCTTAGAAAAGAACTGCAAGCAGATGAGGTAATAGTGAAGGCGTTAAATATCACCTTCACAAAATTTTATGGTTTGTCCCTTCAATTCTACAGAAGATTAGGATCTGCTTTCCCCTTAACACCTAAATGTGAAATTTGTTTCAATTCAATGTTATAGACACTTTCTCTCTTTCATCACACAGTTATTTCTTTTGTACAAAGCCTCTTTAGAAAAAATGGCAAAAAGGGAAACATACAAAGCACCTCACTTCCTAAATATGTAATCTGCAGGGGGGGCGCGTTAAACTGAAAACGAGACAGAAGAAGTGAGGACTGCTTTTGAAACGCATAAATTTCCAGTATGTAAAGGGGGTGGTCCCTTTTGCGCTTGTCTGTTTCTCCCCCGCCTCCACGTGTACTTTCAGTCTTTTCCCTTCAACTAATACATCATCACTCTATCTTCTGTTTCCTTTTTGACACGCTCAAAGGAATGATGATTTATGTGTGACAAGAGTTTGTTACACCAAACAAGAACGGGTTGCATGAAGCAACAGACCAGCTCCGCGCGGTGCTGTTGTCATTGTTGGAGTAGTGGCAGAGTGGCAGTCAGAAAGGATGGGGCGGCTTCTGCCTTCTCAGAAATATTGCTTCTCAGTATGACTTCTTTACTGGGTTACCACAAGCCAACATTAGAAGCAATAGCATTCTGGGACAGCGGCACCTTAGATATGTAATGAGGATCTTACACGCAGGATCAGTCATTTAGTGGAAAAGGGTCTCGTTCAAAATCCCCACCAGTGACACTCCCATAACTGACAAAACAGAAAACACTGTCATTTCAGCTGTGCACAGTCATAACGATCACTGATGCTGCTGGCATTTGGTAAGAAATGGATCTTCAATAAATGTATGAGTAAAGGTGCAAATTCAAAAACAGTGTGAGTGCATGAGACTTCTGTAACAGCCACAAAATGTATGAAAATGTCATGAGAAGTATCCCCCCCCCCCCCCCCCCCCCCCGCCCCCTCCCCAAAGGAAACGGAATTTTTCCTTTGGTGCAGACCGGGACGTTGTTCATTGACTAAGCAGTGGGAATTGGGATTCAGATGTAGGCAAGTATACATCATGCAGTCTGTCCCACTTCAGCCATCAAATGCTCTGATAAACTCCCATCAGATAATGACTCTCTATCACAAAGCTGGTCTTACCTGCTCCATTTTTAGATGTATGCAACACTCAGTGTTGGGAAGTTTACTTTTAAAATGTATTCCACTACAGATTACAGAATACATGCCCCAAAATGTATTTTGTAACATATTCTGTTACGTTACTCTCATTGAGTAACGTATTCTGAATATTTTGGATTACTTAATATATTATCATGATGTTTACAACTACATGAATGTGATTTATTACTATTACTGAAAGTCTGTGGCTCCAAACCGTAGTAAATGGACCTCTGGCTAATATGTTGGGTTCCGTGTCGGGCTCGTAGCCGAAAAATAGCTTTACTTTGTTGTCTGGGTCAAGTTTGCTAGCGAGAGACAGAGAGAGGCGTTGAAAGGCTGCTCCAACGGAACTGTTGTTCCTATTGTTTTGGAGGAAAACACGAACACGGTGTACAGTCGAGTCTTAATAGCTTACTTACAACTGGGCTCGTCAGGCACTCTTCTTGGCTGCAGTGGTTATTATTATATTTACATCCTTCCAGCTCCCGTTTCTGCTCGATGACAACTCATAGTTTTCCACTCTTGTTTTTCTCCCTCCTCGCGCTCACAGACACATAACGGGTATGGCGGTCCATTCTCCCTGCAGCACGGACTACATTGCTCATGTGGCTATGCCTGTAACATTCTGCCTATCTGGTCTTTAAGTGATGACGTGACAAATCCTGCTTCCGTGCCTAAAGTAGTCTGCGTTTAATATGGGTTTTCTGTTGTTAACATGTTAAATGTTTAAAAAGCTCCTAAAACAGTCAGTGATCACTGTTGACCTCCCTCGGCTTTTATTACTACTAATCATTTTAAAGCTCAGTTTTTAAAACCTTACGATGTAGCTACAGCCCAGCCCATGCAGCAGTATATGAATGACTAACCCTATTCATCCTTGTGGATGAATTATATCAGTTGTTCGCCTGGCTGAAGTTTGGTCCGTTTACAGCAACCTGCAATGAGATTACATTTGTTCCTGACCACCGAGAAGCCTCACGTTAACTTTTATCAAGTGGAAAAAAGTTAGCGTGTTTATATTATGCTCACATAGCTATGTCGCTAGCAGTCATGTAGCACATCGTTATATATACCAGCTAGCCAAACTTCAATAACCCTACAAACGTCACTGCTGTTTAGTTTTCTGTCTTCATTTATGTTGGAAGTGATAGCAGAGCTGTACGTTTGAATTTGTTTCCAAAATCCCTCAGTCAGGACATGCTATATTGTATTTAGGTGGAAGCTAGCGAGCTAACTTGCTGCTAATTTCTAACTCCGTTAAATGTCATAAATTCCGTTTCGTTTTCATGGATGCCTGGATGATAAACTCAATTGTTACACCTAGTAGAGCAGAACGCTGATCATTTTATTAGAGATGAAAGACTTTAGATAGTTTTTCAACTCTGAGTGATGCCACAGTGATCATTTGATTTATGGACCTGCAGCGGAGTTTGAGCCCAGACACGGCTAGTGACGTCAGACTTAGCGACCTTAGCTTAGCACAACAACAACAACAAAAAGGCGCTCTCTCACCCAGGAAACACAGAGTTGCAGAGAGAGCGTAACCCTGTAACCATGATAACCATAACGCTGCCGCCTGGAACAACAGAACGTAGCTGCCAAACAAAACCCAAACAATCCTGACCTGCGACAATATGAAACAGGAAAATAGTGCCGTGTAATCCATTTATTTCAACAAAGTAACTGTATTCTAAATACCACCTTTTTAAACGGTAACTGTAAAGGAGTACAGTTACTCATATTTTGTATTTTAAATATGTAATGGCGGTACATGTATTCCGTTACTCCCCAACACTGACAACTCTGACCGAGAACATATTGGAAAATCTGACAATTTTGACTCTCCCCTTGGCTGTAATGTCTGCGACAGAGTCCAGTTAATTATCTTTGTGTGAGGGATAGCAAAAGAGTTTGAGATATGAAAGAGCTGGCAGCAATGCACTCAGTGAAAGGGACAACAGAAAGTGATTGTTCACAGCTGAAATAGGACAGGTGTTACAACTTACGGCTTCCCAAATCTGATAGGGAGAAACGTTCATGTGACTGAAATGAGCCAAGAACTGATATTGTAATGGTGTTTTTGCATTGTGTTGTACACCAGCAGGTGTAAGTCTGTGCTAAAAATGAACCATAATGTTGAAGATGTAACTAAAACAGTTAACGTCTAAGAATGTTGTTGTTTTTACCATGCTTACGTCATGTTTCCACTGCCTAATTATAGCATGTAATTTCACCAGTGGCAGTTTATAAAGAGATAAAAAGAAACAGTACTGAGTTCATCTTATTGGTGTGGCCATGGCAGTCCCATTTTCTCATGTTGTCCCTTGGGAAAATTAATTTTCAACGTCTCCTGTGGTGACAGCATGAAGTCAACATTTAGAGTTTTATTTTGTTTTTTTAGTAACTTACATCAGGGCCCCAGTGATGAAATCAAAAGGCCGCCAGCACTGGGAAATGTAAAATTCATGGTTCACAGATGCTGAATGGTGATTTCCTTTTTTTTTTTTTATTTTGCCTTTTCCCTACCATTCCACTCAGTTGATGATTGTGATCTTAAGGGAAGTTCCACCACAGTTATTGAAAGGATTCCTTTAAACTTGTTTTCATGAGCTCATTTTAGGTAAATTTTAAAGATCATATGACTTCTTTTTCTGTTTTTCTTTCTTTCCTTTCTTTTTCTTTTTTTAAAGCGTCACTTTGTGAAGCAGCTGGCAGCTGTTAGCATGCTAACATAATGAACAGAGCTGCTTGTCAGTCTATTAGCATACAGTTAGCTCTTTAGCACTGTACACTGCCCCTAGCACAAAGTGTAGACACTCTAAGAAGTGAGTAAAGTTACCTCAAACCAGACATAAAGAGCCCTAAAAAAGGTATTCGAGAACATGAAATAAATAATTATTGGTTTTTACCCCAACTGCTATCAGCTTCAGTTAAATTTTTCTAGGAAAAAAAAAATCACCAATTATTTCAGTGTCCTTATTCAACCTCTTCAGCTCTGTGACTCAAATATGTATTTAAATATAGACTGAAGATGGTAAAACTGCCATCATGCTTGTGTTCGCCTTTACTGCTATCCTCACAGCGCACATAATAATAAGTAAATGCTTGAAATCCTAAAAAAAATATATACATATATCGACACATATTCATCCAATGTAGGCAGCATTTACATAACAGATAAATGGCAACTTTCAGAAAAGTATTATGTGATTCTCTTGTCTTTTAATAGTCATACTCATAGCAAAGGGGATTTTACATGAGTCATGCACACCTATAAAAGTCAAGAATACCCACTAGTTGGTTTACACTTACACAAGAGCAAACAAGCGAGTCAGACAGAGGGGAGGAAAGGAAACTGAGGAGAGCGAAGAGCTAAGCGAGGAAGGACAAAGAGAGAAACTGAGAGAGAGAGAGAGAGACCGGTTGCTGAGGAAGTGTTTTGTCATTGCTGAGACAGGTCAGTAGCTTCATAACTACCACTATAACAAACAGACACACACAAACTTACACTTGCTTCCTGTTAACCAAGATTAGTATCTTGATTCTTAACCAAAGTCAACATAACAGCACCTGCTACATCCTGTTGCTGCTCGCGGTGTCTCTGAGGAGTTACGGCAGATACATAACTTTACTTCCAGCTGTGCCACACCTGGACTTTTTCAGTCTTTTAAAGCCCAGTTCAGGTACAGACAAAGAATTTAGAGGGTCACACACATGAGTTTATGACATTTAGTTCAATTTAACTGAATGTCAAACTTAAGAGGGGAAAAGAGCTCAGTTTTGAGGGCAGTGATCAGTTTATATGTTTCATTTCCAACTAATGGAGTAAGAATAATCAGAATTTAACTATCAGCACAGTCCTTCTGCCTTAAAGCCTCATTTTGAAGTATTTTTTAATTATGAGAGAGAATGAGAAAGAACGTAAAGCAGATCCTCTTAAATCTTTAAAATTTACAGCTAAAATCGAGATTTCCACAAAGTCACAGTGTTGTGCCGCTTTGTAGCTTCTGTAGTGAAGGAAACATTGCAGCTGGAGTGTATAAATGCTCTCTAATCAGACTGTCTGTCACCCCCTGCAGGACACCTTCAACACTGCCGACATTGAGGTAAGCATGGGAGTAAAGCACGGGAGCCTTCAAGCATGGTCCCAGGTTGAGGTTAATGCTAATCGTGATAGGGGTTGTTCTTATTAACAGACACCTAACATGTTAGCATTAGCTTCACTTTGGGAGATCTCACAGGACAAAAAAAGCTGAAGGCCACTGCTACGACGAAAAAGAGGAGTCATCATGACCCTGAGGAATATGACGCATCTGCAGGAACAGAGCGAAACTGCAGGGGAATAACCGTTCAGTCAAGCACATGCTCTGTGTCACTGGCTGTAATTTAAGCTGTCTAGATGGTTATAACTCCAGGGTTGTCGGTTTGGTGCCCGTTGGGAACATTTTGTGCAGCGGTGCAGCGACACCTGCAAGGAAATATGAAATAGCTGCAGTTCCTGTTGTATTACATATGAAGTAGTACAGAAAGAAAAAGACCAAATTCTCTAATCACAATTCTCTGTTTTTGCATCTGGCTCATCGAATCTTTGAGGAACCCACAATTTCTTTAAATTCTGCCTTGGCACAACCTTACATCTGAGTTTAAAGAGTCAGTGCTCTTCTCTGCTTCTCTGACTTTTAGCCTAACACCTTAATGTTTCCAGTGAGTCCTGTTGAGCTCTCCACAAAACTACCAACTAAAAGAATAATTTCCACCTTACTACTTTGCTGTTATAGTGTATTTACAGGTGCATGGATGCAGTAAAAAGTGGAAAAAGTACCATTTTAAAATGTGAGCATTACGGATGAATCAGCTCTGCTAGAGATGACAGCGGTTAAAGAGAAAGAGGAAGCCAGTTTCTCATCAAACAAACTAAACAGTTAAAGGTTCATTTTTAGATTTCTGTTGATTTCACAGATCAGCTGAGAAATCCCAAAAATTTTGCTAACACAGACTGTAAATAGCTTAAGCTGTGCTGTGTATTTACTCTAAGTTGCATGAAAAGAAAATAAAACCAATTACAAAGCATGTGAGACTTGTGTGCCTTAAATTTGTTTCAGGAAAAGCAAAAGTTGGACTTGTATGAATTGAATGTTTACATGAGAGAGAGAGAAAAAACATTTCAGAGTCTGCTTTCTCATGTTGAGGCTTAAATGAATTATAAATATGAAAGATGCTGCCTGCACTTTGAACACTTACAGCCCAGTCATGTCCCGACAGAGATGCAGACATCTCTGGGCAGTTCAGCCGTCACTTGTGGCGCTTCATAGCTGTGACAGAAGTCCTGTGTAATCTTTGTCATTAGCGCGGGCTCTCCTGAAAATCAGAGGATTAGAGTCTCGGATGCAGAACGTACAGATGACTTTAAAGAAGATCCACCATGTGCGCGATTTCTTGTACTCATTTGCATGAGGTTCTGTAGAAATACATCTGTTTTAGCAGTTCGTGGTCATCTTTATGTCCTGACCTCATTAAAGTCTGCGCGTCCTGGATACAGCAGGTTCATTCGAGGTGATAGTGTGAGTCACAGCTTTCACTCCTTTACCCTTTCTACTCGTCACCACATCAGTGTTTCCCCTGAACCTCAACGTTCATGATCCTTCAAACCAGTACTTTCTTGTCCTGAGGTTCATTCTGCAAATAGTCCACTGAGAAGAATAGAAACTTGATTGTAGGATAAATGTCATTCTCTTGGTAGGACTTGCATAACTGACTTTTTTTGTTAAAGAAAGAGAAAAAATCCCCGATCTGCGTGTGGATGTTAGGAGGGGCAGTGGCTGAGATCTTCTCTGCTGGTGCTAAAGGGTTTTACCATTAATGTGCCGACCAAGCCGGAGTTTCACTTCTGCTGCATCACAGTCCACACGCTCGCAGAGATGTGGACATCAGCAGCCAGTCTTCAACAATTATGCTGCAATGCCATGTTAGACACACGGAAAGACTCGATGACAAGTTAAGAATGACACATTTTGCTTTTCATCCTAACTTCTAATTGCCTGAGAGGTCTCCGGCTGGCTGCCCTCTTTGTTTAACATGGTCACAGGTTCAAACACTCACAGGTCAGATGAAACCGACCGCTAAGTCTCTCTGAGTGCAGAGAAGTCTTCAACTATGAACTCAGAGCAAGGCAACAAGTAAAACACACAAACAGAACGGGGTTTTTCCTGCCTCAGAACAGCTTCTGCTCTACATATGGTTGATTATAATGGTAATAAGAAGGTGTCTCTGTTAACGTAGTTAAAAGGAGTTTATGCGTTATCCTGGTATTTTTGGCCTTTTTCTAAACAAAATAAATTGTTTTAAACTTGAGTAAATTAAAGCCCGCTGTATAAAAAGTACAGGTTGAAGATATTTATGTCACAGTCCTGGTAATTTTCCTTTGGCAAAAGGCCAAAACCCTCTTTGATGTGTGTGTTTAGATAAGTCAATAACGATGTCTGGTTTAGAAGACTTGGAGAAGCTCTGAGGTTAAACGAATACATTTCAGGTAAGAATAGATCATCACTGAAACAATTTGGTCATCAAAAACAGTCATTAGTTTGGTCCACTCTGTGGATTTCCCTCATTTGCATCATTTCTCGCTCGCTGCAGAGCACCGAGAGCGCGTCTGTGGCCGTCTGTGTGTTAACTTTTCATTAAGATGTGCAACACTGTTCCCCTAGAACAACTGTTCTATAGAACCGGGTGTATTTCTATTTCTTTCTCCGGGACTGCACCACACGAGCAGCCCAACAACAAGAAAATAATTTGAGCGCTTCCATTTTTCTTTGAAGCTTTTGTTAAAAAAATAGATATGGAGTAGTGCAAATTGCATAAATAAATCATATGTACACTATAAATCTAAGAAAAACAGCTGCATGAAGATATAATACAAACATATGTTTGTGAGAAGTGGCAAAAGATGCAGATCTGTGAAGATTCTGAGATCAAAAGCAGTCGTCTACATACACAATACTACAACATTAGGATAATCACAAGAAGTCATAGCCTGTGTCTCAAACACAAAACGCACATTTTATAACATGCAACAGAAGAAACACGCCACACACTTACCATCAGACACTGAGTTTTAATGGACCAGTGATTTTTCTTTCTTCTTTTTGCTTTCCAGGGACTTTTTTCTCTCAGTGTTCATAGCAAACAATGCCAGGTTATCACTGCTGTTTCTAGAGGACTAAGCACACAAGACGAACTGCACTAGGGCTTATTGGTGTGACAGGATGTGTCACAAATATTCACACCAGTTTTTACAAGCCTACAAAAAAGCATCTTCTGCTCCTGTCCTCTGAGGCTTCCTAAGGGACAGGAGAGCCGGTGATGGACCCTCATTTAGTCTAGTGGAGCTCTACAAACACATTAAGTCTGTATAAGTAGGTTCCTAAAGCTAAGAACCCAACAATCATTCTGTGACTGACTGACAGGAAGCACACATCAGGTCACAAGATCAACACAAGCTACGCCCCCTGGCCAATCAACAGTATGATAATCTAATTAATTAATTAAACAGTGTTTAATATTATTATTATTATTGTTATTATTGTTATTATTATTATAGAATATTAATATATCCATGTGCTAATTATTATTACCATTATAATTAATATGCTACCCCAGATTCCTCATGGCCTGTGACGTAAGCACATAGCAGGAGACAGAAGGTGTAAAAAAAATCAATTAAAATATTAAAATAAAATGTAAAAAAGCTTTAATTAAATGTAGATCTCCTGAAATAGTGACAAATAGTCAATCATACAAGACACGAATGTGTTTCTAAAAAAAACTAACACACTAAACGCGCTTATAAGGACATGACGTCCTTATAAATTAGTTCCAAACCGTTTTACAGCTGGTTTAGACCCTTAATATTTCCCAAACCCACTTTCGAGAAGAAGAAGAAGAAGAAGAAGAAGGAACAGATAAAGATCTGTGGCTTCTGAGAAAAGTAAGTGCAATAATTTCTGGATTTTTTATTATTATTATTTAATCGTCTGGAAAACAGCCAGACTTGGATTTCCACAAAATGTGTTGAATACGCTTTTAAAAATGCGCTTTTTTTATGGCTCGTGCATGTAACGCAATGTACAGTATGTTAATGTGAAAAAAATAAATAAATAAAAATTCACCAATCGATGTGCCAGCCAGCCCCGGCTTTCTCTTACGCACGAGCCCGTATGGGCGGACTGGTCAGCTGATGGCTTTAAACGCTGCACACTCTCTCTGTCCTCAATACACGGATCTCGTCACACGAATTATTTTCCAGCCAATTACGCACAATGTGGAACATTTCAAACAGCCGCAGGAGGAAAACTTGCAACTTGGTGGGATTTCATTCGGGAACGTGTCCTTTGCGCGCACCTGGAGCAATCGGAGACATGCAGGGACAGCAAATTGTAGCCGGTTTATGATACCGAGCCTCCGTGTAGCCAGTCTCCGATTTCTTCCTGGGATGGGGAGCAGCGCATGGTGCTGCGGTGCCCTGTTCCTGCTGGCCATCGTTTGCTCATGCCGTGCCATCACTCTGGAGTCTATCCACTGGAGCAGCTCCAATGCCAAGTAAGTGGAGGAATCAGTTTTGCGATCAATACAACTTTCTGCTGTGGACTGACAGAAATCTGCTCAGTGACATTTTCCAGAAGTGATTTATAATGACTGAGAAGTAACTGATAACACCGAACACCGCCAGGCTCCAGCTCCTCTCCTGTGCCATTTGAAACTAAACAGAATGATTTGTATTAATTAATGACTTTTTTTTATCTTCGCCATGTTATTAGCTGGTGATGAAACCAATACATTTCTGCATGTGCTCTTCTTATATTATATTCTTATATTATCTTATATTCATATAACACAAAAAAATCCTCTGAAGTGATGGAATTGGGGAGCTTTAAAAAATAGCTCCAGGGATTACTGTAGACTAATATTCGGTTGATCCACTTCATGATTGATCACTTAACATTTTTTCCTTTATGACTGCTGTGTTTGGTTTTTGGTTTGTTCTGTTCAGTCTAAACAAGCAATTTAAGACAAATTTCTGGTCTGATGTGATCAAATGAAAACCTGCAAGATCTTGTTGAAACGCTCTTATTTATATCACTGAAGTTAAAATGTGGCCACTTTATTATCCATCAAGTTCAAGCAGAGAATTGCATAAAGTGAAGATGATCCAGTCTCTGCTGGTTTAACAGAATTTTTATGTTGTTTTTTAAAAAAGTGTTGTGTTTCTCTCTTTTATCACAGGTTTACTCCTGGTCAGGGTCTCATCCTGTATCCACAGATAGGGGACAAGATGGACATTGTGTGCCCCAGGGAAGATGCTTCCTCTGGGGGAAAGGAGGAGTTCTACAGAGTCTTCCTGGTCTCGCGAAGTCAACTGGAGAGCTGCACCATTGACCAGACTGACACGCCTCTGTTGAACTGCGACAAACCAAACCGTGATGTAAAGTTCACGTTCAAGTTTCAGGAATTCAGCCCCAACTTGTGGGGTCTGGAGTTCCTCAAGGGGAAGGACTATTACATAACCTGTGAGTGTTTTTTTGTGTCTGAAGCCATGGCTGTCAAACGTGTGGCACACGTTCTAATTAAACTCAGTAGGATGGGGAAAAAAGCAGCTGGTTCCTACAGGTGGAACCGCCTTTAAATCCACGCTAGAAGCTGATTCCTTTTTCCTTCCCCTGCCCTCTCTCCTTCTCTCTCTCTGGGTAAAGAGGACGCCATCATCCTTGGCTCCCTCTCAATTTGTCAGTTTGCGTGAGAATCAAAGTAAAAAAAAAAACCCGCACACACAAAAAAACGTGGCCTCGTTATTGGACTGCCGTCGGTTAAACCAGCATCTTAAGAGGCAAGTGATGCATGAGATAGAGAGCAAGTCTGACCATGTAGCCTCACCCACCTCGCCACGCTCTGACAGCACACTTCGCTCTGGCAGGCCAGTGTGATTCCAAGGGCTTACATGCCCCAAATCACAGAAGGCTTTTACAGCATCAGGCAGATTTGATGGGAGCTTACATGGCAACGTGGCTTGTAGCCTGCGAGATGTTGTTATCTGACCTAAATGCTGCTAACAAGTATGTGTGTGAATGACAGGGGTGAGTGAGAGTTCCTGGTGTGTGTGTGTGTGTGTGTGTCTCATGCGAGTGTTGGTTATTGATTCAAAAGGATAGCTGCTAAAATATTCTCCATTCGTCTCATTTCCCGTGTTGCATCTTGAGATGCAATGCTTAGTCAGTTCACTGGTTAGTACATTCAGCAACATCACACTCAATTTCCAGTTTGCTGGCTTCACCTAACTGCAACTAATGCAACCATCCTGCAACAAATCCTCTCACTCTGTTCAGGTTTTCTTCAAGATGTTTTGGAGGTTAAGTATTTTGGGAGCATTACAGCTTTTTTTTTTTTAATTTAAATTTTTTTAAAGAATATACACTAAAAAATTAAGTATCTTTTTGGTTCAGCCCTCACCGCATCTTCTGTACCTTCTGTGGTGTTTTCACATGTGTGATTATCTGCTGTTTATAACATCACAGCTTGTGCTATGTGTGGCATTTTGTTGCATAAGTGATGCAACTTTTGGCAACTGACCCAACTTGTCTGCAAAGGAGTCGTCGCGTAATTATGCATTCCCTGATAATCGTTTATTATTTACACGAAACTTGGGGAAGGGAAGAAAAAAGTGTTTAATTTTTGCCTCCTCCCTGTGTTTATCAGCCACCTCCACGGGCTTCCTGCAGGGTCTGGATAACACTAATGGAGGGGTGTGCAGGACCAAATCCATGAAGCTGGTGCTGAGAGTCGGCCAGAGTAAGAGCTTTGCTTTCACGTGTCTGTGCCGGCACATGTGTGGATGAAATGAACACACACACAAACATATACATACACATGTAGTTATCTGACAGATGGAACCAGCTGTTTATTTCAGGTTATAACATATTTAAAGCAATAATATCATCTCCAGGCTTGAATTACTGAGCGGTCACATAATCCTGTGATCATCCATCAATTCTCTTGAAGAGAGATTTCTGTCATGAATTATTCCAAATCCTTAATTTAAGCCAGCACTAGCAGCTTAAAGCCATCGGTATTATCATGCATGCGATCATTTGAGACTGCCGTGGTATTTATTTTATTTATTTTTTGTCATATTAACATCACAATAACTGGTGGTTTAATTTGAGGATGCATCATTCTTTAAACACAACAGGCACACAGGTGTACGCTACCTGTCGACGCAATATTTATCAATTTTCAAGCCATACCCTGTAAATGAAGAAACTAGTGTTTATAGTGTGCTTGTTTGCTTCTTTAACTCCACATAATCACAGAAACATGACAGCTGCTGTTTCTGTGTGTTTTTCCAGAAACTTTAAAAGCTAAATAAATGAAAGGCCTAAAAAATAAATATTATTTTTTTGACCTCTGAAATGTGAAGTGGTATCTACATAAATAATTCAGGAGTTTGAGTTGGAGATGAAAAAATAAATAAATCAGCATTTCGTGCATTTCTCCACTGATCATAACTGGAAATATGGGGCTGTTCTCCCGCTGTGTTTACTGGTGTAAACATCTTTTTTTACAGCGACAGCAAATATTAATAAGTTCAATTTTTAGGTGTTATCGTGTTTTAATTTCTACATATATTAAAAGTCACGACGAGTCGTTGCAAGCGTCAGATTTTGAGTTATACGTTGAGCTTTTTAAATTGAACGTTTAATTGTGTTGACATATTTTTTACGTTCACAGTAAATGTGCTGGCAGGAAATGTGAACATCAGTGATGAATGAATGAGACACTGAAGTGAAGCTTTAATGACTGCTGTTCAAACTAAGCCAACTAACACTCAAATATGCATGTAGTCCCAGTTAAGGTATAACATTTCATTTTTACTTTAGTATTTATTTTTATGTTTGAGCAAAGATCATAATATTTCTTTCCTGTATTTAGATGTTAAACTGTCACTTTTTAATGTTGGTATATGGAAGCTTCTTTCTGCCACTTAATAAAAAATAAACTTTTAAAAAACTTCAACGTACCAACTCAAACATCTGAGAAAAACCTTGAAATTTCAAGTTACAGATTTAAACTTTTGAGATGAGAACTAAAATGTTTGACTTTATGGATGTTGTTTTATTTCCAAATGTTTTTTTCCCCCAGTGGCAGAAACAAGCTTCCATACTTTTATGTTTGTTGTTAAACCCAGTTCATTTGAAGGCCTGCACATTATCCCATAAATTGCCAAATTTTAAATTAAGAACTACAATTTTTGAAGGCTGAGAAACCTGAAAGGTTATTGGTGAAAGACGACTTTAGTTCCTTTTTAATAATATAAATTACTAATAAAGCAATGCAGATATTAAGAAAGAGTCCTTTATAAACCTTTTTCACACTATTTTAAGAAGAAAACAAATCCTTGTTACTATTGACCATGATGAAAGGTTTGCTCTAAACACGGACCCCTGAATAATGTGATGAGTAACAAATTCACTTAAAAATGGCTTCTGTGCATCGATCCTGTGTTGCAGCCAAATACCCCAGAAAGCATACCTGCGATGCCTTTTATTATCTATATCTATGTATTAGGGGTGCAACGATACACAAAATTTACGGTTCGGTTCGATACTTTGGTGTCACGGTTCGATATTTTTTCGATACAAAAAAAATGTTCATGCCTTTTTAATTTGTCATTTATTAAAATTATAAATATATATTTTAACTCAAAAGTACAGTTTTTAAATTTAATGTTGCTGAAACAACAAAGTAATAAAAAAAAATCTATCTGATCGAGAAATCACTCATCTTTGGAAAAGAAAGTTTATTACAGAGAAATGGCTCTTTCCAAAATAAAAGCTATACTATACGCTTCTTCTGGGCTATATTCTCAGCAGCATATTAAACATATCAGGTCCCCATAAGGAGAATCATGTGCTAATGGCTGTCTAAATGACTTGTGTAAAGTTTGTAGCATGCGTGCTTGTTGATTTTGTCTGCTTCCACTTGTCTTTGCACTAGGATGATGTCGGAGTAAATGTGCAGTCATATTCGTTGTGTTCCCACTAGTGCTGTCAGCGTTAATCTCGATGAAATGACGTTAACGCCACAACACGGCAAATCTCCGTTAACGAGCTACCGCGGATCGCCCCGTGCGTGGGGCTGGACGGCCAACACGTTAATGGGCTAACTGCGCTAACGCACTAGTTCCCACCAATGTAATTGAGCATTGCGTGGCACATCCGACATACTGCTTTACTTTAGTCCATGACGCGCTTAC
Organism: Neolamprologus brichardi; assembly: GCF_056152115.1. Taxonomy (NCBI): domain Eukaryota; kingdom Metazoa; phylum Chordata; class Actinopteri; order Cichliformes; family Cichlidae; genus Neolamprologus; species Neolamprologus brichardi. The sequence continues at coordinate 23,897,723 of NC_142104.1, read as the reverse complement.
CTTCAGGGTCATACCTCACATGAAAACCAAAATAGTTCCAAACGCCAGATCTGAATGAGGGTGGGGGAGGTTCAATTTGCCATGTTGCAACAAGAGCTTAACTTCTGTCTCACTAGCTTGCCCTGCGCTCAGTGAATCTGCGTTCGACTACTCAGCCTAGGCTGCACTGTTGAGCGCAGATCCACTGAGCGCTCAACACAGACAGCATCGTCAGAAGAAAAGTTGATCAAATAAATTTTGTATTGTTAGATACACATGTGTACTGAACCGAAAGCACTGTATCGAACGGTTCAATATCAACACGAGTATTGTTGCACCCCTACTATGTATATATATATATATATATAGATATAGATTTAGATATAGATATAGATATATATATAGATATATATAGAGATATAGATATAGATAGATATAGATATATATGTAACCTCTATGGACATTTTCAGGTCAAACAAAGAAAGATGTGTGCTTTGTAATCTGACAAACGCAGTCCACATTCAAGGTTGCCTATCATTACTACCAATGGTGAAATGAAATGGATTTATTAAGTATTGCTCAGCCTGATATCCACTTCTGTTTTTTTTCTTCCTCTTTAGTAGATGATCCCCTTTATCTCGAGTCCATTAATGACTTCAGCATCTCTGAAGTTTATTTAATTAATGCTAAAAGTGTAATTTGATGTAAGATGTAACCAATGCAAACTGAGCTGCGTGATGGCGTGATCTCCTTTCCTTTCACAAAGAGTTGGTTCTGGGTAGGCTTAAAAACAAAACCAGGTGACTATGGCGATCATTCATGGGGAGTTTACGAGAAAACTAAGATAGAAAGATCTCATTGTTATGGTTTCCTGGGACGACACTGAAGCGTTTTAATTCTCTGAGTAATGAAGAGTAAATCAGGAGGAACCCTGATTGAAGTTTAAAGCAGAAGTAGGACTTTTTAACAGTGCTTTGTTTTTTAGAGGAAAGAAAGGTGTCGGTTCAGATCCGCTGACTCTTGTTGCCTCTCGCAACTCTTAACAGCTGGGATTGGCTCCAGCGACCCTGACTTAGATAAGTGGAAGAGCGTGGAGCCAACATCCTAATACTAACTTGTAAGGATGGCGGCCCCAATACATAAGTGGCTGAAACTTCTCAAAAGTGTACTTAAGTACTTGATTGAATGGATTTAGTTACTTCTCACTGACAGAGAGTATCATAAAGGTAAATATAACCAATTTAAAACAAGACGGGGTTTCTTTTGATTACTTAATTGTTCTCATTTAATTCTATATTCTCAGACTTGATCACATTTCTAATAAACCACAGAGAAAAATCCGAACTGTGAAACAGCTGGTCTTTTTCCAGAAAAGTCCCCCTGGAAAAACCAGAGGGAATTTTTTTTAAATGGCTCCATCTGATAAATTAAGGGCAAACCTGTACCACCAACCCTTACAGTGTATTGATCTAGAGGCTCTGTAGCGTTGCTACTGTGGTTTGGGTCTCCCTCAGCACCTTTATCCTCCAAAAAAAGACTTTTTGAAACATCCTCCAGCCCTCCAGCAGAGTTTCACAGAAAAGTCAGAGCATTAAAGTTTTTCAGGCAACATCTTAGTAAGACATTTTATGCTGTTTTTCTTCCTTTAATTTGTCACTCATATGTATATGTTATGTGTGAGTGGGTGGGGAAAAAAGGAGAACATGTTAGTGATGCTTTTCCTGTCAAGAAAAAAAAAGAAAATCGCAGCTGTGACACAAAACCCAGCTTTCTGTGGTCTGGCTGCGTTGAGAAAAAAACAAGTTTCGCTCTTTGTCTTGTGATTCATTTTTATCTGAATGACTGTTGATCCGAAATCAATAAATAAACAGAAAGAAATTAGCTCTTTATTTAGATTCTGAATGAACCAATAAATCTCATTACAGTAACTTGGAAGGTGTGAGGTTTGCAGCTTATATCAGCCTGTGTGGTTTTTATTCCAGACTCTTCAGATCCACCTTCAACACTTCAGGAGTCCCCCACCAGATTCCCACCTACACGACCAAAGTCCAAGGCCAAGGACGCCTCCACGAAAGAAGAGGATATAAAAAGTAAAGCTGGTATGAAGACAAACCAAAAATATAGCCTGGGGAATCGTGTACAGCAGTATCATGGGCATTTCTAGCACACAGGAGCAGACTGTGCAAGCCTTACCTTTACCTGCCCTTTCAGTTACCTTCCTTTTGTGCATTAATGTTGAGATTCCCACACATATCAAAAAAACCCCCAATAATGTTCACAGATTTTTAATTAACCATTAAGTCTGTTTGCAATTTCTACCCCAGGACTCTTGTGTTCGCTTCAGTCCTCATGGGACAAAACTCTTCTGTAGGGCAGCTTCAGCAACACTGCTGAACAAATTGCAGTTTATTAAATACATTTTTATGCTTTCAATAGTAAATAATTAACAATAAAACAACATTAGAAAGTGATTATAGTCCTTTTAGCTCATAAAAAAGCAAAATGAAGGCAACATTTAAACTACACATTGGCTCTTGATTGAAATATTTGAGTTTATTTGTGTAATTTGTTGTCGCTAACAACGATTGGTAGAAACCAAACTCATCAATCCTTAGTAGACTGGATTTGAAATTGTCTGAGCAGCCTTTTTATTCTGCTCTGACCCACTTCGTGATCATCGTGTGACTCCGCAGACGGACAGAAGAATAAAACAATGCTGCAAACTGTTCATCAAAATGACATTTCACTGAGTCCTCCAGTTTGCACTCAAACCTCACGTTAACATGAGTCTGTCATGTGCCAAAAAAAGGGCCTGTGTTTTCTAACAGGGTGACACTTAAGATGAAGCATATTCTCTTGTGTCCAGCTTCAGCTGAGCTTTTTCACGCTAACATGTACTGATCAGGCCGTGCCGGGGCATTAAGTGAGTGAAGTTGTTTTTAAACCTTTGCGTCTCTTGCCCCTTAAATTTTCTTTTTCTATCTTCTGACAGATGTGGGCTCGGAGACAGGACTCTTCACGTGGGTTGTCTCTGGCTGTGTGGTCCTGCTCGTGGTCATCACAGTTCTGTTGGCCGTGTTGTGGAGGCACCGTCACCGTCGCTGCGTCCCAGATGGGCAGCAGTCCGCCTCCGTGTCCCTCAACACTTTGGGTGTGCCGAAACGGGACAGCATCAGCAGCGACAACAACGGCTCGGACCGCAGCGACGTCGTCTTTCCTCTGCGGGCTTCCGACAGCATGATCTGCCGTCACTTTGAGCGCGTGAGCAGTGACTACGGGCCCCCTGTGTACATAGTTCAGGAGATAATGCCCCAGAGTCCCACCAACATCTACTACAAAGTCTAATGCTTGCTGCTCTGATGACACTTCTCTGCTGATATGAGGGTAATCATGAATCTCAGCTACTGAGGACAACCTGAGAGCTGTGCGCGGTCCAAAAAAAAAATACAGATAAAGAGCAAGAGCTCCTCAGTGAAGTGACAAGACAATCAGACAGCAGACTGGTGTCTTAACATATCATTGGTAGTTGTATCCAGTTTGTTTTTGTCAGATATGCTTGGAAATGGGGGAGGGATGTATTTATAAGAAATTCTTTATTACTGCCACCAACACGTGGCAGCTTTAGATGTACAGTAAATGTGTATTTAATATTAATTTATTGATGAATTGGTTTAAGTAAAAGAGGGGAAAAAAGCTTAAAAACTGCACTGCAGAGCATTAAATTCATGAGCACTTTGAGGTTTTTTACAGCCGAAATGTGTTGACTTTGTTTGAACCGAAATGAAAGTCATGATTTTGTGGATTTTATTAAAATGAAAGTGTTTCAAGGGACTCCTCGCCCAGTCTTTGTGATCTGTTTCTACTTAAGGATTCAATCACGTGTGAACATCAGTTTAAAGGGAAAAGGTGTTTAACTTACTTTTAGGACACCGTAAAATAAAGTGTCTTCAGTTTCCCAAAGTGGAAGTGTTGTAAATGAACAAAAGGGGGATGTATGTGGTTAGATACTGATATTACACAGTGAATACAACAGCACTCCGATCTGTTAAATATAACCACTCAGTTATACTTCAAGTACTTTTATAGACTCCATCGCCTTAACAGAGCTTTTCTACTCTTATTGATCCCTCAGTGCTTTTACACTAAACTAAATTCACCCAATTCAACACTTACAGCTCTTTATTTATCAGACACACTCACGCTGATGGACATGCAAGCTGATCGAGCCACCCTTAGATTAGCAGACAGCTGGCTTTGCCCTACATCATGCTTTGATGCAAACAGTTGCCTTGGTAAAGTTAAGTTTAACCTTAAGCTGCTCTCTGAGTGGCTTTCAGGGGGAGGTGCTGGATGAATGAAATTAGGTCTGAGCTTTTCTCATCATTAAACCTCTAATGGTGCTCCTGGGAAACTGAGTTTCACTCTGGGGTAAACACCATCATTTAAAAAAAAACAACAACATGTTTTAAGGTTGAATAGACAAAAATTACATCATAGAAACTAGAGTTAGATGTACTGGAAACTGAAGAGATGGCTGTAGAGTTAACAATTAGAAACTTTAATGGTATGAGTAGGGCTCAAAAGAAAAAATAAAAAGAGCCTAAATGTTAAAGCCAAATGGGAAAACAAGCACCTAGCACTTACTCTCTACCAGTTTTCCCTCAGAGTTAATAACAGGTTGGCAGTTTTGCATAATATCCCCGAGCTACGAAATGATCTGTAACAAAAAGAAAACGTATTTATTTAAAAAAAACCCACTCAACATTCAATTGTGACTCTCGTCTCTCCCGTGGCGCCGTGCGAAGCATCGATTTGTGAACATGTTTCATGCTCCTTCAGCCACATCATGCTGCACATTTTCAACCTGCCAACTTCCATGAGCTTCTCCTCCACCGGGGACACCGTTGTCTCTGAAAGCACGATGCCATGCTAGAGGCTCGAGCTAAAATTAAACAGGTTCTCTATCAGCGCTGTGCAGTACTGCAGATTTTGGTATCAATCTGATACCAAGTCAATACAGGGCTGGCATTTCTGATACTGATGCGGCTTATGCAGGGAGAGCTGTGTGCCATCACATCTTTCAGCCTTTCATATATTTTGAAATGTTTTTTTTTAAGACGTGGAATCTAAATGTGCCAGGCTACATGCTGAACTTAGAGGACAGAATTAAAGCATCGATCTTAATCCACGAGTATCAATCTAATACCAATACCAGCGTGAGTATCAATATCTTGATCCATTCACCATCTGCTGTTCTCTTTAGTAAAAAAACAAACAAACAAAAATAAATAAATACATATCATGCTTTTCATATAATGTGGGTTTTTTGATAAAATATAGAGTATTTTGTCAAAAGAAACCTTACTGCACCACTTATATTTGGCTCGATACACACACTTTAATGAAGGCCTGCAGATGACAGGCGTGGACGGCCTCATTCTTTTCCTGCAGCAAAATTTAACTTCCCCTCCGGCAAGATGTGTATTTAAACTATCAGAGGATGACTTAATAGAAAACGTGTCAAATATAACTTCATTATAACTTTCTATAATTGACTTCTTTAATAGACTCAGCGTGGTCTAAACCACTCGTACTTGATGGGGATATCATCCTGATTATCTGCCGGACTATAACGTTATAAGCCACGCTGCACTGGATCGCATTTGATTCATACCTCGGCTTGAACTACCTGATCCGGAGACTTAAAAACAGAAATAATACGGCTCAGATTGTGAATCTGACACACTGCAGAGCGTGGCCGTCGTCTGTCCATGTGTCCCTTCACCGCCACCCCCTCCTCGCATGAAGCGATGCTCGCTTTTTAGAGATGTTTTTGTCCTGTGTGAAGCTCCACAGCTGAATGGGCCGTGGTTGGGCGAGGTGAGTTCAGCTGACCTCAGGGTCACGCCGAGACAATGGTGGTCAGGCTTCTATGGGAAGAACAAAAAACAGAGGCCCCTGTGCTTATGGCCCCTGTTGTGGGCGGGGCTTTGGCTCTGGTAGGCCATTTTGGAAAGAAGAGGCCTTAAAGTGTCCATGCATCAGAGGGGATGTTTGGATCTCGATACAGGCTTTAGTAGGACAAGTGGTGGCAGCGTGGTGCTGTAAGTTGTCCTTTCTATCGTGAGGTCTCCTCTAAGAATTTATATTACACCAACACAGCCCCATTCCTTAATGCTTAAAGCACTTTTCCTATGTCTCTATCAAAAAATGATGATGTGTGATATGAAGAGTGTGCTGATGCCTTAATAAATCTTTAACTATTATTTGTGCAAAGAGTGCTGAGCTAGGAGCAGGGGTGGTGGTGGGGGTGGGTCGTTTAAGGAGAGTCGTAAGCTTTTATCTGACCCCATGGGACGATGTGAGGTCTACAACCTCCTTGTGTCCACCCACCCCCCGCCTCACTTCCATATGCAGAGGAACTGGCTTTGTGTGGGGGGTTGGGGGTCATGACTGAGCGATCGCACTCCCACAGTGTGTCCCACCATGTGCTCAGAGAGGTGGAGAGGAGCAGCTATTCTGGTTTCAAATGTTTCCAGTTTACAGAGAGAATTAAAGCTCTAATGTAATACACAAACACACTGCCAGAAAAACTGGACTAAACATGCACAACTTCCATTGTTTCTTCTCCAGTACAGCTCAAAGGCTCGAGCTTCACAGTGAATAGCTGGAATTTTCAAGTTGTAATAATCTGGTGGGCATGAATTCATTCGTTTACTTTGGGATGCAAAATGAAGAGAAACTCCAGGGATAGGAAGTGGTTACAGTTTCCTCTTACAGTTAAGCAGCAAATCATGTCATTATGGTACAGTTTTTAATTTGCTAGTTCCCTCTGCTGGCCAGCTTTTATACTGTACTGCGCTCACATGCATGTGTGCAGTTCAAAAGGTTTTTTTGAAGATAAGCTGAAAAAAAAAGCCCATGCTGCAGCAGCAGAATATACACCCTTCAAACACAAGCACATGTGCCTTCAAGCACTTAAAAAGAAAAGAATAGTAAGAAACAAAGTGACAATGAGCTGCGATAAATCTTTAGCACTTTGCTCTGAAAGGTGAAAATCATTTTAATTTGCTTCAAACTTTATAATTTTCTTTAGTCTCAGTGAGGCTAATGAGCCAAAAGGAGTGTCAAATTTGAAAGTTTTCAAAGCTGACTGGCTTTGTCACTTGTTTCTATGTTGATTGAGCTTCTTTGTATAAGGAGTTCTTTGTCATTTATTTAACTGCATTTGGATGTTTACTTTATGAACAAAAGCCTCATTTGAATGTTAAAGCTGCAGTGGTAGAAGAAGGTGTGAAAAGGTTTACTGTTTCAGTAAATATACCAGTAAACACAGCGATGGATTAGCTTACCTACTGCTAATAAATTATTGAAATTTGAAAGGTGACAAGATAGTTTGCACTTTGTTTTATATATATATTTTAATGAAAAATAGCTTATGTGGAGTTAAAAAACAGCTTTTTCTGCAGTAGTAGCTTTAGAGTTTCAGTTGAAAATAAAAACACATTCCTCTCGAGTCAAAAGAAAATTACCACCATCAAATAAAAGGTACAATTATATTTAAGATTTAGTTTCATGCATGTACAAATTTAATCAATTAAAATAACAAAACATGAGGTTTTGGAAGCTCATCCACTTCACATAAATTTCTCTGGTGCACAGGCTATACAGAAAGCGTTTGAGCAATTCTATAAATTCACAAATTTAAACGAAACAGCTGTTAAAGTCCTTAGAAAGCTTTAAACTGCCTGCAGAAAACATGCCGAGTAAAGGCCATGAATCATTATTATTTTTTATTTCTGTATTTATTTTTTTTATGTAGCACCAGACTTCCCTGATGTGGTTTGGTGCCTTTGGCTGTAAAGTCTCTTAATTATCTTTGAAATCTGAGAAGAAAGCGAGGCCTGGGTGCAACATATTCCGAGCTCTCTATGAGCAATAAAATTTTATGAATCTTTGCAACTTCATTTTTTTTTAAAGTAGCGAAAATTTTGCTTTGAACTATAATAGAATAGAAAAGGAACACAAACATCAGTGGGTCTTTTTGTTTTTTCCACAGCAGATATTTATTCTTGAGAAGCTCAGGTGCTGCTGATAACACTAACAAAGGCTGTGCTCCATTCAAATGCAAAAGTGCTTAACTTCATTCATGCTTTACACCTGTGCATCTCCTGCTGTGACAGTCACAGAGTCAGCTGTCAAACAGCCACACTGTCTTAGTTAGATAAGCAAACTTCCCACAGCTTTCATCTTATGTCTAACTTGCAGTCTGATTAACTAATAACTGCATCAAAAGCTTATTTTACTTGTAAAAACTGTGTTTACAATTTCCAACACATAAAAACATTTTTTTTCCTTTTCAAACCCAACTTAAATAAATGTACAAGCCTTTTCTGATTATTTCAATAATGATTTATGTTCTTTTATTTAAACATTTTTAACTACATAAATAAATTACTTACATAAAAAACAATAAATAAATAAATATTTCTTCCTATTGTAAGAGTGAAAAATAACTTTTAGCTTTTATGATGACTTTGTTTATATATTTTTGTGTTGTTAGTTTACATTGGATACTGGCCAAATTACTGAAAATATATAAAGAATTATAACTTGCCAAGTTAATTAATTATCAGCAAATCTGTAAGCTTTGTAAACATATTTAAGATATTCTTCGGAAAATAGTAAAAAAAATGTATGTATTAGTGGTAGTGATAGAATAATTTTTTGTTACACATGTGGCTGAAAGTCGGTGTATGTAAAAAATAATAACCTGCAGGCTAATCTTAATGAGTTGTGAATCAGCAACAGGTTAATTAGTTTTGTTTTTCTGCTGTTTTTTGCACGTGACTAAATTAAATCAACACGAATTACTTTTGCTATCCAGCTCCGTTATCTTTGCTCAAATGAGTCCAGGGTGGAAGATTATAGGTGTTTTGGTTATAAATGTGAAACTCGACCGTCCACAGAGAAGCTGTTTTTCCGCTATGCGTGCATTTAATTTTCAATAAATAGGTGCTGAAAGCCGCTGTGATCGCCGACTGTTTCCCTCTTCTTCCTCTGGAGAGGTGGAGGCTGTTTGGTTGGAGATATGGGTCGGAAGTACCGTAGTTTATGTATGCTAATAGGGGAGTTGGGGGTTGTAGCTAGATATTTACGTTCAGTGGGAGACGCCCTTCATTCACCCACATGGTTACCAACGGGTCGTCTTCGCGCCACTTTCCTAAGCTCGCTATCATTTTTAAGCAGTGTAACTGGGCTATAAATTGACCCGCAATCGGCTCGGATTTCACTTCACATCTCGTTGTGTCCGCCGTTTGAAAAGTTTGCGGGATAGTTGTGTATTTATTCGTCTCTTTTGTCGGTGAGAGACTACACGGCAGCCCAAGCAAGTGAGCGAAGATGGTGGATTTCGGCTGGTGAGTGTCTACCGAGCGCATGTTTATCGGCAAGGAAGTCGGATTTAGGGTTATTTTTTAAATCTCGGTTTTGGTGAATGAAACTCTAAGCTGTGCGCATTACGCTTATTTTTACGCGTCTTTTGTTATCGTGGTGGCGGCGAGATCCAAACATTAACGCGTAAATGAAAATATTGGCCATGAAAACAGTGTAACGTGAGGCGCATGGCATCCTCGGCTCCACCATTGAGGGAATGAGGGAGATTTGAAAAGCTGTACGGAGCTCTCCCCGCTGCGTTTTAGCAACTAGTTGGGGAAAAATGCCAGGTCTCCTGTTAATAAACGATGAGTTTATGTCGACACACTGATTCAACGTGTGAAAAGTTAGTTTTTAAATCTGGACAATTGGCTGCTCGCTCTCGAGTGCAGTGGTGTGTGAGTTAAAGTGCCCCCCAGAACAAAGCAGCAGCACATGGGGCAGTTCTAGGCCGCGCGTTTTAGCTTGGCTAGCCTAGCCGCACTAATGTAAGAGTTGTGTAAGGGTTAAGCTCTAAACATAACACTATCAGGGCGGGTTTATTGAGAAAAATGTGGGGGTAAAACTGCGGAATTCAGAGGGGCAGATGTGCCATAGGTGCAATTTCTTTTACTTGAGCGTGTGCTCATTTGTTGTTAGCTAATGGCTAGCCAGCGTCCTTAAACTCAATTTCAGTTTTATTAGCTTTCGAAACTGACTTTAGGAGAAAAACAAGCCAATTAAAAGCAAACTAGTTTTACTGGGACCCCCACGAATGCACCTGCACCGTTACGGTAGCTCTTGGTGTGGGGGAAGTTACAACAGCGTAGCGTGGTTTTGCCCCCCCATGTTTTCGGGAAGCTAACACCAGCTCGCAGCAGCTAAGCTACCTGCTCAAACGGCTGCTGCCTGCTGCTAGCCTCGGCTCCTAACACGGACGATAGCCTTGTTTTCTAGGACGTCCGAAATCGCGAGCCGTGGCTTTCTCCACGTGGAAAAAAGCAACACACTGCTACCTCTTCTAATGTGTGCTACGACATTTGCCTTTTGCGTGCTTGTTTTTCGAGTCGTTTATGCTAAGATTGGCGCACTTCGAGGCGCCATGTTAAAGAAGGTGGGGGAGGGGTGAACAACAGTGCTCGATGCGCAGGCGCTCCCGTGTCGCAGCGAACGCGGGCCGCAGGTTGTGCTGCTCATTCATGTTTTCGCTGACCTCGTGCTGCTCTAATAAGTCCCAGCTCCTCGTGCCACAACAAAAATCTCGTGCAATAACTGTTAAACAGGGGCGCTGATGCGCTATTTCGATGTTTGGAAGACCGAATTGTCGTTAATTAAGTAAAAGTCACTTACACGTGGAACTTGTTGCAATGCGTTGATTTCCCCTAATGCGCTTTCTTATGATTTCAGATTAATCGACCTTCCCCGGAGGTGCAGGACCCCCCCTAATCAAACAAAGTTGCCTCGTGGAGCAGCATGGCTGGCCTTCCATGTGATGCTGTAATGGTCTGTGTATTGCCAAAGTGCTTACAGTGCAGGTAGTACTATGGAATACCTACTGCAGTGGAGGCACTTACAGCAATACCCTGACACTGATGTGCACAATCTTCTGATGTTTCATGTCTTTTTTTTTTTTTTCCCGTTTGAAGTACTGTCTTTGTGCTAAGGTGCATCTAGTGCAGATAGTGAAATAGACTAGCACCTACTGCCCTAAGTGCTCCTTCTGGCATAAGGGGCTGTGATAAGCGCCACCAGACAATTTTTTTTGAACTTCTAATTGGGCTCAAATATCTCGCAGTTCTCTGCTAGTTTTGCATAGTTGCACTACAAGAATATATGAGTTGTGCAAATCTATGCAAAACTGATGGTGGCCTGCTTGCTCTCCACCTGTTTAGATTTGCGTTTGTTTAAAATTTGTGTCACATCAGCCTGATTAAATTCAACTATGACAGTTTAAAAAAACAAACAAATCACCAAATGGGAGTGTCTGCCAGTAATCGTCCAATGAACTCAGTTTCAGCAGTACTAAAGTGCTTATAGTGCAGGTAGTGTTTTGCACAATCTACTGCAATGTAAGCACTTGAAGTACTTCTAACTGCATCTTTCTGTGGAATGGCCGAAGGTGGATTTCTGTCGATCGTCGTGTGGTCAGTTTTGCTGGTTTGCATTCAGCTTTAACAGTGTTTGCTGTGCAAATCCATGCAAAACTGACTGCGTTGATGAGCTATATTCTGCTAAGTGGGACTGGCAGACTTCATCAGAGGTTCTTTAGGTTTTATTGCATGTGATCGGAGACTCTAAGACATCCCTTTCTGTGTAGGTGGGGATGGGTAGCAATGCTGTGTTCCTCCAGGTATTGCACTTGTCCCGGCCTGTGTGGAAACGAGGAAATGGAACGGACCTGAATCTTAACTGGATATGTTGGTTTTTCATCCATTTGTTAACAGTGTTAGCTTTAAAATTTTCAGGTGGTTATTGTAACACTTCTTGAAAGATTAAATTTCTATTGCACATTCCTCTGACTCTGTGTTAATCTCTGAGTTGGCAGTTAAAGGTTTAAACACTGCAAAGTTGATGGATTTTGGCTAGACGTAAACTATTTTGGAGCTTTAAATCGTGACGTGTCACGTCGTGGCTTTCAAAACCTTATCGTAGTCTTTGACTAGTCTCTGGACTACCTTTTGGCATTACTCGTGTTGCTGTTGCATGTGATCAAAAAGTCATCTGCAAGCCAGAAACCTTTGTTACAAGTGGCTGTGCTCTCTGTAGTTGAAAACATATTTTAATTTTACATATTAAGGCTCTCCTGTACACACAAAACTAAAGACCTGCATTTATAGTGCAGGCACAGTCACATGAAGGTGGCCATTCACTAGATAAATCAACATGAGGTTTCTCAATCCGCGTCTGAGCGAGTTCATATGAAAGAGGGGACATTGGTGACTTCTGACCAATCACAAACATGGATAAGTGGACACTGATTACACAGTGCAAAGTATTACGGGAGCAGGAGACGGGGGAAAAAGCAACCTAGTGTGCTTTGCTCAGTTTGGAAAAAGGTCTGCTCTGGGGGAAAACGGTTAAACCTATTTGAACTCACAAAGGAAAGCCTGCAGGATAAATGTTGTAGGTAAAGAGTATCTGTCATTAAGAAACTGGAGAATCTGGTGGATTACCATACATGTTCTGTTTGCAGCCCTGTTGGTGTTTAAGGGGGTGAAAGGCATGACTATAAAGCCTGAATTATCTGCTCTGGTATAAACGTTTACAAGCACATTTTAGTCTTAGGTCTAAGAATCAGGCTTTATTACTGACGTTCAGTAATCCAGAAACGCAAAGACTTGAGCGCACTGAGGGCCATTTTTTTTTAGGCAGCTGGTGGGAATTTCATACTTTAAACATAATCTGTACTAGGGTTAGCTCTGCAGCACAAGGTACCATGGCGATCAACTGCTTTTTTTCTTTTCTTTTTGAAACACTGCATACCTGGTCTTAAAGTTAGACGCCATAGATTATAATCTCATGAAGTTTAAACAAATCCTAAACATCATGCAAAATTGTGAATGAATGAAGTAAATGAATGGGGGACAGGCACACCAGTTTACATTAAACTCAGCACACAAATGGGCTTTTAAATATTTATCTTTTCACAATTAAACCACACGCGTACGCGTCATTAAAACCACAACTTCGTACTTTTTTAGTTTATCGAGCCTGGCGATTGTAAAGAAGCTCATGTCCTACAGAATAGGAGCCATTCTGACTTCATTGAGGACGTAATAAATAAAAAAAATCTGAAAATCTATAGTTCATCTAATTTTAATCCTAAAATATTAAAATTAGTTTGACATCCTTCCAAGTTTTGGAGAGAAGGCTTTAAAGACGGGTCAATGCTGAGCTCTGCCCACTAGATGGCGCTGCCTGGTAGCGCTTGTGACGCGGATTCAACCGCTGGGTGCAGGTAACATTATGGTACCGCCTCTGCTCTCGGTCCAGCCAACTTGGCCAACATGCCTCTTTGAAAGCGTCAAGTCACACGGCTGTAACTTTGTCTCTGCGTGTGGATTTAAAGGGTAATCCGCAGCGTTTCCCCGACGGAAACACAAACCCGACACGTGCCGACGCTCAACCCTGAGATGTGGACTCACCTGATAACCGACGCACTCTAGCTTTAAGAGAAATATCAACTTCCAAAAAGACTTTTTTAAGTATTTATTTATTTATTTTAATTTTTTTTAATTTCTTGTGATCATTCACCCAGGATTTTATACAAATGGATGCGCTGTGGGTCCGCTGTGTTTTCCTCCTGGCATGTTGCTGTGCATCAGGACTCGGCAGCGCAAACAAATGCGACGAAGTGCGCAAAGTTTTCCAACTCAGACAAATCGGACCAAGTCACTTATTGCCTTCAAATCCAAGACCAGGTATGTTGAGAGGTTTCCTTCCAGATGAAATCTCACAAAACATAGACGGTAATGCAAATGACTATGTCCTCATTTACATCTTCACGTCACCCAATCAGCACAAGAAACACTGATTGGAAGGAAATGAAGACCCGCGTACAGAAATCATTAACAGCTGTGTAGCTGCTTTAACCTGTCATTTTCCGTCTTTGCTGTGACAAAACGTGCATTTTAAACACATTTTCACGTGTGTGTGTGTGTGTGTGTGTGTGTGTGTGTGTGTGTGCGGTTATTGTAATGACAGAAGAGGACTCACATGTGGCTTTGTGACTTTTAGATCAAGATATATAAGATTCAGACAAAATCCACTCATTCATCTGTTAGTGTCATATTTGTACGTGTTGAAAGTGTTACACAGCATAAATACATTTGGAAATGCCTCTAAATATTATTATTATTATTATTATTATTATTATTATTTAAAAAAAAGCAGACACACCAGTGCAAATGAAGCATAAATCAGGCAGCTTCAGCTACACTAAACCAGTAGCTGAAGCTGCTGAGATTACTAGTGGGCCATGATGAAAAGCTTTCTTTCGGGTGTTTACAGCAGATAAGTGGCTTGGAGAGATAAACAGGAATTATTGTGAGTAAAGTTAGGCAAACTAGGACTCACTTAACTTTCTGAACGCCACACATGGTAATTCGGCTCAAGATTTCTTTTTTTTTTTTTTTGGAGGGGGAGAATTATGGGTGTGGGTATTTCATGTAGGCTGTCATTGACTGGATGGCTGCTGCCTCCTGCTCCTGGTCTTCTCTGGCCTCTTCCTGGAAAAGTAAATCTTAATGGTGTTGACTGCCATCCTGCCACAAACTGCTCCCTATAAACTTCGCCACCCCATCTCCCTGCTGCAGTGAGGAAAAATTATTCAAATGACTGAAAAACCCTCAAATGCCTCATAAACCTCTAAATAACCCTTATGTTACCATCATCACTCCTCAAACCAGCCTGTGTGGCTGTGTGGATTTAGGGTTTGCTGCTGTGTCGGTACAGAACTGCAAACTTAACTTTAGGCATTATAAGCTCTTAATTCAGTGGCTCCTAACCCTGTGAAAACATTTGCCACTCTTTAAAGCTCACACTTTTCTAACAACCTCAGGGCTTAAAGTGCATCATAACAGTGGAAAGATGTAAATCGTTGCCTTGATGGATTCAGATTATTGTCCTGACATACAGCGGGTAGTGTAATGAGAGATAGTGAGAGGTAAAGTTTTTTTTTTCTTTTTCTATAATTGAAGTGAGGTTTGTGGAAAAATAGCCCCTAGAAATTCCAGGAATCTAAGATACAGAGCTGTTTCCATGTTTGACAGTGCCTGCCTGATAAGAAGTGCCAGTTCGGGTCAAAACGCAGCAAGTCAGAGGTCCATCACCCTGGCTAAAAATGCTGTTGACTGCAGTGATGGAAGTGGAAATAGTTCTGGAAAGCATTTAGGTTAAAAAAGCAGGACCTGGGGCACTTTCATGTCGTCTTATCAGGAAGACTTTGAATTCCTCCACGTGTGCCATCGCCTGCTCTGCTCTCCTCCCCTCACTCTTGAAGCTCGCAGCGCACTGATAGTGTCTCTGGCAACAGCTCAGCACACTCTGCCTAGGCATGTCGGGGAGGCTGTTGCAGAGTTTTCGGGCTCTTTGAGGATGTTTTGATTGTCCCTTATGTGGAGAGACTGCTTGTGTTTTGCAGCAGTGGCATATTCAAGACATCAGTTGAGTGAGATGATAACGCTTTGATGCAGATCTTACCTCCGGATCTCGTTGTTTTGGGTTTCTTGCTTCAGCAAAGCATTTATCAACCTGTGCACTGCTAGAAAAGCCTCGTTGTAATGTCTTCTTAACCAATGTTTGATGAATGTCCGCTGGCTTTGAAATAATTCTCAGGATAAGCTGTTGATGCTTCACATATGTAGGCTGTTTCTTTGTCAGAGTTTCGATCAGTAGGTTTTCAAATGCACTCACAGTTTATCATGCGCACATGCATTTTTATCCATCCTGTTGATGTGTCTCTATTGTGGTCTAGTTTCATCCATTGCTTTAGTGCACATTAAAGTATTGTACTGAAATGTTTGGTTTTTATGGTTCCCAGAAGATTACTAAATCTGACATCTTATTGCACCTCCATCAGCTTGACATGCATGAGATTTGCTGAAATGGACCTCAAGAGCTATTGAACTGCCCCACAGTTTGGTTCTCCACCACATGAATTGTTGGCTTAGCACATTTCGTCGATGTATTCATCCAATACTTTAGTTTTCAGACCAGATATCTGCAAAACTTAACATTATCATCAGCCACATCTGAGGTCACTGTCCAGCCTAAGCATAGGTTTCTGGCACAACTTTAACCCAACTTAAGCTGCATGAAGGAGAAGTAAATTAATAAAAAAAACCCCTCCAAGTCAGAAGTCCAGCAACATCTTCTTCAGGGACCAAGATGAAATGTTTTGGTATAGAATTAAAGTTCCATTGACGGGTCCATAATTTGTTGGACAAAGACACAATTTTTGTGGATTTGCATCTGAACATCACTGCAGGGGATTTTAAATCAAACAATTAATATGTGAATAAAATGCAGATTTACAGTTTAAATTCAAGGGGTTTTGCAAAAAAGATTTAACTTTTTGCAAAATTATGAGATATTTTTTTGCATAGTCCCCTATTTTCAGAGGCACTATAGTAATTGGACAGATGACTGACAAGCCTTTTTGTGGCTGTTTGGGGCCTGTTCCCTTGTTACTGCATGACAAATGAAGCAGATACACCATTTAAAGTTGAGTATCTAAAGTGTGAAATTTTTATTTTGTAGCTTTTTGCTGCAATTTTAAATATGTGGCCCAGAGTGATGCTGGTGACAGAGAAAGAGGCCATCACAACAAAATAACCCTATCAGAGAGAGAGAGAACAAACTTTAGGATAGGCCACATCAGCAATCTGGTACATTGACCAGCTCAGAAGCACCAAAAGGCCCAAAAGACCACAGAAGACATCAAAATCACAACCTCTAACAAAGTCAAGGACACTCCCGAGGAGGTAGGCGTATCATCGTCGAGGTCTACAATCAAGACACTCCTTCATGAATGTAAATAGAGAGGGTTTACAACACGGTGAAAACCACTGGTTACTCTCAAGAGCAGGAAGGCAAGATTAGAATTTGCCAGAAAACAACTCAAAGAGGCCACAAATGAAACCAAGATGAACTTGAAGAGAAGAGTATGGAGAAGGAGAGGAACGGCTCACAATCTAAAACATAACACATTATCTGTCAAACATCACGGAGGCAGTGTTATGGCATAGGCGTGTACGGCTGTCAGTGGAACAGCCACTAGTGATATTGATGATGTGAGCGCTGATAGAAGCAGCAAGATGAATTGTGAAGTGTCCAGTGCTTTACTCTCAGCTCAGATTCAGATAAATGCTGCGAAACCGATCAAACAGCACTTTGCAGTACAAATGGACAATGACCCAAAGCAAACAGCAAAAACAGCCTAGTTTCTCAAGCTAAAGAAAAGGGAAGGATAAATGGGATATTCTTAAATTGGCAAGTCAGTCACCTGATCTGAACCTGATGCAACATGCTTTTGAGTTAATGAACACAAATTTGAAGGTAGAAAGACTCACAAACAAGCAGCAACTGAAGGTGGCTGCAGTAAAGGCCTTACATGTCCACGAGTTCTAGACTTTAGGCAGACAGTGACCACAAATTATTTTCATCAAGTACTAAAAATAGTGCTTATATTTAAAATCGTGCTTGTTTGTCTAATTAAAGTTGAGCCTCTGGAAATAAAAAAAAATGGCTGCAGTTCCTGTAATTTATGTCTTACGTCTGTGACCATGTGTTAATAGCAGCGTGGGCTGTCAAATCCCTTAAATCTGAAAGCAAGATGGCAAAAGATTTCAACTTCCCCTCTGTGTGTTTTAGCTTTATCATGTTTTAATCCGTAAAGCTTCAAGCTTCACTAACATGTAGTGTTGATGACTCTTAGGTTCAGACCTTCAGGTGTGTGTTTCCAAGAACTCCACATGCTGCACCAAAAAGATGGAGGAGAGGTACCAGGTGGCAGCCCGGAGAGACATCCAGAACCTTCTCCAGACGTCCAGCTCCAGCCTGAAGTTTCTCATAGCGCGCAACGTGGCCGCTTTTCAAGGTAGGTACTTCTTTCTTTGTGTTCAGTCGTCGTGCTTGTAAGCACGTGCTGAGTTCAAATGTTTATCGTTATAACATGTGCGTAGATGTTTTCTCATGTTTTCAAGCTGAAGTATACTTAAAGGAGTTAAGGTTTGTGAGGGTGCTGTCAAAACAGGGGGTGAGTCAATTTGACTCCACATCAGAGCAGACAGAGAGTTTCTGTCCTCCTTACAGCTACCATGTGATCTTCAGATTAGATATGCCGGCTGTTTCTGTTAGAGCCTAGAGAGGCCGTGTGTAGGGGTGAATATCTGTCAGGTGTGTGTGCCGAGGATTCCTGTGCAAGGCCTTAAACTTTATCCTGGGAATAAATCAAAACTGTTGCATAATCTCGAATTTGGAGTGCTGGCCTTGGTAGTTGTCTGATCATAAACGCATCTTAAAGGAACTGAAGTGGCCTTCCATCGCTGTGTTGTTTTTCATTCCTCTCCATCCTTTCACTCAACAATGACTTACAGGTAGCAACTTGCCTCTCTCTGCACGCTCTCCTTTTTCTCCCTTCACTCCGGCTGATAGCCGACATACGATGGCTGAATGGGTGTGCAACAAATTTAGAGCTTATGACTTAAATGTACAATTTCAGACATACAATTAAGCCACTTCAGTTTAATGATGTCTCTCAGCTTAAAAAAAAGGCGTGCTGTTATCCTCCCCCGACGCTCCAGAGATTTATAGGAGTGACTTGCATGATCACAGTGTTTCAGTCGCGGTTTGCAGGGGCATTGCCCTGTTTTTGTCATCAGATGTTTCTTGTGTCTTTTTCAAGGCTGAAAAGTTGAAAGAAAACACACACTGTAGCCTTTCTTCAGAAGTTTATGAAGGATGACACATCTGAAACAGTTAAAACTGCTGACACTGGGAAAGTGTAAGGATTGTAGCAGCTGCTTTATACTCCCCGTGGCAATAAAATGTTAAAGTTTCACTCAGTTATGAAGTTTTTAATAACAGTCTCATCTATGTGTTGTACATTTGGTAATCTAGTGAGGAGTTTTAGCTGCAGGAACCTGGGATCAAACTAAAAATGAACCATTGTGTCCATCTTCAGTGTAATAAAGGACATCGGAGCCCTGTGGCACAGAGGGATCACATTAGACATGAATCACACAGACATATTTAGCAGGATCAAGCTATTGCTCTTTTTATGACAAAACAAAAATTGCATTTAGACTCCTGCTTAAATGTCAATCTGTGTGTTCTTCCAGAGGTCTCCTTAAAGCCTCTGGACTCCGGGGTCAGCTGTGGTAACCAGTAGCTGCTTGAAAATAAGCAGCACTCTCATAGTTTGGTCTGTGGAAAGGCAGCCAGAGTGAGCTTGTGCCAAACTAAACAGAGATCCCTGTCAACATCAGCTTGCATCAGTCAACAAACAGCGGCGACTGCTTCCAGCATCCAGGCTGAATAATACAAGTGGCAACAGACGTTCAGAATATTAGAGTCACAGCTGCATTGTTACTGAATATTTCACATATTACACCATTATGCAAAGCTGATGAGCTGTTTGGGTTCTTTATTTGTTTTTATATTTCAGACTAAATCAGGGCTGCCAATAGATGAAGCTGTTTCTTTCATTCTTAATGTTCTGATTATCATATATAGCTTTGAAAACTAAAGGTCATAAAATTAAATGAAAAGAAATGGTTCCCATCAATGTTTCTTCTTAGTAAACGTCATTTAAAATGAACGTTTCTGAATCTCTGACATCTGACAAATCTGTTTATTTCCCGCCAAAAACTGCAGTTCCTTGAGTGACCACTTGAGGCAGGATGTAAAACTGAGTCAATACCAGCAAGTCAAACTCTAGAGGAGGAAAAAAATATGCTTATAGTCTGGAACAAATTGCTAACTTCACTCTTTGTGACAGCTTTAAGGAGAGTGATTTCTTCCTTTCTTTCTATTAATGATGTGCCCATTTCAAACATTAATACATGTCCATGCTGCAGTATTTTTTGGGCGATTGGCAGGTATACTTAATAACACAGAGAAAAGGAAACGACAACAACAACGGTGTATTAGATGTGTTAGGTGGTTGCTAGGCATGTAAAATTCGACTTTTGCAAATATAGATATTACATATTAGATATTCTTGTGAAATAGGTAGAGCGGGTCCTCTAACAACTAATTCCTGGCTCCTCCTTCCATATGTTGAAGCATCCTTGGACAAGATACTGAAGTCCAAGTGGCCTGATGCATCCATCTGAGTGTGAGTGTGTGCGCACGAATTTTAGATAAAAGTGCTTAGACGTAAATAGACTGAGAGTGAGTAGAAAATTGCTATATAAGTACCAGTCAATTAAATTAAAATGATAAGGTGCATTTATAAGGTGTTATAGGTGCATAAATACTAAAAGCAAGTCAGGCGATTACATTTCCTGTTGACATGTGCTCACAGATTCAGACTGAGTTATCAAATTATTAACAAAATTCAACATATTTTTCACTGAAATCACCTAAGTCAGCCTCACTGGGTCAACCCAGAACTAGATCTGCTTGAAAGTAGCTATCGTTGGCCCTATAATGGATCATTGAACCATCCCTTTGTTGGAGTCTGGTTGCACGGCAAGAGGAATACAAAACTGATAAGGATCATGGATTCAGATCAGATTAGGCCTGGATCCATTTTCACTCTGGTGACTGTGTGAGCTCATCCCATCATCATTCATAGCAGCTCACTTTATCCTGACATGATCTTCTCATTTAAAGTATAGATGTAGACTGCTCTGTTACAATTTTTAGTAACTATAACACACTCATTACATATGCTTACTGTTAGGCTCCCAGTAACTCAGTAAAACATCTCTGCCATGACTGTAAGAGAGACAGAATCTGATAGTGAAGCCTGATATTAGATCAGGTTATAAATGCATACACTGGAAACCATTAAAACGTTTTTTCTTAGTGTTATTAAGCATTTCTGTCCAGTAATGGCAGAAATAATGAAACCCTCTATAAAATAAATAAATAAAATAGGTTGTTAGAGCCCATTAGTACATTAAACCTTTCCTGAATAATTATTGAAAAAACAAAATGGTCATAAACTTGAGCAAAAACAGCTTTTATTTAAGGGCGGCTCCGTCCCCACAGTCTGTTGCTATCTGGGTAACTGATATCACATCTGTTTCAGTTTCTGTCACTTATGCTTTGTTTGCAGCTGAATAATTAGATTTAAAAATCAAATGTAAAATTCTTCATCTAATGAAGATTCTTGATGGGCAAACGATGTCAGCAGACATGATAAAAAATATGCTTTTTATTTAACTTTGTTTGATGAAGTGCACCAAGCTAATTAAAAGGACTTTTTTCTTTATTCCTCTTTCTTTAAGGTAAATATCACGGTCAATAAACACGCGTCCATGTTCCTCGGTACACTGAATTAAAATGGAGACTCTGCTCTTTATTTACCAGTTGCCATGGTGAATCCTGGTATTGGCGCTCCATTGATGGTGGCTTCGTTTCTGCGTGCACTTAGCTCAGAGTTGATTGAACTAACTCTGATCAGCCTTTCTGGAGCAGGAAGATCAGAGTTGCTGATCTAACGGTCAATGAAGTTAGAGTTTGTTTTTAAAATCTGAGACATTGTTGAAGAGTTTGCACTTCCTGGAAAAAGGGCCCCAATGGTGCGGAAGGAGCTCATGGACAAACATACATATATAGACAGACAAAGGATTATTTTGTTGTATTCTAGAAAGATATTAACACTAAAAGTCTGAATTATTAGGGGCATGGCAGCTTTAACTGATCGGTAGGTGACGTTTCATCTCTGTCATCATTCTGTTGTAGAGAAAAGAGCTTCAAGGGTTACTCCTAGTAAGGGGTGAAGAGTTAAGCTGATTTGGTGTTGTTCCTGCATTGTCATAATAATGCTAGGATCAACATTCCAACTGACCAATCACATTGCAGTGATTTCATAGCTTTCCAATGTGGGGAAAAAAGAAAAGAACATTGCCTGCGTTTATATAAAAGTCTGTTACATCACTGCTGCTGGTTTAGTGGTGATGGTTCTTGCTCCAAAGGCAGAGAGTATGTATTTGGTTCAGTTTGTTTGTGTGTTTGTTAGCTGTGTAGTGTCCGGAGTTTGTAAGATATCATGTTAAAATGTTGTGTGATGGTAGATATGAATAACAATTTGTTGAATTTATGGGAAACTCAGGTCTAGATCACACCCTTTGGGGAAGCTGCGCTCTCTGAGTGCACTTGTTCCTAATAGCATTAGCCAAACTTTGGCTAATGCTAACTAAATGCTAACACAACTCCATTGGTCA
The DNA here is from genome assembly GCF_056152115.1 of Neolamprologus brichardi. NCBI lineage: Eukaryota > Metazoa > Chordata > Actinopteri > Cichliformes > Cichlidae > Neolamprologus > Neolamprologus brichardi. The sequence goes on along the minus strand of NC_142104.1, from coordinate 23,875,431 downwards.
GTTGCAGTATTGATCCTGAACCAATGTTATTATGATAATTTATGAATGAAACCAACACTTCACTCTTATCGTGCATTGTTTTTAAATATTAAATTTAGCATCCACATTAACAATATAATAATTAATAATTAATAGGTTTACAGACTGGTGAGTGATACTGAGGAGGTTATGTCTGTGTTTTATTTGTGTGTTCAAAATCAAAGTCAAAAAACACTGCTCCTATCAAAACATCACTCTCTAAAAGTTACTGTTTACTTAGAAAATAATAGCTCATAAATACGAAAGATAACATAACGTGCAATAAAGTGCAAATGATTAAAAAAAGAGACGTTTAGTTCATTGTAACCTAACTTCCTCTCTGTACACCTGTTGAATGTTGTTTGTCTTGTTGTTGAGGTAAACCTGTGCTAATCAGAGCTGATATTTGCTCAAATGTAGACAAAGACTTTTCGGCTCACAGCCTTAAGTGTCTGTTTACACACACGCACACACACACACACACACACACACACACACACACACACACACACACACACACACACACACACACACACCCACCAGAGCCACCCACGTGGCATTGTTCTATTTGGCGTACATGCTTTAAGAGCCTTTGTCACACTGAGAAGACTCACTGTGGCACGATATGTATGGGAAGCACGGAGGGACAGAAATGTCTGGCAGGTTTTTAAGATCTTAACAGAGTGGAAACAGAACTGTTTTGCAGTTCATGTGCAGACATAAAAGAATCCCAAGTCAAGCATTTAATCCGTCGCTCCTATCTGGGGAATGTTCAGTGATGCTGAATTAATATGAATGAATTATTTCTCATTCGTCTTGTGTGAGTGTGAGACTTCTTTCAACTGTCTTTAGGTTATAATGGGAGTAAAGCAAAGAGCCAGCAACCTTCTATAGCATCTTTGGGGAAAAAACTACTCTCAATACTTCCTGCGGTGCTGTTCTGCTTCATGTTTATAGTATATAATAAAAAAAAGAAAAAAATGGACAGGCGAGCTTTATCTTCCAGAGCCGGGGGCGGGGGTGTGGAGCAAAAACAACCCTGGTAGACGGAGTCTCCAAATGATTGGCAGCCTGCACTGTAATTTGAGAGACAACAAAGAACATGCAGAGTGTCTAATGCATTACAACCACAGACAGGAAGAAGCACGAGTTAAAAGGGGGTCGGCTAATGTGGTCATTTGTTCTGTGCAAAGCCTTCAATTAGGCATCTTTATATGATGCTGCTGAAGGGAGAGGGGGATGAGGAAATTAGAGGAATGTAGCTGGATAAACACTTAGGAGACACCGAGAAATAAAAGGAACCCATAAAATGCTATTTAAATTTTTGTTTTTTTCCCCTAGTGGACTCTGGTGTATTTTTATTCTTTAAAAAAATCTTCAAGGGCATCTTTTGTGAGGGGAAAAGAAAACAATTGGTGATTTAAGACAATGAAAACGAGCTCTTGAGCTGTTAATTGTGAGCAGTGCCTCAAAGCAGAATTCATCCTGCAGGAATGGTTCATTACATTTCTTAAGACAATTTTTTCACAACATTTTAATTCTTAAACAAACCTGACTGCTGCCTGTCAGGTAATTTCACAGCAAAAAAAAGTTTTCTGAGCAGCTAAGTGGAGGGAAAAAAACAATAAAGACGGAGTTGACGGTCTTTGAGTTCTCCGCTTTTTTTTTCTCCCCCCCTCTTCCAGCTGCCGGTCTGTCAGCGAGTCTCCCAGGACTGCATGTTTTCATTCAGCGTTGTGAGGTTTTCCTGCGCTTGGTCCACACAACGCACAAATATGCAGCCTGCTGAGCGGCGCTTCAGGGGAGATCTTTTTTCATCTCGTGCAGGTTTGTCTTACATCCATGGCAACCAACCTGTGCAATCCCCAGCTCCCCGTGGGGATGGAGTCACATAAACCTCAAACAAAACCCGCTATGAATCAGCTGTTGAGATGCTTGAGAAGAGTTTCAGTCTGAGATAGCAGATGAGAGCAATGCTCTCCTCCAGGAGAAGCGTTTGATTTTCTTTTTTTGGGGCATTTGAAAAGTGGAGTATTGTATCGCGCCTGCTGGAGAACTGTTTGTGTAAATAATATCATCAGGAATTTGTAATGACTCCCTGCTGGTCTAGCAGACAGTTGTAGTTCCTCTAGAGTTCAGTTTATGTGTGTGCTGATGGCACACTACTGTACATGTGTGGGTGCAGCTACATCACAGAGGTTGGCCTACAAATGATAATGGTGGCACTTTTTACTTGTGAACTGTCAAAAAAATTTGTTTTGTTCTGAGGAGCATGCTTTTTCTTTCATTTGATCCACATCTATCTGTTAAATATGAAGCTACAGCTGCTAGGTATGCTGTTACTGCAGTGTCTTCAGGTGCCTGCTGAGGAAGAGGGCCCTGCTGGGCTTAACCTGGCTCTCTGTTGGCAGGCTGTAGGGAGCAGACAGCTCGTCTATCTGCACAGAGTGCCTGTTGCCAGGTGGAAGCAGAACTCGAAGTTTCTGGTGTAAAAAGTCTGTGGGATACTCTTGAGCTTTTCATGTGATATTTGATGGGTTTTCTTTCTGCTACTCTTGTTCCTGGTGAACTCTGCCATCAGTTCTGGCCAATTTGTCAACCAATCAGCATTTGATGCACAGCTGAGCTACATGCTCTTGGATTTTTTTGGACTGCACAGGGGCATATAGGCTGAATAGGGAGACATCTCCTTTTTTTACTAAGGCTGTGCAATATGAGGTTAAATACTAGATGATGATGTAAAATCCTATAATTCATGGTGTTGCAAAATACAGTGTACAGTAGTTTTTTTTGGTTTGTTTTTTTCCATCCCTTGAATGACTGTTTGCAGTCTTACAAAGTACTACATGCACTTTTTAAGACTGCGAGACAGAACGGCATAGCATCAAACAGGAGAATGTCCAGCCATGATAATTTTGGGAGATTGTTTCTACCTCTGTAGCACAAATTCGGGTTGGTCACGAAAACGTCTGACACACCCCAGAAAACTATACTTTGCAAATTATGACGTTTACCGGTCGGCATAAGTCGAGGCTCACACGCCAAAAACTGCTTCTACCACCTACACACGAATCCTGTGAAAGCGCATGCAGTGAGTTCACCAATGAAAAGCACAAAAGGACCTTCAGGTAAATAAAGCCCAGAGTCAAATGTTAGAATTGCAGCTATAGTTTAAAACTTGAAAGTAGACTGTTTGCAGTTGTTTTTTTAATAAAGCAATAAGTTTTATTTTAACCCTGGAATCTATTGTTTATGAAGTTTTTTTTTAATATCTTGTACATTAAAATGTTACAATTTACCCAATTTTATGTTTTTAAAAATGATTCATTATGAATTTTAATTCTTTAGATGTTTTTGTATTCATTCATCCTTTTTAGGTTACTCTGTATGCATATTTCATAGCAACGTAGCCCACACTACTGCTCACTGCTGCTGTTAACCAAAACTTTATATATTGTTATTTCTGTTAAATATTCCTGCCTCTACAAGGCGAATCATCTCACTCTTCATGATAGTGTTGTACCTGAATAGGGTTGTATGTTGCTGTTAAATGCAATATCATTTTTGAGAGCTTCTCAAGACAACAGGAACTTTGGTACATTAAACACACGAGATAAAATGGGGTAATCAGAGAGCATAAGAGACGTTAATAAACACATTTGAGCCAGTTTGGCAATTTTGCTTGTACTTTCCATCTTTATACTGTAGTGGTTTATGTAGAAGTGAAAGATCCCTGGTTTGATCCCCGGAAGAAATACAAATCCCTTTGGTGTTGCATGAAGAAATGAGAGAAGGAGAAAATCAAACATGTGGAGTCTCCTGCTTTAGCAACCTCATATAATCTTATATATTATAATCTTTTCCAGTCATTATTCTCAGCTAATGCCTCTTTACCTTCCTGATTGTAGCTGAACTGTCTCCTGTATGTGTTTAGCTCAGGAATGATCTCCTTTCTCCATGCAAACAGTCATTAAAGTGGTTTTTACTGTCTCTTCTGACTGTAGAGAAGTCCTAACTAGAAAAACAGCAAGTTTATTTATGACAATAATACATTTACCGAGATCTAAAGATAGAGAGTCTGTTTTTCACAATAACAAAAATCAAAATGTAAACAGCATGAATGAATAAATATGGACTGTAGCTGGTAAATCAAGGAAGAGGAAAAGGCCATATTTCATCTTCCAGCTTTAATGAATGCTACATGACCACTCGATAAGACAGCTGAGATCGGCTGTTATAAATTTACTTCACTGTTTGTGGCGTGAAACTGTTGTGACCATTAACACTCTGTGGCTTGTGGTCTTCCTTCCAGGCAGTGTGTCATTTTGGTTTCCAGGCTGGGTAAAAAAAACGAGACACAGGAATCCAGCAGACATAGTCAGTCAGCCTTTGCTTCTAATTGCAAGCTACTATTTTGTCAGGAACTCCACTGGTGCTGATGAATGCAGCATTAAACAGGCAGGGCTGGCTGCTGGTATCGCTGAAGTGGAAAGCTAGCCTGTTGTTCTCAGGACTTGCAATTTGCTCTCATAAATACTAATTGTGTTTCTGTTTACCAGCTTTTAAAGGATCCACTGCCCATCCTTTGCTCTTTGAATTGATAAAAGGAACACAGCTGAATGGCAGCGGCCCCACAGCTTGACTGAGAGGAGACCGCGGTCAGCTGTCAAATCAGTTAAATGTGCTCTGTGCCAAACAAGGAGCTCTTAGTGGGAGGGAAGTAAGGTTGCTTTTAATCGCTTCCAATTACACATTATATTTGTAACTCGGGGGGTTTAATTTTGATTTTTGAAGTACAATTTCAGTGTATAAATTCTGTTCAAGTACAGTAAAATTATTACTCAGTCGGGTAACACTCATGGAAACTACAAGATCCTGAGCTTGATTTGGATAAAAAGAGTATTTTTAATGTGATTGCAAAATTACATTTCAGTTTGGTGAATCTAAGGAAGGTAAAGTAAGAGGTCAGGAATGCTAAGGTCCCGATTGCACCGGCCTAGAGACCCATCTGGAAACCACCGGTCATCAAGGAAGAATGTGTATTCTCTAACTGGTTGGTGAGTGGTTGCTGGCAGTTGCCAGTCAATTCAGTGGCAGTGAATTGATTGCTTTAGTCCAAGTCATGCAGGGCTAGAGACTGGTCAGTGGTGACAGGTTGATACACTCAAAAAAATTATTCATTGGATGAACGTAATTTTATCTTGCCACTTATAGTCCATCTAAACAAATCATGTTATATTAATCCATCTTGATTGTGTTGTGTCAACACGATATATGTGTGTAGGTTTAACATAATATTAACATTAACATTCAATTAATTTGACTTTTGTTCAATCAACATGTTTGCACCACGTTAGTCTAATTAAATTTATTTAAATCCATCTTATATTGTTTAAACACTTTGGCACATCAAAAGTCAGTCTTGTTACATGAACTAGTACAATATTTGTTTGTTACACCGATGATAATCTTGTTGAATGAATGAAATGTAACTTATGTCTGTAGTACATGTTGTATTCATATTAAGTAATGTTCAACAAAAAAAAAAAATCAATGGATTTACAGCAACTTCCAATCCACCCATCTTCTTATCTTTATTTGGGCTGCGGAAGTGATAGGGCAAGAGGGACAGGGTACATCCTGGAGAGCTCGCCAGTCTATCATACAGAGACAAACAATCATTTGCACTTTAACACCTTTGGGCAATTTAGAATAACCAGTTACCCGTACAACTGCATGACTTTTAACTGTGGAGGAAACCAGAGTACGCAGAGAGAACCCACTGCAAACTTCGCCACATTGTGGATTTGAACCCAGGATCTTCTTGCTCTGAGGCAACAGCACGAACCACCATGGCATTAATCTGTCAATACAGACGTAACAAAAGTAGGAAAGCTATGCTTGATGATGCTTTATGTTGTTGTCCTTGACAAGTTAAACCATAAGAAGTTGTAACAGCATACACGTGGTGTGGTTGTCTGCCTCTTGTAACCCCACTGATTTTCCTGTGGTTTGACATCTAATGTGATCTTGTGAATTTTGTGAGTCGACTCACAAAAATGAAATTGGGTGGTTGTTACATGCATAAGATCCAAACTTGTAATTTGAACTAAATAATTCCATGTTTCTATGGTGAACGTAATTAAATCATGTAGCATCTGCATGAAATTCAGCAACTTAATTTGCTAACTCCAGTAAGAGTGGCTGGATCCAGGCAACTAACCGCTCTTACTAGATTGTATGATGTCATCTCAACAAGAACAAATTAAGTTGCTGAATTTCATGCAGATGCTACATGATTTAATTACGTTCACCATAGAAACATGGAATTATTTCGTTCAAATTACAAGTTTGGATCTTATGCATGTAACAACCACCCAAATTCATTTTTTTGAGTGTAGGGGAAAACGTGCTTCCGCCAACCAGTTTGCAAATGGTTGCTGTTTTAGTGTCTTTGCCACTGATATCAACTGGTGACAGCCAGCAACCACTTGGCAACTGGGAATATTCATTTTTCCTTAGCAATTGGAGTTTGCCAGGGGGTTACTGCTTCAATCTGTAGTTTTCTAAGTCATGCAGTGTGCCTATAAATATTGATTTTACAGAAAAATTAGAAAAAATTCAGTCAAATTAATCATCCCTATTTTGAGAAGAATAAAATCTCAGTAAGGTGATTTTTGTTTACATATTCTGTGGTATGTTTAGATGTGATTCAATCCTGGATATCTGCCTCTAGCTGTTGTGCTTTTCCTCCCTTAGTTTGGCTCGTTTTATATGTTATTATTGAATTCATGAAGGTAATTAGCAGTCTGTGACTTTTTCCTCTAATGTACTTGGCTGTTGCAAGCCCGTAAGAGTCCATAAGCTCCTCTAAAAACCCCTTGAGGTGAGTTTAATTTACCAACAGAGCAGCTTCCCTTGGGCCTCAGGCCCTGGGGAGCTCCACGCCCCATTTTCTTTTATCAAGCGTGTTTGGGCCTAAAGGCAGGTGCTGCATTATTATTTTTTCTCTGTCTTGTATAGCAGTCTAGTTGAAATATAAAATGGTGCTGGACATTTCCATCTTTAGAGCCCCCGAGCTAGTAATGCAAAACAAAACACAGCTTGTATTTATTATCAGAGGGTCAGGTAAAGTCCAAATCTCTAATGGCTTTTTCATAAATCCTTATTTTATTAATTTATTTTGTCTTGTAGGTGAAGCCAGAGGGGTCGAGGTTAACTCATTGCAATTACTGCTCTTTCCAGTGCTCCTTTGTAATCACATTGTAGTTTGCCAGGCTGCACTTGTTATGATGGTAACAAAACACAACTGCATCACTTACGTAAATCGCTTTTTCCACCTCAGCCTGTTTCTCAGTAGCATTTTAAAACAGCTCTACCTCAAAATACCCAATGAACTCTTTAAGATTAAACGGTTCTTTATTTAATAGGTGTATAGAAAGCGCTCGTCTGTGCTGCTGACTTGTTGCTTCAGGAGTCTTAATCTTGCGTAGGCACTCTTCTTCTGTGATGATATTCCTTTGTGATTGCCGGGGCAAAGAGGTGCAGAGGCAGAGCAGCCAGTACACTGAACTAACGGCACATTTCTCAAAGAATTTCTCAGTAATTTCTTACCAAGGTCAGATATTGCGCTGCAACCAACTCCGAGCTGCACTGCATCAGCGACTACAGTAACACAGTGTTTGCTTCCAGTAAAGTTTCTATGTTGGTCACAAATTGGCTGCCGGCCTCAGTCAGAGAAAAATATGCTGCTTTTTATAGGAGCCTGCGTTTTAGGATCTTTTGTCTTGGAAATGAACATTCCTCATGTTGCTTTCAAAAACACCAGGCTGCCTCAGATAGAAGCTGCCTTTTTGTTTTCTTCACGTCAGAAACCGTGTTGGCTACTAAACAGCACTTGGAGCTGCAGAATAAAAGGGGAGATTTCCATCTGGCTTTTATATTGTGGTGATATTTAACCAACATCCTCAATTTTGAAGGTCTTGGAGATGCATGTGTTATTTTACTGTTTGCTTCACTTCCACACTGACATGTCTGTTAATAAAGTCATGCTCCCTTGTGGAGAAATCCTGATGACTGTAACAATGTAACACTGATTTTAGTTATCCTGGGAAATACTTAAAATTATTAATATTAAGTAATAAGTAATATTTTTTTTTCTGATCTTTTTTTCCCGTCCTTGGAGTGATGATCGCCCTCTTGTGGTGCTTTTTGGTGATTTGCAGATTGGAACTTCTAGAAAAAGTCTGGTCTGTTTTAGCCGCAAAGGACCAATGAGGTAGTCAGAGGTCAAGTTTTCTGAAAATCTTGGTAATGCCACTCGACAATGAGACGATGAGTTGACAAGTTGATACCACAAGTGTGTCTGCTAGGAGGCTGAGGGGTAGCACTGGTGGTTGCCAGTATTTGTCGTCTTTGACAAATGCCTGAATAAAGTCATACCCATCAAAATTATTACTAGGAGTACTGATTCCCCCCCCCCCCCCCCCAAATTTCTGTTTACTGGATAATCTGCAATGCAGATGATGGCCTGGTAAATCGTGTAGCGGCACCATAAGCCCGAAGTTTGTGATGCTGAATGATCTGTGTCTCCAGCGTTTGGCATAGGTGGATCCTGTTGACATTCCCACACCTGTACTTTGTGTTTAACGCTGATGAAAGGATGAAAGGAAAGGTGTCGCCTGTTCACACGTTGAAAAAAGCGGAACCACGATGTATTTTAACTTCACCTTGAACTCGAGAACAGCTTCACAGTACCATCAATAGCATGCCCTTAGACTGGGTCTTTTCTTTCAATGTTATCAAACAATTAGCCTGTACGCAAGGGGACTTATGCACGGCCTCAAATCTTTCTGTCAAATATAAAAAGCCCCGAGTGCATCTTTTTATGTGGGCGAATGAAAGATTGGAAGACTGAGAGGTTAGAAAGGTGTAAAGGCATACTAACCTGGTGGACCTTGAAACATGAATGTGCGGGGAATACTTGCATAAATTGAATACACTGAGACGTGGTTGGATTTGAATGACGATTTAATAGCTCAAATAGTAGGATTCAAATCTTTTTTAACCTGAACCTTGTGTGGGACCTTTCATTTAGCAGGCTCTTTGTCCACCGGGTTTACAGGCGTCCTTTCTTTGTCGTCACCCTTACCAGAGTGTGTGTGTGTGTGTGTGTGAGCCATCGCAGGGGCCTCTCTGCGAAATTCCCACAGAATTTGAGCTTGGCTTTGTGATTCAAGGCTGGACAGTTGATCCAGGGGAGGACAGAGGGTGAAAAAGAATGTGAAGAAGAAGAAGAATGACCGACTGAAGGAGAGAAAGTTGGGAGGATGCCAGATTCCATTGAAAGTCTTTGCACAGTGTTTGAAGTCAGAGGATGAGGATTTAGAGGGAAGCAGGATTATTCAGAGTCAATACCCTCCAACAATCCAGGCGTTTGGGCTTCTGCAAGGAAACAATATAGTCAGACTGACTGTGGCTATTTCTTCTGTCATGTATTACAAGTCCTGTATCAGACATGCTGGTTAACACAGTGGTTTTCTAATCTTGCTGACATTGTTCTTAGGTACAGAAATTATATGACATTTTGAAGCGTGTATGTATTTAGTTGTGTGACAGCGAGTTTTACTAGAAGATTGATGCCACTTGTGCGGTAAAATCTGTCAAATAATGAAATAACAGGCAATGACTGGTTTACTTAAAGACTAGAAATAAGGAAACAGCTCCTCTGGCTCCAGGGTAATCTGAACCTCTAAAACTAAAGACTATATTACATCTTGTTTGTGTGATCCTCACATGAATTAACAATGAAATATTGTTTTAACTTGAGAGCTTTGAAGCAAAGCTAGCTGTTTTTGATGTTTTGTAGTTCTTGTGTAATTGTTGGCCGGCCTGTAGCTCTGTTTTTTGCTTTTGCGCTCTTGCTTTTATCTGAACATGTTTCCACGGTGTACGCCATTTATCATAGATTGCTCCTCTTTATCTTCTTCTTTTCTTCTGCCGTTGGAGTCAGTGCAGTCTCTAGAAACAAACACTAAAATGTTTTAAGTTTTGGGACACCAAAGTTTGATGCCTGTGCTTCTGGTCTCTGATATCTTCGTGTCGTATGGGTTAATCTAGACTGACTTTGGCAATCGCATAAAGATGATTATCAAGTTAATACCTTCTAATCTCGATAAGTGAAGTTATTGTTATGTTACGCGTTCATAGCGGGCATCTAAGAAGTTGCATACAGGGGCAAGGGTACTGATAGCAGAGCAGCTGATTTCACAAAGAGGATAAAACAGTGGTATCAGAAAAATCTGAAGAGGTTAAACACATAATAAGTACAAAAGCAACAGAGTGTGAGTGTCTAACAGCAACAGTGCTGTGCAGGACGTCAGCATTAAAAGAGCTGTATGAATATGTGAGTTCATTTGTGTCATTTATAGTTTAATTTTTTGTTTTTGCTTATTTGTTTATGGCGGGGTGGGTGGGGGCTATGCCTAACATCATCACAGTGATGGCACGGTGGCATTAAGGGGTTAAGTGCTTTTGTTCTGTAAGACTGGAAAAGAACTGGCATATTAATAAAGTTTATCCTGTTTGAAGTCAGGAAGGAAATTTAACAAAAATGCTGACTGTGTAGGCTAAGAGTACCACAGCAGTTTATGATGGATTACAGTTGTTATTCCAATAAATTAATATTTACGTTAGTGTCACATTAGAAAAAAAAAGTTTTTATTCTTTTATCTGCAGTCCTTGTGTTGTTTAACAGGATGGGAGCAAATAATAAATACAAAAACAAACTTTAACAATTTAACAAAAGTAAATAAAAAATCTTTTGTCCACTCAGGTGGAAGTGAAAGGCAAAAATGTGCTTCTCCTTATGGCTCTTCTGCTCAACTACTTGGCGTTCTCATTGCTGTTTGCAGCAAACCTGCACAGCAGTCTCCCTGCAGCATCATGTACTACAGCACACAGCTCTATTTTGTCTCTTTAGATTGGAATTTAGATTAGTTTTAGTCTTTTGAACCACAGAAACCTAAAGCATGTAAACTGCTGTTTTATATTGTCTTTTTTCCATAAATACTCCTTTCTTTTGTTTTTAACTACCCAACATCCTCATCTGACATTCCAGCAGAAACCCTCGAGTGCAGTTACAGTGTCAGACGAGAAGCTAATTGCGGACTCTCCATCATTCTGCTGCCGTGTGTGTTCAGTTTACTGCTGCTCCGGAGATTTATTTCAGCTGACACATTTCCACAAATCCTGGATTGTTTACTGCCTTCCAGAAGTGGACGTTAGCAGTCACGCAGGCTTGCCAGCATGAACACATGTGCACGTGAACTCTCTTCTGTCTTGGCATTTGATCTTTGACTTTTTCTCTCTCTCTCTCACACACACACAGACACACACACACACACTGCAGCCACTCGATGCATAGAGATGAGCCCTAAAAATACCCACACTTGTCAGCACTTTACATTGTCTCCTGTGTACTTGCGTTTGAAATGTAGATTTATGGCTGCTGGCTGTTTGTCTTAAGGCCATTTTCTAGATTAGATGACACAGTGCTACACTGCTAAACAGGAACTCCTGGTGACAGGTTTACACAGTTTTTAGGATTTACATAGTGTAGAGCAGTGAGGAGGGCAGCGGGGTAATATTGCAGTGTGAAGTTTGTGCAGAAAAGCTGACGGTGCAGCTTAAAAAAAGTCTTTGCTGTAACAGTGTACAGCAAAGCCTGAGCTCACACTCACCAGTTCCCACTAAAACCATGTTGCTTTGATTTGGTGGTATGTTAAGTGAATGGTTTGGGGCTGTAATAGTCTCTTTTTCTGGAAGTAGCCCTTAAACCGGGGTTCTTTAAATAAGTTTGATGTCCAGTTTAAAGGAGGATCGGATACAAGTGTAATGGTTGTAGCTTTCTAAGTTACACAAAACAGAACATATACTGCTGCCTGGCTCTCTCTTTTCTTTTCTTTTTCTTGCAGTACACTAGAGTTAGTGTTTGTTTTTTCTCCTTTTTCCTGTATTTGTTTTAGAAAAGACATATCACTTCTTCTGTCAGCTGGATGGAAGGAAGTTTTTCCTAAGTAATGAAGGAGTCTTCAGGGATTAGGCGTAGTCGTGTGTGTGATAGAATCCTAAACACAGCAACACACCAAGGCTACTGTCTGTACTCCTCTTACACTCTTCCCCTGCATCCTGTCCCTTTTCCCCCTACATACTGGTATAATGGCATAATTGTCCTGCTTATCATTAGTATCCTGGCATGAGTGACAAATGAATGTTGTTTTTACTGTGGGGCGGGGGCGTCCAGTGTCTGGTGTCCTGCTCACTACAGCTGATAAAACTGTCTAATAGAAACATTGTAATCCTCCTCTGATTAGCCCCCTCGGAAGTATCAGCTTCTTTAGTTTGACTGATTGCTGTAAAGGGACAGTTCGAACTGCTTGTATTCCCAGAAGGATGTGCTTTGGTGGCTGTGCTGTGCAATAGCTGGTGGTCCTCTTGCAAAGGAGCGCTTGGGGTCACATTTAAATGCATGTGTAGGTATCTTTTTTTGCTTGTGTGGGGTTATTTCGTAGAAGCATATTTTTCAGTATTTCAGATAGAACCTGATTCAACCTACGTCATCAGTTCTGATAACATGCTTGAAGGGTGTTTCTCTTGTGTTTTTTGTACTTTTGTAGTTTTCATTTATTGATTGTTATAGATGCTGATATATCGACCGGGCTCTAATGTTAGAGTTCCCTAAACGACTGAGGAGCGAGCAAAAGGAAAAAGATTTTCATTAGTAAGAAAAGTATTAAATGAAATAAAATTTAAAAACAGACAAATTGGAAAATGTACTTTTCATGCTGTTAACTTGGCCTTTGGGATATTGTTCATTTTATTTTCGTGGTGCTCCTAATCTGTGTTTAAGATCCTTTAGTGTTGGGGACCTAGAATTTAATTTAGTTGAATTTTTATTTATGTAACCCCCAAATCACAACGTTGCACAATGGAGCTTTATATCGTAAGGTAAAGACCTACAGTAATACAGAGAAAGCCCAACAATCACTTTGAAAGGACACTGGTGAAAACTCCTTCACACTGGGAGAGGCGGCCATCTGCCGCCACCAGTCGGGGGTGAGGGGAAGAAGGCTGGGCAAAAGTCGTCGTGATGATTTGGGGTTCTTCGCTGCACTGCGTTGGACATTTTCGAAAATGAATGAATTCCTAAGTTTGTCATGGATAGTCATTCGTCTTACAGGATAATGTCCGGGTGGCAGGCCGCCAGCTGAAGCTCAGCAGGAGAATCGTGCAGCAGGACAATTACCCTAAACATCAAAGTAAAATTCCAGCAGAATGATTTCAACCAAAGAAATCCTTGTTTTGGAGCAGCCTAATTATAGCGCAGACCTTAGAGATCATCTGGAATGATATCAAGAGAGCCGCTCACTCCAGACATCTTGATAACACGGCTGAGCTGAAGCAGATCTGTGAGAGGGGGGAAAAACATGGGACAAAGTTCTTCCTGTGCAGCTCTTAGTTTGGATGTTTGATGAGTTATTCCATCCAAGTGTTTACTTGTTTTATTTATTTTTCCTTCTGCACTGGTGATATGGGCATGCTCAGTGCAGACACAGAGATTATGATGACTGTAAGACTGATTAATCACAAGCTCTTCCTTGCCACTCTTACTTGGCTACTTTAGTTAAAAGTTTATCTTCTTATGTAGGCCAGTCAGTGGGGTCAGATTCCAAAGCTTTTCAGACCTTACAACCTAATGTTCCATATCGTGGTCTTTATATAAATCTAATGTAATTACCCAGTTCAATAGAGTAATCACTGGCAGCGTGCGTGCATTAGGCCTTCTTTTCAGGTTTATGACAGCCCTGTTGGCTCCATCGCTGGCATCTAACAGCTCCCTGAGGCCAGCCGCAGGAAACGCTGAACAGCCTCACACAGAGCCACCTTTGAAAGCTAATGAAAGCTTTATTATGATATTATTATTTTCACTTTGGCTGCTAAGACGGTGACAGCTCGCTCTCCCGTTCTTTCTGTCTGCATTTCTGCATGTGTGAGTCACTTTGAAAATCCTCTGAAAAAGTCAAAGTGTGCTAAACCTGATGTTTTTTTCTGCACGGGTACGAATAGATGTTTGCTCTACACGTACAACACACACACACACACACACACACGCACACACACACACACACACACACACACAGCTGTTTTTCTGTCTCTTTACACCGACTTATATTCATTTCAGTGGTTGCTATGATGCTGCCTCCCTAACCCAAACATAACCCCGAACCTAAACTTAGAGACTTTTATATTTCTGTCAATATAAACAGAGAGTAAACACAGAGAGCCTCACAACGTGAGTAATACAGGTACACACACCCCTCCCCAAAAGAAGCACTTGTGGTCCTTTTTTATTGACCCTCTCTGCTTCTTTTCCTGAACGGCGTATTAAAGGCCATGTTCACAGCAGAGCTCTGTTCTCTTTGAAGTGTTCAAGTGCTGCAACAGATCCTCAAATATTGACTCTTAAGCCTGCTGCAGAAAAGAGAGTGAGAGAGGGGAAAAAAAGAGAGAGAGAGAGATGGAGAAAAGCAATCCTCGCACAGATATGGACAGATAGAGAGAAGGCTCTTTGTTGTAGGTGGGCGTAGTTAGATTTATGGCAGGATGGCTGAATTTGCGTTGGATAAATATGCGTTTGTCAGCTGCTATGAGGTGGGGAGCATATATATATAGAAGTAAACAGAGATAAGGCCTGATGGCAAGCTGAGCCTGATTCCATCCTAGCAAAGCAGATTAATCTGTCTTAATTTATCCTGTCATAATGCTCCTTTACCTTCCTTAGTACTGGGTTTCATTACATTTTTAATAAGTCTTTGCAGGCACATTATGTACCTATTGTGTGGAAAGTTGCTGTTCCTAAATCTAGTTATCTCAAAACTTTAAATGACTTTAGAAAATGCATGAAAAACTGGTGAAGTCAGGGGTTTTAATGCAAACTGAGCACAGGCACGACTCCATGCAGTTTGTTTACACACCACCCAAAGGAGTGGACGATGCCACAGTAACCTTGTTGAACCTGATTGTTAAACACCAGTGGGAAAGCCTACCGTTCAGCCTTCGACACAGTTCAGGCTCGTATTTCAATAAGGTGGCTTTTAGAACAATTGGGCATAAATAAAAATCTCGTGGGCTGGATTCTTGACTTTTTAACAAGCAGAAGTCAAAGAGTCCGGGTACATGGGACACTGTCCAGTCGGGGATGCGTGCTCTCGCCCTCACTATTTATTCTGTGCACAAATGTGTCAGAGCAGGTTTGAAAAAACAGGGACATTTTAAAGTCTGCAGACGAGTCTTCAGGATCACGTGACCAGCCGCGTCCCGCTCAACGATGATTCTGACAAAAGATGTGATCGTGTACTCATGCACAAGCGACCACGTCCATTAAGGGCTCCATTGTAGAATGTGTTTGGTGTTATAAATATCTTCGAACAATCATTGATTCAAAGCTGAATTTTAAATCAAGCTTTGAAGCTGCGTGCAAAAATGGGGACCAGAGACTCTTGTGTTTGACAAAGCGTTCTCGTTTCCACACCGATAAAACCACGATGGTTTTATTTCAGCACGCTTCTGCTCGATCTGTTTTATCCTTTCCCCTCGGTGTCGTGGTTTGAATATTTATCTGTAGAAAACAGAAACTCTCCCAATCAAATTGTTAAGAGATCTTAACAGGCTGATTGGTGAACCACAGCAGAACACAGCATCCCTGTACGCCAGATGGTTACAGCGGTTGGTTTGTTCTGGTTTTTCTTGACAGCTAGCTACCCTTTGAACAGTGAGTTTCAGTTTCTTCCTTCTGGAGGAAGATTTCGGGTCCCAGAGTGCAGAAAAGCATGGTTTAAAAACAGCTTTCTCCCAGCCGTCATGACTCAGTTTTTAAAGTTTTTTTGTGCTTTGCTTATTTGTTGTCTGGTGTCTGTATTGAGAGTGTGCATGTTAGGATGGATGACTCACGACTGCAGAACCTTTCCTTTCCTTTCCTTTCCAAATAAATCACATTTCTCTCCCCTTCCCCGTCTCTGTTTGAGAAAACCCTGAGCCTGAGCAAACCTCCGTAACACCTCAGAGCGGGCGACTGTTTTCAGTTTTAAACAATGCCCCCTTTATTGAAACTAAAGACAGAAGGAATAAGAAAACATCCCAGCGCTTTTCTTTCCTCCTGAGCCCCCCCCCCCCTCCCCCCCCACCTTGGTCATCTGCGGGTCAAGGTGGTCGCACTGCTGGTGTTTACAGTGCTGCAGTTGCCAGATTGGCAATCCAGAAAGTCAAAACTTAGTCAGAGAAAGGTTTTGATATGAGATACTTTATAATGGCTCAGCCAGATATGAACTCCAGGTACCACCATCATACAGACGCGCTTAAACATGCCCTAACACATACAAGCACACAGACACACACATACATGAAAGGCCCAGCTTTACTTGGTGGTTTGTAAATGGGAGCAGGCAGGTGCTCACTCACGTACACTGAATAACACTTTTGTGCTTCGTCTCAATCTCCTCGTATATCGCAGCAGCGCTCCAGACTCATTTGCTGCACGCTTGCTCGTGTTTTGATGCAAAGTCTGATTTGTTTGCCTTACGGTATCTTTTTTTTGGTGACACTTCTCTGATCATGTGTTTTTCTGAGCTGCCGGCTCGCTCGTGTCCCAGCATATAAAAAATAGGTCTGGTTGTCAGTTACGTCCCCAGCAGAGACTTGGGAAGCTCTGTGCCGTGTGATAATGGCAGCATCCTTGTGTGGATGTTTGTCATGCCAGAAAAGCAAAAATAAGACTATTTTAAACTCTTATCAACCCCCCGATGGTCCTGCAGTGAGTGGATTTTGGTGAGTAAGTACTTTAGGTGGGTAAAAGAGTGTGCAGTGCTGCGTCTTGCACAGATTAAAGGCAAGTTTTTTTACGCTCTATATCCAGCAGCTTAAAAGTCTATTCATTCATTCATTCATTCATTCATTCATTCATTCATTCATTCATTCATTCATTCATTTTTTTAAGGATAACTCTGACTGAACCAGCTTTCAGTTTACAGCCTGAGAGGAAGCAGGTCACATGTTAAAATAGACCTAATTTATTACCGGGTCCATTTAAAGGAGTGTTCGCACACGTTTCTGGGTGATTTATATAAAGGCACACTAAAAGTAACTTTTTGATTTTTAGGCTAAGTATTAAAAAAAGGGACATAATCAGGCAGAAGCATGTGGCAACACTGTTTTTATGGGCTTGCAATTTGTGATTTATTCCCCGTTATATACAATGTTCTCCTTAATTGTGAGCATAAAGCAATCTTGAGTCTGTTCGACTCGACACGCCAGAATGTGTCAACAGATGCAATTAAATCCCATAAAGAGAAATAACTTCTTATTGGAAATGACTCATAAATAAATTGCAAACTGGGATGAAGCATGAGCCGAAAATACACGTACATTTTTCCACACGTACACACAAGTTGTTGCCCGGTCTCCCTGTATGTCTTTATTGTTTTGTGTTTGTGTTGTGGTTATTGTGGCATCTCTGACACTGCCATCAGACTCCATCCTGGAACATCAAAGTGTGCTGGTGCTCTTTGTCATCCTCTAATATCCCACAGTGAAGGCGTAGTTTTCTGTTGACTGTACTGACTGTGCCACCCTAAAAGTCATTGACTTTCATTGTGTGTCTTTTGCTCTGGGATGAGCCGAGCGCACAGCACCAGTGACTCATCCTCTCTAGATGGAGAGTGGCCTTTTCTGCAGCCTATCAGATGTCACCGGGGCTCCTCTGTTGTGGTCACACAGCCGTACACAGAAGATGAATCACATTAATAAAAGCCATCTTTGCATAGCTCTGCAGCTCAGCTGAGGTCAGCTGGTGGCATTTGAAGCTTTTTGAAACCTGAAAAAGTGGCGAGCTTCAAACAAAGTCGCCGATGTTGATGTGTTTGTGCGTTACGGCGCACATTGAGGGATGCGTCTCGAGTGTTGTGCATTTACTGAATCAACATGCCTCTGCTTATTCCGAGCGCGTGTGAAAGAGAGCCGCAGCTTTTTGGTCTATTGTCTGCTTTTAAAAGAGTCTCTGACTACAAAGGCTCGTCTTATTCCTCATCCTGCTGAGTGATCCTTTTCCTCAGTGACGCGTCTGTGAATGCAAATATGCTTAGAAAGAAGTGGAGGCTTGTTGACTTTGTTGGTTTTGCAGTTTTGAATGGTTTGAAGGCCGCGCATCAGTGTTTCAATTATTATGACAGGATTTTTTTCCCTTCTTGTCTGTCTGAGCCGCTCAACCTTTCCTGACCTTGATATTAAATAACGTCTAATTTGTAGAAAAATCCTGTGGTTGCAGTAGCTCAGGGTATGAGCTCAGTGGCAGTGGATTACTCACAGGTGAATGTGTGTATGTGAGCAAATCTGCCACTGGAGCTGTTTTTCCTTTATGTTTTGATATATTTGGATTAGCAATCACTTGTGGTTGTTTGGTGGGCAGTAGCTGGCGGGAGCGTGCAGCACAGGTCAGTTTCGACAGGCTGTGCTGATCTCACATATTCATATTTGAATAAAAAAATGTCTCCCTCTGGTGGAGAAGCAACCAATCAGCATCTTGTTATCAGTTTACATCTTCAACTTCTTGACCATGTACTTTTTTATGTATTGCTGTAACAGCAGTATTGATTTACTGTCTTAGATGTGAACCCGATGCCTCATCTGCTTTCTTGCTATCACAATATCTCTGTTACTCCCCGACACAATCAGATGCACAGAGATGTAGGGGAAGAGAGACAACACAAGGGAGTGGAAGGAAAATGATTTTGTTTGGTTTCGCGTGAAGTGCCAGAGGCTCCGACCTCAAGTGTAACTCATCACTCTGTTAGCTACCCCTGTCACAGTTAACCAGATCATCCTACAATAAAGAAAATGAGAAGAACAGCAATTATGGAAGAAATGAGGGAAATGGGATCAAATTTAAAAGCCTTTTAGACATGGAGAGAGGCTCAGCTACGTAGGAATTCAACTGAGGAGCCTTTGTGATATAATAGCCAATATATCTGGATGATAGCTGCGGACCTTCGAGCTTTCAAACATGAAATGTTCATATATCAGTTTATTTACCATGCGAGCAGGCGAGGGAGGCATCTGTGCAGTTTGATGGGTGGCATGCTGTAATGGCTTGTAGTGACTCCAAATGACGCACATGATACATTGAAAACTACACTTTTTTGTTTTACATTAGCTAACTTTTATTTTTCGTTCTTTTCCATTTGGCAGAATTTCACTCAAACTCTCATTCCCCAATTTTACATTTGAAGTTTATATATCGATGCAGTCTTTTGGCTACCCTTTCAGTAGCCAAATGCTTTTTATCTCTCATGTAATATTTTCCATAGCTGGTCAAACAAAGTTTCTTGCCCGTCTTACTTTGGCTGTGTGGTTGTGAGGCAGCATTTACACGTATATCAAGCTGCTGTAGTTACTTAAGAAGAGCAGACATTCAGTAAAAGTCACTCCACAGTGATTTCAATCATGCTGCTTCAGCATCTCCTCCTCCCATCACCAGAAATGCAAACATGACTGGCGTAGTGGGGAGGGTCACTGACAGCCAGAATACACACGGGCAGGACGGGCACATTGTCTCATCCTCGGCTTTGTTTTTAACAGACAGAAACAAACCCTCTAAGGTTTCTATTAAAATGCTTTTATATGAAAATAGGCAATTAGAACATTTAAAGAAATATCATCCACACTGCACATCTATTAGTGCATTTTTATTTAGGCAGGATGGAAATAAAAGATTTGCAGCTCCACTGCAGAATACCGCATGTTTTGAATCGCCTGTGGGTTGGAGGGTTTGACCTTTCATTAACCTAACCAACTGTTGTGTTGTTATTTGCTTACTCATTTATGCTGCTCAATCAGATCAGCTGTGCTGGGCTATGCAACATCAACACTAACAACATGGCTGAAGGGTGTTTCCCGCTGTCTTCTTTACTTCTTACATTTTCATTTACCTACAGTTACAAATGCCGATACCGTTAGATTTGCAGATGGCTGATATTGGCTTGCTTATGTGTTGGTAAGTCTCTAATTTTGCCTTAAACTAACCAAACAGCGGAAAAGTCTAAAATGAAACTCCAGTTTTGTAAGATAGTCAGCTAGTTGCTGTCTTTGTCGTCCTGGGATTTTGCTTGTGGATTTCTCTCTTGCTCTGAAGCAGATGTGAGTGTTGACGGTTGAACCTCGATCTGCCACCAAGTCGAACCTTTTGCCCTCCTTTATTGATGAAACCATCGATCTCAGCAGTTTTAAACAGGTCCAAATATTAAAAGATGTACCTTCTTTTCATCCTCCACATAGCTCCTCCGCGTCACTTTCCTTCCATCTTTCCAGTTTTTTCGCTCTCCTTATTATTTCTGTCCTCAGGCTTACCCAGAAGCCTGGCCGTCGGACGAGGGCTTCATGTGAAAGGCTCTGCTTCCCACTCACCATCTTCAATGAAAAATAACATGTCGGGCAGCTTTTGTGTCAGTGCCGTGAACTAGTTTAGACAGCAGAATTTGTGATCAGCTTTATTATTCAAGCCTTTTAAGTTTGCTTTAATGTACCTATGATGAGAGATTTATATCCCAGGGAACAGAGGGAGAAGAAAGCAGCGAGAGAGATAAAACAGAGACAAATTTGTTTACTCCACAGATATTCATTACGTGCTTTGACAGGTGGGATTCATTAACTCCATAATCTAACGTGGTAAACCCCCCCTCCCCGAAGCATGCACTATAATCCCCGTGGGACTCTTCATAACTCTGCCTGCTCTGCCTCACACACCTGAGGCAGTAAAAATCTCAAACTGTACTCTGTGAGCACATATTTCTTTCCGTTTCTCTGATGGTCTGCATGCGTGTCTGTTTCACACACACACACACACACACACACACACACACACACACACACACACACACACACACACACACACACACACACACGCATGCACAAACACACCTTACACTCCAACAGCTGCTGCTCTTGTCTGTGCAGTTTTTTTTTTGTGTGTCTTTTTTACACGCTCTCTCCCTGTTTTTCATGTTGCTCTCTGACCAGAGCACTTGCTGTGTAGGAGGCGCGGCTTTCTTTTTCTCATTCACACACAAACACACATCTTTGAGTCTCGAGATCACAGAAGGCCTGTGATCACGCTCTTTTCCTGGTGACTCGGTGTTTAGTGCTGCCTCTTGAGATGGTGCGCCTGTAGGCATGCCAGATCCCTCTCTGTCCGCCCTGCAGTCGCCCTCACCAGGGGGGCCTTCGGTCAATCTTTCTGCATCGGTGCATATTATGCAGCATTGGACAGTCTAAGCTCACTCGCAGACTCTTGGCCCCCCCCTCTAGGTAGCTCCAGGCGTTCGCCCTTACTTTTGCCTCACAACTCATGACAAGCACATGATGTGAGAAAGGCCGTGGCTCAGGTATAAGCCGAGACAAAGGGATAAAGGCCAGCTTACTGCCCTTGTGAACCATGCCCTATTGTGCTAGGATTATTCCGTCTTGTAGGGAAAACGCAGAGGCGTTCTCACATCATGTTCAGGAAATCTTACGCTCACGTGCGACTTTTTACGTGTTCAGTCAGGAAAGAAGAAACAAAGAGTCAAACATGGTTTTAATTGGTCTTGGAATATACGTGCCTTTTGTGTGCAAGTTGGATAAATGCAATTTCCTTTTTAACCGAGGAATTGAATTAAATGAATTGAATCGCTTCACTGGTTAAACGCTGCGTATGTACGGAAGCTCCGCTCACATTATGTATCACAGCAGTCCCCACTTCAGTGTGTTCCCGTCTCTTTCTTTGCCATTTTTCTTTGTCAGCTCAACTTTTGATTAGAGAACAAATTGCTTCCCTGCACGTACTCCCCTCGCTCTTTCTGGAAAGACGCGGGGAGCTGCAGCCCCTGCTGGGAGCCCTAGAGACTCGTCTTCCTTTCTGTTTCTCTTGATTTGGTATTAATGGAAGCCGAAGTTCTATAAGAGTATTGTACTGTGTATGTAGCTCTGTTCATGCCAGAGCAGTTTTAGCCATTATTAGAAGCTCTGTTGGAGGATTTTTAGGCTTTTCCTTTTGAATATCCCGCTCTTGTTGGCTTTAACTCTTTTCTATATATTTGACATCCTCCTTAATGATGAGTTCTGACACCTCAGTATATGTCAATAAAGGCGTGATGATGACTGTTACATAGCAGGTATCTTTCACATCTTTTACTCCTAGTGTAGAGTTCAAATTAAAGGTGCTGAAATATGAAGTTTTGAATTTTTTCTTTCTCCTGTTGTCTATCTCACAGAGTCCTTCGAGGCCTTGTTGTGGCAGGCGGAGAATTACACCATCACCCTCTTCCAGGATTTGTATCACAGCATGGCTGATCAGGCTGCGGGTCCCGTGCAGGAACTCTTCACTGACATCAGCCTCTTCCTGCTGGGCTCTGAGTTCAGCGTCGATGAGTTAGTGCAGCGCTTCTTTGACGCGCTCTTCCCTCTGGTCTACGATCACCTCATCAGCCCGAGCCTCGGCGGCGTATCGCTGGGCCACGCCGAGTGCGTGAGGTCATTAAGCCGCAGCGTCAGACCGTTTGGCGGAGTGCCCGGTGACCTGGCCGATCAGATTGCTCGCTCCGGGGTCTCTGGGAAGCTTCTTCTTCAGGCGCTGCACCTGGGAATCGAAGTCATCAATACCACGGACCACTTACAGCTAAGCCGCGAGTGCAGACGGGCCCTGCTTAAGATGCACTACTGCCCTCATTGCCAGGTACGGATGGACCTCTCTGAAGCAAGCGTATCGATCTGAATTAATGAAACTTCTTTTATCGTCAGCACTGATCGCTCTCTAATTTTTGCTCCACAGGGCTTAACCCAGTCCAAGCCCTGCATGGGCTACTGCATCAACGTGATGCGAGGGTGTTTGGCGAGCATGGCAGAGATTGACATCCACTGGAGGGAGTTTGTACGCTCGCTGGAGGGCCTGTCAGCAAGGATGCACGGACCTCAGGATTTGGAGCAAGTGCTTCTGGGAATTCACAGGCTCGTTCGTAATGCTGTCAGGCATGCTCAGGAAAATGGACCGCGGCTCTCGGCACAGGTTTAGATCATGACGAATGATTTAATGTTGTTTGAGATGAGTAGAGTTCAAACTGTGCTGAGGTTCTGCAGGAGGTAAAACTGGTGTCCACTGTGGATCTGTTAATGTCTGAGATTAAGAGGAGATTAATAAGGAATTTAAAAAAAGTCTTGGAGATATTATTTAGGTTTAATAGGATAAATTACCTTTAATAAATTAAATAACTCCTCACAGGTACATCAGTGTTTGTTTGGTCAGAAATTGCAAATCCTTCAATATTATGAGAACATTTTTAGAGGCACTTTTTTTCTTTTGACGTGTAGCTCAATTCAGGCAGCTTTTGCTGGGAACTGGAAGCCCCGGGGTGCTTGCTTCTGAGCATGCCAACTTTGCAGAACTAATTGAGGCACCACAGCTCCATCTAGTGGTCAACTAAAGCTGCTGAACAACCCTGCACATACAGTAGATTCAGAAATTGGACATGATAGGCTTGGCTGCACTAATGGCTTCAGTATAAACATGTGCCTCTCACCTATCTAAAATAAGGCCAATTTGTTATGCGCCAGAACAGTTTAACGAGCGAACTCTTAAAATGCTTGTTTCTCCCTCAGTGTTTAGAGTGTTTAATTTCTGTCTTTCTCATCGGGTTATAGGTTTACAAACTGTGCGGCCCACCAAGCAGGAAGCCTGCTCAGTCGGTCAGCATCCAGCACAGCAGCAGAGAATCCATCCCTCTTAAAGCGTCTGTCAGAGCGCCGGGAGGCTCACTCGCTAACAGGAGAAAGTAAGTGGGAGGAAGATGTCAGATATGTGGAGAGGTGGTGCCATTCTTCTTCTTCTTCGTTTTTTTAGATGGTTTAATGCACAATTAAAATGCACAACGCTTTATTGAACAAGTTAATTAGCTGCGCGCTTCCATGTGGCTGCTGCTTTTGCAGGGATTTTCTGAGCAGTCTGCGTCTGTACCTCACTTACTACGGCGGCCTGGCTGATCAGCTGTGTGCGAGCGACCTCGCATCCAATGACGCGATGTCCTGCTGGAACGGAACAGAAATCGTTAAAAGGTTTGTTTTAAAGATGTAAATGATGCATACAGACGGTGTGACACATTAGATAAAGCCATGTTAGTGTGGTAAAACGTATTTTTTGTAAGCCTCTGAAATAAATTTAGTGGGATCAAGGGTGTTTTTGGAGGGATAATCATCAAAATTTGATGTGATATTCAGGTATTTCTTTTAATTTGTCTCCCATCTGTAGTTTATTGAGCCAGCGGGCATGCTGTCAGAATCCGTCACTGATAATTTTATCGTTTAATTTCTGACATCATGCTGATGGAGACACGCCAACGCTCAGTGATACAAAAGGATTCATCAAATTCATATTAGAAATGGTACTGCAGGTATTTTCAAATGCCTAAAAGATGCATTGAGAAACAGTTTTGTTTTTGGTTGATAGGCTTACTTAAAGAAAACTACTAACAGCAGTTTGGAAGGAAGTGAGACTTTTTGATGTGATGTTTTAGCTTCACTCTGCAGATTCATGCACGTGCACGGTTTGACTCGAGGAGGCTGCTTTGACATTCGTCTGCTAGAAGTTTCTTTGCAATCTCCTTGCTAGTATGTTAGTCTCACCCAGCTGAGACCAACATACCTACATGCAGGCGCTATCTGTGATGTCTCAGCTACACTTGAAGCCACACGTGCAATCTAACATGACACACTGGGCGGAGAATTCTGCCTGCAAAGAAGTCTAACTGTTAAATGAACTGACAAGGATAAAACAATAATGTAGTTCAAAGATTTGGTTGCTTTAAAAAAAAATCCCCTTTAAGGTTGTCTTCTTGTGCATCTCTTTACTGCTCTCTTTAAATTTGTCCTTTTATGACTTTATGACACTTACAAGTCTGGATTTCAGCATGGACTTCAAACTTTTACAGAGACCAAACATTGATCTCTTTCAAACTGACACAACTTTCCTATGAACAGTCGTTCTCACTGATGACAGCTGGGCCTCTAGCTACAACACAGAGCCCAAACGTTAGTCTACAGTTGAAGAATCTGCAGCGTCTGAGCCCAAAAGCAATCCACGAGTTCAGTGGCGGCTGTGGATCAGGAGGTAGAGCGGGTTCGCCCTCCAACTGGAAGGTCGGTGGATCCCTGCAGTCTGCCTGTCACCGTATCCGACTTTCCCCCGGTGCGAGTGTGTGTGTGCAAATGTTAGACAAAGTGCTGAGACACAGGAAAAAGTGCTTGTATGAATGTGTGTGTGATTGCTCAGTATACCCGTCCCTTTACTTGCTCTTCCAGAAACTTTGACCACTTTCCCAAAATTCAGATTGAAGAGTCACGGTTTTGAGAGACTGGAGGGAATTTAGTGTGCATCAAAGAGGCTCGAGTGAAGGGACTGAAGCGGACTTTGAGGTAATGATTTGAAAATATCAGCTGTGGACGTAAAGATAAACTTAACTCCCCGATTGATTTAAATTTGCCCAAATAGGGTTTTTAAACTGTTTAAAACGACGGATGCAATATTGTTGACACATGAAGTATAATCCCATTTTACATAAGGTCAAAGGTTTCCTTCTTTCCTGTCATGAATAGGCTGTTTGTGCACCATCTGACCCTGCTCGTATATATTGCCCCCTACAAACACCATGACACCACTGTAGAATTAATCTATTAGCTGTTACTGCCCGCACACATAGATCTTGGATATGAATGGTTGTGAGCTGGAGCAGACAACCTGGCCTCTTTCACGGTATCCGTCAGTGGCCTTGTCTCCATTACATCACAGCTCTCGATCTTACCCGTGCTGTCATCAGTCAAGGACCCCTTCATATATTCTCAGTCTGCGGTTGTTCCTCTTAACTGTCAGCTGCTGTCAGGGCTGCTGAAACGACAGGTGGGCCTGTATTTCAAGCCACAGTGAGGTTGGAGTTGCCAGTTCAGGTTAGACGGTCTATTGTAAAGGATGACAGCTGTGTTGAGATTGTTTCGCGGTGCCATGTGAAGGTAAGAGGGAAGGAGCGGGGAAAAGGTCTTTCAGGACGTTCGCAGCAAACGGAGAGATTCAGAGTTCTTAAGAAAGTAGCTCAGTGCTGCTTATCAGAAGCGGCATTACTATGGAGACGGAGTATCAAGGTTAAGTTTCATTCTGCTGTCGACAATTTACTCTTTTCATCTTCTGCTATTTTTTGCCTTAACACCTCGGGTTTCCATCGCAATGGAGTGCAGCCATCTCTGAGAATAGAGATGTTTCTTAAGTGCTGGAGAAAGAGGCAGGCCAGCAGGCTGCAGCCTGTCTATCATGTCTGGCAGCAGCCGCTGGGAAATGCTTATGGTCTGTGGGCGTTCCTCTGCAGTTTAACCCTCCTTTCTTTCTTCCACTTTCACGCTAACACGTATTGATAGGGAGTCCTTCACCTCGGGTTCACTCACAGCTTCGCTTCATTTTGATTTTGCCATTACTGCAAAAGCAGAAGGATTGAGAGACATTAAGAATCGGGGGAGACCGGGCTCCGAGGAGACTATTGAGCGAAGTCCCTGCAGCTTAGCAGCCTTCCTGCAGATCTGCAATCTTGTGCTGCTTTCTATTAGCCTAGAACCATAGATGAGTGGCTGGGAGTCAACACAAGCTGAGACAAAAGCAATAAATAACCTCCTGCCTACGGGTCATAACCCAACATCCACTGAGAGAGAGGGGAATAAAACTCACTGCTGGCTGGTGGCTGATTTACAGAAGCTTATCGAGGCCTCTGAGACCTTAAACGATTAGTGCAGTTGGTGTGTGTGTGTTCGTGTGTGCGTGTTATGTGTCTGAAACTGTACGTTGGATTGTGCACGGATGCCTTTTATAACAGCTCTTTGTGTGTGCTGGCACAGATTGTTTTATGGTCTTAAAGGAGGACTAAGGCAACCAAAGCTTTGTCGTTTTTAATAAAAAGGCTGAGCACAAAAAACACGACACAGGAGTCTGAGATTTAAGAGAGATTTAATGCACGTCCTCATCACGGTCCCTGGTAAACAAAGAGATAAAGAACAATCAGATAAGATCATAAAAGAAAAAACACAAGCCGCTTTTATCTCATGTCGATGACGTGGCCTTGCTTCAAGGGGGAATTAGTTCTCACATTCTTTCTCCGTCTCCCGGTTTGTCGCTCATGCTGGGAGGGAAAGAAATCGCACGAGGAATTAATCTGTGTTATAGATAATAAACAGATTTTTTCTCTTCTTCTTTTGGTGACAGCTAAGTTCACCTGTTATAACCCCATGGCGAGGCTCTGCGTGGAACAGAAGCAATGTGTTAGCCGTGGATGTGTAAATATGACAAGAATAAGAAAAACTTATTCAATTTACAATCCCTGCAGAGCAGTCAGCCTTGTAATTTGCTGCTTTGATCTGTAATAACATGTTCTCATGCAAGCTGTCTCTTAACTGGCGCTGAATGCTTTGTAGTCGTTATTGTCCAGGTTTAAAGCAGAATTTTGACCATTTTTCGACTCCTTGTTTTAAGAATTTTGCACCTTACATCTGCACTGTGTGTTTGTGCTTTGACGTTGATACAAGTTTGAGAGCTTTTTTGTTTTTTTGTGCCATTTATTGTCCTCCTCGGGGCGAGGTGAAAGCAGCTGTATATGAAACACTGACAGTTTTCCCTCTAAACTAACAAGCTGCCCATTTAAACATCCTGACTGAATTGTTTACGTATACGTGGGTTCCCCGTTTTTCTTTTTTCTCTTTTCATTTCACTTCTCAGCATTTCTTGGCACATGAAATAGTAAAGTTAAGGGATTGGGGCAAGGGTGTCATTTGTCCCAATGACATGACATATTCAGGCGTAAACAACAAAAAAAAGTCTGTTATTCATAAACTTTTTCATGATTTCAGGCTTGAATGAACCACTGTGCAGCTCATTTAGACTCATTTTGAATATTTGTTTGTCCTCCAATAAAGTGGGAACAATTTATCTTATAGCCTCTCAGTAAGCCACAGAGTTTGGCTGATCTTATGATTGGCTGGCTCTTGCAAACAGAAGGTTTGAACAGCAGCTGCTGTTCAACCTCTTTAAATGTTAAGGTTTTATGCTTCAAGATATCATCATGACAAAAGTCCGGTCCTTAAAATGAGGTCATTACAACCTCAGATGGACTTGAACTGGATATATTATACTGTGTTGTTTTGTAAAAATTAAGCCCCAATGCAGAAGCAGCGTGTGAACATACTGCAAAAGTACAATGATTCCAACCACATCAGCAAATCTACAACAGAATCAGTTAAAGTAAAGTGTGCTGCTGTGGTCAAAGTCTAGACCTCAATCTGATTTAAATGTTGAAGAGGAGAGCTGAGCCTCAATGCAAACCTGAACTTGAAGAGAATTTCAGAATTTCTTCATAACAATGTGAGAGACTGAAAACAGTTACTTCAGGTTGTTACTACAAAAGCTGGTTCTACAGGATCCTGAATCGTGAGCTTTTCTTAGTTTTACACACACAGCTTCTGGATTTTGTAAATAGACGAATCCTTATGGAACACCCTCCACTCAGTTTGAGCACTAGTAGTGCTTTTTCATTCACACAATCACGCACACACTTTCATACATTGCGTTTATCTAACATTTACATTAATTCGCACTCTGATGGGAACACTGGGGACGAATCTGGACTCAGCATCTTGTTCAAGGATACTTCGACACATGAAGGATTCAGAGAAATCACCAACCTTTAGACTGGTAGAAGGCCCGCTCTACCACCTGAGCCACAGCCACCACTGAATAAAAAGAGCATAGTATGTCATGCGTTGTTGTTCATCACAGCTTTAATGACCTAACATTAATATAGCCTGGATAATCTTTTAAAATGTCCTGATATGTAAAACCTCAGAGCCGATGGGGGTGTACTTTCTTTTACTATGCCTGTATTTATAAGGCTCTTTTTCTTTTCTTTTCTTTTCCTTTTTTTGAAGTCCTGTTCTCAAGCACTAGTCCTCAGCTGGTGCTCTTTTACCTCCATGTATTTGAGGCAAACGTTAAGATATCTGCTGTTCCATTAACCACCTCAAAGGCAGTTTAAGGATTTTAAGCGGTTTCACAACCATGTAAAATGCAGAGTTTTAACTTATTAATGTTCATTTCAAAGCTGATCGTGGTCAGTACTGAGTACTCGTGTAATGAAGTAGTATTGACTGCTCAGTACTCATCAGCCTGTTGATTGGCATCATGGCTGAGGTGCTCCCATCGCTATGTAGTAAATACTTTCCCATTCTTACAATTCCTACCAGTGGATGAAAACAACCAGCTGTTATAGCAGTGCTAGAAAGCCTCAACAAGTACCAGAGTGTGATATTTTATTCATGATTACCTCCTCCGGCGTAGGCTCGCTTTAATTCCTCCCCACCTGCAGTCTTTCTTACTGCTGCCAACACACACCAGGTGTTTGGCTGCGTGTTTATATTTTCAAAGTGCTTTTTTCTAATTGAGTACAACATTTTTTTTTTATTTTTTTTGGTATTTTTACGGTAATAAGGCAACTGACCTTGCATGCTGTTGGAGTTTAACATGTAGTGATGAGTACAGCGGGATGAATGCCACAGTGTGTAACAAAAAGATGCTTGAAGACAGGCGGGCAGATTTCAGCGTGGCCTTTCATTTAATAGGGCACCTTTTATGCTGGAGTGGCTGTCTGAGTGCTAACCTTTGACCTTTGCCGTGTCTTTGCTGCCCGGTTAATCCTGAAGAGGTTAATCACATGGTAATAAGAGCCCTGGAGTTGTAGCCCTGGAGTCTTCAATGTGTGCTCTGTGAGCAGAGGAACAGACTGATTCTTTATGTGAAGGTCCTCGCTGCTCACTTCAGTTTTCCTCCTTTATCGTTTGCTTATAATTTTGGCTCATTTTCACATCTATTTCCCAACTAGATGTGAAGCTCAGGTGACTTTTGCCCTGGCTTAGATGAAATGACAGATTTAAGCTCTGCTAATGGGAATCCACTGAAGAAGCATCAAGAGCTTAGTTTATCCCAGCCTGCTCAGGGAACGCAGTTCATTTGAGGATTGTTTGAGCCTCAGTGCAAAATTCCCATGAGGGGACAACATACGCCGAATATTAAAATATGGGAGCACTGTCCAACTTCTTCAGCAATGACTGTTGGTGACCCTTAATCCCATGCTGCATGTGTCTCTGAGCAATGCTTTTTTTCCTCCCTTTTATATCAGGATCAAAGTCGCGGTTATATCATAGAAATCACCAAGTGGAGCAAAATCTGATGGAATCATTTGATGTTTGTGTTAATCTCTAACATCTAACGAGCAGCCTCGCTGGAAACCTGCCGGCTTGTCTGCTGACTTAGCCTTTGGTGCCAGCGGCCAGGTTTCCAGGGGCTTCCTGTGCTCGAGGCAGATATCTGTGACTAAGACTTCCTCTTACATTTGTTGTTTACAAAATCACCAAAATTTAAAAAACAGCTATTAAGATATTTTTTTATCACATCATGGTTTTGAGACTTTTTTTTTGGGAAATGCAATCTCTCCTTTCCTTTCACATGGACTGCATGATCAGTAGAACTTGGACTAAAGAAGTCAAATGGGAAACCAGAGAGCTCTGGGTACCCTTGACCTTTTTACCCCTCAGCTGTAAAAGGCTGATGGGGTATTGTTGTCACCCAGCCAGGTAGGTGGGGTGGAGACCCAAGTTTATTGATGTGGTAGCTCGAAAACAAGGCGATGTTGCAGGATTTTTGAAATTCACACCATGGGGGCATCTACTAAAAATCGCAAATGAATTTGAATCTCAGTTACTTCAACCTCAGGGTCAGAGGTCAAGTTTTCTGAAAATCTTGTGAATTCAATATCTCAAGAAGTACATCATCTAGGATTTTCATCTTGATGCTATAGGTGCAGCTACTTAAAAGCTTGGCTGAGTTCAAATCCCAGTGACCTTGAGCTCAAGGTCAAAGGTCAGGTTTTCTGAAAACCTCGGGAACAAAATAACTCAGGAACAAGGCGATGTAGGATTTTGAAATTCATAACACAGGTGCACCTGCTTAAGATCTCAGAAGACATTGAATTCCCAGGTCAAAGGTCAAAGTTATACCATTGGTCCATCTACTAGGAGGTATTGTTTTATTATATTTTTTATTATAATTATACCCTAATGTTATTGAGATGCACTTAGAGAATCTACTTTTCACCATCTCTGATGAGCTACTTTCCAAAGTCTTAGTTAACTTAATTTAAATGTCTTTTATTAAAAGTTTTGAAACAGTTTTTCCCTCATAAGTTCAATACCAACTAAACTGTCTAATTTTTTTGCTGTATAACCTAGAAAACATAAAATGCTTCTCTATTGCTGCTTTAGGGTTATGTCTGTTTTAGATGGCTTTGATCAATCGTGTGAATCAATTAAAAAAAAAAAAAAAAGAAAGCTGCAACTTCTGCCCATTTCCTCATATTGTGTTTTGATAAAGTCACAAGAGTAAATACTTGCAACTGTTATTTATTTTGCATAAAACAGGTCTGTGTCGAGCACTCCAACAAAACACAACATTTGAAAATAATTACCTTATGCCAAAGTCCTTCTACATGTGCATGTATTAAAGAGCTCTCCAGCTGTGCAGCCTCAAATAAACATGATACCACAGCTGGCTCTTTGTTCAGTGCACACACTACGCCCTCTCTTCATCCATTAATAAACCTGCCGGCGAAGCAGTCGTGTCACATTCAGCTGTCACCACAGTTGTAAATCCAAACGCTTGGGCTTCAGGCCTGCTTTTTTTTTTTTTTTAAAGGTAGTTCTGCCTCGCTTTGGCCAGTAGGTGGAGCTCCCACTTTGGGTTCCAGACCCATGCCAAAGAAAAGACCATGCCAGGTTGCTGATCACTCCTCTGCTCCTCAGTTCTGATGATGTATGCCATAGAGCAGCGGTTTTTATCCATGTTGTCCCTGACAGTGACAGACAGAAAACAAAATTTAAATGATAAACAGACATGCTGCAGAACATCGAGTCTCACCGCCTCCTCCATTCGTTTGCAGCGATAGACTGACCTAATTTTGAACAGGAAGGAATAACCTTTTAAACATGCGCTGTCAAATATATTATGCATAGCTGTCCTCTTAGTCACTCTCATGCAAGTAAGAGAACTGCTTCCCTTCAAACCTTGGATTAAAAAACAAAAACCCCCAAACATCCTGACTCATCAGTACCTCAGAAGCTACCAACAGACTGTGAAGCTGTATTAGTGTCTTGTGTTAGGCTCAAATTTAGCAACAAACATGAATTCACATCTTACCCATCTTTCCCAAAGTTAAGACACGGGAGAAGGACGGAGATGGGCGGGCTTGATTGGACGGTTTTGATTAGGGCAGAGAGGGAGAGTGGGAGAAAGATGAGACGCAGAGGAAGAGGAGAGGGGACGTTCTTGAAAAGCTCCTCTGTGCGACAGCTGGCTGCTGCAGATAACCACAAAACCACTGGAGCACTTGAGGTCTGGGTGCTGCATGGCTAGAGTTCCACTCCAACATGACCTTATATCCTGCCTGGGTTTAGACGCGGGGGCTCGGTCAGAGTACCACATCCTGACGATTATCCCAAGTGACAGAATCAAGAACTCTGTCTGGCTGCCCAAATTGAGTTCATAAGTCCCTCTTGTATCCTTGTGAGTGTGTGTGTGTGTGTGTGTGTGTGTCTGTCTGCTTTACCCTCCCTGTTCTCGAATTATGCATGATTGCTCTGAACAGATAAATTTTTCAATCCAGCATCCTGGAAAAGAGATTTCATTTATTTGTGCTCAGATATTATCAGTGATGTTGCTACAGTAACTGCCAGTGAGACCACCGCGCCAAAGAAACTGTAAATCTATAGTTGACTGGCGGCAGGTGGCGCATGTTGTATGTGTGCGCGTGTTTGCGTGTCCCTTTCATTTTTCAGCAACTCTGCTCCCGTTTGCCTCTCATGCACTGATTCCCCCCTCCCCTGCCACCAGACGTTGGACGCCTGCCTCCAGCATCTGGAGCAGATTGCGGCCCTGCGGCATGCCAGGTAGCAGGACATTAACAGCCAAGGCCTCATTGTCCACTGATGAGCTGTCAGAGCGCACACCCTCAACCCTCGCGTGATCTCTCGGCCTCCTCCGCCCACCGTCGAGCAAACGCAGAGTCGGTCCCCGCGGAGCACTCTTCCTCTTTAGCTCAGGTATAAATCACAGGCCGCTGAAAAACAGGGAACATAGAGTTGGTAGGAAAAAAAAGTGAAGTTAATGCTCGTAAAACAGGAGCAGTGGTGAGAGAAGCCCTGCCTTTGATCTATTTGTTTAGTCGTAAAAGAATGTTATAAAGACCTGGAGAGGCTGACGGAGAAGTCCTGCCTCGTGATTTAATCGCAAGGACACAGCAATATTGTTTTGATAACAAAAGCCATTATCGCAGCTCATAGCGGGGAATAGTTGTGAAAATCAGACCAGTAAACAATTTAATAGAGCTATTTCAGCAGTGGACATTGACAATAAAACCTCCCGATATTTCTGTGTTTGTTTCGTGTGCAGAGAGCTGTGTGTGTGTGTTTTTTATTCTGTCACTGAGATGGTCGTATTGTCGATTGAATGCATGACAAAAAAGCCTAATGGTGAGTTCGGCACTTTCAGCAGTGGCTCTGAGCATGTCTGCACAAGAATTAGACGTGTTTGCCGCCTTATCACGGGGGCCTTGTTTCATATTTACTTCATGGCGGCTCGTGGACGATGTCCATGTTGAGTTTCTGCTCCAGAAGAGACTTAATTTTCTCTCTCGCAGGGTTGTGGCTGGAAACAAAAGACTCTCATATCTCTGTATCATTGTCTTGGTTTATCTCCAGGCTGCAGGCTTTTGACGGTGCATGTGCTACCTTCTGTTCCTTTGATTTCCTTCTCATTTGTTAACTAAACATGCATCCCATTTACTGCCACAAAGTGAAAAATGTAGTAGTCATTAAGTATTCATTACCTGTGCAATTTGTTTCTTCTTTATGCTCTTTTAGCTGGGAGAATATTCTGAATGCGTGGGTCGCTCTCATTTGCAATATTGACATTTTTAGAATGGAGCCCTTTTTTTTTTTTCTCCCCCCATTATTTTATTTATTTATTTTTTCAAAGTTACAGTCAGTAATTTAGCCTCATATCTTTCATGCATTCTTCAAAAGGTAAATCCAGCTGTATCATTTCCTTATCATAGAAGTAAAAAAATAAATAAAATAACAGCAGGGCAGTCTTTGGAGGTCCTTTTTCTGCCTTTATCAGGGAGCTTGTACCCACAGAAGACTCAGCACCTCTTTATAAGCGGAAACCTCCCTCTTAGCTCCTGACCTAAGCTGAAAGCTGGGTGTGAATACGCTCTCATTAATCTCACCTCCCGCAGTAAAAGGTCTGAGTCTGGAGGCTACCTGAAAATTAATCTAAATAGCTCTTTCATTTCTCTGACGTAAACACAAATGTCTCCAGCAACAATGTGGCACACTGCGGGATGCCCTGAGACCAGACTTTGCTCTCTTATCATCGTCCCTGTAATGTTGTCCTGCAGTTTCTATGGAAACCAAGCCCGGCCTTATTAAAAAAAAAAAAGAAAAAAAAGTTTCACCTTCTCTGAGTCTGCCCTTTACCTGACAGCCAAGATAAACGAGCAGGGTCCTGGGAGGAAGGCAACACAAACATGCATCTCTGCTCAGTGGCCCGTGCTCATTGGCTCTCTGCTGGAAGCCCTTATTTACCTTAATGCTGGGAGGAGGTGAGAGTGGGGGAGGCTTGAGATGTAGTCTGTGCGTGTGTGTGCGTGCGTGCACGCACTCGCCTTGTGATTACTCACAATACCTCCCATCGACAACCTTGAACCACGCAGCAATGAAAAGAAGAAAAAGAAGCAAACAACTCTTTCTGGCCCCCATAATGCACACGGGCCCGATGATGTCACATGTCACCTTCAACTAATGAAGGTGATGATGGCATGCATGAGCGCCGCATACGTTCACCATCTGCTCGGTTCCACCACGCTGGAGCTGCTCCCCACAATGCTGCAGAGAGGAGTCGAGGCACGTCTGTACCACAGTGTCCCTCGACGCGTGTGAAAGACCGCCGCCTGCATCCAGATGACTCTGCTGCGAGTTTAATCATACCTTCACACCCCAAAGCTACAAAAGTGACAAGTCTCTGAGGCCACTTTTTTTAATATATCACCTGAACTGTCAGGAGGAGTCGGCTGATATGATAGTGGTCACCAGTGGAAAAATCCCTGCAACTTTTCAGTAAAGTCGCCTGCTAGCAGAGCAGCACAAGCTAATTGAATCGAATTAATATCGATGCATTAATCACCCTGGCTGCTTAATTGTTATGGATTGGTCAAAAGTTTTTTTTTCTGTTTTGTTTTGGTTTTTAGTTGAGAAGCATACCAAAAGTCAGGGGTCATGCAAAAGATATAAATTATGAAAAGACGTTGGAAATGATGTCAGACAGATGAACCCCTGAAATGCACCATGAAAGGAGTGCATGTGTTTTAAATCATCCTCCTTGGAGTTTTATTTTTTTTTCCCTAAACAAAGTCCTAAAGTTTTAAGGATTTATTTAATGAGAAGTGTTTTTAAAAGGAGTCCATTTCATGTAAAAAATACCAGCATATTTGCTGGCGTAACTGGATCTGATAAAGGAAGCTGCTTTGGGCTCGCTGCAGCAGGTAGGTCTGCATATTTGATCTGGCAGATTTTTATGCTGGATGCGTTTCCTGATGGAACCCCCCGAGGGATTTCTGTCTCCTCCCGGGATCTAACGGTGGATCTTTGGTTTGTTAAGAAGGTGTGTAAACCGCTACACTATGGTGTCATAGCATGCAGTGGTTATTTTTATATGTCATACTCACTTAAACAAATATATTTACTTTAAAACAGTATAATAACACACTTCAGCTGAATTCAAAGAACTGATACGTGTGATGAAAAATTATTTAAATGATTAGATGAATATAGTAATTTTCCCTGTTGAGGAGTCAAATGAAATGAATCCATTGTTTTTCGGACAAAGACAATTTTTGTAGTTTTGCTTCCTTTAAATTAAATAATGAAGATGTGATTGTAGCTTTAATTTGAGACGTTTAAGACTGTTTAGCTGTTTCTGTGCAGAGTCCCCTGTTTTTACAGGTTCAAAATTAATTGGACAAACTTAGGTGATTTTAGATGTAAGGATTGTTTTTTATACTTGGATGAGATTCATTTACAGTCAGTACTTGAAGTCTGAGCCTGCGGACATCACCAAATGCTGTTTGCTTCTTTAAGAAGCAGCCTTTAACACAGATACCTCCAGTTCCTACTTGATTGTGGGTTTCTGCGTTCAGGTTTGTGTTCAGTAACTGAAAAGCATGCTCTGCTGACTTGGCCATTGAAGAATTCCCCATTTCTTTAGCTCATGAAACTCTTGGCTCGCTTTTGCAGTTTGCTTTGGGTCATTTTCCATTTGTACTATGAACCTCTAGCATTTGGCTGAATCTGAGCAGAAGGTAAAACCCTGTACCCTTCACAGTTCATCCTGCTGCTTCTAGCAGCGCTCACATCATCAATAAACACTAGTGACCAGGTTCCACTGATAGCTACACATGCTCATGACATAACACTGCCTCCATGATGTTTGACAGGTAATGTGTTATGTTTCAGATCATGCTCTCCATACTTTATCCTTTCCATCGTTCTGGTACAAGTTCATCTTGGTTTCATCCATGCAAACTCTCTTTAAGATGTTTTCCGGAAAAGTCTAACTTGGCCTTTCTGTTCCTGAGTGTATCCAGTGTAACCTTTGTGTTTCTACTCTTGACCAGACCTTGACAATGATACCTGCCTCCTCGAGAGTGTTCTTGGCTTGGTTAGATGTTGTGAAGCTATTTTTCTTAACTGTGGAAACAGATTGTTAGGAGCTCTCTGGTTTGTCAGACTTGCCCTGACATCTCTTGGGCCTCAGTTTTAAAATTATAGTGAAAGCTCTAAAATTCAACACTTAATTTTTTTTTTGTCATGAAATAAGAATGAACAAGCCTCGCTTTTCCACGAAACTGCTGTCAGTCAATTGCCTAAGTGCTTTTGAGACCCTGAGAAAGGGGGA
The DNA here is from genome assembly GCF_056152115.1 of Neolamprologus brichardi. Classification (NCBI taxonomy): domain Eukaryota; kingdom Metazoa; phylum Chordata; class Actinopteri; order Cichliformes; family Cichlidae; genus Neolamprologus; species Neolamprologus brichardi. The sequence goes on along the minus strand of NC_142104.1, from coordinate 23,838,191 downwards.
CTGTACAAACAGAGGGCTATAATTTATAAAACCTCTTGAGTTAATTTTGAAAATCTGCACTTGAATCAAATCTTGATTGTTTGATTTAAAATTCTCTGTGGTTTTGTGCAGAGGTGAAACTACAAAAAAACATAAAATAAAGAATATTACAGATTTTGATTTGTGATACTCGGCTTCTGTTAGCAACCAAAAAAATAAAAAAAATCATTTTTGTTATTGTTGGATTTCATAGTTCGTTCTGTTAGACTTTCTGTTAGATATGCTTTTTTAAATGTCACATATTTATCCTGTTTGTACACACAACATGATGAAATCACTTTTTTTCTTCTGTTAATCATTACTTAAATAAATTCTTCATCAAAAGTGGCAAAAACATTTCAAAGTGACAAATTACAAATGACCGAGTCGTCTGTCTCGAGTAGTTTTCTTTGGGAACACCAGTGCGTGGTCACTACAGCATTCCTTAAAACTGAAACGTCTGATCATGTGTTTTACAAACTGTTGCAGGAGATCTTTGCCTTCGTGTCTCTCCCTAACATTATTTTGTCAAAGTTAGAATCACCCCCTCTGTTAATTACACCGCAAAGACAAAGGCGCTTTGTTGTAGCCGCAGGTTATGAATGTTTTGATTGACAGGTGCTTGACTCCAGCTGCTGTGTGGAGTGTAGAAAGGTGAGTGTAGGTGACCGTAGATGATCTTTAGATAACATCAGATGGCCTTTGAGAGCAGCTGAAATCAGTCTCCATGGGGCTACTCTCCTGCTCTTGTCATGTCTTGACACTTTTTTCTTCCCGCCCTCTCTCTTTTCTATCTTCCCCTCCCTCTTTCTCTCTCTCTGTGTCTGCTGAGTGGAGTTTCTGCGAGTTGGCAGCCTGTATCTGATCCTGAGGTAATTTACTGGTAGCGATAAGGAAGTGGTGCGCACAGTCTTTCGTTATAGTCCTTTCTGACAAGGCAATCTGAAGCCCATCGAGTCTAAATTGGAGGAAAATTTCGACTCCACGTAGAAGGGAAACATGCAAGGTTATTATTATACAAATCTAGTAAACTGAGATTGAGTGGGCAAACAATCATCAGAGGCTGCTGGTTTAATTTTTTTAAGATGTGCTGATTTATTTGGATTTTGGTGTGGAAATAACAGATAATAGTTGCAGTGTGTAAAGTGAAGGGTACAGAGGTCTAATTTGTCATTTGTTAATGAGTTGGTGGAGGCGCTGACTTTAAATGAACGCTTATTTGCCCCGCTTCGATTGTCCACCTGATCCTGATGTGTTTTCGTTGTTGACTTTACAGCACATTTTGTGAGAAAGTCACAGAGACTTTGACTCGTTTGCCTTTGTGCATACAATTTTGCTTTAGCTTATATGTGCATCTCACCTACAGCTGTGTGTGTGCTGTGTGTGCATTGTGTTGAGTCCAGCAGTGCTCCCCTCCTCCCTCCCTCTCAGGCAGACAGGCCAGGCAGACCAGGGTCACTGCCTCAGGGGTATGTTAGAGAAATGCCTCTCTGCTGTGGGCGAGTAGAAATATGAAAGAGACCCTAAATCAAGACACAGAGCCCCATGAATCATGTCGTCGGCAGAGCTGAAGAAGAAGGATGGGACCATCTGTAGCAGCATATGAATGGCTAACTGACTCACAGTGCTGTTGACACAAGCTGAAGAAGTGTGAAGAGGTTGTGAAGATTAGCGCTGGTCCTCGCTGCATAGCCTGGAAACCTGCTTCAGTCAAAAATGAGCAAACCCAAATACGCTGCATGCTCCATTCGTCACTCTGACGTTTTACAGAATTGCACGGAGGGAACATTTTTTTGCGAGTTATAAAATAAGATGAATTCTTATCACAACACATCTATAACACCTGAACTCAAGCTGTGTGAATTGTTGGCTGGACTTTTTTTTTTTTTCTCTCGAAGTTTTTTTTTTTTCTCCTGCTCTAACAGCTTTTTCAGTGTGTTGAGTGAGAGCTTGTAGATGCATAAGATGCTCCTTAAAATGATTTAGAAGGCCTGTTAACGCCACAACTGTGCAACTGTTGAATGCCTTTTCTTTGACATACGAGTGTGTTTCTCAAATAATTCTTCAAGTTTTCTTCAGCTGAATTTTTGGTTGGTGAAACAGGTCAGAACTTCTCAGACATGCATGTTTGATGCTTGAATTTACAAATGGTTTATGTGGCTATCACAGCAGGGCGAAACCTGATTTAAGGTTCTGAAGTTTAATTAATTAGTTAATTGAATAAATAATTGGGAGATTAATCAAGGTCAAAACTTTGGTTTTCATTTATTAAGCAAAAGGTCTGGTTTTATTGTCTGCGACATTCAATTTACAAGCTGATTGGTTTGTGGCTCTTAGAACTCCTTCAGTGCCCTCTTTGACAAAAAAATATGGTTGTGGGAGTACACTCACCATCTAGTTCATTACTTACACCTTCATAATACCAGTCTGGACCCTGTTTTGGCTTCAAAACTGCCTTAATTTGTTATGGCACAGATTCAACAAGGTGCTGTGAGGATTCCTCAGAGATTTTGCTCATATTAACGTCACAGCATCACACAGATGCTCCAGATCTGTCGGCTGCACATCCATGATGAGAATCTCCTGTTCAACCACTTCCCAAAGGTGCTCTATTGGATTGAGATCTGGTAGCTTTGGAGGCCATACGAGTACAGTGAACTGTGCAGCAACACTGAGGCAGGCTGTGGTGTTTAAACAATCCCCAGTTGGAATTAAGGAGTACAAAAGTGCACCAATAAAATATCCCGCACACCATTACACTACCACCACCACCACCAGCAGCGTGAACTGCTGATAGAAGGCAGGATGGATCCGTGCTTTGTTCATGCATTTGAATGTTGCAGCAGAGAGCCTGTTTGAATTTTAGCCTCAGTTTTCTGTTCTTAGCTGACAGCGCTGACTCCCAGTGTGACCTTCTCATGCAGTCTCCCATCTCCTTCAAGTGTTATACATGCAAATTATGCTCTTGCATAATTTGGTTGATTGTTTGAGTTTCCTTCTGGCCCTTCTCCTCTGGCCTCTGCCACCAACACGGCTTTTTCACCCAGAGAACCGCTCTGGATATTTTCTCTTTTTCAGACCATTCTCTGCAAAAAATGTTTGTATTGGTAAATCCCAGCAGATCAGCAGTTTCTTAAATACTCAGATCTGCCTGCCTGGAACCAACAACCATGCCATTCTGATGCTTAGCTTGAATTTCAGTTGTCTTGACCATCATGCCTAAATGCACTGACTTCCTGACGTGTGATTGGCTTATTATTTGTGTTAAGGAGCAGTTGAACCCAAATGAAGTGGCCAATGAGTAAAAACGTTCATGTCCTCTGTGTTGGTTCACCCTGTGCAGATTAATAAAGTTCTTCTGTTAGCTGATGTTTGCTCATTTAAGTTATGATTGGCAGGCTGTGAGGATTAGGAAAGATTTTGAGCTGTGCAAACAACAGAGATTTGACTTGACAATTTTTCAAATTGACACATTTTGTCCGAGAAGAAATTCCGGAAACTAGCAGCTAAATGAGTAGATGGGGCATTAAGGTAAACATAACCATAAAATTACTTTAGCTACTTGCATACTTGACTGATATCTAGTGTCTCTCTTCTGTTAACTTCAACTGATTACTTAATCTCAAATGTGAAAAATACAGTTAAATTGAAATTTGTTCTTGGGGTCAAGCTTGTAAAATGGAAATGAATTGTCACTCTGAAGCAAATTACTTTGTCTGCCCGTATAAAATAACAGTGAATATGTTGTTTTGACATTTAAATTGCGCTGACACTATGCTGCCATAAAAGGACCTCGTGGCAGCGATAAATTAGTCTGTTTGAGGAGCGATGGAATCGTAATGGCTTTGCCCAGCGGCGAGGGCACGTCGTTAAAGCACAGTAACACGACAGATGATAATCGCAAAACTTCACGGCCGACCCTAGGGCTTGTTATTTAAAAAATTCACCAACTGAATTAACCCATCAAACCATTGACATGCAATCAAGGCTGAGGGCGTGCGGTGGTATTTGCAAAAGTGTAGGTGGTTTCAAACTCATAAACAGAAGCTGTTGTTAAATGATTTTTTTTCTTCTAATGTATCTGAAAAGTTGCGATGGAGTGCAATGCACCAACCTTCTTGGGTAAATTATGGTGATCTTTAGAGAGTACAGTAGGCTGATTTGTACAAGGCTGACAGTGCGAAAGAGAATTATTTCTCCCCCCTCAAATCTATATTCAGCAAGGAAGCATATCATAGTTTGTGCTAATAAGGATCAGCCCAGTTTGTGCTCTTCAAATGAATAAACATGTAACTTTAATCTTTGCAAAACTGTGCGAGCACATCATCCAGAACCGCTGCGGCTGTTTGTTAATGTTTTGTTGAATATGCTAATTCTGAACTTGCCACAAAAGCCGCTGCATCGTTTTTCTTTTTTTCTTTTGCAACTGTACTTGTTTGTTTGTGCATATCACTTCTCACCCCCCCCCCCCCCCCTTAAAACAACAATTGCATTGTTTAAACCCTGTTTTTTTTCTCAAAGACATTGAATACAGCTGTGAGCGCACCATGTGAAAGCTGTTTTGTTGAACATTTCCTTAATTACAAAAGGAAGTTAAATTGTAAGCTCCACCTGAGGGGAGAAACATATTGACTTATTTAGGATCAAGCAGAGAGACATTGAGAGATGGGCATAATCGTGATGGACGATGGGGGAGTACTGCAGTAGTCTTTAGAGCTCTACTGAGGGTAAGGGTTGGTTGTGTTAATCTCCTGCGACTGGCCACAAGAGTGTGGGGAGATACTGTGTGGAAACATAAACACAGATAAGCCTATTAGAGGACGGAGAAGGGGAACTCTAAAACTGACAGTCTCTCTCGGGGAAGAGCACATGTAAGAAAAGCAGTACACAGTATGGTGCCTCGCTTTGAGCTCTACACTTCACTAAACACCAAACCAATCAGTTGACTTAAACATATGCAGTCTGATACAATAAACCCTGTTTCCCAGAGGTTATAAATCAGGGCTGTGTTGAGGCTGGGTAAACTGTGTCTTACTCGGTTGCGGCCATGATGGATGGACATGGACTTAACCGTCTGAATCTAAAGAAGCAATCTCTATTCAGACCCAGCGTATCTGGTCTTTATTGTGGGTCAGTGGTCGGATTATAGCAGTAAAAGTAAAGGATGTCTAAATAATGTATAAATAAGGAGATTCTTGGAAACAAAGCGTCAAAGTGAATTGGGGTAAAAGCGTGAGCTTCCTGCAGCTTTACCAAAAAGTGAGTTTAGACTTTTTCACCAAATGTAACAATAGCAGAGCTGGAAAGTGCAAGGTTAACATGACCCACAGAGCAACAGTGACCACATTCATCAAACATGCACCAGGTTGATAGAGTGGAAGAGGTGTACTACGAAGCTAAATTAAAGGGTTAGAGAGCTACACCAAGCTTAAAGTCAGAGTTTTCTGTTACATGAAGATTTCTCTCTTTTTTACCTGGCTCAATTATCATGGTAACTTTGCTGTACCTGTTTGGAAGAAAGTTATGTTCAGACTTTCTCGATTCTGTGGGAGGCGGTGCATGGCCGTTCTTAGTGTGAGGAGAAATTTGTCTGGTTAATTCCCATAACGAACGAGACTACGACATGCTAACTAGTAAAATAGGCCAGTTAACGGATGAGAAGAATATGGTGTTTGAATTTCATATATTAAAAAAATTCTCTATTCTGTTGTGTATGTTTTACCAAACGTTACAAGGCTCATGCTGAACTGATTCCAACTGAAAAAAATCCACCCACGCTCTAAATTGAGTCTGCCTCGATGCCGTTGCACTCAGCCTTCCAAGGATGACTGTCATTCTTTTAGCTTTGATGACACAGACTTCTTCATCTTAAGAACCCCCAAACACAACTCAAATTTCAATGGTGTTTTGCAGCTGTCATTCACCGTGGAGCTTTGGAGAGCCATTGGAGGTTTATGAGCTGCTTTGCCATTAGAAGCAGTTTTCCCTTCGACCCATTCAGTCGCTGTTAGGCTGAGTGAAAAGAAGAATGGGGCTGAGAGCAAATATCCACAAACTGCTTCACAGGGGTGATTAGACTGTTGGTATTTCGGTCCTTTTGCCTAAGTGTTGTTTACCACTGTGGATCTGCAGTATTTTCTCTGAGGTGTTGTGACAGTGTGGCGGATCTCACTGTCTGTGGCTGGCGAGACAGCAGATGTGGCCACTTGTTTTTGCCAGCTGTGTTTAAAATAATCAGAAATATGTGTGGGGAGAAACCTGTACACACGGTACAATCTGCAGCTTCAAACTGCACTGCTGTTTGTGTGGAGCTTTGAATTAGTCGATGGCATCATAAGGTGTTTTGTTCAGTGAGCTGATATGTTTTAAAGATTTGACGTAAGCTGTAGATTTGACTTATTTTTGGTTGATGATTCACATCTTTACAAACCATCTTTTCCATGTAGTCATGTGGCCTGTTGCTACAAAATAAACATTTGAGCCACTTTAAGAGCTCTTAAAGCTCCTGAGCTTCTGCATGTATTTTCTACTCTTTTCTTCGAGAATTATTCATTTTAGAAGGATTATCTTCATGGACATAATGGAGAGGAGGAATGATTATTGTGGCAAAAAAGTCTCTGAACAAATGTATAACATAAGAGTAGGAATGTACTGACAATCTGCTAAAATGAATTCTTTCACTGGTCCTTTTCCTCCCAACGTTTCTTCCCTTTCTTTTATCAGAGTTAGTTTTTGATTTTCTAATCAGTCTTTGGTTTTTGTCTATTATCTGGCTGTGGCCAGTTTTGTGTTTGACACAAGGACTGCATGCGCCTCTGCTGGCACAGATTTCGATTGGGTGTCAGATTTCTCTTATCTATATCATTGCTGCAACACTAGATGGATAGCTCATACATTATCAGACAGATTTAATTCCCTAGCGCGCTACTGTTTACATACTTGCAATCACTTTGTTACACAGAGCGACAGTGAAGACATCTTGGCTAACTAACAATGAGGCGCTTTGTGCGATGTAACATGTTGTAGTGACTCCACCTTGGGGGGGTGGGGGGGCTGAAAGAATATCAGTACTGATCTAATCTGGCTGCTGCAAGTCTGATATGCTCCTTCACCCATCCAATACTAGAACGTTTAAAGTTATCCAGACTGCCTTTATGTCCAGGTTCAAAAGCTGGACCCTGAAATATAAAAGGTATTTGTACAGTATTGACACCCCTGTGAGAGCATGCAGTTACTTTTGAATGTTAAGATTTTACATGCAAGGCCTGGCATGGAATCAGGAGTGAGTCGAGGGGGACACCTTGTTGGATGTGTCAGTGTAACAAAAGTTAGTCTGAACTTCACTGACAACGGTATTTTGCACAGTGGGCATGTGGAATAATTAACATATACTTTAATTACATTTTCTTGGTAATAATTACTACCCTTGACCAGGTGAACTGGACGCCTTCTGCCTTCTGAAGCAGTTATCTAACAAATAATATGGTTTCCTGTGCAATTTTACCACCAGGACATCCAACAGTCTATAACTTCTGTTCCTTTTTTCAGTGGGTTAAATTCTAGTGATTAAAACTGTTTATAAGCTGCACTTGTGGCGTGATTCTGTGTCTGTTTTGATGGTCCTGTACACTCTGCAAATGCACCCTTACAAACCATGGTAGCTTGTGTTAGTCTTTCTTAAATATGCTCCCTTCTGGCTTGTTCCAGGAAAAAAGGTGGTGACAGCCGTTTAGGCAGACCTTGTTTCAGCAGGTGATGTCATAGAGGCAAAGTCAGTGTTTTATATACAATATGTTGTTTTTAATCAGTAAATACGATTTCTTGTATCACTGGTTTAATGTGAAATATCTGTGGTGGCATTAAGCTAAGATATGTTTATTAAGAGCGCACTTTCTGCCAGTATGTGACGGAAAAGGCACGGATCTATCAGAGGAACACGCTGATGTGTGTTGAGTCGCTGCAGGTGTGATCTGCTTCTTTATACAGGCTGCTGGAACTGCAGTGCTGCCAGGGACGGCATTGAAATACGCTACGTTAACATCCTGCTTACAGACAAGCGTGTGGCTTCTCCATTGCTTATTATATTTCCGTGCTCCTTTGGCTCTGCTACTTGACTGGATAGACACCTTGTTATGAAACAGTGCTACTGTGAGAGGAAGTCCAATCATTGTTCAAGTGTTTACTTTAAGCCTGCCATCCCCGCTGCCCCGGTTGTTTGATAGCCTGGGAATAAGGTTGTTGCTGCAGTCCTGATTTGTTTATTCATGTTTACAGAACTCTTCATAAATGCATAATCAGTGATTTATTTATTTATTTTTGTTTCTGATTTTTCTCTGAATCTCCACGAAGCAGGTGTTGAAATCTGGGCACGCGTCGGTCAATGGATGAAGATGGAAAAGATGACTAAGCCTCTTAAGTTTTGTGCCAGAGAGGAAAAATCTTTTCATCAGAGGGATGATTTTGATAATCTGCACTGGAATAAGACCAGAAAATCACTGTATTAAATTCTGCAGAGCATTTATTTGTATTTTGCACTCAAATGAAAATTTCAGACAGGACAGTATTTATCCATTGTAAAAAGAAAAAGAAAATACAGCAGGACATTACTTTGGATGTAAGTATGATGATCACTGATATCATAAAAGCTCCGATGAGTTTTTTATTATCCGCCCTGCTCTTACGACATCTGTTTAATCCTGAACATTATTGCCCTTATGGGGTATTAACATCTTTAAAATTTCTCTCTTTTGGTGACCATCTGCTTTTATGAGGCCATTGTATCTCCGCAATAGCCGAGCTTTCCATTTGTCCTTATTACCTTCCGTAAAAATCAAATATTTAAGAGGTGTTATAAAAGTTCACTCGCTGTTTGAGGACTCCTGATATCTATTTGGCATTAAAAGTGTGCACGATGCAGTTGCTCATAAGCACAAAGAGCCACTTAGCTTTACCGGGGAAAATTATCAGTGCAATATAACGCAAGCTTTACAACTATAATAATGGATTGCTGTGAATGCTAGGTTGGTGTCGTTTTACCACATTGTATCTTTTTTTCTCCACTTATTTCTGTAAATATGTGTAAAACATGTTATAAATGAGGCTCAGGAGCACCAGGAGGCTGTGATGGCGATAATAAAAGGATCGCAAACAAGGAGGCGCAATAAAAGTAAACATGTAGCAGTCAGTGTTCGCTCAGCAGCTGATTGACATCACCTGCATGCATGAAGTGCAGGTGCCTTAGTGCAATGTGTTACTGACTTTGGCATAACCATCTGTTAACATCAAAGTGCACTAATGGCGTTATATTGTTGCTAGAAGAACTGTTGAATCATTAAATGCGGGCATATACTTGACCCCTGTTGTAGTAGCATACGGTCTACTCCAGCAGCCTGCGCCACGCTCCTTTTGTTCAGGGATCTCAGGGCTCGTTGCCACTTAAAGGTTGTGTATTATAATTTCCCCCAAGTACAGTGTGCTGCAAAATCATGAATGAATAAACAAACAAGTTAACACTGAGTAAAGAAAGAGTGCCTGTCATCCTAAGCTGTTGTGTCATTGTTAGAACCCACACTGGCACACAAACACAGCCACAATGGAAGTGCAGTCATGTGTGTAACTCAATAAGTGTAATTTTGTTTACACACACACCCACACACGCGCACACACACACACACACACACACACGATCCCTGACAATCCACCTTTATCACAAAAAAAAATATGTGAATACATTCTCGAGGCTGAGTAATTGCTACCTGCATTATAACCACTGACAGCATTTCTTCCAAGCCAGCAAGTTTTCAGGTCAAAAAATAAAGATTTCTCGTATTTTTCCCCAACAGGAAATGTGCTTTCGGACAAGCGTGGCAGTCGCACAGTAAATGTTACACATAAACGGTGCAGAGTATCAGAACTAAAGTAACACACTCTGCTGGTTGCACAAGGCGTAAAACCACCTACCTCAAAGGGAAGACACGAGACATTAAAAGCCAAAGGTTGACAGTCCTACAGAGCGCTGTAAGAAGGATCACACTGGAGTTTTGATGAACAGAGCACATTTTAATGCTGGAGGCTGATGCTGTCCAAGTTTAGGCCAATAAAAGACTTTGAGTTTTGGTTAAACATTCAAACATTCAAAAATTCCTTATGCTCCAAGTCAGTACTTAACTTGGAGACGATTTAATCCCGTTCTTTGTGTGATTCAATCAGTATGACGATAAAAACTTGCAAAGAAATAAAACAGAGGAAAAATAAGACATTTTACAGATTCAGTAAGAGCCTTTAATACAGGAGTGGATTGCTTGGTGGCTTACATCTGTGCACCAAATGTGCTCTAAAACACACCAAATGTGCTCTAAAACACCAAATGTGCTCTAAAACAGCTAAAATATATCGTACTCATGTGCAGTATATTACACATGAGCTTGTAACAAAGTGCTCACCTTGAAGCACTTTGTTACTTGCAGTCTCTTGGGGGGGGATTGGTTAAAATTTCTTTAGTTGAAAGTATAAAACTTGGCAGATAACACAGTTTGACTGGCATAAAATAGAACTTTTTGGGATTCCCAAAGAGCTGTTAGCCCAAAACTTTGCATAACACACCATGATGTGCAGTGTGTCATTAAAAGAAAACTTGACAAAACTGAACAAGTGGAGGACAAAAGAAGAAGTGGCAGACATAAAAATCCATCTACAGCAGTGTCTGAAAGTCGTGTCCTTAAGAAATAGGGCGGGAAAAAAATCCAGCAAAGACCTGCCACTGGACGTGAAAGATGCCTCTGGCCCTTCAGTTGATCCGTCTGCTGTTCACCGAAGCCTCATCAGAAATGGTCTCAGCGGAAGGGTGGCTGTCAAGAAGCTGTTCCTCAAAAGGCTGAGGGGTACCAAGATACACAAGAACTGGACTGAAAATCAGTGTCAACAGGTGAAGTCATGAATTTGAAATTTTTGGTTCAAAATGTCATCAATATGTACAGAGGAGGTCAGGAGAGAGGTACAGCAGTGAGTGTGCAAGGCCATCTGCAGAGCATGGTGCAGGCTATGTCACTGGTTTTTGGGCTGCATTTCAGTCGGTGGTGTTGGGGCTTTTGTCAAAACATACTGACAGTTTGTGATTCACCATGCAATACCACCTGGAAAACTTCTGATTGGTAACAGCTTAATTTCTCAGCGTGACAGTGAACACTAAAAAGCATACCTGGATAGAAAAACATGCAATGAGACACTATCAGTAATGGATTGGGCTCCCCAGAGTCTTCACATTGTTGAAGCACGGTGGGATCATCCTGACAGAGAATAGAACAAAAGGGAGCCAACGTCCAAAGAAGAGCTTTGAATGGCCTTCAAAAAGCCTGGAGAAATATCCCTGAAGAATATTTAAAGAAAGTACAAGAAAACGTACCTAAGAGAGTTCAGGCTGTGTTGAAGAGTGTTTTTGTTCTCATTTTCTCATCAGTAAAAGCCTGCGCACATGATATATGATATAGCTGTGTTTAAGCTTTCTCGCTGTAGCCATTATAGCAGACTAACCCTTCCTAGCTCTGACAAACAGAGCCACTTTTAAGAAATCTAACAGTCACCTCACTGATGATTAAAAAAAACCAAACCCTGCAGAAATCACAGCAAGGACAATTACCAGCATCAGCCATCAGCCTCTGAACCGACACATCAAAAACACTGAAAGTATTTTGCGTGTTTTCCTGAGACTCTTGATCATTCGCTGGTTCCCTAAATTGGCACTCAGTCATCAAAAACTTTGAGAACTCCAGCTTTTGTGTGTTTGCTCCACTGCTGTTAGAGTGCACTTACACAGTCTGCCTTTTATTTTCTTTAGCCCTGGACAACTTTTTGTTTATAAATCCATAATTAATCTGTCTGTTCATATGAGCAGTTTCCAGTATCCAAGAGCAGTGTAAGTACAGATTTCTGACACAAAATGCCCATTAACCACTGACTGACTACCAGACCATATTAATTACCGCTGTCACATTGCTCAAACAGCTCTGTCTGGCTAATTCCATGGTGTCTCTCTGGCACAAGTCAATACAACTTCAAGGCTCAGGGCTTTCTAGTAATTGGAACAAACATGACAGTAGTGATGTTTGGAGCGAAATCTTTGCCTGAAGCACAGTTGACTGCTGTTGTATTATCCTCTTTGTCACAGTTCTCAGTAAAGGTACACAGTTTCAGATACACATACTGGCAAACCCCATAATCCCGATTATATTAATCCCTTCTGTCTGTCTGTGAAGGTTTTTGTCAATTAATTCATGAGTCAGTCAGAAGTAAATGTGACATTCTTGCAGATATTTGAAAGATCCTGACTGACTGTATGCATTATGGAGCCTAAACATGTTCCTGTGTTCCTGTGTAGGACGTGTGGTAGTCTCGATGTAGTATTTAATTAGACTCTTCTGTCTTATTTTCACATCGAGTCTGCTTTGTGGTAACGAGCAGATGTTTGTTCGAGGCGCAGCCTTCTTGTTGATTTTTATACATTAAACTGCATATGTTCGCTTGTTATGCCTGAAGTATTTTCTGTCCTGTTGAGCTTAAGTGGACAGGCTCCTTTGAAGTGCCGGGCTCCCCCAGATCTTCTCCACACTCGGCAATGAGCCAGAAGGACTTTTGTTCTCTTTGTGACAACTGAAAGGCAGGTATTGCCTTCTAGCCTACTAACTGCAGGCCTGCTTTGTTTCTCACTCAGCCAACCATGAACAGTGTGCGTGGTCTGCCTCCTTCGTCTCCTGGGATGCTGAACTACTCGCTCCATAACATTTTGATGAAAGTGCTCTCAGGAAAAAGATATTTCTGTGTTTTTACAGCCAGCTTGTTTTCTTTCTTTTTTTCCCCTTTTATCAATTTTGATTGTTGTTCACGGCGTAATGTTAAAAAAACAAAGAGCACACGAGCTGTATAGATGGATGGAAAGACGCTGGAAATTAGATTCAAATTCAAATGAACACTGATGGCTGTTTATCTTCTAATAGTTTTAAGCAGTTGTCTTATCATATGAGGGTAGGGGAAAAAACAATCTGACAGCTTTTGCTTAAAATAACAAACGCTGTCTTATTTATCGCCGTTATATAAAATACAATCATATATTATATGATTTTAAGACGACGTCTGTGACTTCCCGCTATAAACACAGATGCTCAACCCGTGATTGATATCTCAGAGGCGTCAGAAGCATACTAATTGATCTAAAGTAGCTCGAGCAGCCTGTGACCTGCTAGTTAAACGATGAGTGTTTGGCAGTTATCACCAAACTGCTTCCAGAAATCACAACAAGTGGAGTGCTGTGCCTCAGTTTGCAGCAATTTTTTGAAAAATGAAGCTTAAAATGTAAATTAAGGACAAAAATAAATAAATAAAAGGAGCACCATTCTGAATTATGGCATAAGGTAAAAAAAAAAAAGAACCAAATCTCTTGACCAATAGAAATACAGATCTACAGTGCATCCAGCAGCATATACAACAGAGTGACATTTAAGGCGTTACTACTCAAGCCTACGGGTTAGTTCAACTATTTTGAGCTTTCTAGAGTGAATTTCAACTTAATATTAATGCCCCACTCACACTGGCCTACAGACCGGTAAACTGGAGAAAATGTCCATTCCCTGAACGACTGCGTGTTTGCTGGAGGTTCCTGAAAGTTTCAAAGTAAAACTTTTTACCTTTTTAAATGTGTTGATTGCAGCTATATGGGGATTGATCACTGTTTTGAGAGCCACCACCATCTCTAAGCAGCATATCAAAGGCATTACATTTGTGCAGATTAATTGCGTGCTGTGTGGTCAAATGTTTTTGTGCATGTTGGAGGCATTTCCCCCCTTTGTTGGGGTTGTTACTCAAGAATGCATTTATTACACAGAACGCTTTTCTTTAAAGCATACTTAATGTATTAAGTACCTAATGTAATTAATGCAGTATGTTACTTAATTACTCCAAGGAGAAAGTCATTTGCTATTCTACATGTTACATTATTTTTGCATGTCTCTGTAAAATTACCTGAAACCTGTGGTCTTATAATTATCAGTTGGCAGTATAAAGGCTACAGTCCCACACACAACACAAACCCTATCCTAATGAGGACACACATATGATCTTTCTCTTTGGATTCAGGTATGAACACAAAGCCGACGACACAAAGCAAAGATGAAAACCCACACAGAGGCTTTAATGGCTTTAAAATAGGTAGAAACAGAGGCTCCAGCCTGACTGCTCATCAGTTTGTTACCTGTTAAAGTTCAGGGTTTGGCTGCTGGGCTGGGGTCGACATTCACTCGGCTTTAACATCACTTTGGGTTTGTGGCTAGCTTAGCGTTAGCATGTTGTCTGTGGAGGTGCTTGCAAAGAGCCGATGTTGGGTTAGCAGCACGATGCAGCCGTTTTTGTCTTCACCACCGCTTTACCATTGCACTCTCGTCCTTTTGTGCAATAAAAGTAAAGTCCATATCCCCGCTGTAGACTGTGCTGCTATTTTCCTCCTCCAACACATGAACTGAAATCAGATGATTATAGCACACGCTCAAATAGAACCAATAATCGGGATTGACAGGCAGGCGGACTAAAAAATTCCAGGGAATTGAACTCCTGGGTTCTTGATTCCCATCCTTAGCTGCAGCGCTAAAGAACAATTCTTTATATTTACATTTCTGGTTTGTGCCACACCTTTTTTTAAAGTTTCAGTACCTCTCAGCCTTATAAATGTGTTCAAGAAGAAAACAACTATTTGCACTTAACAAAAAAGCAAGATTAAAGTTTTAAAAAATTGATACATTTTCATCAAGATTCATTTGAATCCAGGATATTTGGAATTCAGATCCTCAGGTCTACCATACTGAGTGTAAACTTCCAGCAGTGACGGATAAATCTGGTAATACGATGATCCGGGGCTTCATGAGTGCAAAAGGTGATTGCAGATGACATTTATAGAGATGCCTTTTGGTTATATCAGAATACTGGCTGATGTCTCCCAGTCTTGAGAAGCCTGGAAGGAGAATAATATTACAGCTATGACCCGGCCAAGTATATTGCCTGAACTTATTTCCAGTAAACATCATTGAAGTTTTTTAAAGCTTCGGCAAAATCTCCTTCCATGCCAAAGTGAAGGCATTAAATTAGTCTTAACATGAGATATAGATTTGAAGAGTTTAATTGAAAGGTCCCTGCGACCTTCATTTTTAATATAGTAAATGCAAATTTTTTTTTTTTAGCAAATGCATTAGTCCTAAAGCAACCAGTAATGTTTTCTTCACCGAATCTTCATTAAGCTGTGGGAAGAAATATCCCCTTAGATAAAAAGGCATGTTCTTTAAAATAAGATGGCTACATTCAGCCAAATTCTCATCCAGTTTTTTATCACAACCTTAATCAAAGGACAAAAAGGACCAAAATATGGGACATGGATTGCACAAAAGGAACGCATCAAATCACACACGGCGGCTTTTATCTGTTTTATGCAAGGCCTCGGTATTGTAGTGCACTGTGCTGCTGATGTCTGCAGAAGAGTCATGCTCCTCCTGTGCTGTGATCAGAGTAAATTACTTTGACGTACCTATCCTACTCTGTCCTGAAGTCAAGGAACAAAGCAAAAGAGGCCTGAGATTGCTTTGTTCTGGATGTGAATGTTTTGCACCTACAGTACAGTGTAGTTGGATGGGACAGGAATGGGAACCACGAATAGAATGATTGAAATTTTCAATCTAACCCTGAACAGCAGGGCGAGCAGAGATGAGATGCAAACCAAGCGTCCCTTTGGGGAGAGTGATATGGATTATAGGATCCTGCTGCTGGTCTACAGAGACACAGGCAATCGCTCAACTGTTTGATATCCTCCTGCAGGTTGTGTTTGGTGCTACGGTGTGCTTTTTTTTTTTTTTTACTCACCCTGAAGAATATATGATGGCTATGATCAATGTTTTTTATCTCTGACACTTTTTAAGGAGCTCACCTCTTATATTCTGGTGTTGCAACCTCCCGAGAGCCTTAGTGTTGCATTGCCAGCCGTGCAGCGTGTTACAAGAGATTGCATGCGTTTCAGGTTATGGATCCCAGTGGCATAATGAAATACATTTCTTAGTGAATGCTAGATGAGTTGACTCTGTGAGTATGTGTGTGTGTATGTATGGACATCCATTTTATATGAGAATCCATATCTAACTACATCCCAATTCAAGGATGTATGCAGATTTCACCTTCATGTTTTCTTATGCAGAAATGTAGCTGTCACATTTTCATTGGGTGGACGTGAGCACAGATGGCTCTGATGTAATCTCTTCAATATGCAGTCAATCAGAAAGAGGGAAAAAGACAGTATTATAGGTAATGAAGGGGGATTTTATGAGATTATCAAAGGCTACAAGTGCATGTGGACCTAGTAATCTTTCTTTAATACTGACTTTATTTTATTTTTTTTTACTTTTCTTGTGGACCTTTCACGGTAGGGCAGACCCAACAAGGACTTTTGTTCTTTCCACTTCCTACACACAATTTCAATCTCTGCAGGTGTGTCCAGGGATTAAACAAAGCTGGAAGCAGGCGGATCACAGTTATAGTGTACAAGATTCAGCTGCACCTATAGTCCCAAAGCATGAAGCTCCAGCCAATGCATACAGCGCTGAGCTAACACAGCACTGCAGTTATTGGATATACAGTAGACGGATACATAAAATAGTTTTGGCCCATGACAGCTCGTACTGGCTCCTAGTGGAGGAGCTGGATGGATGAATGGACAGGAGTGTGTCAACATGCAATAAAAATGTGAAAATGTGATATATTAAATAGCTTTAAGAAGTCTAACTAATAAATAAAAACCCAAACAAACTTTAAAACCAAGTGGAAACTTTTAGTAAATTGTTAGCTTACTTCCTACTCGCAGTTTGGTTCTATGTTTTAAAAATGTCATGATACATGGTTACATGACGTCCTTTACTTTACTTATGTCACTGTTGCATTTTTGGTACTGTCGAAGTCTTTTTTTTTTTTTTAAATGCCGCTGATGGACACAGAAGTGTCTGCATAGCCCCCACGTGGCTTTATCACAGCAGCTCCTACAAAGACACCAACATCCAGCGAGGTGTCTGTGCTGTCTCAGGCTGCCTACAGAGGAGTGCGCTGCTGGTTATAGACATTGAATTTTGCAGGAGTAAATTTAACACAACAATTTAGATGTATTTATTTATTTTCTGCTTTTAGAGCCATTTGGTAAAAAAAACCCCCAAAGGTCTCAAAGTCCCATTATTGTAAAACAGCCGTGTGCTTCTGAATGATGATTTTTTGTTTTTCAAAAGATGATGTTAAGTACCCGGAGCAAAAATCAATTTTTGCTGTGGTTTGTAGTAAAAATTGTGAGTACGCAGACAACAAAAGCTGGAAGAGCTGTTTTAAAAGGAATCAATTTTATCCACATGCAAAAGGTGTTTGCTGATGAGTTCGTGTCAAACACTGCTCGCCTCCCGATTAGACTGTTTGCCTGATAGCTTATTTATGCATCGGTAATTACATGGTGTTCAAGGAGTGCTGACAATGAACGCCCTACCAAAATCCCCTTTATTTATATCACGTCATCCTTTGCATGAGGAACAATATGATTCTTCTAATTTTTTTTTTTTATACTTTTTATTTATTTAGGAACATTTTTATGAAGAAAAAAACAAACAAAAAAGACAAAATATGAGGTCATGGGAAGACAATATATACCCGTGTATACAGCTGTACATCCACACATACATATATCAATACTTTGGTATTGCAAGTTCTATGCTTTAAAGGGTGCTGCCACAATTTGTAAAGCCCAGCCATTTTCTCCAACGTCTCCTTCCCAAGTCTCCCTGGAGTCGCAGGGTGAAAGTCATACATTCCATCAATTTGATGTCTTCCACTATAGAGGTAAAAACTATTATAGTGGGCGGGTCTTTACAAAGCCAGCGTTTTGTTATAGCCTTTTTTGCAGATGCCAAGAAAATTCTCAGGAGATAAACATCGTCTGTAACTAAATCTTCTGCAAAATATCCCAGATACAATGATGCGAATGTACAAGTCACATTGAATCCCAGTACCTTTGTGATTATTTTTGCAACTTCCGTCCATAAGGGTCGTATGGATGGGCAGGACCAGAATATGTGTCCATGATCTGCCATGACTTCCCCACAGTTTCTCCAACAAAGTGCAGGTGTAGCACTGAATTTAGACTTTTGTTTAGGTGTTATGAAAAAGCGTATAATGTTCTTCCAACAAAAGTCCCGCCACATGTTGGAGTTAGTTGTGGTAAACTGTGTTTCCCAAATCTGTGTCCACCCATCTTCTGTAATCTCAATGTCCATTTCTTTTTCCCATTTCTGTTTTATGTAAATTGTCGAGTCCCTTTTGAGTTTAGTCATACATTTGTACAGTTTACTTATCAGGGCTTTGTTACTCCCGGAGTCATAAGCGTCAATGAAGATGTTAACAATCGAGAAGTCTCCAGACACAGCTGTTTATTCTTTTGCCAATATAGTCACGGAATTCTTCTAACTTTTGAAATTATAATTTATTTTTAAGAGATTAATGACACGACGAATGCATGATGGAAAATCTTTGAGGTTGATTTTGTTATTTGGACGTTTTAATAGCTCTATTGTCCACATATATTAAATGTCAACTTTGACATTTCTTTGTAAGCTGCTGTCAGAAGACAGACAGCAGAGAGACTACGTGAAGACAAGAAAGAATATAGAAACAAAAAAAATACATTGATAATATAATTAGAATGATAACAGTGTAACTGCTGATTAAAAGTAAAGAAGGGGCATGGATTGGCTGCCATTTCTTCTCAAACTAATTACATTTAGAGGCTCTGATTTGCAAGTAATTAATCTTAAAATTGCTTCTTGACTATATTTGAATTGTGTCGTCACCTTTGCATTTAAATAACTAAGGCCTTCTTTCTTTAAAAAAAAAAAGAAGTATTTCTTTGTGACCTTGGGTTTCTTGATGATCACACTCAGCTGGAGTTTGCCGCCACCTCAGCAGCATGCTTGCGTCTTCTGTTTTATTTTTAACTCTCAAGCACTGAAGTTCAAAGCGATCGCCCGGGTCGGCACCTCGTTCTGTGTCGGATGACAAGCTCAAAGAGCTCAGCAAATGTTCAGCAATGACTGACTTTACCTTGATCTACCAGTTTGACTGAATGATACACTGTAAATTGAGATGTGAGTGAATTGTGTCCAGTCAGAGGCATTACAGCTGACAGACTGCAGTCAGGCTAAAGAATGAGGAGTCCTTGAGGTAAACTGAAGCCTATTACCAAGCTATGACAACAATGAACAGCTTTAAAACAAGGGCCGATGTTGTATGCTGAACAGCTATATTGCTACATATTAGTTTCATTTCTAAGAGGATTCATACAGGCTATAGTTTTCATAAACCATAAATGCGATAGCCGCTATATGAGCATCTGTACAAATGTGCAGTGAATGATGTTTTCTTCCATACCACAAATCCCTCTTTAACCTCAGGGTATGGCTGCAAAGTAATTCTACTGTCACCTTAGTGTGAATTCAGAATATTTATCACAGTTTAGTATTACTTGCCATTACAAGACAAGATGATATTAGAATTTTCTTCCAGTGTGAAAGTTTCTGCTGTTACTGCTGACAGTACTTTTTGATACAAGCAACAAATTTTCATTCAGCTCTGTCACTATAAAGCAACACTTGTGTTTGCTAGTAGAACTGTAAAATGTGCTTAAATTGAACGTGAAAATATGTGATGGAGAAAATTCCCTGATATATTATTGACTTTTTATTACTACATTTTTATTGCATTTTGTAAGTCAATAAGGCATACCCATATGGAAAAGATATATATAAATCTTATAAAGTTTGTATATGTCTTGTGTGAAACTTGTATGAAAAGCATACAAGAGTGAAAACAGATATAAGATCCCTTGAAAAATTATATAATGAAACTTGTATGTTTTGGATACTTACTAAAACAATAGATGAAAGTAATGAGAAAGTGTCCACTTTCATGAGTAAATCATGTAAGTTTTTACTATTTATTTTCCATATGGGTATTTTCCAACTACTTATGAAGATAAATAGAATGTAAAGTTTTTTCTTGTCTTATTTGATTAGTCTTTGTATGCTATGCTGTAGATTTCTTTTCTCTGCTGCAGTAACTGTTAAAACTAGGCAGTGTGCAAAAGTCTTTTGAGCTCATTTCTTCATATTTTGCTGGGAAAATGGGAAGTTGGTGCAGATATTTATTGAAATGTGCATGGAAATACAGTAAATAAGGAAAAAAACAGTTTGTTCAATTCTAACAAGCTGGAAAGTCAGAATTTGGTGTGACCACATTTATTCTTCAACACAGCCTGAACTGTCTTAGGTAAGCTTTCTTGTAATTTCTTCAAGTAGTCTTCAGGAATAGTTCTACAGGCTTCTTGAAGGACATTCAAAACACTTATTTGGATGTTGGCTGCCTTTTGTTCTGTTCTCTGTCAAGATAATCCCACCCTGCTTCAAAAATGTTAGCATCCCATCTGAGAGGCCAATCAATGAGTGATGATGCTTAACAATGAAGCTGTTGCTAATCAGACGCTTTCCAGATGGTTTTTCATGGTGGATCACAGTCTAATGGTACTTTTCTGTGTTCATAATCATTTTTGACAATATTCCCATCATCAGTGGCTTAAATGCAGCTCCAAACCAGGTTTTATACACTCACAGTGTCCTCTCCTCCTCTGTACATATTGATGACGATTTAAACCAAACATTTCAAATGTGGATTCATTACTCCATCAGACCTGTTGTCACTGATTTTCAGGTCAGTTCTTGTGTAATTTGGCACACCTCAGCCTTTTCTGCCTGTTTCCCTTCCTTATAAAGGGCTTCTTGGCAGCCATCCTTCCACTGAGACCATTTCTGATGAGGCTTCAGTGAACAGTAGATGGATCAGCTGAAGGATCATCTCCCAGGCCCTGTGTCAGGTCTTTGCTGGATTTTGTTTTATTCCTTAGAAACATGACTTTTAGATATTGCTCGTCTGCTGTAGATAGATTTTTTTTTTTTTAAAGATTGCCTCTTCTTTTGCCCTCCACTTGTCCAGCTTTTTAAGGACACCATGCTGGGATTTTCAGCCAAGTTTTCAAGTTTCAGCTAACAG
This sequence comes from Neolamprologus brichardi, assembly GCF_056152115.1. Taxonomy (NCBI): domain Eukaryota; kingdom Metazoa; phylum Chordata; class Actinopteri; order Cichliformes; family Cichlidae; genus Neolamprologus; species Neolamprologus brichardi. The sequence continues at coordinate 23,817,023 of NC_142104.1, read as the reverse complement.
CTGAAAACGGTTATTTTTTGCAAAAAAATACTGTTTTATTCAAACTGTGTCATCTTTGGCATTTTTTGTAGATTCACTAAAGAAATATATGCTAATAACAAAGTGCCCAAAGACACAAAATAAAATAGAACCTAGAACTAGTTCTCACAACCACTTAAAAACAAATCAAAGAAAGCAAAATATAAAGAAATGAGAGGTGGCTCAAGACTTTTACATAACACTGCAGATCATCAGATGTCATTATGAGCTGCATGTTTCTTGTGAGATGTGGTGACGTCTGTAAACCAGCTGATGAAAATGTGTGAAATTGTTTCAATATGTTGGACATTATGCAAAACATGTAAACGCTGCACAGGTAAAAAAGTGCTAAAAAAACTATATTAAATGAATTATCTGTGAAATGTACCTCACTGGTATTATTTAAAATGACTGGAAGGTATCTGAATATATTTACAGACCCTCTGTCCTCTGCTCTTGTGTTCACAGCTACACTCTCCGTGTGGTCGGAAACGGAATCAAAGCTCAGATCGCCAACCCCGAAGTCAAAGTGAAAGGAGCTGACCCCGTCATAAATCAGATCATTGACAAGCTCAAGCACATCAATCAGGTAAGAGCCGCCCGTGCTTTGTACATATTTACACAGGATTTTATGATTTCATCATTAAATGGGTCTCTCGCTTCCTTTAAAGTCGACATCCCCACCCCTCGTTCTGTCAGACATATGGGAACTGCCTCCTGAGGCAGTCTGGTAATTCTCTGTGCTTCTCGGCACCTTTATGAGACATTACGGTAGGCGTCCTTTGTTAGCTGCTCGTAAAGCTGAAGGCCTCAACCTTTGATTCTCAACAAATTAATTCATTTATATCATCCTTCATATTACCGGTAAGCACTGGCTTATTGAAAACTATTCTCAAATGCAAAATCATTTCTAGGCAATGAATGGGGAAAAAAATCAATCATTACACGTTTAGAAACCCATTTGATCCGCTTTGTCTGTCCTTATATTTACACAATTCTTTTTCTGCTCTTTGTTAAAATCAATGTAGCTTTTCTATCACCCCCTCTGCTTTTATGCACGTTTGTGCTGCTGTGGCTCCTTTCAGTGCTGTTTATCTCTGACGATGATGAGATTAGAACAGTTTACGGGAGCACTCTCTCTTCTGCAGCTCCAATAACAGCTGCCATAGCTTCCCTTTGGGTTGTTCCACTGCAGCAGTGGCAGCTTCACATGTCTGTTGCTTTGGTTTCCCAAGTGGCAGGCTGAAGGCCAGGTCATCTCTTTTGACCTCATGCTGGCACCTCCTCTCTGACTAATTCACACCATCTGTGGGATGTCAGAACACATAAATCTATATCATAACCATTTGAGAGTCCCTGATCTGCCTCGTTGACATTCAGTATGTATTTATCTTTTGGTGTGTGCCTTTTTGCTGCTGGCATCTTAAATGTGCTTCTTTATGTGACCTTGTGGTTCTGTAAATGTTTTATTTAATGGAGAAAGACTCAGAAATTGTTTTTCTGCTGCCAAGTAAGTATGAAACGGATGATCAGCGGCTGAGCCTATATTATGCAGTCATTCATAATCCCCGGAGTTAATGTAGCTCATTGCTCTATATGTAGCACACTCGGCTATTTTAGCACACTTTTTTGGGTTTTTTTGTCAGTCTGCTGTCTTTGACTCAGCCAGAATTAAAAACCAAACTATGATCAGCGTTTTGCTCATTGAATCCTCTGTATCTCTGTCAGTTTGCAAGATTGATCTTCAGTAATATCATCAGCTTCATGACATATGGCTAAAGATTTGTGTCTAACGGTGGCACATTTGTTTTATGAAATCTTTATTTCATCAGCCAGTCTCATTAAGATTCTCTCTCAGGTGTCTGTTTTACAAGAGAGACCTAAGGATGAGAAGCATTCATAAGGAAATGATTAGCAAACGGAACAACAACACAATAAACAGAAACATTGGCGACAGTTGCAAGAACCACGCTATACTTTTGACTTTGCAAAAACACACTGCTTAAATCTGCAGTCATTTTTGGCAGTAAATTGTTTTGGTCATTTGACTCCATTAAAAGTCAATCAAAAGTCAGAAAGAGTCTTAAAAATAGCCAGAATTAATCCACATCTGTGTGGAGTTTGCATGTTGTACCCAAAGACATGCAGTTAGTGAGGTTAAGTGGTGATTCTAAATTGCCCATAGGTGTGAATGTGAGTGTTGTTTGTCTCTCTGTGTGTTACGTTCCAGCCCCCTCCCTGCGATCCTGAATTGGATAAGTGGAAGAAAATTAATAGATAGTAAGACAGCCTAAATAGACCTTAAGGGATCTCTAATTAAGGGGTTAGATCACCTTTTGAAATCAATATACCGGGCAGCATCCACCTCTCATTGTAAAGAGGCAAAAGTGAAAGCAGAACTGGTGGTAGCCATGTGGTTCTGCAGTACTTTGATCGATACAAACGGCTATGTCTGCAATTTTTTTGCACTGTGCAGAAAGCCAAACATTTTCAGCAACATTTCAAATATGAGTATATTTGAGGATTTGCTGTTTAGCTGCTTCAGATGACTCCTACATGCAGATCTAATTCGTTAGTTTACGTTTAATTTGGATTGTTTTTACAGTCTTACTGACTTTTAATTGACTGGTAATTTAGTCGCTGGCAGCTTCCCTAATTAAGCCAGTGAGTTGCCATCTTTTCCAGTTTTAGCTTCCACTGCATGCACATATATACCTACATGTTACATCACTGCTATGTTACCCCAGAGCAGGAAATCTGTGTGAAGTCAGTGTGTCTTACAGCATGTCACGTTGCTCAAACAGGCTTTTTGCATTGCCAATGCTCACGTGCTGGGTGTTGTTTAGAGGGTCTTCACTGCTGTCCTCAGGTTTTACCCCCAATTTCCATATATAAGGAGAGGTGGGCCCAGAACAGACCCATACTGCCTAGAGTACTTTATATTTGGCAGTTTATAAACTGACCATAACTGTAGTTCAGGCCCGCCCGAAAGTCAAGTGAACCCTCACAACTGCAGTGCACCAGCTGATAACTGCTGATAATGCACATAGGCTTGTGGATCAGCTGATACCATTCTGTGCATCTAGCTGGCGAGTCTCATATAAGTTACTTATTTAAGCTGCTGAAAACCTACTTACCTTCCTGTGCAAGCTGCTTTGAAACCCACCTATGCCTGTTTTTGTCGATGCCTGCTGTATTCTTTGCTTTAGGGGTGTTTTTGCTGCTGTGCTGTCTATTTCAGGTTTTGTATACGCACATGGAAGGGAAAGTTGTGCTCTTCAGTCTCTTTCAGTTTAATCAAGACAGAACTGAAGTAGCGCTGGCTGCATTGATATTTAAAGACGTTGATTAATCAACTAATTTTTTCTGAGGAGTCTATTAAATGTTGTTAATGCTGTCTAAGTTTAAATGTTGGTATTTAAAGTACCAAAAAAGATGCTTTATACTGTGATTGGTTTATAAAAATTATTTTGATTTTTATGGTTTTTCCCTGTGAAATATACCGATGACTAATTGTTCAGTTTGTTTACATGGTGAAAAATGCTGGTTCTCTTCAGTTTCTTCCTCGTCTCTTTTCTCCTTTCTCTTCAAGTGTCACTTGTATTCTTCCTTATGCCACGTTTTATAAAGGAGAAAGTCTGCGACCTCATTTGTGGCATCACAAACAGTGATAAAAAGTGACACTTGGGCACAACACTGACATGTAGCTCATTATCACATTACTCTCTCATCTGAGAATCAAATCTTTGGCGTGTGAAGAAACTTACTGAGGTACATCTGATTTTCAGGAAATGCACAAAATGTGAGGTGTCACAGTTTTTTTTCTGTTGTTTTTGAATAATAATCTGTCTTTGTACAATCTTACATTTCAGACAAAATCCCTGGAACAATAAAAATAAGAGTTCTGTGAAAAGTTAGTTATTTCAATTATATTTGAATATCTAACATGCTAGTGTTTGGAATAAACTAAATTAAAAGACATATAACACAGACTCGGTGGCTGCTGGCTGTTTTTAAACAAAGCCAGTTGTTAAATTACTGAAATAAATACATTTACTGAACTTACTCAATAAAATTAGCGTGAACTTTGATCAATTTTAATCCAAAGCAGCTTTGCAACATGCAGTGATGATGTACACTAAGTAATGTCCAAAGCGAGGGTGTCAAACATAAGGTCCAGGGACCAGAAGCAGCCTGGCACAGACTCCAATCTGCCTTTGGAAAATATGACAGGGAGCGTAAATAATTTGGGCATTCATACTATAGCACAGTAATTAAAAAAACAGATAAACTATTAAATAACAGAAAAGTTCCTGTCCTCTCTCTGTTTTTTTTTGTTTTTTTTTACAATGGGTCCAAAAAAGGGACATTTTCTGTGAATTTACAGAAACTTTCTGTTTATAATTACAGGACGTTCTGGGCAATGAGCCATGTGATTTTTTTTTTCCTGTAATTTTACACATTTTTTAAAATTCAAGCCCAAAGAGTCGTGCTGACAGATTTCTTTCTTTTACCGTAGCAGCGTTTCTATATCACATGGAAAATCTAGGACAATTAAACTATCTCAGAGATTAAATGTGCAGTTCAACAGGGGAATTAAACTGCACATTTGAAAGGGGAGTGTCAGTTGTCTGGCCCACTTATGTGGATCTTGATATGAAAGAAACCATCTATGTCCACTGTGATCTTTGAAGAGAGGCGATGGTTTACAACACCAACTGTCTGCCATCTATAATCCAGTTTTGAGATCCCGTCCCAGACGCCTTAACGCCCACTCACATCCTGGGCCTTTTGACCTCAGTAAATCACACAATAGGGTGGGGCTAGTTTCACAGTGGGTTAACTCGAAACCTTGGCTGATTGTGACCTACAGCCATTTTCGCACCTTGGCTCGTGTAATTAGGTAGAGGATCAATCCATGTCCCTCTTTGGGGGACACTGAAATAGAGCTTAAATCTGGGACTCTCCCCCATTTGACCCTAGAACTGAAGAAGCTTCTCGGATGAGAGTTGAAACATCTTCAAGCAACTTAAAGAAGTCCAGACGCTTTTCTTTCCAAGCTCCTTAGACCTCTTGATATGAAATGAATTTGACATCTCTAGTCTGAAGCTTAAAAAATACATTGTGAGATTGCTGTTAGTTTTGCGTAGGCACCATTAGGCACCATTGCAGCATCCTGGTAAAACGTTTTTTTTGGCATGCACAAGCGGTATCCACTGCTCTCATCAGCTGTCACAAAGAGGCATTGAGGTGTGCAGTTCACGGTTTTGAATAAAATGCTTTGAGAGCTATTGGATGGCTTCTCTTAAAATGTGTTTTAAAGTTTTGTGTCCCCCTCAGTATGAACATAAATGTAAAAACACGTATTGGGCCGTGTTTGCAAGTTTATGGTGCAAATAAAATGTAAGCAGCTCGCCTCATGTGTAAACATCTGGGATACTTTAAAATATGCATCTACTGCATGACCTGTATGAGACAGACTGCTGAAAAACGTGTTGACACATCGCAGCCTACTTTAGATCTGCGGGTCAGCTGCGGGTCAATGATGAACATCATTTGTGCAATAAAATGTTCAGAGAACTCTGCCCACAAACGTGTTCCTTGGAACAAAGCTTCCTTTACTCGCTCAGGTGTTTCAAGAATATCGACGCTGACTACACAGCACACAAATGTTAGCAAATCACAGATGGCACCGAGTCCCAGGGAGTATGAATAGTACCCAGATAAAATGCCAGACAATAAAAGTTTTTCTGTTAATTAAACAGAGTTAAACACAGACGACTTTTTGTGTTTACTGCTAATAATATCATTTTCGCTGCAAAGCAAATAGTCTTCCACTAAAGTATGAAAACAAATGACGTTATCGTGATCAGCAAGAATTTTCGTGACATTAATTAGTTTGCTCGTTTGGCTAAGCGGACCATAAACTAAAGTCTGATTGCAAACGTGGAAGGATGCAGAGGGGAAAGTGCGTTTGTGACTTTCTCCAAAAATGTACGTGTTTGAACAGATAAAGCAGAAGCAATACAGAAAGCAAAAGACGCCTCTTGATCAGCCTCTTGGAGACATCAGTCTCCAGTAATTCAGGACAAACTTGGCGATGCCGCTTTGGCCCAAACACCGTCGCGTTTCAGCTTTGAAATTGTGCTGCCAGTTTCCCCTTTACTTTTGCTTCCTAAAGTCAATTTGAAATTGGCTAATTCTGAATGTTCCACAAGTGTCTGGTTGACTGTGATGGCTGTTCAATAAGCAGTTTTATGTGGAAAGGAGAGCCCTCGACAGTCTGATTTTTGTAGTTAAAACCTACCCGTGTTTAAATACAACATTTGCCCTTCTGCACACGCTCTGTTCGCCAAGTCTTCATGGTGTGTGCCAGCACAGCCTCCGGCACATGCAGACAAAATAAAAATACAGATTCTGTGCTGATGCAGCAGGGTAAATGCTGACCCCTGCCTATTCGTGTGTAGTCATGATGGGAACCATCTACATCAGTCCTGTTTTTAGATTTTTATCCGGCTTTGTTTCAATGAATTCAAGATATAAGTAAATGAACAAAAAAACAAGAAGAAAAGACCCTGCACCGACACATTTAGTAAAAGTTATACTGAGTCAGACTAATGCTCAATGGAAGTGCTTTATTATTGCTTCATATCAGTTAAAAATAATAACATATCACTCCGTACGCTTTCTTCTTACTGCTTTCCTGTAGGTAGAGATTTCAGTAGCTACAGTACAGACAATATTCAGACTCTTTTTCACTGCGATTTACTACTGAAAAGATCTTGAAAAATAGAAATGCCAACATTGTTGTTCAAATAGTGATTGCAGCAAAACACGATGCGTATAAAAACTAACAATGGCAGGAGACTGAACGGCCATTCAGATAATCTAAACCAGCTTTCTGACTGCAGAAGCTTTAAACGCCTTGAAAATACAGTTTAACACACATATCTTGGCTGTAACCTCTTTTTTTTAAACTTGGTACTACAAATCATATGTTAGATGAGGTTGGATTTCAGTTATTCATGACAGTAGAGAAGCTTCTAGAGAGTTTATTTTAACCCAAACGATGACATTCTCAAATCTATCCAAACAGCGACAGAAAACCAAAAGGTCTCCAAAGTGTCCAGACTTGAATACAAGTCTCCAGATATAGATTTTGATTTAGACCCTTACTCCTCCCTTTTCTTCAAAGCAGGGATTTCATGGAGATTTTTTTGTTTTTTGTTTTTTTTACCCCTCAGCTGCAAGAGGTTTGTGGGGAATTGTGGTTATCCCGCCAGGGGTTCGGGCGGGTGGCGTGGACATCCAAGATTTTGAACACAATAACCCGAGAATAGGGTGGCAGAGGATTTCCAAATGACACCATACGTGCATCAACTAAAAATCTTAGACCAGTGGTGTCCTTGAGGCCTCAAGGTCAATCAGAGGTCGAGTTTTCTGAAAATTAATGCAGGATTTCGAAATTCAACAAATACTCAAAATCTACTAAAAATCTCACATGAGTTTGAATCTCAGGCCGATTTTCCAACAATCACCTTGGATTTTCACATTTATACCACAGGTGGATCTACTAGGAGGCTAAGGGTAGCACTGGAGGCTGCCAGTATTTTATTTTACACGGTTATAATGCACAGTTAGTGCAGCAGGGAATCCATCAGTACAAACCAGTGTGATGCAAAAAAGAGGCAGAATCGGTTAGCAGTTAATTTGAGAGGAGAACGTCAGTGGAGATGCACATACAAGTTAAAATGGATGTAAGTGGTCAATTAGATACATAAAGCATTTAGCTACCAAAACCAGTTAATAACTAATCAATCAGAGTACATTCTGCCTGCAGCACCCACCACAGCCTGTAATTTATTCTACCAGCCAAGCTAATTGATATTTTTTACACAATAATTCCAGTAATCAGCAGAATTAAAAACCTGTTGTCAAGCATGCTTTTTCAGATACTTAACTGACAGACATGTTTTTCAGTGTTTTTCCTTCATGTTCAGCAGTGTGGGTGTTGCAGTGCTTTTTAAAAAAGGAAAGAAAATACTCAGTTAGTCAATCTATGGCACAACCACTTCAGTCAACTTTGCTTTTTAGTTTTAGTTTAGTCCTTCTGGAAGTAAGCCTTGCCACTCAACACCTATCTTGGAAATGCCTCTGGTCAGTTACTTCAGGCTAACGAGACCAGGCCCCTAAATGAATGAGGGAGTGAAGCATTACTGGAGTTTCAGTGTTGACTGGGCTGTAAAATCTGCTTGTATAGAATTACAAGTTCAGTCTCAAGGGAAAAAAATATTTTGGAGACTTTTCCCCAAAAAGCCTTTTTTATTTTTACATGTTATCCTTCTACTCTGCATTTGCGAAGCTTTATTTATGGCTTGATTCGGTGTGCATGTCATCTCACCAGAGTACTTGGAAAGAAACCTTACCTTTATTCCTCATAGTACCTATATCATTAATACAAAACCATCCATTATACAGTTAAACATCACCTCTGCGCTTGCATCAGGGCCACATGTTTCCCACTTTGGGTGTTATAAAGCACATTATTGAATTTTTGCCATAAATTTCCCCGACTGTGTCTCTGCTTTCAGGATGAGAACTTGCGGAAATGAGCTGTCTTTTATGTTTTCAGGGAAACTCTCTTGTTAGGGAGGCTGGTTGGTACAAATGTTCAGACAATCACACTTAAAATGTTGAGCTCGGACTTTCTGAAGCAGTAAATTTGTAAGAGAGCAAAATGGCATCTTAAGGGATTGTGCTTTTACTTCTGAGAAAGGAGAAATATGAAAACTGTGTGTGTTTTCGTAGTAGTCGGCAATGGAGGAGGGTAAAACTTTACAAATGATCTTGTATATAAAAACTTTAAATTATACATCTGGCACGATTCATCTAGCAGCTTGTGCATTCACAAGCCTTCAGTCTAGTTATTATCATCTGGCTGGGACTTGATTTGCAAATGGGTCTGATTTGCAAATAGTTCTGATTGGCATGTCATTAGCTGCTGAAGTGCGGCACAAGTATCAGCCCGAGTGTATGACCTGAATTGCCATCAGGCGTTCATTTTAAACTGTCAGACTTTATTTCTCTACCATTTCATGTTATGAGGCATGCAGCATGGTTTTACACACCAAGGAGTGCTAAGAAGTGGCTGTGATTCACAGCCAGTGTGGCTTTTTAAAAAGGAGACTTGGTCCTGGGAAGGATATTTGGGTTCATATTTCAAATTCAGTCACTTTTAAATGCTGATCCTGAATTTCTGTGTGTGTTTGTGTGTTGAGGGATGAGTCTGTGACCAGCAGAAACATCAATTATTTATTGCAGTGTACACACAAGTGGCTGTGTGCACATCTGCATATCCACTACATAAAACAGCATCATGCAAATCATTATAGTGGGGGTTAACTTAATATGATGAAACTTGTCTTAAAGTATGCACGTGTGCAGGTAAATCCCGGAATCTCTTTTCTAGAGAAAGAAGGAAGTGTACACTGAAAGGCAAAAGGTGGCATTCCTATTATCTTTAAAGATGCGGCTGTTGGGCATTTGTATGAGGATAAGAGTGATAGCCATGCAAATGTTGATTTTCATGTTTTCCATCTACATATCAGAAATGTTTTCATTCATCTGCCCCTGACCTTGACTAACCAGAGCACAAAAGCTTCTCCAAGTTTCCCTGGGACCAAATGGAAATATATCATTACTATTCTGCACTCGAGACCGCAGAAAACACAAAACGGCAACGCATCTATTGACAAATTTATTATACAATCTGAGTGTACAAACTCTAGATTTCATCATCTTGCTCATCAGCAGCTCTTTCCTATGAATTATTTGTGGGCTCCTCTCCTTCCTTGCCTGTCCTCTCCTCTTGATATGGTAAAACCCATCAAGAATCTATAAGTAGGCTCTGTCCCAGTGTCTCTCAATCAAAATCAGGGGCAAGCAGCTCCTCACCCACTCTGCCGGCTGAATTATTTACCAGCCATTGATGTGGTGGTTGACCAGCAGTTTTGCTTCTGAATTATTCATATCGTCTCTCCTCTTAGGAGAGGAGGATTAACGCTGCGAATATATTCACATTTTATTTGTTGTGCTCCTGAACGCGTATACCAAAATGCAGCATCTGAAAGTCCGGTTTGGGATTAAACCCAATCTTATTTATCACCATTATCCTCAAGTCTCAAGATGATTTATTTTTAACACAACACATCCACTTAATTCCTGTTGCAGCTTACGAAGGAGTGTGTAAAGTCATAAATGTCATTACTGTGCAAGTGTGTCTTAATTAGAGAAAAATCCCAGAACCTGCAGGATAATGATTTTTTTTTTTTTTTACCCACACAAGGTGTTTAAAACATTCAAAGACAAATCCGGCTAAGCTGCCTACACGCAGATAAGTTTATCTTAAGTGAATGTATGTGATTATAGTTTAAGCAACAGCAGCATAATCCTCTTTGTGCACTTGGACATAGGTTGTGAAATTCAAGTTCTGCAGCACAGCAAAGTCCAAAATCACACATGAATAATTCACGTTTTTAAATTTTAATTCATGTTCATGCTAAATTTTAAGAGCCGCCTCTCAATTGCGTTTGTGTGTAGTTGATTTGGTTTGTGGAGGAGCGCGTTCTGCAAATACAGTGTTCATTTCAAATATAGCGACCTAATGATGTCAGCTACAGTAGCAGTGCTTATGCTTAGCTTTTAATTAAAGCTGAACTGTTTTCTATAACAGATGTGAACGTTTAGAACAGCTAACAAGTAACTGGACAATTTATTAGGTACGCCTTGTTCATATTTAATCCTTCACCGTGCAGCAAGGTGTTGACAACATTCCTCAGAGGGCCTAAAGTGTGGCGAGAAAGTGACCTGCACATCATCGCAGTAGGATAGATCAATGCTTTCATTTTGTTTTCTGGCAAATTCCTATCCTACCATCTGAATGTTGCAGCAGGAATCAAGACTCGTCAGTCCAAGCAACAATTTTCTGTTGTCCAATTTTGGTGAGCATGTGTAAACTGAAGCCTCAGTTTCCCGTTCTGCTCCCAGAAATTATTTTCTGTATATACCTTGGTTGTAAATAGTGGTTATTTGGGATATTGTTGCCTCTCTTAATGTCTGGCCATTCTTCTCTGATGTCTGAGCCCACAGAAAAGCAGCAGTTTCTGAAATACTCCTGCTTGGCACCAAGAGCCATGTCACATTCCAAATCGCTTAAATCCCCTTTGTTACATATTCCTAAATGTACTTTAGAGGGTCACCTAGATCATGCCTACATGAAGTGAATCGCTGTCATGTGATTGGCTGATTAGCTATTTGTGTTTAAAAGTGGTTATCAGGTGTACCTAACAAAGTGGCTAAATAAAGCAACTTAATAAATAAATAAATAATGCATTATCAGTTTGGCAGCAGTGTCTTTTTTTTTAAGCTGACTCATAGGAGAGCTTAACTTGAATGATAATATTCACTTTGTAGTCTAATGTCTGCTCTGACCACTCAATCGCTGACCCGCTGCCTCTTTGTCGCTGATGCACTTGCTCTGCATAAACACACTGTCAGCGCCGCTGCTGACGAGAGGGAGATGGGCGATGACAGCGAGCGTCTCGGGAGCCGACACGCACACTGACACTTTTTTTCTCCCCCCTGCTCTGACTGGCAAAAATGATCATTGTAACATCTCTTCTCCCACCCTCTATTTACAGATAGCAGAACATGTTCAAAGGGAATACTAATGAGCTTAAAAATCTGCACAGGGCTTGATTCATTGCTTGGATGTCTGAAGGTGTGATTCATGTTGCCATACGACACCCTGCACCTCTTTAGGAAATGTACCCTGCACACGAGCGGCGATCTGGAAATGAAATGCTTTTAGTTGTCTGTGACAGTTTACCTGAAACTTTGAATTCTTTGGCAGTGCTTTTGGGGAGTGTATGTACTTTGGTCTGTGAAATGCAGACTGAGTGGTTGTGTAGGCAGGATAAATATAATGATAATGCCCTAACATTTACAAGATGCTGTTACATGGCAGTCACCTCTTTCCATTACTGTAGATGCAGCTGAAGTGCGTGCCTTAATGGTGCGAGGTCACAAATTGGAGTTGACAGCTGAGTGAAAATTGACAGCATCGCGGTGACATTTTCTGCTGTCTGCATAACGCTCGCTGAAACCATGGTTTCGCTGTTTAAAGTCGCCGCAGGTCAAACAAATGAAACTACAGTCAGAGTTTAATTAGTTCTTATGTTTTATTTGTTTCAATTGCTTGAGTCACATTTACTCCAAAAGCAGATGCCAAACAATACCCATCTTAATAAAACCTCACTTTGTGCCAGATAGTATAACTGAGTGATACTTCAGAAAATGCAAATGAAACTCTGACCTGCATGCTTTAGGTACTGTTTTAGTTTATGTATGTGTGCTTTTTTTGGGGGGGTGTTTGTGGGAAGTATTCATTATTCTCACTACCTGTGGGGAGAAACTGTCTTTGAAATAGCTGCTGCTTGATTTAATGCTTCGGTAGCGTTTTCCAGATGGCAGGAGTGAGAAAAGAGAGTGTGTGGGCTGGTTGACTGGTGTCCTTGATGATGCTCTGGGCTTTCCTTATGGAGCAGGTGATGAAGATATCATAAGCCCATCGTAAGTGTGTGCCAGATTTTTTGACGATTTTTTTTTGAGGCAGGCTTTACTGTGTTTAGCAGCAGTTTTCAGTCCTGTCCAGTTGAAACTGCCAGTATATATAGTGCGATGTAGCCAGTCAGAGTACGGCGCAGTGATGAAAGGTAAGCCAAAGCTTGGTTCCCATGCCAACTCGTTTAAGTCACCTTACGACTTTGAGTCTTTGTTGTGATTTTCTGAGCTGGTGGAGGAAGCAGCACGCGTTATGACAAAGTTTGTGATGTGCACTGTGGCGAGTTTGGAACTTAATACATCAGGCAGCCAGGACTTTTTTAAGGGCGGGGAGAGGAGGACTCTAAAATACAGCGAAATGTATGTGTGCCCAGTGCTGTGCAAAAGTCTTGGGCCATCCGTCCTTCCTTTAGATTTTGCTATGAAACGGGAAATCGGTACAGCACTTTACATGTATACAAATACAGCATATAAGGCATAAATGGCGTCTGTACAACTGTAATGAGCTTCAATATCAATATTTGCTATGACCAACTTTATTCTGAACTCTTTTATGCAAGCTTTCCTGTAATTTCTTGACGTAGTTTTCAGTTCTTCACACTTCTGAAAGGACATTGAAATGTCTTCCTCGGATGTTGGCTGCCTGTTGTTCCATGACCAAGCTTCCACTGCGTTTTACAGATGCCTGAACACCCTCACTGCAGGAGACCTGTGGCCACCGGTTTTCAGTCGAGTTCTTGTGCCTTTTCTCCCTGCTTCCCTTCCTTAAGAATGACTTGCACCCTTTCACTGAGGCCATTTCTGATGAGGCTTCAGTGAACAGTAGACGGACAGCTGAAGGGCCAAATGTGTCTCTCAGGTCCTGTGTCAGGTCTTTGCTGGATTTTCTCTCTGTTTTTTTAACGACTTGACTTTCAGATGCTTTTCATCTTCTGTAGACAGACTTCTCGCCAAGTTTTCAGCTCTTTGTCAATCACGATATGGTAAAGCTGTGTTATTCTTGGAATTTTTATAGATTCGACTAAAGAAAGGGGAACAAATGATGTGTTTTTGTGGCAGGCTGCTAGTGACAAAGTGCCTAAAGATCCAATTTAAAATGGGCTCTTTGGTAAGTTTTCTGTTCTGTGTCGACACAATACTGTTTTATCTGTTGCGCCTTCTTTATGCTTGAATGATACATGGCTCAGTGTTAAGTGGCTTAAAAACAACCGTTCCTCTGAAAATGGTCACGTACAATGACTGGACTAAAACTAAGTAAAAAAGCAGCCAATGTCCAAAAAACAAAACAAAAAACAAACCTTTGAAAGACCTGCAGGATGTCCGCAGAAGTATTGCTCAGACCACGTTAAAGAAATCAGAAGATAGTCTAGCCCTTGGATCCTTGGCAAACTCCTGTAATACTGCATATTTACATTATTATTAAATATATTATTAAAACCACTGATAGGAAGTTATTAATAGTCATCGCTATCATGTTGTTATACTTGGGAAATCTTGTTTCATGTGGCTGTTACTCTGAGACGCACTACACACAAAGACATCTATGATTCTCCGCCCGATAACCATGCCCCCGATGGCAGGCAGCACCTCCCGTCTCCTCAGCAGGAAACTGAACCACCACTCAACAGTTAAAGGACACAAAGTGTGTCCGAGGGAGTGACCCAGTCTTCATGCTCCCCATAGCCCAATCTGATCAAGCACCCGTGGGATATACTGGGGCAAATCCTTTTCATGGAGGCTCCACCTGGCAACCCACAGGACCCAAAGAATCCTCTGTTAATATGGTACCAGACACCATGGGACACCCCTGGACTCCCCAGGCTCCAGCTGCATTTTTTTTTGGTAGAACAAGAAAAAATAAGAGGCACCTAAACAACCCTTCTTCATCTTTTGAGACTGTACACCCTCAGTTTCTTTCTGTGCCTCTTCTTCTTCAATGAGAAAGACGCATGGAAAGTTCTTCCCACCAGAGATGTGAGCGGAGGAGTGGAAGCAACAGACAAATGAGGCACCCTTGCTTCTGAGCTGTCATTTCAAAAGCAATGTGACAGCAATGTGACAGCAATGTGACATGTAGCGCAGCTGTATCCTATGTTTATTGTTTTGTCACAGCCTACTGCTGTATTTTATCTCCGATGTCAGATAAGCATAACAGTGTTCATGACACTTGTAGATCCAGGCCTGCTTTTAATCAAATGCACAATGTGCCTCAGTGTGACACGAATGTACAGATGTCGTGCATTTTTTTAAAAAATTGCACAAACGCAAAGGTGGAAAGGCACAAAGATCATGAAGTAGATCACCCTAAATAACTGAAATGACTTAAAAGGAAATATTTATTGATAAATTTGTCTTCCTGCCCCTATTTGGATGTCCCATCTGTGTGTCACATGCCTTCTTCAGATAAACGGTTTACATTTGTGAAGCATTCAACTGTCCATCCTCCATCACAGCTCTTGCAGGCCTCTGCTCTCCTTGCTCTTTTCTCCTCCAGATGCATTTTTAGGTTATTGAGACATCCTTCGAGGTGGTGCACTCAGATTGGTTTCCAGTTCACAGGGCTCATCGGTGTATATATCGCTTTGGGGAAATGGGTGAGAAAATTTGGAGCCTTTCCCAGCTGACATAGGGCCAGAGGCAGGCTACACGCTGGAGAGGCACATCAACACGCACAGAGAAAGGCCGATACACTCTCGCATCTACACCTGCAGCCAACTTGGAATCATCAATTAACCTAACAAGCATTTCCTCACATTTGCGTGTTGGGTTAGGTTTTGCTTTAAGGCTCACAAAGACGATATTAACATCCCGATCTTTAGCAGGTACGGTCGTGTGCCAGGCCTCTGATTAGCATTGAAGGTTGAGTATAGCTGAGGCTGGAGGGACTATATGGCCATAAGGTCTGTGATGTAAGGTATGGGAGAAGGTCACATTTTGACCCTAAGATGACGCTAGAGGATGGTCCAGCGATCACACCACTCTTTAAAATTCAACCTCAGGGCACAATGAATATTGGTACCAAATTTAATTAGAATCCATCCAATATTGATATTTAAGCCCTGACCAAATTAGTGGAGTTACTGACAGACCCTTATTATCATTACTGGAACTTTAAGAGCAGAATTTTAATCTGCCTTGTTTGCATGTTGTTTGTGATGTGAGTTTCTGAATTCTTTGTGATTTGTCTTTATATTCCCCGCATATCGATGTGTAATAAGAACAAAAGGAAGAAAGACAGGCAGACCATGCACGATAAAACTCCTCCTAAATGCAATTTAAAACAAAGGGCTTTGAACAGGAGCTGTGTGGTCACCGCAACAGTGAAAATATGTTTCATTTTCTGCTGCTTTTCTAATATTGATTGGTTTGTAAAATGCTTTGGTAAGCGAGCGGTGGATGAGCCTCGGTGTCACCGAGGTGTTGTTTTGCAACTTGAAGATAAAAAGCCATTTCTAAATCACTGCATGGCTGCACTGGCACTGGCCTCTGAATATTGCGTAATACCAGTTTTTGTCTGAAGACGCCAAAGCAAATGGTTTAGCACAGAATGGAGAGCAACACAAAATCCCACAAATAAACAAACCAGGATTAAGAATGCAATAATCACAGTCTTCGCTTTCCACCTCGCCATCCCGTGTCCTCTGATATTTTCTGCCAATCTTGAAAAACGTTTCACTGATTTTGAGTTAAAAAAGTAGAGCAGAGTTACTTTACTCCGCGAGTTCAGAACGCCACAAAAGGAACTCTTCTTCTTCTTTTTTTTCCTTTTTGCCATTTTGCTTGGCCGTTAAATTATCGCTAGCCGAACTTCTGTCTGTGACAGAATCCTATTAGATGCAGCCTCTCTGGGCACAGCTCTCTCCCTTTAAAATAATAGCCTTTTACTGTACAGTGTAACGTAGGATCATAGCACAGAAGCCAAACATTGTACCTGTTTTTCAAATCAGCCAGTTACCTTAAAGAAATGCAGGCTTACAAATGAAGGCGTGAGACTTTCAGAAGGACATGATTTTTAAATACAGTCGTTAATTATACTGGTTAATTGCAGATTTCATTATTGATCCAATACTAAGTAAATACAGGGCCATTATTGTACCAATACCAGTGCTTCATGGTTTGAGATAAATTACCATTAATTTTCTAATTCTGAACATGTTTTGATGATCACTAAATCACAGATTTTTCTTTCTTTCCGCAATAATTAGTTGACACAACAAAACACACCTTTCAGATTTTCATCTATTTTGAAATTGGGTTTTTGGAGACCTCTAAATGTTCCTCTTTGACTATTGTTTAAATGTGCTGTAGGCTGTGAAAAAAAACGATCCTATCGCGCTAGTATTGATTTAATACCAATATTAGTGTTGGCATCGATACCATTGATATTCGGATTGATCCGCCCACCTCTAGTTAATTAAAGTAAGTAGCGATGCATTCACAAAGCAGTGCTGAATCTGATGTAAATAAATGTCCAGTTTTCCTTATGATTCAGGCTGTTATAAGCAAAAGTTTGGATATATTTCATATCAGGAAGCAGCAGGTAAAAATTCTGTAATTTAGCTGGTTACAAAAAGTGTTTGCAAGCCGTGATGAAAGCTGTGACCTACTGGGAAGCCCAAACGTTTCCATGTAGCACACTTGCTGTTTAATAGTTTTTTTCTAATTTCTTTTTGTTAATAAAGTGGAATGGTGTGTGGATTTGTAGAAAATAATTTTATCATTTTTGCCGGCTCTAAATTGTTGTGCAGTTTCCAAAGAAAAGAGGGAAAAAAGGCAATGAATTGGTGATACCTTTGTAAAGAAAAAAAAAATCATACAACGTGTGTAGTAGCAGAGTTGCTTCACACAAAGACAGTTTTGTTTGTGCACAGAGTCCTTGATATCATTTGGTCATTTCTAACTCTCCACACACTCCAGTAACAGCCAGAGGCCTGCCCAAGGGGGGCTACCATGGGTTAGAGCGAATCAAAGCACCTGTCTCCCAGCCAGTGCTGGACAAAACCTCATGTCATTCACAGAGGAGAGGCTAATAACACTGTTAGGCAATTTGGGCTCACTTCATTGTATTTCAGAAAGAGCAGCGTCGCTGTTCAATACAATCCAACGCAGGGCAGTTATTTTCCTGCACAGGAAAAGCCGAAGAATCGAGTAGCCTGCTGATTGACATTCTTGGTCAGGCATGATGAATGTTTCCTCAGCTGATGGAACAAATGAGTTAGCTGTGAAATATTATTAGCTTATAAAGCCTGATTCATTGATTAGCGCCGTTTGGGGAATCGAGTCACCTGCCAGTGACCTTATAAAAACCAAAGGCACATGCTTTTGCACATCAAAAGCACATAAAACATGAGAGTGAAACTGTTGTACTATAAATAACTAAATAACGAAGCAAATTAAGCCATTTTGCTTTCATATTATCACTGCCTGACCTTAACCTTTTTATATTTAGCTTTCATCTGAGTCTTATTATTTTCCTATCATTGTCTTACAGCAGGCTATAGCTGGCAATATACAGTCATTGTTGGCAGCAAATCCCATGAAAAGACCAAAACCAGCTTATAGCTGCAGGCTAGTGTATGTTTATTTAGGGTTGGTCAGTCTCTCAGCACTTTCTGACTTTCCTATCCTGCTGTGGCTCTCAGCTCATACCACCATTGGGTCTTTTTGAAGTGTATTGATGTCTTGAAAGCACAGCTCATGAATATAAACTCTCATTACAAAAAAAGTGAGTTTCCTGAAAAACATGAGAGCTTACAGGGAGTGGAGATTTGTGGACCTTTTCTTTTTATTAGTGGATAGAATGTATGTTTGCAGAACCAGGACGATGTATATGTGGGATCAACTTAAAATCAATACTGTGGTCATCATTAAAAAAAAGTTACAATGCTGTGCAAAAGTCTCGAGCCACTGTCCATTTCTTTATATGCTGCTCCCAAGGAGCCAGACTGGTTTCTCTGGACATTGAAAAGAGTGAAAAAGCAGCCAGTGCAGTCCTTATATTGTAGAATAATTTTATTGTTTGATAAACCACTTCTTAACACTAACTTGTGAATCAATCAAGCATCAAAAGACACCTGACTCAAAGGACGATCCAGTGTTGTGTCTTTAGCAAAGAAATGATTAAAGTAAACCATTTTCTTTCACAAAAATACAGATATTGTTTCTTTAGTTGAACTTTTGAAAAATCACAAAGAGTTTTGTAACAACATGGTGATTCCCAAAGAGCTATTAGCTGAACACTTGGCATATCTCAGCATGGTGTGCTGTGTGCCCTTGAAAAATTACAGGAAATGGGACAAGTGGGAGACAAAAGAATAAGTAGCAGGCCTAAAAAAGAAAGAAAACTTCAAGAAATAGTAATAAATAAAGCAAAAACTTGATGCAGGCCCTGAAGCTGATCCATCTACTGGTCATCAAAACTTTATCAGAAATCGTCTCAGTGAAAGGGAGGCTTTCTAAAGGACCGAAAACACAGAGAAAAGGCTGAGGTACGCCAAGTTACATCAGAACTAGACTGATAATAGTGGCCACATGTCTCATACAGCGAGTGTGTACAGCCAAGATCTGTCATGCATCATTTTTTTTTCAATCAAAACATAGACGATAACATAGTTTGACAAAAAAATAATGTTATATATGGACCAGCAAGGTGATTCCCCAAGAGCTTTTTCCAAAAACTGGACACATGTTGGGACTGTGTGTAAAAACTGGGGAAAAAACAGAACGAAAGGCATCGAGATGCCTGAAGATGAGCATTCTACAGAATTGTTGAAACACTGTTTTTGTCTTAAATACTGTATTTGCATACAAGTTTCCACATGTTTCACTGCACCTGTTTCAAATTTCCTTATGTAAAGAAACCAGGGCTGGCTTAAGAATTGCACTGTACATATAAAATTAGGAAGTCTGCACAGCTAGTGTGTTCTAATCAACAACAGAAATAAGATATCAGACACTGGCTTTGCACTTCATGAGTATATTTTTTAACAGGTTTTTATCTTTGGCTAACAGTACAGAAATGTGTTGCTTATTGCCTTTATTTTTAGTTTCAGGCCCTCTGCAGTTTTTGACAAACCAATCAATTAGAGTAAACTGTGAACAGAAAAGTTTCTGCAGAATACAGATGTGACCCGAGACGACTGAAGGTCATGTGTTTGAATTCTTCCGATTATGTATAAGAAAGCAGTTCTTTTCCCTCTCAGCCACACACATGCACGCAGGTTTATGTATATATAGACATTAACCTTTCAACTCCATGCAGATGATGAATAGAATCTTAAATCTCGAGTCGTGTATTGTTTCCCATGTGCAGACTAATTACTGCTGGATGCTGTTTCCTTTAAAAATGGGCTCTGAGTTGACAGCCTTTGAACTCCACATAATGAGCCCTCAAGCAGTGCTCTGCCTCCTTCAGATTCAAACCTCCAGACCAGGCTAATTTCAGGCAACACAGAAACCCATTATTCTTCATAATCTATTAAACATTTGGCCATATTTCTGACATAATTAGAGAGAAAATCATGCTAATTACACACATGGAGGGAAAGCTTAGATTTTCCAATCTAACCTGTCACCAGTCAGCAGATGAGACTTCAGACCAGCACACACATGTCCCGGCTCAGCCTTCCCAGCAACTCTGACCCTCTTCAGCCCTGAACCACAGCACTAACTAATTAGCATAGACACTACCTTTTTGATCAGTGCACACACGGACGCAGGCACACACACACACACACACACACACACACACACACACACAAATCTTTCTTGTTTCCAGTGACGCACCATGAATTTAAATGAACCAATTAGTGAATGCATTTCCCCCGGCGTTGGGTTTCTGCTGCACAGCAATGCATCAGAAAGGTTAGCTGGCCTGCAGACCACTGCGGCCAAGGAGGACGACTGTCATAAACCTTATATATGGATTCTGTGAAGTGTACATCATAGCTGATGGTGATAATCCCCGAGTAAACAAATAAGGACATTTTACTATGTATTTATTCATTATTAAAAGTATTTCTTTTTAAGAGATCTTATTCAAAATCAGGACGCTGCAAAATTCAGGGCAGACGTGTTTATTTACAAACAAAAGTCAGCTGCAGTGCAGTCGCTGTGGGGATTCATTGTTTCTTTATGCATTTCTTTTTTTTAACTGGAGGATTCAGGCTGATTGGCAACATAATGAGCAACTTTTTTCACATTTTTTCCCATCTTTTCTTTATTTCACAACAACCTACATTACTGTGCAAAAGTCTTAAACTGACTTTCATTTCTTTATATTTTGCTAAGATAACAACACTTGCAGTGTGTCCTGAATCACTAAAAATGAAGCCATTCCCAGTCAAATTGGTATGTTGGGTCCATATCTCACAGTGGATTTCTGTCAGATATAGATTTTGTACATCTGTGTCTGAAATGCAGCCCAAAACCATGACGCTGCCTCCACCGCACTTTAAACACAGCGACAGACACTAAAGTTATTATAGTGTTGTGTTTTCTAATCAGCTGTTATTTTATTTCAGTTTGGTATTATTATTTGTGTTAAGATTTGTTTTAGTTTTTGTGAGTTTCAGAGTTAGTTTTTAGTGCTTTTAATTATTTTTGTATTCGGGGCATATGCCAGTTGCAAGATTTAGGAAAATCAGTACAGGTATTACAATAAAAACACGGCCGTTAACTCACCATCTTGTACACATCCGGAGTCTCAAACATTTGCATCAAAGCCTCTGTGATAATAGATTTTACCAAAATAACAAAAGCTGAAATTATTTCCTCCCTCTATTTTTGATTTTAGTTTTCTGAGTTCATCAAATCCTTTTTTTTTAAGTTCTAGCCAATATCTTTGTTCTAGTTAACTCATCCAGTTTTTAGTCTAGTTTTAGTTAACCTTTTCTTCTTTCGTCCTCCACTTGTCCAGTTTTTCTCATTTTTTAAGGACACGCTGGAGAGACTACAAAGTTTTCAGCTGACAGCTCTCTGAGAATCAAATTGGAAATGATTCTTTGGGATTTGTTGTAAGTTTGGCTTAAAAAAAAACGGGAAGAAATGTCTTTTTGTCTAAAGATACAGTTTAGAATTGGTAGTTTGCTAAGTTGTCTGTCATATGAAAACACTACCCGGCTTCATCCTTTGAGTTAGGTGAATGATTCATAAGTCAGTTAAGTGGCTCAATAAAAAAAACATTCCTCTGAGAATTGCCAGTTTTGAAAGAAAAACTTTAAAAGAAAGCTTCAAGAGAAGTCTGGCTCTTTTGAAAAAATATGTAAATAAAAGGTAGCTCAAGATTTTTTCACATTCCTGTTGTCTATACTGTCATAATAATACATACTCATAGATACCTAGAGCTCAAAGTGAAAGCATTCCAGTTCATTTATATATTTTTTTCTACTAAAAACATCAAATTTTGTCTCTCTATCTCTCTTTTTCAAAAAGCTGCTGCAGGGAAAGTCAATCCCTAAACTGGGCTCACTGGATCAGATTGAAACAGGAAGCGGCGATGCAGAGGGGCGGTACAGCGGGGACTGTGACGATGAGGATGGTTGTGCCGGTTCAGGCGCTGGTGAGGTTAAGAGGAAAGTCTCCAGAGTCTCCAAATGTAAGTCGCTCCCCTCTGTAACGTTGTTACTCATCCGTCATCACACGAGCACCAACATAACCCTGACAAACAAATCTAATAAAGGTTTCATAACACAAACAGACTGAATTGGGTGCAATGTAGCACCTTTATGGAGTCATACATATGTGTCTTCATATGCCTTTCACCTTATATGAAGGACACATTCATTTATGCCACTTGTCCGTCTGCATGTTTAAAGTTGCAGGATTTTAACAGGAAAGCTATTTTTTAATGAGCGAAACCGTTCAAAAGCGTAGTTGCATAACACCATATTTCAATAAGACTTGCTCCACTCTCCACTTTATGACAGTAATAATAATAGTCATTAAAGATAATAGTTGCTATGGGGACATTATTGTAATCAAGGCCTGTTACTTTAAAAATTATTGCTCCTCAGTGGATCACTAACCCCTGATGAATCACAACTCTCCTCTTCTTCTTTTTTTCTTTTCTTTTTTTTAACCTTTTACACTCTCCTCTGCACACAGATTCCTCCTCTCCTCTCCATCAAACATGCTAACAGCCTGATTAATCTCCCCTCTCTCGTTTTGCCTATGGCGACAATAAGGAAAAGGGAGCAGGAGGGGTGGGGGGTTGTCCAAACAAGCCATTCTGTCCGTGTAAATGTTTCCTCTACTGCTTGTCAGTCTGGCTGGAAGCTTCGAGCTGAGAGAAGCTGCTTAACAATCACTCATCTGAGGCTGCAGGGAGGCTCTGACATTTATCACCCATTACAGCAGATCCGCCCTTTACTTGTCATAGGCCAGATTAGCCTGTCCACCATATTTATGACCTGTCTGTCTGACCTCTGTCAAGCATCTGTCCCCTGCCGCCTGACCCTAACACAAACACTGTGGATTCCCCCTCCTGAATCGCACCACCTCTGGTCAGTCAGTTATGACTTCAAGTTTTTAGTTCTTCTTTTTTCCCCCCTAATGATCTGGGGTTTGTTTTTCTTATTTTTAGGTTCTATCGTTGTGTACAATTTAGAGTTATTACAAATTACAAGCCAAAGATAAAGCAGCTAAAAACAAGAATTTTCCTAAAAAAACAACAACAACAAAAAAGCCAGTCCAATGCTTTTGAGGCTATAAAATGATCCAAATGCTGATTCATCTCAAGCACAAAAAAAAAAAAAGAAAAAAAAGTGTAACACATGGGGTTGAATCCAAAACACCTCTTCAGCTTGTAGGAGTGAAAAAAGGTCACTGGTAAATAGGCAGCCCACTATTCACTGAATCATTTTCCATTGTTTGCCGCTAAAATCGAGACAACAAATAAAACATAACTGGAGACACGGGTTAATGGATATGTGTTAAGTCCTCATTTGACCAGTGATATGAGCGTATTAGTCATGAATGAGCACGTTACAGACGAGCTGGGCTGCTAATGCAGTGAGCAGAAAGAGTTTTCCTCCCTCAGCACACACGACTGTCATGTTGCTGCAAACGGTCTGAACCTGTTGATTAGAGAAAAGGATTTGTCTCTCATAATTTATAAAGCTGTCGCAAACTTATAATAGTTTTGCGGTAACCAACGGCAACCAATATGAAAATGCCAAAAGCGCGCCGTGCCTCGTCTGGCCTCTTGAGCGATCCGAACCCCCACAGACTTCCGTGCTAATATGTCAAACTTTACACCAGAAATAAATGTGTGTACAGTTTAACTTGTTTAAAAAAAAGTTCAGTTCTTTTTGTCCTTGTATAAATATCTGCTGCTTCTGTTTAGTGCAGTGCAGAGGTAACCAGATTGGTGAAGACGCACTCAAACAGCAGAGGCTGACTTCAAATTTCTGCAAAGACAGAGAGCTGCAGATTCAGCTGAGAATCCTCTGAAGGTTCATCGCTAAGGACCGCCTGTTCGTATTATCACATTTTTTTTCTCACTTTTTTTTTGGTCCTTGAGTCTGATGTGCTACAGTGCTCAGCTCTCACTTCAGTCAGAAGTTTGTCTAAGACAGACTGTTATCAGACAAACTTGTAGTACAAATGGGAATGAGCTATGTTGTTATTTCCAATTGCTGGAAAGCTAGCATGTTAACAGTATTCTCAATGTGTGGAGCAATTCATTTAGCTTTGTTTGCTGCTGGGAATAAAATTTTTAGTTCTGTGAAGCTGCTACATCATGCCGGAGCTACAGAGTTCATAAATTGGCTGCCACGAGGTTAAATCACAGTGGTTTGGAAACACTATTAATGAATGCTGTCGGTTTTTATTTTAGTCCATGTGCAAAAGTTCAGAAACAGAAAGCCGCAGAGATGAAAATACAATATTAAACTGCAGAATCAGAAACAAATACAACCAACAAATATGCACCCAGGTGAAATCAAAACTAATGTTCATGTAAAATCTCGCCAGCAAACGAAGCTCAGAACTTGGAGTTACGTGAACTTGTTTAGAAATTGATAAAATCTCACAGCGAGCATGTGAGATGCCAAAAAAAGCAATGAGAAAAATAAATGATTTGTGAATATTTGTAAGAAACTAAAAATGACTGAATTCCTGTTTTTATACCCAAATTGGAGGCACTCACATCTCTGTGATTTGAGAGGTTGATTAAGCCTAACATTCAACCTCTCAAACTAATTTTTCTGCTCATAAATGCAAGTAAATAACAGTAATTTAGCATCCTAATAAAAAAAATGTATTTTACTACTTGTTCTGCTTGTAAAACTGTAAATTGGAAATTTAATGGATAACAACATTATCCATTAAATAACACCAATACTGTTAATTTAGGGCAACTGTGGTATAATCCTTACACTGGGCCATGGTTGGTCTAATAAATTTGTTAAGCAGTGTAATGCTGTGGTTTGTGTACTAACCTTTTTTGTACACTGTTTCTACAAACCATAAAAGATGCAGCATATAATGCACATGTTTTTATAACGAGTACGCCAGTCTATCAGAGTAAACTGTCACATTGAAGTCCTTGAGCGTCAGTTCAGAGCTTAAACACCATGTATAATTTGATTAGATTTCCTTCTCTGCCATTATTCATAATCCAACCTCTTTGTGTCTTTGATTTTTATCAGCAGAACATGCTGACGATAGATCAGCGTGATAAGGAAATCAAATGGGATCAG
This sequence comes from Neolamprologus brichardi, assembly GCF_056152115.1. Classification (NCBI taxonomy): domain Eukaryota; kingdom Metazoa; phylum Chordata; class Actinopteri; order Cichliformes; family Cichlidae; genus Neolamprologus; species Neolamprologus brichardi. The sequence goes on along the minus strand of NC_142104.1, from coordinate 23,791,683 downwards.
CTCAATACTGACAATAGGAGCTTGATTTAAGGGATTATCCTCATTATGCAGAATGACTGCTTTGTGAAAATGTTACGTATGTGACAAGAGGTGACAGTGTGAGCGGAGCGGCGCATTGTTCGAAAATCTGAAGGATTTTTGAATATTTAAGTGAAGCATTGCGTTCCAGGTTTCCATTTTGGAAAACAGCAGTTAGCCGTGTCTGGATCTTGGTGTATTATGTAAAGCACATGCTGAAAGAGATGATTGATTCACTTCACCCTGTTCAACATGGAGTTGCACGACTTCTCACAGATCATTGGCTAACACCGACTCTGAATACATAGAACATGTATCCACAGTGCTTCATGTTTTGTTCCCCACATTGGGTCCTGCTTTTACAGTTGTTTCACACCTGCTCGTTTTAAACACACATGCACACACACATCTGACTTTTAGTCTTTAATTAAATTAAATTAACATTTGATGCTGATGAGTACCTCAATTTAAAAACCATTGTAAGATCAATTTGTTGTGTATTGCAGCTGATTGCAGAGCATGTCAAGCATCATAACCAGCATCATAACTACCAATTATAATATTGATAATTGGAATACTCATTTAAAAAAGCTGTACTTTACAAAGCACGCACAGCCACAGCCTGAACTGATGCGGCTCCACAGACACGAGGTAAAACTCTTTTTATGTTTTTATTGCACAAATTCAGATCTCGGAATAATTGAGCCCCTTTACGCTCCCCAAAAAACAGCAGGAAGACTGATTCCAGCTTTGATATCCAGACCTTAATGTCTCCAAATGAGGTGAAGTCGGAGACTCTAACGGGCACCTCCTGCAGCCTTTCTTTATGAACCCGATGAGATCATTATACACCTGGGTTACTCACATAAGAACTTTTGCCTAGCTTGGCTTTGGATATAATAAATACAGTTTTGCAAATGTAGTCATTTAGTTATTATTCATCACACACTGCAAAAGAACAAGCAATGTTACAGTCATGCTCCTGCCTCTGTGCGGCTGCATTGTAAAGTATAATTTTATCATAATCTCCATCTCCACAGGACTGACACTGAACGGTTAAAGTAGCCGCTAGGTGGGCAGCTCCTGACTCATCACGGTGAAAACTGTTTGCACCTGGTCATGTCCCACTCAACGCCATCTACAGAAGGGGCAGTTTAATAAAAACACATAAAAAGTAGCAGCACAGAAAACTGGTGATGACTGGTAAATAATGGTCTTCTTTTGGTGCAAAAAGCACATATATTTCAGCTATAAGCCAACCTAACACTTACCAACAGTGTTTACCTTTAACAACTGTGAGTAATGTTTCAGACATGAGTGTTATTTCTCCCTTCACCATCTGTGGAAAGGGCTTCTTGTGTCTAAATGTGTACCCTCTAAAAGCTGCTTCCCTCTGAGTCTTGGTTTGCTGCTTTTATCTACTTCAGCTTTTACGTTCACATGCTGCTACCCTCAGGAAAGTTGTATGAAGAATTGATGTAGTTCAAATGAATACTGGAATTTGCACATGTTGTCATATGAATTGAACCACAAACTGAAACTTTTACAACAAAACTAAACTAAGTTTTGCTGAAAACGTGACATTACAATCTTGTATGCCTGGCTATTTTCTGCTAACACTGTAGGCGATGGGATGACTTGCAAGCTATGCTAGCTTGGTGCTAATATCACTTTGCTATGTACTGATTGTTCCTTGTATTGCATGCTTCAAGACATGCTGTTTTTACAGAGAGCCCTGCAGGGCATGCTTGGATATTTCACAGCATAATGGAAAACCCTAAACCCTGTTGCTAGAAGAAAAATTCTTCTAAACTGAAGTTTGTGTCTGACAGACTGACATGTAACCCCTGTAGCTTTGGACAGCTAACAAGGTATTTCTTGCAAACTTATCTGCTCCTTTTAGCTGATTACAACAGATCCATTCTAGGCAAAGCAGCAACGAGGGGCTCGTCGACTTCCTGGTATTCAAAACTAATCTTAGAATCGGATGACCTTTAAACATTACCTGCAGCGGAGAACATCTGTGAGCGTTTTTGTGCTCCTATGCCAATACTCAATAAGAGACCTCCTATCTGGCCTGGAATAGCTTAGCAGTTAGTTCAGTCAGACGAGTCAGTGTGATTGCTTGCAGTGTGAATGCAAAAAGACAACTGTCAGACGCATTGGCAGCAGGAGAGACACAAATCGATTTCTAGCAAATAAGCACAACGAGAGGAAGGGAAGCGGCTCCTTTAGCATGACTCTTATTAACCAGTAGTGTCTCAGCAGGATAACGTTCAGCGTTATCTGAGCTCATACCACTCAGGCCTGTGTTAAATGACTGGGAATTACACTAGCTGTTGTATCTAGAACTCCTCCACTATCTAATGTTAAGCGATAATGGCCATAACAGCAGTCAACAGGGGATGAGCACACATTTAGTAAAAGCAATTTTCCATCATGCTTTACAGTCTTGTATATGTTCCAGCTCTTAAATGAGGGATCTGAGAGATGGAGAATTACATCAAGGCCATTTTGTTGGACATACAGTATACGGTAATAGGGCTATCACAGTGAGCCCTTCAGAGTTTCCTACCAGGTCCAGCAGTACTTGGCTGCACCTATTATAAAGATGTTTATCCTCATTACAGAATGAGATCAAATTAGGTAACCTGCTGTGACTCCCAGCCTCCTCTGAGCTGAATATAATGGGATCAGAATCATTTACACAAGTGTTTCTCATAAGCTGTTGACCAGTGCACTTCACTGCGCGGACTCCTGGGTTGCCTCATCATCACTCAATTAAATTGACCTACTGAACTAGTCTCTGCTGTTACATTTATCTGTTTATCTCCTAAAATGTAATGAATTTTTAACAATCAAGTCATTATTTGACATCACTTGTATATTTTACGTAGATGGACTCAAATTCACAGTGTCCTTGGTTTATAGTCCTGTAGTTTTTAGTTCAGATTGTGTTGAATGTGATTAATATTGAGGAGCTGTAACATGACAAGGTTTAACTTTTGGACTTGACCTGTAAACCTAAATTTGAATGTTTTGGTATCCTAATAAGTGATCCTAATAACGTAGATGCTAATGAAAACAAACAGGCCCTCTTTAACTTTGCAGTCAGGAATCCATTGCCGTTACAGCAGCAGCTGGGTGCTAAAACAATCCACACCTACTGGCTGAAGACTAGAAACAGAGCTGCATAAATGAACCAGTTAAATAACAAGAGATTCTCAGTCTGACTCCCAAGTGAGGACAGTAAAGATCGTTAAAAATCTTGACAGGGCAATGGCACAATCCAGCTAGTGTGTGCCGTCGAAATTCCTGTCAGACATCAGAGTCTTGAAGTTGAAGGGACAGGTGTGTCAGTGCAAGCACAAAGCTCAGTGGGGGATAGAAAACAACACCAGAGGCTCAAAGACGCAGCAGCTACTAAAGACAGAGACAGAAGTGTCAGTGCAACAATTTCAAGCTGAAACAGATGAACTTGAATACAATCTGGATTAGACGGTGGTGGTAGAAGAACTCACATCATACACAGCACTGCAATAAGACTCAGTTTACATAATACCCTGTTGCAGGGCTTATACTTAGAGTATAAGCCCTGCAATAAAAAAATATAACCTTAGGGAGCAGTAGGCAGAAAGTTAGAAAATGAGGAGGAAAAAATTAAAATACAGCGGTCCTCCCGAGGCTTACGTCTTACCTATCACTATGGTTGAATAATAGACTGTAAAGAGGTAGATGCTGGAAACCTAGCCCAGGAAGTTGTGTTTGTGGCTATTAGGTAGCTAAATGTTACCTTCATTTTGCAATGGGAAATGTAGTCATCAGCTTACATGACCAGGAGAAGAACAGCAAGCTTGCAATCTAATTTGAGACAGTCACCAACTTCACTCCATTTCTCAAAGTCAGTTTTCATATCAACATATTTAATTGCTTTTAATGTCAGACTATAGGACTCTCTCTCTCTCTCTTTCTTTTTTTTTTTGGGGGGGGGGGAGTCTCACTTTCTGTTTTTGGTTGTTTTGCTTTGTTAGGCAGTTGTTGCCCTTTTTAATTTTTTTTCAACAGCCAACTGAATTTCTTCCTCTCTGAAAATACATGTGATTGGTCAGACTCGTTAAATCCTAAAAACAGAACCAAGATGAGCTACAGAAGTCTTGTTTCCTTCTCTAAGAATCATAGTACCAGAAGCTTAATAGATGGTACCAGTATAATGACATGATTTACTATTATCACTATTTGCCATCTTCCACATGCCTCATGTAGTTTTTACTGCTCTTGTCCTCCGTCTTTAGCATGTAAGGATATGCTAGAACTTGTAGGTTTATGCTTCTGATACTGGTTCTGGTGATACTACTACTTCAGAATTATCATTTGAGGGTTTTTTTGTTTTCAGCGAGAGAAGATTTTAATCAAAAGTATGAAAACAGTTCTGAAAAGAAAAGTACTCATGTGACAGTTATACTATTTATGGGTTAAAGCTTCTTTCACTTGCTCCCTTATTCACACAAGGTGGATCTGCATAGTTGATTTGGCAGATTTTTTTTAAATGTGGGATTTGTGTCTCCTCTTGGAGGAGGAGTTAGGTACACATGTTAACCACCTCACTATGGATCCACTACACTATTTATGGTGTTACTTACATATTATTGTATCAGTAAAAATTAAGTAAAGTAATGCTGTGAAAAAGTATTTTACAACACATAAATATGTAGCATTTTGCTATTTAGTGAAGTTAGAGCTGGCTCTCGTGTATACAGACTTAAGTCATACTATTAGAATAAAGGAGTATAAAAATATGCTCTATTCTATCATAATTGAAACTATAAATAGATAAGTAATAACTCTGATGATAGCAGCTTTAACAGTGGCACAGGTAGGCAGTGGAATAGATTATATAATAGAGGTATTTTAACTATGCACTTTGCACTTAAGGGGATACTGCAAAATAATACACAGCTACTAAAACTATGTACACAGTATCTGTCACCATGATTAATAAAAAAAAAAAACAAATGTGAAAATTAAACTTTGTCAGTGTTACACAGATGATCCTTAGATTGATTATTTTAACAGGATTTTGACCAGTTGTAATATGTTGCAATAAATCCTTTGCCAGATGTGAAATTGATTGAACAACCATAAGACAGCACAGCCCTCGAGGACTTGCAGAATACAAGGTCAACAACGCACTTAGAGACTCCCTAGAAACTAAAGAAGTGTGACCCCTTTGTGCTGTTCTGCAGGCTTTAACCCTTTCAGTCAGACCCGCATGAAGACTAGGGTACAGGTTTATGAGGGGAGGGCAACCATCAGTCAAATTGTCTGCACGCAAACTGTCAAGCTGAATGACAGGAGGATCTGCAGAAATGACACAGGAAAGCTATTTGGAGTGGAAACATCCGGCTGGATGGAAACAAATGGAGGGAGAATAACTAGAACTGAAGGGGGCAAGCTATCAAAAGGCCACATAACAGATTGGTGGCAGGACATCTGCAGGAGCCTGGGTGTTCAAAGCTAAATAAGCCAGCAAAGGCACTGTGTTTAGGTATATAAGGCCTTAATATTTAGATGGTATTATACAAAGAAAATAAGGAGACAGTTGTAGCTGTATTATTAATATTATATTATAATTATATAAATGTAAATGAGACAGTCGAGGTGAGTGTCAAGGACGCTGTGTGACATACAAAGCATTCATGAGTACATTAGTAAAATGGCTCCTGTCATCAGCAGACAGATGATGTGGCTGCCAAAGACTGCCAGAAAAAGACACCATCTGCCATTTGGTGGGGGTGTGTGCCTTATGTAGCAAATGACTTTATCATGAGTATATATTCTTAATTCAGCATTTTTGAGAAGTTCGTCTGGCAGTGTTTTAATTACATGCTTTTTATTTATTTTTTTACAAGCGCAGGTACAAACGTGCCATCGATTTCACTGTGTTTAGAAATATATTTGGGGCAATGCACAGGCAAAGCATTCATACCTGTTTAAATTTTAAAGACCGAGAACAAATTAAAGAAAAAAAAATCTTTCAGCCAGGTCCGTGTGGTGGACAGGCCTCGCTAGGCTCTGCTATTTCTAAGTGAATAGATGTGCTCGTACTCAAATGTAGCAGGCAGCAGAAGGAAAAAGTTGCTCTGGCCTTTGTTGGCCTGAATGTGATGGACATCAAATAGTGTTGATTTATGTTTAAAAATCTATTTTGTTTTTATACCACAGCCAGAGATACAACCCTTCATATTCAATTGATTTATCTTGATCTTAAAAAACTGAGGAAAAGGTTTTGCCAGTTATTGGAAAATGAACACACTCCGCTGGCTGTTCAGTAGTGTTGCTGCTTAACCCTGTAACACCAGGAGTAACATATTTGAGTTTTTTTGAGACGTCTGCATCGTCAGTGTGATTTGATTAGATTTTTTCCCCCTGAAAAACCTGATGTATGCAGTCAGATACATGCAATGCTACTGTGAGCAATAAATTACACAAACATTTCAATTCAAACTCAGCAGGGTTAACCAGTTGTAATGTCTGCAGATATGGTAGACAAAGAAGGACAACATGATTTAAGTTGTGTCACCTTCATTTTCTAAATGCTAATAAATTAGGAAATACACATAACACACCTTCCCTGTGATTTTCACTTTTCTTCTCTCCACCAGAGCTTGAGTATGAGCTTCATGGTTGTTTCCTTGGTAACTTTAGATCCACGTTTGTTTTTTGTGGACATGGGATGTGCTTTATGTTAATGTTGCTTTCTCAGTTGCATTTAGGTTACCTTGACATACCCTAGATTACTGAACTATCTCCAAAAGCATATTAACCCCACTACCTCCTACTCATCTGCAGATTGTTCAAGGTTTTAGCTTCGCTGTGGTGGGATTAGTTTATGTAATCAGTCTCTTGTGACTCATCATGAATTCCTCCCCCGTTTTCTGTGGGCTTATCTAACTTATATGGATAATCATGCACCTTTCTCTAACTAAGCCTGCTTTCAACTACTGGAAATGACAGATGTGTGAGACCTATCAAAATGGTCGTTATCAAAGTGAAATTAGGAGGGTAATGTAAGCAAAATAACAGTGCTGTGTAAAGCTGTGCTGGCGTTTTTAAACATCCAAGATTTTATGCATTAAAGTTATATCAAACTGCATAACCACATTTAAATGCACATTAAAATGCCTATGTAATGCAAGACTCTGCCAAATTAGTGACCCTGCAAGAACATTATGTCTTGGTTTATTGTTACATGTCTTTAGCATAATTACATGTCATCAAAAACATACTTTGTTTGACAAAACTGCCCACAACTTTAAGTTTTTTTTCATACTTCTTTCCCTTCCTTAAATATACAGTAAAAGACTTTTTTTTGGTTGCTTACTTACATAAAGAAAAACAAAACAAAACACAGCTTCACACTAATAAGCGGCAAAGCAGGCAGATGAAAGCGTACAGATTAATATCAGTTATGTATTAACATATGGTCACAGCGTAGATTGAATTCTCCCTCAGATGAAATACACACCTAGCGTGTGCGCTTTGACCATCATTGCCTGCTCTTACACAAACATGCTTGGATGAAAATGAAATGCAATTGCTTTTTGATTTGCCACAGTAAACATAATGACATTTTTCTTGTACGATAATAGAAACCTTGCATTTTCTTTATCATTTCCCTCCCAGGTGTTTGTGTTTTTTACAAGCAAAGCTTTTTAACCACAGTAAGTTGTCATTATCTTCAGCGGCACATTCTTGTTTTTCAATCATTTTCTCATACTTGGCATGATTTAATGGCTGGCTTAATGAGCTGCGGCTTGAATGTGGAAGGACATCTCATCGTGTTAATGAACCATGAAAAGGGCAAGCACACATCATTGTGTGAACGGTTTTAATAATCAGCCCGGTGTCAGGCACATGGTGCCGTCTACCAAAACTGTGCTCTGTCAGTAAGCACTGATGGCGAATGTTTCATTTAGACAACTTATTTTCTGATAGTTCAGCAATCACTGTCTTCACTCTGCCGCTGTTCTTCATCTCTCCAACTCTTCCTCTCCCTCTCTCTCTCTCAACTACATGTGCTACCAAATTCATGTTTTCAAGTCTATACCGACTTCCCACAAATTTGCTGTCGCAAGCTCAACTGTGATCTTAAAATGGTTCATTAGCTTTCCCATGAATATTTATTTTCATGAAAGATCAAGTGCAAATCTTATTTTATGACGCGATGTCACTGGGAGCATTGGTCTAATGTTGACTGTCGAGCTGTTTAGAGTCACATATTTTATATTTACTGCTGTTAATGTAATTTTCTGATTTATTTATTTTTTTCTCCCCTTGTGTTAATATTTTTTCATATTTTTTCAATAGTTTCTCCTCTAGAAAGAATGCTAAACCTTTGCTTTTGGTAAAACAAGCCTGTAAAGATCAACAGGTTTTGACTCTAAGGCAGGCTTTCAGATGCACATTTTAGTATTGTTGCTAAATGCAAATGATTTTGCAACTTAAGTGTAATGAGCAAATGGGTAGCAGTTCTTAAAATAACCAGCCATGAGCTTAGCTTAGTAGTGCTAACAATAGCACTGCTAATCACAGATCTTGATTTAAATTAGATGCCATCTGAATCTGTTGGCAAGGGATACTATTTTTGCTACCTAAGACTTTGTGCTTTTCTAATTCTTCTCTGTCAGTGTGCAGTCTGTTTTGTAGTTCAAGTTCCAAGTGGTGTCACAGACCAATAACAGTGATACGGTTAGCTTCTGTTAACCTCTGTTAGTGGTTCTTAGCTAGTGTTAGTGAAACCTTCTTTGAAGTAGATCGTTGCTGGACTCAGACATTCGGCGAATAAACTCTCATATGGTGTGAGAATTAATCAGCGGTTTATCAGAGGGAAAGTGTGATTTTTGTGACACTCGAGCCGAGCCTAACATTAGCTGGAATAAAATTAGATTAAAACAGCTGTTGTTGTTGTTTAGCCAGCTCGCTGTCTGCCGTCCGGAGGCGGGAGGGTTGTATGTCTAATCTGCTGACAATAAGTAACTGTGAGAATAAATTAGCGTGTTTATGCACATTTTTATAGAGCCCTGTCTGCAGTTCTGGAGGTGAGGCGGAAGTGAGCGAGGAGGTGGAGGCAAAAGACATAATAAGAAGGAGATTATGAAAATATACATGTACAAATGTTAAATGGTCAGCTCTAGTTAGAAAGAACCATTTGTGATCTTTAAATTGTCATAAAACATGATAAGGTGGAATGTCCCTCTCGGTCACTGTATTCAAGATGGCGGGCAACATGGCGGCTTGCACAAAACGGCACCTGCTCAAATGTGTTAATGGATTAATTCAAATTTTATGAGAGTGCATCAGTCTGTAGGGAGATGTAATTAAACACTATTCAGTATGTATTTATGACTACAGTATTCTTTTTTTCTATTAAACAGTCTCAAAAAATGTGTTACTGTACCTTTAACTTTGAGAGCAGAGAGCCTGTATACCCTCCAGCACTCTCCATGCAGAAACTCTCACCCGAGTGATGGCGGCTTTTCTACATGGACAGTTGTTGACTTGTGGTGACTGCATAAGGACTTCTACTCTTAGCATGTGAGGACGTCTTATTGCACTCTTAACTTATACTCTTCACCTCCAAAAACATGAGTCATCATTTTGAATACGAATGTTATCATTGTTTTTGTTCTTACAGTGTAGCGTAATCGCAGTTTGCGGGACATGTAAGTAGACCCACGCTGCGTGTCAGCAAAGTGACATGACAGGCAGGTTTTGTCTCCTTCCTTTTCATGCCCCCAAAAAATTCGCTCAGCCTTCATCTTTGGACCTTCAAGGTCATCCTTAGATGTGCTTCAGCAGCCCTGGCAGACCCACGCACTGCACTCCCATCATCCCTCCTCTCTGTCTGCCTGCCCTGCCAGGCAGAAAGGAAAACTAGTCTATGTGTTGCAGAAGCCCTCAGCTCACCCTCATTTCCAATAGTATGCACAGCCACATCTATACACAGGCATGCATGGACACACACACACACTCCCACACATACGCTATGCACACTCGCTGACAGAACCAAGCCAGGTGAACCGGTGAAAATCTGAGTCGCCCAACAGGAACAAGGTGTCTGAATCTACTCAGACTGATGTCCTGTGTTGACCTTCAGTGATAATGGATGAGAAATAATGGAAAAAGCTGATATCCAGGAATGAAACATTGGTGAAGCAACTGTTTGTCATGGCCATGAGCTAAGACGACAGCTTTGATGTTGCATTTTTGGGGGTTAGATGGTGGTTGAGATTTATCACATAGACACACATTATTGCTATGAACACAAAATCCAATTTCACTGTTGTCTAGCTTCAGCAGATTCACACAAATTAAATAATCTGTTTGTAATTGCCTGTTTTCAAGGTCTACGTTAGCAAAATGACGTTAATTTTTAAAAAAAATTTTTGTAGCCTTTGAGATGCTTTATAAAACTCTTAACTGTGAACTTCTTAGTTTCAAACCAACTCGCAGATAAGAAAAAAGCGGTACGGGGGCATGAAGTCCTTCCTTTGAAGTTGGCCTTCATTTTAATGTCAGCACACACCTGTGCAGTTCGATTGCACGGTTTTGACACTACGGCGTTGGAAAAAAAAACTGTCAACAGACCGTCTGCCTGTCTCCTTGCTCATATCACACATGCACAGACACATAAAGCCTCGCAACTGTAAACGCTGCAGATATATAGCATCTCATTGTGCAAGGGCATGCATCACATTTAAGATAATTTTTTTAAAATCTTCTTGTGACAATTTCAAATTTAAATCTCTACAGTTGCAATGGATGGAAATGTCTTCCTAACAAGGCTTTTATTGTGAAATGTGCAAATGGAGTTAGAGCCAGAGGCTTTTAATTTACTATTTATTTTTATTCTGAGATTTTTTTTTTTTATCTTTAGGAAAAAAACACTCCATAGAAATGAATTTATAAGGAATTTTCATAGAAATTGAGAGCCCGGCGGGCACGCCACTGCAGCCCCCTCTGGCTTCTGCTCTGCGGCTACTGGGTGACCCCTCATCTGGGTCTTTCCTCAGCTCTTCCCGGGAGGGTGGCACGGATGCCCCTCCGGTGGTCCTCCTTGGGCTCTCGCACTCTGGGGCCTCTGGACGTCTGGAGCCTGGATCTCCTCCATGCCTGCTTCATGCCCTGGGGGACAAGGCTATGGTTCTCTACATCCTCTAGCAGACCATTACATGGGGAAACCTTTTGAATACAAGCGCGCTGATCCACACAGGTGTGCACACGGGTGTTCACTGTTCATAGACATAAACTACACCTTTATTGGCTGCTATTTCCAAGCAGCCAATAAAGCGCTGTCGGTCCTGCTTGCTACACAACAACATTCAATATTTAGTATTTACTGCTGTTTACACTTAGCTAGATTAATGTGATGGTGTTGTGCTTAGTATGTTGCTCTGTTTTTTTTGCTTGTTTTCTCTTCTTTTTCTCAACAGGTGATCCAGGAGATTTTTTTTCTCTTCTTTCTCTTTTTAAGAGCCCTTTCTCACTGTCCCTCTTCCCTTCTGTTTTTCTTTTCCTTCATCTTTCTTTCTCCTTTTCCTATCCCTCAGTCATGTCTGTCCCGTCTGTAACAACTGAAAATATAATAAAATAAATAATAACAACAAAGGTCGATCAAATGGACAAATACGGCAAGGCCGTGATGATCCATTTGGCAAAGTAAATCCATTGGGTATCCTTGTTGGTCTTCAGACAACAATTCTGACAGCTAAAGAACCAAATGGGACAGGCAAAAAAAAAAATTGAGTTAATGCTCAGGCTATAGCATCTTTCAGTTCCTCCAAGTTTTGTCCCTTACACATTCATGCGGCAGATCTTCTACTACAGCTTAAAGGTGCTGTGCTGTGCTGATTCCCGGTGAATGGAAGGCCAGTTGAGTAGACTGAAGTCATTGTGATTTCCCTGGAAGCTTGCAGAGATAATGCAAGCTTTGTAACATAGTTCATTATTCTGCTGGAGGTGTCCTATTGAAAACGGGTAGACTGCAGCCATGAAGAGATGCTTCTGGTCAGCAGCTAAGAATGGTGCAGCATTTAAATGATGCTCACTTGGCGTTAGGTGGGCTAGTATATGCCAAGAAACAGTGCTAACAGAATTACAGCACCATTGTTTGCTCCTCCGACACAGGCTGGATAGTTCCAGGATGCTATTTGCAATAAATTCTCATCCCACAGCAACATGGTGCAACAGAAATCAGAGGTTTTCTGTGTGAGAAATGTTTACTTCTATGCCATCATGCACAGTGTACTGTAGGTCTGGCGAACATAGGCTCTCTCTGTCCTTATTTCCTCTCCAATAGCAGACAGCAGTTGAACCTTGTAGGGTCCTTTGGTACAGCGACCCGCACATTTTCAAGGTTCAACAAGATGTGGCAGTGAATGCTCCCCTGCTCCTTGCCGTTGTACTGCACTTTTATTCATTAACTCATGTCCTTCCTGTTAGTGTGAACAACTATTGCCAATTTCCTTTGACCTCACTTACTGATGAGATGTTTTCACCCACTGTACCAAATTGCCACTAACATCACGCTACATTTTCCCCCCTTCTAACCATTCCAGGTGCTTCAGACTGTAGTTAACGGGCTGAATAAATATCTCAGAAAAGGAAACAGCTTGCACATTTGTCACTGCATCTACGCTCTTCTGATTTATACTTCACGGCCACGTTTTACGTCTTCTAATACTGTGTTAATTTGCAGACATTTATTTTGGTCCAGTACTTATGCAAAAGCTCTCAAAATGTGAAATTCACAAATGAACCAGAAAAGAAAAAAAAAACCCATCTGCTCCTTGATCTGCAGAGACTGCGAACAAGACTGTACATTTCTCAGTGATTACAATCTAGAACAGAAAGTGTGCAGTATTGCAACAGTATTGCAACCACATGATCCTATCAGTCAGATATCAGAGTGCCAGCGAGCAGATATGTCAGTGATCTCTGATCCCCCTTTGGGAGTCACACTTTTTTCCCTGGGTTTGCCTCCTCAAGACCCACAATTACTCATTTTCCAACATCAGAGTGATTGAATGTCACAACACTGTGTGCCCCTCTCACTTCACAACGCACACACACATGCATAAACACACACAGCACGTGGATATTAGTTTTTTTATACTACATTGAAATGCATGTTATAAAAGGCTAATTCAAGTAACACTAACTATAAACTATAAAAATGTCCACAATGACTCAGCCCTGACTAAATATTACTCTCAAATAATACATTTGAGATTAAGATGTAGTGCACTTATGCTGAGTTTTAAGTCAAAGTTGCTCATTGGAAAAACACTTCTTTAAAAAATATAATTTGACTTTGCAAACTTTGCAAACAAGGGCTTATTTCCTGTGATAAGAAACGAAGAGGAAAACTGCACAAAGCTCACCTTCATCATTTCATGCTTCAGTGCTGAAGGAGGATTTATGACTGCCATCCATTATATATACAAGCCTTCAGTCTCACTCTTCTTGTAGAACTAGTAAACATATTGATATATCGTTTTATAATAGGTGCTTATGAAGTCTTCCTCTCCATTTTGCAAACACGGATATGGAAATTTGTACTTGCATTGCCTAATAGGAGAAACAACAAGTAAAATATTTATAAAAAGCAAACCAATTATTTTTACCATGTGTATTCTCTTCAGCAACGAGATGAATTCACTGATAACAGACCACACTACTTTCATCTCATTTTAGAGACCTAACTTACAAATGTATTGCTCATACAGTTTTGACAACTTCTTTTCTGTTCCAGCCTGGTGAATTTCAAAGGATTGTGTTTGTGAAAACGTAGTTTTCCCCAAACTGATTATGCTATTTTATTATTCATCATGCTATAACAGGGATGGCATAGTGGTAAAGTGGTTAGCCTTGACAACTCACAGCAACAGAGTTTGAGGTTTGGCTCCACTGACCAGCTGGGGCCTGTGTGTGTGGAGTTTGTTGTCATTCCAGGTTCCTACCAAAGTACAGTGTTGGGTTAATTAGTGATTCTTGCCCAAAGGTGTGAATGTGAGCATGTCTAATTATTGTTGGCCTTGTGATAGAATGGCAACCAATCCAGTACCTCACCTCTCCCAGTCCCAGACATAGGCTCCAGACTCGCCATGACCTGGAAGTTGTTAACAAAATGGATAAATGCTGTTACATAAGCAGTAGTGGAGAATGTTCACTATGTTCAAATTTTAATGTGGAAAAAATCTGTTTAACATTTGCTTACTCGTCTCCTTGTCTCTTTCACACTGCCAGTTTTACCACATTTAGCTTTACATATATATGTTTCATATACTGCTGCTTAATTCAGATAAGCTGGTGGGACTAGATTGCAAGTTTCACTAATCTTCCCCAGCTGATATATAAAAGAGACCATGGTACAGTAGCTGGAACTCCAGTGATTTCCTTTCAGTTAGAAATTTTGGTTTGAACGTTTTGGGTGCTTGTTGGAAGAAAAGTCACTCATAATTGAATTCTTCAATTTAATTTTGTGTGTAGTCTTTTAGGGAGCACAGATGTGAACAGACACATATACACACACATATATATACAGTGATATGAAAAAAGACTCCACGGGAGTCCTGTGAAAAGTAAATTAGACCCCAATGATTCAGTAGCTTGTAGAACAAGTTATAGCACTAATAACTTGAAGAAATCGGTTTCTTTACGACTTTTTCAGTCTCTTACGTTGTTGTAGAGGAATGTTGGCAACAATGTTTCAGTTCACAGTTCAGTTTCAGAAATTGGTAGCTATTCATCCATTCAAAGCTCTTTTCAGATTACAGCACAGCATTTTAATCTGGTTGACACTTGACTGGGCTATTGCAACACCTTGATTCTTTTTCAGCCATTCTGTTGAAGATTTGTGGCTGTGCTTGAGAACATCCTCATGTCCCAGTTTGGTCCAAGATTTCGCTGTCAGACTTGGCTTCACGTATGACTACAGAATACTTTGGCATACAGAGGAGTTTCAGGTGGACTCTATGACTGCAAGGCACCCAGCTCCTGTTGCTGCAAAGCAAGCCATAATCATAATCCTTCCATCACCGTGCTCGACTCCTGATATGAGGTGTTTGTGCTAATATGCTGTTTGGTTTTCTCCAAACTTGGTGCAAACTTTGGTTTCAAAGGTAATTGTTCAAGAAGTCTTGTGGATTCTTCAAATGCAACCTTGCAAACCTAAGCCGTGCTGCTATGTTTTTTTTTTTTAGAGAGAAGAGGCTTTCTTCAGGCAACCCTTCCAAACAAACGATACTTGTTCAGTCTCTTTCTTATTGTACTGTCAAGAACTTTAACATTTAACACGTTAACTGAGGTCTGCAGAGTCTGAAATGTAGCTCTTTATTTTTCTT
The DNA here is from genome assembly GCF_056152115.1 of Neolamprologus brichardi. Lineage (NCBI taxonomy): Eukaryota > Metazoa > Chordata > Actinopteri > Cichliformes > Cichlidae > Neolamprologus > Neolamprologus brichardi. The sequence goes on along the minus strand of NC_142104.1, from coordinate 23,776,261 downwards.
TTTGAGGGTTCACTGAGACCTCTACAGTCTGACGTTGGAGTGAATGATTGCTAGGACTTCCACTCCTGGAAAGATTGTGCTATTGTGTTATACTGGAATGATTCAGAAAGCAAACTACCAAAACTACTTCTTTTATAGAGATGATTAGCTGCACCTGGCTGCTACTTACTCTCTTAATTCCTATGGAAGCAGTAAGGATGTAGTTGTATTTGGTGATCTAAAAAAAAACAACTCCTTTCTTAAAAAGACTTGAATCTGAATTGGTACTCATCACCAGGTTAAAAAGGAAGGTGAAAAGTGACTTTTTCAAAAAACAATAACACATTTGTCTACTATTGTGAATAAGAATCCAAATAGAATCCAATGATATTTTTGGGATTACATTCATTTAAAATTTTACTATTAACAGTTCTTGCAGAAGCTGGACTTTAAATAAGTAGTTTTATAAATAATTTAGCAGTTGAAGTTTCAATGTAATTGTGGGGTTCAGCCTAAAAAGCTCAAAGTTTTGACACCTACATGCAAGAACATAGAGAAAACATTAAACTGCAAAGCTGAGCAGCCCATCAGTCTTATTAAAGCAAACAGTTTAACTTGCTTTTGTACTTCCTCTTGGAGTCAGAGAAAATGTTTTGCATCTCAGGCCAACGTTCATATTTTCAATTGATTGCCTCCAGTGAATGAATGTGCAGCAAAAAGCCAAAACTCAAGCAGTTGGCATACACAGAAGACTTTTCTTTTATGGGTTCTTCAATAGGCTTTCTTTATTCCATTTCAATTAACTTTGAGCGTCTAACACATTGTGGAATAGCAAAGTTCCTTTTTCTAAAGAACTGAATTAGAGAATTAGTCCTCTCGTGTCCACCTCTGCCAAATCCATAACAGGAAAAAGCTCAGTAATAAAACTGTGTGTTAGTAAAAACCTGTTAATAGGAACAGCAATGGCAAGCTGTTTAATAGCATCAACCTGCTTCCTGCCAACAATCTGTGAACATTTAGTGAGTTTAGTTAGTTTTTTGGTCAAACCTAACATGCAAGTTTCCTGGCTTTAACAGATTTTTTAGAATTGCTTATTAAAATTAAAAAAATGAGACATATACTTCAGTATACTTTAATACTGTAACAAGCAGATATACAACTAGCCAGTTGAAGTCTAAAAACACAGTTCACTTACATTTTGTGATTGGCGGTTATAAAGCAGATGATTGGCTCTTTTTAGGGAGGGTTGGGACTAGTAGCATCTTTGCTTTTATGGAAATGCATTACCATAACGTGTAATGTGTTTTATGATGACAGATACGTACGTGAAGTTGTGGCCTGAAAACCTCTACTGTAGTTTAAAAATTCTCTCACAGATTTCTAATCAAATTCTTTGTGTGCAATTTCTTTTTTTAATTTCCATGATGCAACTCAAAATAATGAGGATTTTAGGTGGTGTGCGGATGTGAAACCTACATGATGTTGCTTTAGCTATGATTGAATTAAGTTCTGGTTTGAATTGGCCAATACAATTATTATTTCTTATTTTGTTTTTTGTTTTGTGGAGATTTAGGACAGACTTTTGGTTATAAAACTCACTGTTTTAGTCAGCTTCATGATGTAGCCTCCAAAGTCTGTGTTATACAATAAATCAAAGTAATTTATTATATAATTTAGAGCCTGGCCGATTTATTGGTGGGCCAGTTTTTTGGTATCTACATTCATAAGAGCTGAAAAATGAAACTTTTAAAAGTAAAGAAGGTCCTGATTCTGATTCTAAATCTTGCTTTAATAAGCAAAGCAAAACAAACTGCTTCTACACTATTCGGAGTTAAGCAAATTTGGTGAACAGTGACACCTTAGTTGCTTAGCAGCCACCTGCCAGTGGGTTAGAACAGGGTGGGCAACTCCAGGCCTTGAGGGCCGGTGTCCCTGCAGGTTTTAGATGTGTCCTTAATCCAACACAGCTGATTTAAATGGCTAAATTAGCTCCTCAACATGTCCTGAAGTTCACCAGAGGCCTGGTAACGAAGTAATCATGTGATTCAGGTGTGTTGACCCAGGGTAAGATCTAAAACCTGCCGGACACCGGCCCTCGAGGCCTGGAATTGCCCACCCCTGGGTTAGAATGTCATTTTATTTCACAAAAATATATATCTAATTTAGCAAATATTGAATAAATGAATTTTTTATATCTCTAGATTGTGATTGTTAAAGTATCCTTATTAGGGTACATCATTTAGCACATGAACTTAAGTCAAAGTCACTGTAACGAATCTTTAATGTTATAGATGTTTATGAAATGTAATTTACTAATTACATGTAATAATTAATAATAATAATAATAATAATAATAATAATAATTTAATGTAATATTACATTTTAATGATGTATGAAATCATCGTTTACTGTATGAGTGTAATGGTAAGTAAAGAAGATTTTGCATAGTAATTTTTCTTATGTACTTAATGTACTTGTTTTGTCAGTGTTGTTAAGTATATCAGTTTGCCTGCCTGACCAGACCAACAAATACTGCAGTGATAGCGTGTTCTAGTAATGAATATGTATGGTAGGATGTCAAATGCATCATTGAAGTCTGCACCTATGTTTCCCACAATTCATAAAAAACCTTTTTGTATATAGGATAAACATTTTATTTGTTAAGAGCATTCTCCGTAGAGAATCAGGCAGTAATGGTCCATCAAAGTGCTTCCTGTCTCACAATCGGATAAACGCTCATCACATCAGGCATCTAATCCAGTAACATTTCAGCTGAGAGTAAACAATCAAGAGTTAGATTACCCAAAGGATGATATCACTAAAATAGCAATTACTCTTATCACAATCGTAATGGGCCTCTTTAGGCTTTCTCTGAATGCCGACGTTTTTTGCTTCACTTGTCTGTGAGTACTGGTCAAAGATGTACAGTTTAAATTATTCTGCTCCACATGACATAAACAGTTAAAGTGAAGTAGCTGCTGCTTTGGAGTTATGAAGCTAGAGTGCGTTTGCAGTTTGTGCATTTAAGAGCATTATCCCACAGTATTGTTACATTAAAGTAAGGCTATTGATCACATTGGTTCAGAGTTTGCAAAGAAGCTTGAAAGATGTCATGCGGCAATGACCTTTCATCAGACACAAATCCTTTTTGTGAGGATTATTGGGAAAACATGATGTGCAAAGGTTCCCTGCGTCCAGTGTCACAAAGTCAGATGGTTTGAGCGGGCTAGATGTTTTATCAAATGCTTGAATGCCATGCTGGCCTACAGTACTTCACTTTATGTGTCTGTGAGGAGTCATAAAGATTAAATACGTTAATATTATCAGCAGGGACAGAGCAGGATTCAGCTGGACTGGAAGGATGGAGACGTCACTCGATTCCCTTACAAGATAATCTGTTCTGACCTTCTGCTGCTTTGGTCCCAAAATATGTTTGCATCAGCTCACGTTTTATCACCATAAGAGGAAACAATAGTGCTTAAATAGGGGGAACTCATAGATGATTTCTTTTTCTGTTTTGACTAAATTCTGAGGACATTTCTTGTTTTTCTATGAAAAAAGTCAGCAATAGTTGAAAATCCATTGGAGCAGGGTATTCCTGTTAGAGCAGAATCTGAGAGGATGGACATCCATTATCTCTGGTGCTGTGGAGGTAGAGAGAGGATTATCTGACTCCTGCAGGTTCAGCTGGCGTCCCACAGTTTACAGACATCAAGATCCATCTCCCAGCTGTCGATCAGAGTCTGGCGCGTGTCTCCATTAGCGCCTCATGGCAGATGTTTTCCATCCACTATTCATCGCTTACTGTCACACATCCTTAATTGGGCATGGTAATTATCCAATCACACAATATTAAGTGTCCTATTTGTGGAAATGCGGTTGCTGAAAATGAATAGTTATTGATCAGCAACACTGACATTCAACTTACTCCTCTTTGCACATTAGCCTAGCATTGATTGCTGGCAGCACTTCCTGTTCTGCAATACTGAGAATCGACCAGATTCCTAATGTGCGGTCCAGGCTTGACCATTAGAACGATCCATTATCACGCTTGCCGTCCACAGCCGTGTCACTAAGGCCTGGTGGGAAATTGGCAAGCAGACATGATTGGGACTGTGAGGCAGAGGCAGATTTAGGTTCTCCAGTTTCTGTCAGCAAGCTATTGCATAATTAATCAGCCATAGTCTATACTGTATGGGTTGCTACTGAGAATAGGTACAAGGTTTGTGCTGTTTTGTTGTGTGCCAGCCATAATATATATATATTTTTAATAATTTACATTAAGCTCGTGGAATAAGACTCACTCTTGGAGTGTTGTTTTTTCTTTATGTGTGTCTTGAGCACTGTTTATATATATATTTTTAAGTTGGGCGTTTTGAAATAAAGTTAAAAATTTATGGGACGGGCACATGGAGTAGCAAGCCAGGGAGCCAAAAGGCAAATATTTTTTGGTTTGCCCTTTTAGATTTTGAAGAAATTAAGAAATATTACTCAAGCAGAGGTGTATTTGACATATAATGCCATCTCTTGGTTGTGTGGCCTCCAGGCAATTATCTATTTTTTGAAATTTGAAATGTCAACACCTTTCAACTACCTCAGTGATTATAAATGTGAGCTTTTCTTCCCAAAGACATTTCTCCTTCCATGTGCTTAATTTACTATTGGGGCCTGTATTTATATTGCTGTACTGTTATTGTAACTGTGTTGCATTGTGTTGTACTGCATAGTTCCACCCAAAATGAATGCTATGAAAGTCTTTTTATCCCATCCATTTGCCCTCGGTTCACATACAAACTCAGTCAGTTGTGTGGAGCCTGATTTCATTGCTTACAGTGGTTGTCCGCACAAGTAATCTCTTTATGCTCTGCATTTATGGGTAACCAGGGCTCGCTGGGCATCCAAAGTTTTGGGGAGATCTATCATCATAACACAGGTAGGCAGTTTAATAACCCGGCTATGGGCTCCCGAGAAAAAAACAGGCATTTATTTAATGTAACATGGGCAATGTTGGGGGGCTGACAGATGGCCCAGGCAGGAAAAAGGATGTCCTGTTTCCACTGCCTGCTGAATTCACAGGACATCAGCCTGAGGAGGAAAAAGAATCTGTTCCCTTTAACGTTCTGTAGGGATTAAAATGTAAATGAAGAGTTTTTATTTTCTTTGTGTGCATGTTTGGAAATGTGATATACGATAAAGGCTTATAAAACTTCTAAATTCCACAGGCATCCACTGAATCCAGGTAGAGAATATAAATCAGGGTCCACATTAGCTTAACTTCAGTTAATTTTAAGAATATACTATAATATTCATTCTCCATTTTTTTCATACTACTAATAAGCTTTCCTAAATGGACTCGGAAATTATTGCTTCAAGCATTTACAACCATTTGAACATTTGAAAGATATCATCTTTTTACCACAAAGGATTCAGAGGGAGGTTGTTGGATGAAAAAACAAAAACCAGCTCCTTGAAACACTGGGATAATGTAATGGAGAATGTCAGTCACTCAGGCCTAGAGAATTGCATTCAACGAATAGTTGCTAGTTAGGAAATCCATTTCTATAGTCCCAGTTAGACAAGTCTAGACCAGTCAGCGATGCTTTAACAACCTCCAGTCACTAGAGAAAAATGTATTCCCCGAGCAGATGGTGGTGGTTGCTGTCAGTTCCTAGTTTAAATTGCTCACAAAGAGATATACAGTGCTGAAAATAACATTGCAACTGCTTTAGTTGCCAACATATTGCTATGCTCACCTGTAGTTTGCATGGAAGAAGCCGAGATCTCTGCAAACACTCACCAACTACTCACCAAGTGGTAGAAACTGTGAAGTATGACACAAGTTTGGAAATGTGTTGGTTGGACACCAAGCAGTGGTAAGGCAAAACTTTTATTTTGAAAGTAGTCTTTGAAAAGCTCTGTTTCTGGTGTGCATCGAACTCCTTCAACTTTTACTACTGCTCGGCCAACAGTTGCCGATTATTTGCTATAATTTGCTAGTGGCCAAAGCAGTCGCAAGAAGGGTTTTAGCGCAGCACTCTCTCTGCCAACTTGTGTATTGGGGAATACACATTTTCTCCAGGAACCAGAGATCACTAACTGTTGGCCTGTGTGAATGAGGCCTCCGAGGGCGTCTTCTTTCCTTCATGTTTCCATTTTGTTATATTTTTCTTAATTACAATGAAGAAGTCACTTGGATGAGTGACAAAACATTTCTCCCATTAAAAATGCTCCGTCCAGATGAACAGAACCAACTTTTTGGGATAATAACACAATAGTTAATTGTTGATAACATATGTTGCTGTAAAGCCTGATCATTCATTATTTTTGATGCATTATTTACTTTTTTAAAAAGTAGCTGTTAAGGCCCCAGCAGGGCCGCCTCCTGAGGTTGCCCTTGGGTGGGTGTGTCCTGCTGTCTCTCCTGCCTTAGGTGCCACCCTTTTTCTATACAGCTGACTCCCATCAGCAGTTAGTATTTAAGGCCAGAGAAAGGTGAGCTCCAGGGTGAGAGCCTTGTTGCTTTGCAGCTAGTGAGCTGTGTGTGGCGATTCTTTGTGGGTTTGGTGACTAATACTTTTTTTTTTAAACTTACTTTTCAGTTTACTGACCAACACCTGAGTTTCGTTTTGTTTCTATAAATGGTGATAGCAGCTTGTCCGTCTCTTTTAGTTCAGTTATTAATAGAAGTAGTAATAAAACCCTTTATTTTAACCATTTTGTCTCTCTGTCTCCTTTTTTTCAACTTGGACACATTGTTACTTTCCCTCATCCCTCGTACTTTTTTAGGGAAACGTAACACATAGAATAATGTTTTGGGGTTTTGTTTGACTGGGGTTGTTTATATCTGTTTTATTGTGTTCAAGAACATTGAAACCTTTTTTTTTTTAACTGCAAACTCATCTTTAACGTCATTATCCCTGTGAAGACATTAGATTTTCAGTCAGGTAAATCACAGAAAAACCTGAGCAGGCTTGAATATGCGGCATCAATAAAATATGTACATGAAAAATATGTGTTGTGAAGCATACTCTAGAACCCACAGTACTCGCTCAGACGAAACATTTTACATTAGTGATAGCATCACGCAAATCCTGGTGTACATCTATCCAAAATCCTCTTGGCTATGAGTTTATAAAACATTATTAAAACAATGCAGTGCTTTCCAAAGTTATTGTACGATTAGACTTTACATTGTCTTTTTCCCCCTTCATTTTAAAGGACATTGTCAACACCTTTAAAGTGAAAAGTCATCCAAACTGGCTGAACATCTGGGTTGTTTGGGATGACATGATAGAAACATAAGTTGATCCAATAAATAAAGCTCTCAGCATTTAGCTGTGATTAAATTTCTAGTCCTGTTTGATAGGAACTTTGTATCTCTTCTGTATTTTTAGTGTATTTTTTTCTCAAATATTCCAGAAATGATCCTTTTGCAGCCCTCTATCCACAATAATGTAAGGAAAGGCGATTCAGAGTGCTTACAATAACAGTAGTTGGGTTAATATGAGTGTCAAACAGTTTAATGATACTATTTTGCAAGTAGGGGATTTGTAAAATATTATCTTGAGTCAGTCAACATCAATTTCATCTTAATATAGCACATGAATCAATAAAACAGGAGGTTTCCCTTTAAAAAAAAAAGGTGTCCTCTGCAACTCAGAGCTTCCCAAAACAGCAACGGTGTTTATGCTGTGCTTTGCTTATAAATGTTTTAAATAAAATTACTCGGGCTTTTTAGCAAAAATGTTAATTCTAAAATACAATGATGAGGTAAAACAGAGAGCAGCAGGGATCCTCTAACATTTTTGATGCTCTCAGATTCTTTTGCATTGCATGTGCAGCATGATGGCAGAGTTCACATGGAATTTGTCATGATTCGTGCGCTCCAGAATTCCTCTATCTGTGCTGGCTGTGTACACCACTTCACACTAATGCTCCTTATTGCGTGGAAAGTTTGCTGTGGCAAGAAGCCTGCTTGTAAATCATGCATATTGGATGAGACATGCAGCAGATGAGCCTGGGCCCTCCAGTCAGGCCTAGCATTAATTAAATATCAATTGGCCCTGCTTCCGTACCTCATTTCATGCCACATTCACACCTTGTCTGGGCTCGTTGAGGGAAAGTTAAAATGAAAGTTGTGGCCTTGCAGTTTCATATAACTCACAGCACTGCTCGACTGAAGCACTGTGGGTCCTATGAAATCTGACTTCATTTCTACGAGGAGTGCACAAGGAAAAACTACAGTTTTATTACTGTACACAGTAATATTTTATAGCGAGGTAAGAATAAGAAGAGATCGTATCTGATTGCAAATTTAGATCATTCTGTTGACAAAATTATGAAACACTTGAAATAAGAAGCAAATAAATATGCGATTTAATGAACTTTAGTGATTTTAAATGCGGCTGTGCAAGACAGTGTACATGATGCTACTGTCTACTGATGCTAGTGTACATGATACTAGATGGGAAGGTGTTACCTGTGAAAAGTTCACACTTCGTAAAAATACGAATGCCTTCATTACGAACTTAATCAAATTTACATAATTACAGTTAATTGCAGTGTCCTCATAATCACACATCATCAAAGTGCTTTTACTTCAGTGCGTGCCTTACACTAATCAGACCTTCGCTGTTGTTTTGATCTTTTTCTTTGGTATCCCGTCCTCATTAGAGCAGAACTAAGTTGCGCATTTTTATAGTTGTACTGAAATAACAATAATAAATGACATTGTTATCAATAATAACACACAAGGTTTGGGAAAGTGTCAGCATTAAAAGAAAAAAAAAGACTTAGATCATGTGAGTGACATGGGAAATACTGCAATGTGAAATTATTTTTGGTATTTTCAATATTTTTTGGAATTGTTTTGTGATCATTTTTTTCCTCGGTGTAACTGTTAAAAATAAAGCTTCTGTTCTTTTGATGAACACAACCTATAGAGTACACATTTACTTTTCAGCAGTTTACTTTGTGAGTGCTCTACATAGAGAACGTATGAGTTAATAAATACTTTCATACTGTGCCAATACGGTTAAAATGAAGAAATATCTTCTTAAATATTCTATTTATGTAAGGTTTTCACAGCTCTTACTTCTTTTATATTGACTTTTCAAGGATGATATTGCGCTGAATCTTGAATTATTAGCAAAAGGTCACAATAAATCCTTAATTTTTCAGAGTTCTCAGTAGTGTTTTAATAAAAAATATGTTGTTTTGATCAAGTCTAAAGTACAGAATAAAAAAATCTTGCTTATGAATATTAAATAAAGAATGAAGGGTCAAAACACAAAAATAATTCAATGGAACTTCATAAAAATGGCCTTATGCTAACACATAACTTTGATCTTAGCCCACTGTCACTTAAATACCAGATAACAATATAAATGTTAGTGCTACAAATCAAATGCCTATCCTAATGAGAACACATGTATGAACAGAAAACGAACACAAAGCAAAGGTGAAAACCAACACAAAGGGACTTTAAAGCAATCACGATCTTTATAACGCAAGTAACAATGTAATTGTAGCTATAATGTGATTACTGAATTTTATACTGTTACACATTACATTACTGGGTTACTGAGCAATGTAACATGATTACAGTAATCCATTACTTTGGAATGCGTTACAGCTAACACCGCCTACATCATTCAAACACATTTGCATTGGATAGAGACTAAAATCTGAGCCTGCTCAGTTGAGTTGCTGCTCTCTTCACTGACACTTCATAGAAAGTCAGTGGCATGGTTCACCTTGGAGTTCCTTTGATGATGTGTAAGGGATTCCCCTAATCCTCTGAGGGTAGGCTGGAGGGCACTTTCTCCCTACTGAGGGGATGAAGCCACTTAATGGATCACAAAGTTAATCAACCGTAGGGAGAGGAGGTTGAACCATTAGACTGGATTCATCTTACACACACACACACACACACACACACACACACACACACACACACACACACACGGATAAACTTCATAAACTTCATGAATGCAAAATTTATTGTAGTGCTGTTTCACTGTTGTCCCTAAAAACTTGGGAATTCAATGTAAATGTTAGCTTAACTGAATGTGGTACAGTTTTTTTGTTATAATATATAAGAATACCTATAATGTTTATCAGAACCCTTGTTGTGAAAAGCAACAAAGATACACACAGCATAAAAAAATACAACACAGTAGGTAAAAATTAGTAGCTAGGCTTTAAAGTGTGAAATATAGCATAGGATAAAACAGGAGGCAGACTATCGGTGAAATTCACTGAAGCGCAGATGTTCAGTACGAAAACTGGGGTGACGGACGTATAGGTGCTGCAGTCAAGTTATATATGCATTTAGCAATCAAGTGTCTGCAGCCTTTGTATGTTGTCAGTGTAGTGATTGTGTGTGCTAAAACAAGGAATGAATAAATTTAAGCAAATACTTATTTGCAGTCAAAGCTGTAAGATTTGCATATAATTGCCATAATGGTAGCAGAAAAGACGCGCACATCTGTTCCACCAAGCATGAAATTCGTCACTCTATAAAAGGAAGTGCACATGGAACCAACCTTTCTTCACATTTTTTAATTATCTTTTTATTTTTTTGTGCTTTTCTTTAGTAGCAAACACTTTTTCATCTTTCTTTTTTTCATGTTTTTCAAATTAGCAGTCGAGTCACACGTGTGACGTTCTCTTTGACGTTGTTCACTTAATTTTAATTCAGTTCAATTCAGTTTTATTCATATAGCACCAGTCACAACAACAGTCACCTTAAGGCCCTTTATATTATATATATATTATATATATATAAGTATTAATGCGAAAACCCCAACAATCAGATAACCCACCCCCAACCACTTATGACACAGTGGGAAGGGAAAAACTCATTTTTGAAAGGAAGAAACCTCCAGCAGAACTTGTTTAAGGGAAGGCAGCATCAGTCACACAGGGTTGAGGGGAAGGAGAAGACTGCAGAAGCAGACACAACAAAAGAGACACTATTGAAGACGGCCAAAACTTAATAATCACTAATTACTAAACACCATTTTACTGATATATTTTTTTAATACAGTAATCACAGTTTTGTTTGAATTTACAAGTATGACTTTAGAGGTCACCCAGGCCTTTATGTCTTTATGTCATGAGACAACCTAAGTAATTGGTTTAGGTTGTCTCATTTCGTGGATAAATAATCTTGTTTATCATCTGCATAGAAATGTAGGCAATGTTTTCTAATAATGCTACCTAAAGGAAGTTTGTATAATGTAAAAGGTCCCAGCACAGAACCCTGCAGAACTCTGACCAGCTTTCATTTGTGAAGAAGAACTGGAGTCCATCCAGTACATACAACTGAAACCACTGCAGTGCACTGGTTTACATTTTCGCACCAATTATTCTGATCTCTGTGGTAAAAATATTGTGATCAGTAGTATTTAATGTTGCACTGAGGTGTATCAGGACAAGCACAGAGATGATTCCACTGTCAGAGGCCACAGGAGGATCAGTGCCCTTCACCAGTGCTGTGATGAACTCTAACTCTTCAACTAGACCATCTCTCTGCAGATGATCACCCAGCTGTTTTACGACTACTACTTTCGAGAATTTTTGAAATAAAAAGAAGATGACTAATGAGCCTATAATTAGCTAAGACACCTGGGTCAAGTAAAGGCTTTTGAAGTAATAATTTAATTAAAGCCACCTTAAAAGCCTGTGGTACGCAGCCACAGCTGCACTCAGTCCCTCTGATGGATCAGAATTAGAGACTGGTTTGTTTCTCTGCAGACGAAGCTGTTGATGATTTTTTGACTTGCTAATTTCTCCTATAAAAACAACTTTTCTTTTGGCTTTGATGCTGATAAATTGTCTCATTGTGCTTAATGAATCATTCTTATGAGTTAAGTGCTGCTGAGAATTGTCCAAACCAAACATGTATGTGTTTTTTAATTGTTAAGGCCCTCACTCATAATCAGACTTTATTCAAGTTATATGGTACCTTCTTTTTGATAATTGTAGAATACGTGACTGTTTGCTATGTTTTTTGCCTCTTTCTTTAAAATAATTTACTTTTATTTTAAATCTTACTATAATCTCTGCCTGTCTGCAAACTCATTCTACACACTCAGGCGTTTAGCAGTCAAATTTGACAAACAAGTACATCTGAGTACATCTTAGCCAGAAGGTTATTATCAATATCACACATTTTGATGCTAATATGTTACATACCAACCACCTAGCAACCAATAAAATGGGCCATTAGTGGCGTTCATGCACCTGCAACACCTTATAAACTCATTGCATCCTTTTTATTTCATTACGCTAACATAGTCTGTATCCACAAAACGTGACTTTTGTCACGGTATTTTATTGGGCCATCATTGTACCTGGCAACCACCTATAGGCAGACTAAAATTACAGACCAAACCATATTCTAGCATGAGCGTATACTGCTATACATAATTCTGCTGAATAAAGTTTTGCAATAAACAGATTTCCCCCTCGACATAGTTCAGCAATCCTAAACCTTTGACTATCTTAAATTGCTAATGTAAAGGAAGACGTGCAGGCTGGACCAAAGTTTTTGCTATTCTGCGTCTACTTGCTCCCAAGCAGTTTCTATGAGATCTTCATCTTCACTGAGCCAAGCAGCTATCAGTGGCCTAATCACCCATGAGCAATTCCACAGATGGTCTGATGAATTTCGACCAAGGCTTTTGGTGTGTGATCCCAGGGAATAATGCTCAGAGCTCCCTGTGTTTATCTAAAGGTTAATGGAAGGTTAATAAGAGGAACGGTGCAAATTCAAAACCCTTATTATGGAAATTGTGTTTTGTGAAAAGAGTAATACTGTATCTGCTCGTGATCTGGCCATACTAATTAGCAGATTGTCACCACATTGGTTGAAAGAGACACATCTGAGGTATAATTTGTTGAAAAAATAACCGTTTCTTTATATTAAGCTTACATGAGCTGATTACAGACACCATCAGATAAGTCTCGATCAAGGTGTTTCATCAACACCTACTGAAGAGACAGAGACACGCTTGACTTAGCAATCTCTTCTTTTTTTTTTAAATCAACTGTTTTGACTCTGTGTGCAGACTTTATTACATATACAATCTAAACTGGGACCAGTGCATTCCTATAGGTTGTTGATACAGTTAACCACATGCTGAGCTCAGCATTTAACGCGTATATCATGTAATTGTCAATCAAAAGTCAATGTTCCCAACAAATACAACCAGATGAGAAATGATACACTGGCAAAGCGATCATATGCCTTCCTCAAATGAACTCGATTACATTTGAGTTACTGATTAATGTTTAATCATACAGAAAGTAGTTTTAACAAGGCTGGTTGTATTCAGCACCCAAAGATTTCTCTGTAGTATAGCAATATTTAAGGCTACAGATACATTAATCAGAACAGTCTGTCTGGTCTTCATAAAATAGCCTGGGTTAGAAGTGATTTGATTGACAGAAACATGACAGAGAATCTCTTTCACAAAACAGCCAAGATTGTAGAGTTCATGTGGGACTCCTCTGCTCTGACGATCACTGAGGAAAAATTGCAAGAAACTTTAGTAACTCGAAGCTCATACACAGGAGTGTATGAGCTTAGGAGCAAAGAAATAGTTGGATGACCTTCTGTTTCTTATAAGGCAGCCAAGGAGGTCGGTTTGCTCTTGCATAAAGTTGACTTTAGGGTTAACTCTGAGGATGTGAGATGAGCTTATAAAGAGAAAGAAGGGGAAGATAGTGTAGGGCAAGTTTGCAGAGACCTTTACCAGCACATGTCAATTTGAGCAGACCACTGTGCTTTGTTTTCCTCAGTTGAAAAAAGGAACTACGCATGAAAAATTGAAAACTTCTCTTCCCTTTGTTAACACTCTCTGACTTCTTCTGTTACAATATTAACAGGGTTGTTTTCAACCTTTTGTTTATCATTCAGCAGGAATGAACCCTTGATTTTTTTTCTACTTTTGCCAGTCCATCCATTCGCTTCCGCTTATCCTTTTTCAAGGTTGTGGGGGGCGCTGGAGCCTATCCCAGCTGTCATAGGGCGAGAGGCGGGGTACACCCTGGACAGGTCGCCACTCTGTCACAGGGCCAACACATAGGGACAGACAACTATTCACACTCACATTCACTCGCACATTCACACTAAGTGGCAATTTGGATTATCCAATTAACCTATCCCCACAAGCTGCATATCTTTGGACGGTGGGAGGAAGCCGGAGTACCCTGAGGAAACCCACGCAAACACGGGGAGAACATGCAAACTCCACACAGAAAGACCCCGGCCTGATGGTGGAATTGAACTCAGGTTATAGCACTGCAGCAACAGTGGTAACCACTGTGCCACCTTGCTGCCTATGCCAGTTAAACTGTTCTTGTTTAATTCATCTGAGATTTTATTTTTAGGAACTCTTGTTTATCAGTGCTGATCTTCCAGGTCACAACGGTTTTCATCAAGGCTCAATCAATTTGTTTACAAAATGTCTGAAATTAGTCAAATATTTCCAACACCTCAAGCTGATACACCAACTGGCCATCAGTTTAAAGGCATTCACTTTAAATATAGTAGTTTATATTAAAAAATATAAACTACTACGATATGGAGCCGCTCTCATCTGTGGCAAAAAAGCTGAAACCTATGAATGTTTTCCAGTGTTGTGATCAATAGATGCTACGATGTGCTCTCCCTTGTGTGGAACAGATAAATAATTTGAAAATAAATGTCTGTCTGATTACTTTTGTGGGGACTACTCAGAGGAGGATTTATGCCACCTTTGGAGAAAGATTTGATGGTGTTTATTGTCAACTGTGATTTTATTTTATTACATGGAATATTGTAAGGCTAGAATTGTACCAACTACAATTTCCATGGCAGATGCTTATTTCTGACTTTATGAACTGCAAATGGCATGCTAATGATATGTTAGGAGAAAGCTGTGAGTCTGTGCACAAGTATTTGCCTGCAGCGCTGTGCGCATCTTGCATATGGATTAAACAGACGGGTTCATACTCAGATGTATAGGTAACTAACCAATCAACAAATTGGTTGTTGGGTCCTATTTATGGGATCTACTACAGTTAGATATGACCTGATAGAAGGAAAACTTTTGGAAAGCTAACACAAATACAAATATTTTCCATTTTGTATGTTGTGTTTGGACAGTCTCAGGATGGCATGTTCTGTCTATATCAACATTTAGCATTACCAGATAAAATACTGTCTAAGATCTAATGTGTGGGTGTCTTTGGTTCTTATTTTGTTGGGCTATTAACAGTCAAAATCTAAAAGCCATTAACAGTTTTTACAAGTCTTAGTTTGTGGGTAAGTTTTTGGCTATTCTGAAAAAAATCTGAGAAATTGTTGAAGTAACATGGGCAACCGCGCAGCTTTGCTGCTTAGGCCCCAATCGGTAACTTTATGGTTTTATACATTATCACGCCAATATTACCCTTAGTTGATTTTGTTACTTATTTCCCCATTAATGGATATGTTTGCTGTGTGACCCACTAGCTTTGTAGGAACATGTCTTTCCAAAGAGCAGTCTGGTAAGAAAGGGTTTGGACACAGCAGAGCTCGCAGTTTTCCAAGCTGATTTGTATTCTGCCTGTGTGTGCAACCTGAGAGTGACTGGTGGTCAGAGCCCAGTATTGACTGCTCTGAGGATGTAATAGAGGCTGGGGTGATGAGCTCATGGACATGAACACTCTCCCTGTGGCATGTGCAGCAGAGCCATACAGGATATAACCAAGGCACTTAATCATTCTGCTGGCTCCATGTAGCGATGCACTGGGCTCTGTGTTTTAGAATAATGCTTCTGTCTTAAATTAGATCCCATTGATCCTCCTTTTCTCTGTAATTGTGCAAACAGGATGGATGCTAGTTTTATTGGGGGTCAGACCAGACATTTCAAATACTTTAGCTTTAACTACAGAAAGTAAATTAAATCAGACAAAAGGGAGGCACAGCTGATTCAAAGTGATTGATCTATTAAGGGATGTTTAACTTAGAACTAACTTCTCTCTCTAGTTTAGTTATTAAAAAGAGTGCACGTGGCTACTCATCATTTGTCTTTGCTTCACTGATAATGTAATTGTGCCAGTGTACTACAGTGTTGTGTGTTTAATTCTGCTATGATGACAACCAAGCAAGGAAGGGGAATAGGTATCTGTTTATATCGTTGCTATCCAAACAGCCATGCGATGTGTGGTCAGTAAACACAGTATGTTTGTGTTTACCAGCCTGGCCAGTCTCTGATTGCATTTCACTATGGCTACGAGACAGGAAGTAAATATACCATCAAATAGTCTAGCTTTCTCTTCAGACAAAGAGGACATTACTTTTCCTTCAGTCATTCCTAAGACGTATGATTTATGTTATAACCATAGTCTATGTCTGCGTCAAAATATAAGCTTGCTAATATCTGATTTGTTGACTCTTGCTCGCAAATCTATTAAAAAAACTTATCATTAAAATTAACTTATCATAATAACAAATGTTTCATTAAAAAATATAGAGCTATGTTACAGCAGGCATTGTATCTTCATTACCATGACCTTACACATGCAGTATTTTATTTTGAGTCACTCATCTGCTGCCTTACACCAGGCAGCCACAACTATACAACCACAAACAGGCCAAGTGAGTAACCCTTATTATCTTGTTTCAATGGCACCTGTCAAGGCATGGGATATATTCGGCAGCAAGTGAACAGTCGATTCTTTACTTTAACAAGGGCCAAATTGTGATGGCTGAACTGGGTCGAACTTCTTCAGCACATCTTGTGGAGTGCTCCCAGCATGCAGTGGTTAGCAGATACTAAAAGCGGTCCAAGAAAGGACCACTGGTTAACCAGCAACCGGGTCATGGGCAACCAAGGTTCACTGCGGGCAAAGCTAGGGCTGGCCTATGTGGTCCGATGCCACAAAACACCCACTATAGCACACAATGCTGGAAATAACACAGAAGAGTAAGAAGGTGGCCTGTTCTGTTGAATTCCCCTTTTTAAAGTTCATATCATGAGGTCTGCATGTATGTTTGTGTGGAAACGTATGACAGTAGGCTGCTTTACAAAACAAACAAACGAGGCAGTATGATGCCATCTTCTCATCATGTTGAGGCAGTATGACTCTGCTGGGAAATGTTGGGTTTTGGCATTTAAGTGGATGATACTTTGACAGATAGCCTTCTCAAACATGGTTGCAGACAGTGTCCATCCCTTTATGGAAAACGTATCCGCTTACACCAGGGGCCTCCTACAGCAGGGAAATGCCCCCTACCACATGTCAGAAAGTGTTCAGGACTGATTTGAGGGAAAGGAGTTCAAGGTGTTTACTTAACCTCAGAATTCTAAAGTTGGCCAATCCAATTTGGTCTTTGGGATGTGCAGGGAAAATGTGTCTGATCCATGGAGATCTCCCTCGAATTAACTGGACTTACAGGATTGTTGCTAATATGTTGGCGCCTCATTCCATATTCCATTCCCTCAAGGGTCATGTGTCTATATTTGGACAAGTTGGAGCTTTGGGTCACGTAGGGGAGATCGTTACGATATAATATTCATACTTAGTACGTCTAGAGAAAATAGTTCCCAACAGATACACAGTTTCTTGTGTCTGGAAATGTACGCTACAACTACACTGGTCATTATTATTTTAGATACGAACAGTGAAAGATTTAAAGTTGTTTAGAAACCATTAAGGCTGAGACTATATGTCACAGACTGAAAAAGACTGATTGAGATTTACTGTTGATTTACTCTCAGTACTTACTGATAACATAATCTAGACTTAGACAATACCAGCAGCTGGCAGAAGATGCAGTGCGTGCCAATGCTCTAAGCTAAATTATCATTTTTGTATACCAACATAATCAGAGTGACAAACCTAATAAAGTGCTAACATTGACTTCAAATTGTTGGCATGCAAATGTTTTCTTGTTGCCATTAAACACAAAGTAGTTGAGGCTTATGTGAATGACAGTATTTATTTGGCCATAAAAACAAAATAAGGTATCCCCAGAGTTACGAAGAGGAACATAAATGTCACACAAACAAATTTTAGGTCAAAAAGGTACGAGTAAAAAGCTACATGTATCATCCTCAAGGTGATGCTGGAGGTACTGTCATAGGATCACCTGGGAGGTCATTAAGAGTCCTCTAAATACCACATCTTTCCAAAATTGCATGCCAGGCTACCAAATGGTTAACAAGACATTTCAGTCCTAACCAAACTGGTGACCCGATTAATGAATCATCCCAAAAGTCACACAATCAGCACTGCTAAAAAATTAGAGAAGCAACATTTGATTCTTTCAGAATAGGGTTATGTGGCAAAAAAGCTGCCTTTGCAGGTTCATTATATAGCCTAGAAATATACATCATTTCTTTTTGTATTTGTAAAGCGCTTGTGAGACCACTTGTTCAATGACATTTAATTCTGACTGAGGTGTTAGACACCAAAGTGAAGATAAGTGGCAGATAAAGACAAAATCAGATGTAGGAAAAAAAATGCAAAAAGAAGAAAGTGGCATTTATAGCAGATCAGTGATCATAAACTAGCTATTCATTAATTGTGCGGGCAAACTAAATGAATGAAATTTTATTAAATGATATTATTTTTGTGGATAAAGAGGTAATTTATTCCGTTTTCTGTGGGAGTCTGAATCTAATTGAAAGAGGATGATGTCTCTGGCACAGAGCTATATTCAATTGTTCTGTTTGAGAATGGGAGCACTCAGCCTTCCCTGCAAGAGGTCTCAGGTGGTTTCTCTTCATTTAGTTTCTCTCCTCAGTTGATCTCATTCTTGTGTAAACAAAATTCCGGGGGAAAAAAACAACTGGCTGGAGAAATGCATACGTCTTATTATTTCCACATATCCTGCCTGTCATTCTTGATATCATAGATTGGGCTCTACGGCAATCACTGAAATTCATTGTACGAAGCTTAAGTGCACACTCTTCAAGCGTTCATGTGCCATCCATATGTATGTGAGAGTGGCTAACGTAACTTGTGTGGGTTTCACACTTTGAAAAATTAGCTTATCCGCTTTCCATCGACACTCACAGCTGTTGGGTCTTCTGGGTGTGATTAGCAGCCTTTGGTCAGGAGAAAATTTACAACCACACCAGGAGCTAAAACAAGAGATAAACATCGTTTTACTGGAGATATGTGGACAGCACACATCGATATCATTTCATCTTGTACACACAAAACTGGGGGATGGAAGCCTCTTTTCTCTATTTATATCAAATAAAAGAGACAGGTTCCAGAAATTTCTGGAAGCTGCCGTTACCTTCAAGATTAATAGAGATATCACAAAGGTCAACAACAGAGTGGAGTTCACGGGAGGCCAATTTTGGAACTCGATGTGAAACGAAAAGGTTTAGCCAAAAAACAGTGAATTCTAAAAAGCCTCTATAGCAACAATTCCCAAAGCCAAGAGTGCTGCGGGCCACTTAAAAAGCAGAAAAAACCCAATCTTAAATCCTTACTCTAATCAAGATACAAGAAAGTGGTGTATTTCCTTGAAAATGTTATCTAAAAAAACCCACACACACACAAGCAAGACAGGTTGTCGGTTATGAATTGTTAATGCTTTCCAGTCATATCCTAAGTGTTAAGGCCATTCTGTGACTCACCTGCCACTGGGACACAAACTTCAGCTTTTCAGGTTGGAGATGCAGGTCCAGGTTGAAAGGAGTTGGTGAAAGGTGGTTTTAATGTTGATACATTTGCGTTTATTATAAATGAACCAAGCTGAAGAGACTGAATTTGTTTTACTGGAATAGCTAACTTGTGCTAAATGCTGATTGAAGTGAAATTTGCTGGTATTGGTCTACATCGCTTTCTGCTGACTCCATGCCACAAGGGGTCGCCACTGGGTGGATTTGGCAGACTTTTATACTGGGTACCCCAGTAGGGATCTGTGTCTGTAAATGGAATTAAATCAGCAACCTTTCCCTCGCAAATTGAATGTGTTAACCACTATACCATTGTAGAAAACTGAATCTTTCAAAAAAGAAAAAGTTTTGGGATCCACACTACACACTATCAACACACACCTGGTATTTAAAATCATTTTGGTTTGTCCAGTTGATTTTGATCCACTGAAAACAGTCAAATATGTATAAAACCTGCTGTAATTCCTGAACAGTTGATGTAAAATTTTAATAAAACCATTTGAATTAAAATTTACAGTTTACACTTCATCCACATATTGACTGTTTGATTTAAAATCAACTGAGGTGGTTTACCAAGGCAAAATTTTAAAACCTGCATCTTTTTCCAAAACATTAGGGATGTAGTTATAGCTCCCTTTGTTGGCACACCTGTCAATCAAAAGAGCCACAACCATAACTGTAAGCCTTACCAATATCCAAAAGCATAAGTTATACAACTTATTACCTCAGGAAAAAAAATCTACACCTGTTTTTTTCTAGTTGCTTAAATACTTTATTACTTAGTTCTGTTGTGTTCATTTTGTATCCACATCATCTGCTTCTGATCAGAAGAATAACTTTTGTACAGCTTGATTTTTTTCCGTCCAGAAGTAAAGGCTTGATCGCAAGGCTAACCACTACATATGATTTAGCTGTTTGTAATCACACACTTTACTGCGGGTGAGAGGATTCTAAGAGACTTTGAAGAAGGTGTGAAGAGGCGTTGGGGAAACACTTAAGACCAGCTAGCTTTGAAAACACAGGTACTTACACATGTATTTGAAACCACACACATACTCATTTTTACACTCCACATATCCAGACTTCTCTCAAATTATAAATGAAAGTTGTCATTATGGTGTAATATAGTATATATATTTCACTATAGTATAGTATAGGATACCATCATATAATCTCATATAAGTAATAGTTTAAATGCTGGCTTCTTAATTATTTATTGAAAATACTCAGAAATAACCTTCAGGGGAATAGTTGTTTACTCACCCATAACAGCATGTATGGGCATGATGGTAAAACACTGGAACACCGAATCACTGGTTTTTGCTCCTGCCTTTCTGTAATGCTGGTGTAATCTCTATAAACTTACAGTTTCACAACAGACTGAAAATAAACAACAAGCTGTTCCATCTGGCAGCTTGTTTTCTAGTAGCACTGCCCAATAACAGAAATCAATGTGGTTAAAAGGTAGTGATGGACCTAAGTGAGATGAAATGTACTTAGCTAAAGATGAGTTCAGAAAAAAAGGCTCCAATTCAAACAAACTGACATTGACTGATATTTACATTTATTTCATGTTCAAGTATGTTTAGAGTAGTTTTATTGGAATCCATCATGTTTTTGGGGAACTGTGCTTCCACACAAATTTCTTTGCACCTTTCGTCCACATGTAAATGGAGTTTTTGGTCACTGAAAACTGAGATTTTTAAAAACTCCTGCCAGGGTGGATATTTTTGAAAACTCTGTTTTTGCGTTTACGTGTGGACGAGAAAAACTGAGAAAACGCAGCGTCAAAGGTGTGCGCATTTTTTGACGTCACACTGTGCGCCAGGTTATTGTTTCGGTGAAATGAATTTCTACAATGGCGGACTTACACAAAATACCATTACTGTTAATTTTACTCTCTGCAGTGTTTAAATGCTTACATATACACACACAGTTACTGTCCCTCCACACATAGGACTCAGTTCTGCTTCTATGCGCCATCTTTGTTTACTCTTTCCCACCCAGGCTGACTTCTGATTGGCCAACATTTCTACACGGATAGGAATATAGCGCCACCTGCTGCTTTGGCATGTTCCTAGCAGCGTTTTCCTTCGTTTTTGGCTTTTACGTGTGGATGGGATTTTTAAAAAAAATGAAAACAGAAAATCTCCGTTTTCAAAAATACCCGTGTACGTGTGGACGTAGCCTAAGTTTGAAAACAGGAGACAGTTGGAGCATTTTCTTTCACCAAATTTGACAAACTCACTATCGTGCCACCCTGTGAGAAGTTAGATTTTTTTCTTCTTTTTTTTATTGAATTGTTTGGCCACCAGGTTAGAACTGGAGTGATGGATGAACTGACACTTCCCATTGAGAAACTCTACATAGTAATATGACCTCTAAACTACAGAAAGCTCTGATGGAGTTTGTCAAAATCAGGCTGTACATAAAACTTTGTTACTAAACCAGATTTGGACGTAAAAACTCTGAAGGTTGAACCTCTTATAATCATACAAAAGGCGCTTTCTATCATTGCAGTTGTTAGGTATTTTTTCCTAGTGCTGTTAGTGTGGTATTGATCATTGCTGGTCCATGTCCTCGGGAAATCAGCTTGTATTGATTTCACTTCAGTTGTAAGCCTCTCTTTCTGCCCTATGTCTCTCTTCAGCCCAAGCACCTTTTCCAACCCTCTAACCTCTCTTCTGTGGGTTTAGTAAAACATGTCATTACAGGAGCAGTTTCCAAGCAAATTCCAAAATCATCTCTGCTTGGATCCCAAAAAAGGCAGCCCATTATATCTATTTTCAGCCAATAGTTTTTGGAGACTAGATAGGCTGCCTCCTGAACCGACCATTAGAAATATTTATTGTCTGTTGTACACTGAGGATGTAGTTTTCCTTTTAGAGCCATAATTTGCTCTTTTGTGTAGGCCTTTTTTGTTGTTCATAAAAAGAACCTACTTATTGTATAGCCAGATAATGGTGGATATTAATAGCTGGAAGGCAGTCAAAGTCAATATTTTTGCATATATGAGCGATTAAGTAACACGTATTAGTCTGTTTGTAATGAAGTATGTGGGTGCAAAGTGAAGAAGCAGTTTTGAGAATTTACTTCAAGAATTTAAAGATGACCTTTAATGTATATTTTACTGTTAAACTGCAGAATTATCTACTCCAGCTACATGAAACTGTTTAGTTTTGCTCCCTTTTTTTTTATTTCCCAGCCTCAACCTTCCCTTGTCTGATTGTATTTGCACATGAAACCTAACAGTGTCCTACAAAACTTGGCAATGTAAAATGCCTGTTGCATCTTCATTTCTTCATTCCTTCCCCCAAAAGAGATTTCTGGCCATTGCTTTTGGCATCACAGACTACACACACAGCACCCTGTGATTAAGTCAGTAATGCAAATTAAACCTCATCCACATCCCATAATAGTCAATCCAACTACTGACTGTGTCACGATGTACTCCTGTGCATCCTAATACAGTCTAGTTCTGTTCTGTTATGAATCCCACTTTTATGTTTTCCACATTGTTCTGCTTTTGCTCATTCTGTCAAAGTGAATTCAGTTACATTTTGCACTGAGTTGTTGTGTTGTACCAGGATTTATTATGCCTTACAAGTTCATGAATACACAATAAGGTGCGATAAGATATATAATTTAATTGGTTTCCAACAACGTCAACAAAAATCCCACAATTGTTGCGTTGTAAACTTCGCACATTTAATGGAAGAGATATATCTGATCTGAGGCTGCTGATGGAAGCACAACTTGAAGTTATTGCTTTGTTAACGTTAGAGGACTTCTCCAGTCACAGTTACAATAATAATCAGATGGTAAAAAGAAAGCATGAAAGAAAAAGTTCAAACATAGTATATAAAAGACTGACATAATCATGTTAAGGTAATCTGCTGGTTTGTCGGCTAGGATTTAGGAGACAATTTTTGCACGTTTCGGTTAGCAGCTAATGCTAGTTTCGACAGCTAGCCTGATTAGCAGAGCTTATCTCAAATTCACTGTGATATTAAATGTGAATATGAAATATTTTGGCTAGCAAAACAAAAGTATAAGACCAAATATACTTACCAGAGTATCTTTAGGTAAAACTGAATCCTGCTGAGCAAGAGAAGACAGAACCACTGTCAGTCATTGTGGCCAGGCCTAAAAATATGCACGTCTACAATTTGAATGAGTAATTCAGTGAATAAAATATTCTCCACCTGTGCTGTTGTCCTGCACCCGTCTATAAACATGTTTATGTCTGCTGCGAAGGCATTTTACCTCGAGTTTGACTCATTTTTTGAGTCAAGAAGGCACCTTTGCAGGGGAGGAAATTACCTGTTGGACAAGATCAGGTCATTCTTACAGCTTTTTGAGGGCTGTTATACAACTGATGTTACTGTTCTTTTTGCTAGGTCTCAATTGAATCCTCACATATATTCACTGCATTTATGTATTTACTTATTTACATTTATGTTTGTTGATGCTTCTTGAAATCTGACATCATGTCTGTACCTTTAAGTTTTTATATACAATAAGTCTCTGGATGTTTCCTCTGCAGCTAAAATAAAGAAAGTAAAGAGTGCTTTCAGCATAGCACGGTTTATTCATCAGAAAGCCGTTCTGTGATTTAGTCTGCAGCTTGTTGCTGCATTTGAACCTTGAAGCTTCAGTAAGAGGAATTGATTGAGGTGCTCTTGGGCACAAAGACTTATCTGTAAGCTGTATACCATCAAATAGCTATCCTGGGGACAGTGAATCAATGCATACTTAACTTCATATCACAGCCAGTTTTAAAAGTCATTCCTGTGTGTAAGTGTAGTCACTTACTGCAACATTGCATTACATGACAAAAAAATTGGTGAAATCCAACAAGTTAGAATAATGAACTGGTCATAAAGATACAAAATATGATTATATAATTTTGTATTAGTTATAATGAAATGTTTTTACCTTTATCTTCTTGTTATTTTACCAAATAAGACTAAACTCGTAGATTATGATTGCTGGTAAAGCAACTAGTAATTTTTGTGGGTGCTGCTGTTATGGGGAAAAGAGCTGCAGTCAATTTCTGCTGCACCATAAAAATCGGAATTAAATCCCCAGAGTACAGATGGCCTCTGGAGCTAGTCTTATATTTCTGCTTGTACGATACCCTCTGATAGCACAGCCTTTATAGACTTTGAAAAGGTCTGGGTTAGACTAATCCTGCCCGTGACAGACTTATGACTCTTGGGCCTAAGCAAGAAACTCGAAAGTCCTGGGGCAGCTGGTCATCTATTGGAGTTCAGCATCACTCTTTCCCTCTGGGAATGAACCGGGATGAAGTCTGAGGTATCCTGAAGTAGCTTCAGCTAGGCTAAAGAGGATGCCCTATTTCACTTGGCAAGGGACACTGAATTTCCCCCCTGAACACTTCAAGTCTCCAAAGAGAGGTGTAAACAGCAAGATGGATGCTGACAGATGGCATGGTGCAGTTGTCTGAACTGATATCTGTTGAGGTGTACACACAGGGGGGTGTTTGTGCTGAACTCTAGGTTATTTAAGTTCTATGATGTTAAAGGTAGGGGCAAAAAAGATGGATCAGGGGGACTGTTGTTCTATTTTTAAAGCTTATTAAATTATGATCCTGCACACTGTACCATAGGCCCACTATCGGGATACTTGATCACCATTACACTAACCTGCCCAACTGTGATGGATTGATATCAAGGATATTACTTTTAAAGGCTCAGTATTATTCACCGGTTTGACTGAGTTTAATGATACACCTTTCAGAAAATGTGAAACCAGCGTGAACAGCCAGAGGGTTAATACCAGAGGCATACTGCTCTACAACTTTCTGATTTATGCATAATCTGAGTGAAAATTCTAATTACTTAGATGAAAAAGTGCAATATAATAGAGACTTTGACATAGTGTCCAAATAAGCAGCAGTATTAGCAGTAGCAAAAATCACTGTGACGCTTATAATAACGGCAATAAAAGATATTACAACATGCAAAAGACTATAGTATCATGCAATCAGCAAACACACACATGCTATAATTATATAGCATGTGGATACACATAAACAATGTCACTACAATATGTGCAAAATAAATCCTAAATACCTAGAATTATGTTTAATTTTGCATGATTTGCATCGTAAAGCGAGTGGCACTGTTGTGCAGATGTTAGCTCTGTTGCCTCACAGTGGAGGTTGCTTCCTGTGGCTGCTTGGGGTTTCTCCCGTCTGAAGACACTTGAGGTTAATTGGTTATTCTGAATTGGTGTTAGCCTTTCGAATGACTAGCGACCTGCTCAACAAATTCTGCTGCTTACCCAGTGTCAGCTGGGATAGGCTTCAGCATCTGTGTGACCCAAAGAGGAGAAGCAGTCATGAAACGGGATGGATGTATCAGGAATTGTAGAGTAGACCACTATGTGTAAAAGTGGGGGGGAAAAAGAAGGTCGTCTATGGAGCGTATCTGTATGTATTTACAAATTATTTAGCATCCAAATATGACATCATTAGACTCATGTTATCATTATTTGGGGTGGTGTTCAAACTCAAACTGATAGCTTCATGGTTGAAACAAACGCCCTATACATTATACATTATAGGTAATTTAGAGATGCCCCAAATTGGAGTGCACACATAAACTGAAGGAAGAAAAAAACTTCCTGTAATCCATCTGAGGATTACTATTTATAGCGTGTTATGATGATGATGATGCGTTCACCGTTAAAACATTGACATAAACATATTAATGGCTGTTGACACAAAGGAACACCCAAGATGCCTTTTAAAGCACCTTTGGGGGGATGACACAGAGGCTGTGTGATGCACCGTAGTTGCATCAGCTGATTATAAATAGGGTAGTGGAAAATTAACCAACTCCCTTAATGATACAGTCCGAGCATTGCTGTATTGCAGCTGTTAAATGTATGCAAGACATTAGACTTCAGGTCTTAATGTATTTTTTAATGTAGTCTATATTGACAATATAATACAAAGATATGCAAACTTGACTTATAATTAAATACCAGCGACATTTTCTTTAGAAAGTAACATGTTTTTAGGAGGCAGAAGTATTTTTGGATGAAAATTAAAGTTAGCAGATTTGGTTAGCAGAGTGCTTCCTTAGACTGTAAAGTTCTTACTACCAAAGAGTCTTCCAATCAGTGTTTGCTAACATAAACATTTAAAATAAAACTAAATAATCTTTCTTACCAGAACTGCCGTACAAACTTCTCCAGCAGGCAAATACCAAAAAACACTCCAGTTACAATTTAAAACCAACAGAAACAACATAAATAATTCAAGGTCAGTGACAGGAGTTAGCTTGTGATTCCTAGCATATATACACCTGTGCATATACCTATCAGTCAGCTTGAAGTGTCCATTTTTCGGCACTTCCATGTTGGCCTTACTTTGTAGCTCCAGAAGTTGCTGCTCAAAAAAACATCCCATACAGAATCAATTCATTGCTAGCTAAAGAACAGCCAGCAGCACACTGAATAAACAACAAATTGATCCTAATTATTTTGTGTAGATCCAAAGCCCGAGACATCTCTATGCCATAGCCCTCCAAAAGCTATTAAAACCTAAAACAGAGCAACACTACATCTTACTTTATTGCAGTGAACATGAGGACAGTAGTTTAATTGAGCAAGATTCCATGCTGGCATTAGAACTCAACAAATCTGCATTAATTTACTGCTGAAAATACTCCACAACAAATTCAGTGCTTATGTACTTAAACAGTGACATATATGCAGTTATGTATCTGAAGCTGTGAATCTCCAGCAGAATTAAATGAATTTAGGGGAAAATACACAAAAAAGGGAGAAAGTTTGGGCAGTTTTATAAGGCAGGGAGATGATTTGTTGTTTTCTTATTTCATGGCAGTTGTTGATGATAAAGCAAATGAAATATATCAGTCTCATCCTTTCACGGACAAACAGCATCATTCCTTCCAATGATGTCATGTTTCTAATGAGCTTCCTTCTGACTGGCATTTTGGTTTGTGCTCTCTCCTCAGTGAGCCCGGATGTGACCGGTAATCACAAACATCATCTTCATTATCACCATCCACCTGCCAAGGATTCAGAAGTGAAGGGCAGATCCAGGAGCTTCAGACTGACAGCAGCCATCTGGGTCCTGGTATTGCCTTGTTTACATGTGCTCCTGGCCTTGTAACAGCTGCTGCTTTGCAGCTTGAAACTTTCAGACTTGATTTCAAGATTATTTATCCAGAAAAGGGCCAGTGGAAGCTCTACTAAATCATGGACCTTCACTTCCACACAGAGGAGGACAGGAGTGATTGTGTGGAAACTACAAGACTCAGTGTCTCCTATAAGCATATGGTGGCTTTGAAATGTATGAATTATTTTTTTTATCAGTCACCTGGCATTAATTAACACTAACCATGACTTATTTATAAAAGGTGATGTCAAAAAACAAATGGTACCGCATATGTTGTAAAGTTGGATTTCTGTATATTCAGCATAAGGTGTGTGGAAAGCATTTAATTACAAGAATCAAACTACATGTACATGCAGTATTTCATTTAAAAGCAGTCTTTTTTTAATAATATAAAAGTGTTCAAATCATTGTTGAAACCTTCAATAACTTACATGTCAGGTATGATCTGTATATTATACATTTTACTAATAACAAATACAAAAAAGGAACTGGAAATATCTGCTTCTCTTCGATAATAGCTGCCTTGCTGTCCAGGATCCATTTAATTGGTATACTTCAATTGTAAAACTGACCTGTGATGCTATGCGAAAAGAAACGATGAAAGGAGAACGGTGAGCAGGTGGACGTGGGGGGCAAGTGAGAGAATTTATACCCCTTTCTTCTTTAGAAATAGATTAGTTTCCTCAGGAGTCTATTATCATCTTTCAAACTCAATCCTCCTCTGCCTTCATAGGCCTGGATAGGGGCTGATAGCTCCTGGAGCCACTGGTGAGGAAGAATCCAATTGCTTCTACCTTCTACCTGCCTGCATACCGCCGCTGTGCCGCTGACAGGTTTCCGTACAGAGAAAAGTAAAATGATTTGTTTCACATATGCCATGCAGGTCTCTCAGTGGCTGAGAGAGAAAAGTGGTACTGAAGAAAGGCTCTTTGCTCACATATCCTAGGGAGCTCTCTCCAGTGGCTAAAATGATCATTTTTATATCTAAAATGTCACTACTATATTTAGCATATGCACATAAATACATACAGTACACATTGCAGAAGTAAAGGTAAACCTTAAAGCTGCTACTGTAAATATAGATCGCGGTGTAACTGAGGCATTCCAATTTTTTCTATAATGGTTCGAGTGTACAGAAAGATTTCTACCACAATATACTTTAATAGGAGTAATAACCAATAATGATTATTGTTAGGAGGATGTGAAATTAATTTATGAAGTCATATTACAATTAATATGTGCTGAGAAATGTATGTGAGACCCATGACTGTTCACCGCTCATCCTAATGTGGAACTTAGCGGCGCAAAGTGCAAATTGGATTTTGTCTTTAGCTTCACCTTAAATCCCCTCTTCAGTCGCAGCTTTTTTTATTTTCCAGCTGAAATATAATTTCCTTGGGTGCTCTGTTTGATCATATACAATCATATTTTAAAAGCCTGCGACCTTGCTCAGACTGCGGCTGTGAGAAAGCGCGAACACTAATTACTTTCATTGGCCATTTTCACCTTTTATACGCCAGGTTAGACTCTAATGCATTCAAGGTTGTTTAACTAGCTGGAAGCTTTGAGTCTCAAGATTAATAAACGTGTATACATTTTACTCATCATTTCTTGCATCGATTTAGTGTCTTATCTTGTGGCTTCTGATCTTGGGCGAGATTCCCAAATGACAATTGCACTTGGAAACAAACTTGAGGCAGTCGTTTGACTTCATAATAAGTCACAATTGCTGCCTCAAACCAATTATATCACAGGTTACTTCCCTCAAAGTTAGCGCTGTTGTCGTTTGAACAACCGTCTTAATGACACCCCTGAAGAATGTGTTCAGCCTCATAATGACATACGGCAGACGCAGAGACAAAGGTGCCTTGAGGCTAAATAGAGATGCCAGGTTATATTGGTTCTCCTTACTTAAAGAACGGATTTGATATATAAGGATGTCTTATATAGTTTTTATTGCTACATAGCGAGACTGTTATCCAGAGGAGGGAGGAAAGGGGCCAGAGGCTGATAGTGATGCCAAGGAGGTGCCATTGAGCTGTCACTGCAACATGCCAGAACCTCTTGAATAACATGTTTATTTTCTAATATCGAGTTTGGAGAGAAAATGTGTAATTTGCAAAATGAAATGGGTGTACTACATGTAAAATAACAAGTTTTTCATTACATCTGGGGCTTAATTTTCATGTTGTCAGTGCACTGAAGTGACTGCTTAGATACTGGAATGCAACTGCATTTCTAAAAGTAGGTCAGACATTACAAGAATCCCAGTCGGAC
The DNA here is from genome assembly GCF_056152115.1 of Neolamprologus brichardi. Lineage (NCBI taxonomy): Eukaryota > Metazoa > Chordata > Actinopteri > Cichliformes > Cichlidae > Neolamprologus > Neolamprologus brichardi. Next base: position 23,746,156 of record NC_142104.1, on the reverse strand, counting down.
CATCAGGTCAAGTGAAATGGGTTTGGAAGAGAAGAACAAGAGATTGAAGTCGAACTGTAAAATAACTAAATGTCCATACTATACATCAATCACTGTTAACAGACTAGATTCAGGTTTAGCTTTGACCTACTGTACTTGCCATAGTTTTTGCACCGCGTTTTCCTTTGCAGTGATCACGAGTTACTCGGTTTCAGCTCTGAATAAAGTCTTGGACTGTTTACAAGCTGTCTGTTTTTTCTGCCTGTTTGTGGCTCTCTTGGTTTGCTTTTTTACCACAATCTTGTATTTCCAAATATCAGCAGTTTAAAAAATGAAATGATTACTCAACGACATGACTTAAATTAAAGCATGTTTTTCCAGTTTTCAGCTGTCATCCATACAGTTTGTTTTGCTCCTCGTCAGGCTTACGGTGACTTCTAACCATCCCTGGACATTTGGAAAAGTAATCTGTATGTGTCTGTACGTGTCTAACGTTTAAATATAAATGAGAGCACATGTTAACACTTCATGATAAAGTTATCAAAGTAAACATTGTTACTTTTTTCAGGTTTATGTAAAACAGTTTTGCTGACATTTTTGGCGTTGGTGGTTTGAGGAGCACACAGTAAGAGCCCCTCACTGTCCAGCGCTGTGGCCGCATGTCGACACCTTGAATCTGCAGTGTTTTGATGATGAGTCATGAGGAGTTGTGAGAGTTGGAACAGAATAAAGCAGAAACCTGAGATTTTGGACTCTCTCTCAACTCTAAGTCCCTCTGGTCACTCGGTAGTCATTCACATGGTGAATAAGACAGAAGAATACCCCAAGGCCTTCACGCTGGGCTGCAGCATGTCTGCCACATGCCCTTTTTCTTCCAAATTGCCCATTTAAGTTGCTGCAATTGCCTCATTACGGCAGAGATGTGGCCTGGATACTACCAATGACTATTATTAAATTGTGCATCAAGCTACATCCCAGTTGATTGTGTTTCTAACTACAGGGCTATGACAGATCATCTAGACTGCTGTTTTTAGCGAACAACAAAATTACTCATCGTGGGTCTTCAGTGGATGTCACTTCGTGTCACATAGTGATTTCACCCTTAGTCTGAGAACGATATGGCAAAACACTCCCATTTGATGCTCTTAGTGAACACACATTTCATCTGTAACAGTTATATTTGTGAAATGACACGTGGATTTTTGCATATTGTACTCTTTCTGAGTAATCATAAGCTAATATTTGGTCTTTTATGTGACATGGACAGAAATACTGTCTGTTATTATTCTTTTCTTTAATCAGAAAAAAAGACTATTTCTTAATTATAACTTAAATATAAAACAACACATTGACTCAAGAGCCCAGTTTACAGACTTAAAAAGAAACAGCAAAATAATGAATGTAAAACTCTATCCGATCATGAGCAATTATTATGATTATTAAACTCATTATTAGTTTGTAAAGTGTGTCAGAATTTTGAACTTTTATATCAGGACATCATAAAAATGATCTACTCCATACTCTGTTTTCAAATTATGTAGATATAACCTGAGATGAACAACAACATTCACACACATATAACCAAACACTTATTTATTGAAAAAACAAAACCCCAAAATGCACACACAGTGTGTGAAAACAAAGTATACCCCATGATTCAGTTCAATTCAGTTTTATTCATATAGCGCCAAATCACAACAACAATTGCCTCAAGGCACTTTACATCATAAGATAAAGACCCTACAGTAGTACAAAGAAAACAGAAAACTCCAGAAATCATATGACCCTCGATGAGCAAGCAACAGTGGGAAGGAAAAACTCCCTTTTAACAGGAAGAAACCTCCAGCAGATCCATGCTCATGGAACGGTGGCCATCTGCCGTGACCTGTTATCAGTAATAACTTGAAATAACAATTTTCTGTAATTGATTAAATATTAATATATTTATTTTTTAAACACATAATTAAACCTCAGAACATAAATCTAGCATACTTTTGTTTTACTATGACTGTAAATGCTTCTATTAAAGGCATGTATTTAAACTACAGCAACCAAAATGTTTTGAAACATCTGTTATACAAGTATTGTTTATATAAACAATTACAAAATACACAATAATAAAATAAATCAAATAACTTAATTAGATATTTATGGCAATCCAACATGTTATTTCTTACCCTGTGCCATATGTGCCATGTAAAAATTGAACTGAATAAGCACAAAAGAAATAGTGCCTTTCAAAAAAAAAATAAAAAAAATTGTTAGATTCAGGTAAGAGTTACACAGTTAACCATTAACCATTAACTACATCACCTCTGAAGACTCATAAGATGTTTAAATGTAACTCGATTTCTTTTTAACCTCTTAAGCCCCAAGCCTACCTGATCTCCTGCTTTTTGCCCCCGTATCAGGGGGCGTTGGGGCTTAAGAGGTTAATACAGAATCAGGACTAAACAAAAGAAAGAAGTTGACACTGTTCCCTTTATGGAACCAATACAGAAGACAACTATTATCACTAAATCATATTTTTTAACCATGTGGTCTCATTGAGATCGGAGTGATGATGGAAACAGTTGTTAATGTTAATTAAATAACTACTTAGTGGTTCAAGACACCGTCTGTATTGTCTGTGGATATCAGGCTGCTGTGGCTCAGGTGGTATAGTGTTGTCCATTAATCACAGGGACACCTCCACGTGGCCAAGCAACTGGCTTCTTATGACAAGTGATCGCCTTCCAGGAAAACTCTGTCTCCATTGCTGCACGAGTGTCTGCGTGAATGGGAAACACTTTGGAAAGCTCTTTCCAGATTCAAGCTAAAGATAAAGTGAGCTACATTACTGTGAACTTACCATTATTACGCTTAACCCCCAAAACCATCAAAGAAACCTTTTTAAAATGTCTGCTGGTGTAATTACTCGATAATATCATGTGAAATGTTGAAGTATTTTTCAGTAATGACTGAAGTGAAACTACATCATAAAATCACAATGCTTTAATGTTTAATTTTGTGACAGCGTCTCAAAGTGCAGTTATTCTTTGCAGAAACCTTGCCTTTGGCATTTTTCATTACTGGTAATTGGGAGTTGAAGAACCTGGACGGTAATAGGACAGTGTTCAGTTTCCACACAGAGACTAAGAAATGAATGGCGATATTAATGAACTCCTGCATTTTAAAAGGTATTTTTGAACAGTTCCCATTGCAGTAGTTTCTCTGTGCTGGAGTGAGTCCAATTACAATACACTTTGCTGTCTTCAAAATTACTCAGAGGTAAAGCTTAAGATAGTATGAACCGTTGTCTTTGGAGTCTTTTATCTCCGCATAGTGAAGAACGGCTCCTGGGACCTTCTGAGGGGAATAATGCTGAGCACTGCTTAAATGCATACAGAGATTAATTTCATATTCCCGTTGAGGTTTCTGTTTCACTCAGAATTATGACTGTGACCTTGACAATGGCTAACGTTTAGCCTCAACTTAGACAGGAGCTTTAATCATCACAGTGCAGATGCAGCCAAAGCCTTGTGGCATTCATCAAGTTGTTCACGGTAAAGGAAGTGTTTTTACAAGCTTTACCCTGAACACAGGGCATGTCTTTGAAAACTGACAATTACTGTGAAGTGCAAGAGGTCATTTTTAACTAAATAAGGCTTATTGCTACATTAACACTGCATGAAACAAACCTTGGCCTAACAGGATTTTTTTTAAATTTAGCAGTTAGTTTAAAAAAGTGCATTCAAAGTTTTTTAATAATTCTTTTGCCTTGGTATGTTGTTATTATTCCCATGCAGTTGGCAGTTTTTTGGGGGGGAGGGGGGGGCCTTCAGTCCACAAAGGCCACCCCACCAGACTTGCTGTACCCCACCACACCTGGTGCAGGACCTTTTGTTACCTGTGTACCCCCTGCCCCCCACTAATAGCTATTTCCATTCACCTGTTCTCCAGTACTGCTGGATCTCCTGCGTCATAGTCCCATACACTATAAGATGTTATAAATAACACTATTGCTTTCATATGGCAACTAATTCACTGCAGCCCACTTGATATACTGTATATATGTACAGTAAAAGTAATGTGCTGCTGGTAAGCCATACTTTGAGGCTGAGTCAAACCTTAAAATGTTGTTTGCACACTGGACAGTGAGTCCTGGTGTTTATACATGTTGTTTAGCTTTGCAGGTAAGTTTTTTTGCAGCACTGTTTTGGTTTGATCACTTTGTTTGATCAAGTGGCCGTTTCATTTTTCTGCTCCACAATGAAATTCAATCTCTGCCTTTACTTTTCTACAGTGTTGTTTTGCAGTACCAGTGGATTACTTTATTATACTAATTTCTTAGCTCCAACAGTGCTTATTCTGGACACCTTGACTGCTGTGGTTATGTAAGTGGAATGTAGTGGTAACCCTTTTCTGGGTAGTAGCACTTAGACAACAATCAGAATTGCATTAACAGCTCATAATGTTCCATTTCACTGTTGCTCAAAGGAAGAGGTGCAACACAAACATGCAGGTTTGAATACAAAGCTTTGCTCTTTTGCAACACATCCCTGTGTCAGCACACGCTTGTAGATTTGAAGTCTCCAGCACGTTGTGAACTCTTGGTCAGATTTCCTCCTACACAAACTTAAAAGTCACATATCTGCTACACACAGGTAAGTACATATACAAATAATTACTCATATGAGCCGAAGTACGAGCTGGTAGGGCTGACAACAACAGGTAGCTCAGGTCAAGTGCTGCTGTTGACCCGCACAGTTTAAAAACACAAAGACATTAAGAATGATAACATGAATATCTGAGTGAACATTCACTGCCTTGATTCAACGGTAAGGTTAAGGACCCGCATTTATTCAGGACTATGCTTCTATTCTCTCACTTTTTTTTTTCATTTTCAGACAAAAAAGAGGACAGTCGGCTCTACTGAGAACCAAACTAAGAAACCCTGCTGCCCCAAATGTGCTTTCAACATTTCTTGATGTGTGCTTTCAGAAATTAATGGCATCTGAAGGCTTTCCCCAATCGGACACACCTCTCGCACCTCTTGGAGACAGCAGCGTGGGGCTTCTCAATCTCTTTCTGTCTGCACACAACTTTTTAGTCCCTCTGAGAATGGTGTAAACAGTCTCATCAATATAGTGTTCATCACTGTCTACCCACCCACTGCTTCCAGATTATCAGACAGGACTAGAGCACAGGTTTTACGATAAATCATCTCATCCTTTCCCTCCTCGACTTTCCTTTTCACTCACCCTCATTTTTCATCACTCTGAGACTCACTCCTCATTCATTCACTGGTCACTCTTCTACTACAGGGAAATGTTGTTCACCTTAGGAGACTAAAGCAACTTCTGTATACACACAGTGCTAGGAAAAAGCATTTTTGCCTGGTTTGATTTCTTTATTTTTTGCATATCGGTCACACTTACACATTTCAGATTAAGCAAATTTTAATATTAGACAAAGATAACCAGATTAAATACAAAATCCATCCATCCTTTGGTTTCCACTTATCCTTTTTCAGGGTCACGTGGGGTGCTGGAGCCTATCCCAGCTGTCTTAGGGCAAGAGGCAGGGTACACCCTGGGCAGGTCACCTGTCTGTCACAGGTCTAACATAGACAGAGACAACTAACCGCACTCACGTTCACTCCCCCATTCACACATATGGGCAATTTAGTGGTTCCAATTAACCTAACCCCACTAACTGCATCTCTTTGGACTGTGGGAGTACCCGGGGAGAACCCACGCAAACATGGGGAGAACATGCAAACTCCACACAGAAAGACCCTGGATGGTGGAATTGAACTCAGGACCTTCTAGCTGTGAGGCAACAGGCAACTTTTGAAATTATTTCACTTATTAGGGGCTATCCAAACCAACATGGCCCTGTATGAAAAAACAAAACAAAACATGGTGGTGGTAGTGTGATGGTCTGGGGCTGCTCTGCTGATTCAGGACTTGAACGACTTTCCAGAATAGATAGATGCATAAATTCTGTTCGCTAGCAGAAAATCCTGAAGGAGAAAGTTAGGCCATCAGTTTGTGACCTCCAGCTGGAGAGGAACATGGATCTGCAGCAGGACAATAATCCAAAAAACTCAAAAATCTACCTCTGAATGACTCAAATAAAAGAAGACGTCCAGACTCAAATGTGATTCTGATTCTTTGCTCCAATGTGGCTAATAAAAATAATTCTGCAAAGATGAGTGGGCCAAAATACCTCCACAGCGCTGTAAAAGACTCATTTCCAATTATAGCAAACGATTGGTTGCAGTTCTTGCCGCCAAGGGTGGGGCAATCAACTATTAGGGTTAGGGGTCCATTACTTTTTCATGTTTTTCTCCTTTAATAAATTAAGTCATAATTTAAAAACTGCATTTTATGATTACCTGAGTTATCTTTGTCAAATATTAAAAATTTGCTTGATCTGAAGTATTTAATTGTGACAAATGTGCAAAACAATTAACATAAATAAGAGGGGGGGGGGGGGGGGCTAATACTCGCTCACAGCACTGTTGTATACAGTAGACAGTCTAGTATACAGTCTAGGAAAGTTAATGACTCACTGAAACCTACAGATGAAACTGAAACTGGGCAACATGGGAAAAATAATTGCATGCTACAGATCATACATAGTGACAAGACGGGAAACATTACAAAAATAGATTTGTCTAAATTTAGCTCTTGAATTTTTTGTGAGCTGAATTTATTATACAGAGAATCAAAATTACATAAGAAACAGATTTGCTTTCCTTATGTCCTCAAATTGTGTAAATTGTGAGTTTCCTTCTCACTTACTTTTATCTTTATATCTACTCTTGGAAACTTGGAAACACACAGTGAATTATTCCAGAGGGTGTAGCACACAACAGATGACTATCCTGTCAAACAATAAGAGGAAATGTGCACTAATCCTTAAAATATGACAAATTCAGCAAATGCTTATATTAAACCTGACTGCTAAACGCTTTTATGTTGGGTCATAATAATGAATCATTGTCCTATTTTTTTTTCAGTTCATGCAACAGCTTTAGTAATGCTGCCATCGCTTTCAATTTTGAGAGATGAGTTCCATTTTATTTACTGACCCACTTATTATGGCTCACACAAACATGGCTGCCACCGCTAAGACCATCCCTACTACTCCCCATGGGCACTGACCCATTTGCCAGAGAAGCCAACCCTCAAAATTTCACATTTTCAGATCACATACAGTAAGTCATGCTTAAATCCGTTCTCTAATATTACTCCTCTGCTGCACATCACCATCTAATATCCATCCCTTCCAATTCCCACCCCCTTTTTTTCTCCCCATAGCTTTCCGGTGCAAGGTAGGTGTTCTGCTTAACATTAGCTCCTGACTAAGGTCTGACACATCTTTGCATCCAGGGCAGACCGACTGCCAGTTCCATTTATGACAGAAGTCAATATATTATTCATGCCTCTTAATTAAGCAGTGAAGCAGCAGCTTATATGAATAACATGCAGAACATCGAGTTCTTGGATGGCACTTTAAATGCAACTTTGCCACCACATACACAAGAAGACACGATAAGAAATGGCACTGAGACAGACATCGCAAAGGAGGTGGTGCTTTTATCTACAAGAAATTATGTTATTATGGTCATTTGAGGAAACTTACAAATGAGAACAGAGTGCTCATTATCATGATTGCACACAGACTGACTGATATTAAAGACTGTGAATGTTATACAGGACTTTAAGAACACACGAAACTCCAGAAGATAAACAGCTTCCATAAACCATAAGATTTACCCACACAGCCACCTCTAGGGTTTAAAGAAAATGGTCCACACAAGAGAAAATATCAAATAGCAGCACTTTTGTGGGCAAAATATTTCTTGTTGGAGGGGAATTCAGACTGCTTTGAGCTGAGAGGAATTTCTTTATGTTATAACAAAGGCAAGGAGAAGAGTATCTCGGCACAACTGGTTGAGTCTTTAAGCAGATAGATTACAGCAACCCAAGACCACACAGTGTAGTCCCCATCAGCTAAGAACAAGAAACGGAGGTTACAACTCACATGGACTTAACAAAAGTTGGATCACAGATTGTAAAAATCTTACCTGGTATGAGTTTCAATGTCTGTTGTCACATTCTGATGGTAGGGTCAAAGTTTGGTGCAAACAACATGAAAGCATGGATGCATCCTGCCTCGGATCAAAGGTTCAGGCAGCTGCTGGCAGTTTAAAAGGGTGTTGGACAAATTCTGTGCACACTTTCAGCCCCTTAGTACTAACTGAGCATCCTTTACACAACACAGCCTACCTGAGTGTTGTTACTGACCAAGTCCATCCTACACTGCATCAATCTTCTGATGGATATTTCAGGACGCTGCTATCATGAAGAGGCATCTGACAAATCTGCAGCAACTGTGTGACGTTATCAAGCCAACATGGGCCAAAATCTCTGAGGATTGTTTCCAGCACCTTGTTGAATCTGTGCCATGAAGAATGAAAGCAGTTCTGAAGGTAAAGCCCAAGATGTACATAAAGGTTAGTTTAACTTTTATAATGATATGGCAACAGATTTCATTATTGATCATAAAGTTTTTATGTTTATGCTCTAGTAAACGTTCAGTTCTGTAGTGGAGTAGAAATATAAAGTGATATAAGGTAAGATATAAGGTAAGTACTTTATTTAGTGCAGTGCTTAACATAGCAAACCTTTAAAAAAAACTACATTGTTTGTTTATGTTTGATTAATGACCTTATGACTAGTTAATTTCCTGCTGTTTAATCAATCCTTGTAGCTCGAACTGTAATCGATATTTGGAATCTGTGGAGAAGAATAAATTATTGGTCTTCTGTTTGACACAGTAATAAAGTTATTATTTATTGTTTATAATGGACAGTCTAATGACTTAAAATGTGGCTACAACCGTTTCTGCACATTTGCGTCTCTGTGAACATCAGTAAGTGTAGACACGCGCTGCAAATGTATATTTAGAGCAGATAAATCCAGGGTCTTTTAGTCTTTGATATTAAACAGAAAAAAAGGAGAAGTGTACTCTACCTGTTGGCTCTAGAGCCATATGCCCCTGACACGGTAGTATGCAGAACCTCGCTTCTCGTCTTTCGTTCTTTTTTTTTTCCCCGAGTACAGATCAGTGTGGTGACAAGCCTAACATCCACTGCACTGGCTCACTAGATTCCTCTCTATCTCAAGTCAAGTGGTGGGTCAAAAAGGATAAAACCGTTTTCTTTCTCTTCTCTGATGCATGCTAATGTGCAGTCTGTCAGTACTGAGGTGGTAAGACCCTCAGGGAGAGTTTTTCACTGAACTTCTTGCACGGAATTTCTTGTCTGTAGAAAGATCAGGGAGGGTAATCTCTGTCTCTGCTATCCAGGATTGTTCTGCTGTGTAATTCAGTCTTTATCCTAAATCCAGGGAGAGAAAGACAGCGGAGAGAGCCAAAGACAGAGGCAGAAAGATTTATTTGAAAATGTCTAATGCAAAGGGTTTAGGGCATTGAGAGGAAGACACTTTTTAGGATGATACTAGATGGAAATACATTTCCACAAAAACTCATTATACAGGGAAAACTTGTCCAATAAAGAAGCGGATAGCCAAGATTTTTAATCACTGAACTGCAGCTGTCAATTGAGCATTTCAGAGACAATGTTTATGTTATGGGAATGACCTTGGTGAGTCAGTCTATCACAATATGGAAGCTCCAGTGTTGGTTTGAAATGAAGCATAAACACACAGTGAGTGGGTGCAACACTCTGCATCTGTTCCTATTGGTTTAATGAGTACAACCTACGTGCCAGTGAGCCACAACATTAAAACTACCAACAGAAATTATTGATAATCTTCGTACAAATCAATCTTCTGAGGAATAGCTAGATAACTTCAGCTTTAACTCAGGATTTTCAGGGTTACAAATGTGTTTCACTACCTCTCTCCATGGTAACATATTTTGCTGAGATAAGAGTTCAGCACATACTAAACCAAAACCTACTGACTAATCAATTCACCATTCGTTAAAGATCCTATGGACCCTGGTACACAGAAAGTAGGAGGCCCTGCAGTTTTTTTGAGATAGTTTGCAGGGTTTTATCTTTCTTTGATCATCAATAAGAAACTTGGAGCAACTTTAGTTTTTGCTTTTCTCTTGCTGGTTGAAGTATTTTTGAGCCTTTTAAAAAGAAAAAAAAAATCTATATCTTAATCTAATAATATGATTCTAAAATAGCACCCCAAGTCTTGCACTTGTTGCCCTTTTATAAAACGACCCCATTGTCGATGAGAGTCCCTAAACATGGGGCTGGTGCGTGGTAGAAAAACGTATCCCAACAAAGAGCAAAAAAATCTGAGCAGGAATGGCTCGAAGACCACAACAAAGAGACCAAAGCACTGACACAAACTCCAAAGGTTCAGGGTTATGGGGAACACTGGAATGAGTCCAGTCCCTGGAGGCCTTCACTCTGCAACCCAAAGGACCTGATGCATGCCCCAAAATCCTGTCTACCGTGCCCCGCGTGCTCAAAGACAGTTTTGTTGCAAGAGACCTGCACAATATTAAACAAGTGGTTTTAATGACGTGGCTAATGGGTATATATAAAAATATATTAATATATATGCATAGAAAAACTTATTTATGTCTTATTATACAGTACTAGGTTAAACCCATTTAATTGCCCACTCCCCTGTGGGAGTGAAAATTGAAAACCAAGGTTTAATTTCATAGGTCTCTATTTTCAAGGGACTTTTTCACTGTCTCTAAAGCCCTCACACAATTACTTGTCATGTAAAAAGCAATTACAATCCGTGCCTGGGTGAAATGTGTCATCAGAGAATCCATTAACAATGTCCTCAGACCTTAATATTTACAGTCACCACCCTACTTTCAGAGGCAACACTGAGTTTTATGAGTTGTGAAGGACAGTTAAAAGGCACATAGTCGTTGTTAGATCTGTTGTTTTAGGCAGTCTGTTTGAGGCAATTAGGATTTCAGAAAGGTATTAATTGCAAAGTTATTATATTACATAAAATTATACAAGTGTTCCTGTTGCGTTCCTTTATTTGACATAAACAAAAGCCACTTTCTTTGTACATTGTAGTTATTTAATTAAATCAGTGCAAGGATTGTGTAGGTGAACTACAAAAAGTATGTGTGCAGAAAACAGTAGATTATCTCCTCTAAGGAGATGAAAAGCAGTATAAATAAAGCTCAAAATTAAAGCCTATTATACCTTACGAGCTCACTATTTTTCTTTCTTTTTACATTTCTGGCATAGAAATGTTAAATCAGTCCGCTGTAATGCTTGTGTTTCTGTCTAAAACTAGAGCCCGCTAACAAGGGTGGCCCATTCCTTCAAAAACTGAAGCAACTACACTTAACACCTGTTCTCACATCACAGTTAGATCATATCGTCTCACAGCACGAAGACCACAGGTAGAATTAATAACAGTAATGATGGCTTGGTTGTTCCACTATAGTGAACTGGAATAGATTACTGGTGCAGCAGCCCCTAAAAATGGAATACAGCTATCAAACAAGGCCCAGACCAGTTACCATCTTATCTTAAAAACATCATAGTAGCATACTATCTCAATATCAAACCCTACTTTCAGAGGACAGGCTTACTTGTTGTTTCCAGAGCCTTCAGCAATAAGGCTGACTTTCAGTGGAAGAAAAACACCTGTTTTCCTCCCATGATGCATTAAGCATCTTTTCTATACTCTCCTCTCTTTCAGGTCACATTGCCTGTCATTAAAAAGTGTTTGCTCAAAGGGGAGTTGCTATTTATTGTAAGACCTTGAGTTAGTCGGTGTTAATGTAGAAAGGTTAGGTCCACAATTTGACTAAGGAGTGTGAATTTTGACATGAATTACAATAATTCTGTGTGATATGCAATCATAGAATACTGGATTCACATTTAATTTTACTACAAGATCAAATACTTATCTAAATTTTCACCAAGCAAAAAAAAAATGTTAACACAAATTGGGAAAATTGGAAAATTGGCTTCAGACCCTGTGCTTCTTAGACATGAAGTATGCAGCTGGGCACTTTTTCTGTGTTGGTTGCTAACGTTGAGGTTTGGAAGCACAGCCCGTTTTAAAAAATGGTCATCATGTAGCCACTGTGACATAAGTCACTCGTTAGCGATGTCCCTTTGTGAAGCCTAACTCAGAATTGTAGCTGTTTTTTCCCACCTTGCTGTTTGGGAATCAGATGTAATGAAGATGGTAGTGACCTCCAGTTATTCTTTTTATTTTGGCACTAAATTGTTTCTTGTGACTTGTATTTAGTTTTACTTCCTTTTGTCATGACCTTGGTTTGCTTATGTCTGCCTGCTGTTTCCTATCTCCCTGATTGTCTTGTGTCTATTTATGTCCTAATTCTCTCTTTCTCATTTCATGCTTTGAATGTTTTTTTTTAATTGATATATATGCATAGAAGTTCAGTGCAAAGTTCACAAGGTTTTGCCCCTTGTGAACTTTGACTGCCTACCTTAAAAATGTCAGCTTTATGTTTACCTAATTTGGCTGTGAGTCCTGTTTTTTGCTGAACCTTCAGACATGAAGCATAGAGCAAGTGACTTCATTTATTTCAGTGCCGTTTCATCATCATACTGTATTTCGTTTGCACCACAATGAAACAGAATTAATCCTTTTACAGTCACAAGGTTTTTTTTTCTAAAAACAATTCAAAATTATCAAGTGGATCATGCAGGAAAAACTCAGCTCTGCCTTTGAAATCCATAAACTTTTTGTATTTCATCTGTAGTTTGGCCCTTTCACACTGCTTTATCCATAATTGAAGCACATAAATAATTGTACAGACAGAAAGCGTGATTGTAATGAATAATTCTGGTTCAGATGTGAAGCTGTTTCGTGTTGTCCCCATTGATACTGTCATGTGAAAATGAATAAATGGATGTTTGGGGGAGCTACTCCGATGTGTTGAATGCAGCAAGGCAGCAGGGTTTTTTCGTTTCTGCCTTTTTTTCTCTGTCAGAAACTCTCTGTCAGTTCTGCTGCCTCCACTAACAAAATGTGACACTGAGGCAGGTTTGACAACTGATAGATTACAAGTAGCAGTTAGTGCATTGATCTCACCTGTGGTCGACGGCGCTTGACGCTACCGGTTTCTTTCCTGTTTCTCCTTTTCTTTCACTTAATCTTTCACCCTCAGAAACAGGAGTGCAGTACAATTTACACCATATGGCTCATTATTGGAACAAAGCTGCATTTTTTATGGACCAAAAACTACATTATTGTTACCAAGCAGCAAAGGGGACATATTTGCTGCAAACGATATATGACCATCTAACATTTGTACATGTGTATTGTCATCTCATTATGCCTTTCTCCTCCTCCATCACAGCTCCCTCATTTCCACCTCATCCACTTCCTCCTCACCTCAAGCCTCATCTCCAGAAGTGGTCAGAATTCCAATACACAAAAATGTGCATAAACATCATATTTATTCCTGATATTGACGGAATTACTTATTATCAGCAGATTAGACAGGCAACTCTTCCTGTCCCCTTACAGTTGACAGCAAACAGCTAAACAACAACAGCTGGTTATAAGCTAACATAATGGCAGCTAATGTTAGGCTTGAGTGTCCTACAAACCATACTTGCCCTCTGATAAACAGTTTGATTAGATTCTCAAATTTCCTGAGAGGTTATTGACTAAGTGTCTGAGTCCAACAATGTTAGATAAACTTCAGAGACGGTTTCATTAATGTTGGTTAACGACAGCGGCTAACGACAGCGGCTAACGACAGTGGCTAACGACAGCGGCTAACGACAGCTAAAACCATTACAAAAAAGTTCAGAATATCACCAACAACTGCTATTAGGATGAAGTGAGCTTCACTAACTCATCGACTCTTTACACAAAGTTTTATAGCATCCTCCAGAGTAAATAGACACGACACACATTGACAGCTGAGGTACACAGCAGACTGACAGCCTACGCTGATTACAGATGAACAGCAGCCAGAGCTTTCACTGCATTGGCCACCATAGCTAGGAGTATGCACTTAAACTGGAAGGAGTAAGAAAACAGAATTCAATTGACTGCAACTGATCAATCTACTGAGATCTAGCAGGAATATATAAAACACTGTACCTTTAAAGTTTTCCCATTTCCTTATTTATATGAGTTAAATGGAAATTTATTTTGTGTATTTAATTATTATTATGTTTTAATAGATTCTGAGTAGCTTCGTACTGTCTTGTATCAGCAGCATTGTGGTGCAGAGTTTTGCACTTGTTCTCTATCTTTTCTCCAGGTGTTTCACTTTCCTCTTACAGTTCAATTGCTTGAACGTTAAATGGTGATTTCAGGTACCCAGCATACTCGGTTTTCCACCATTTCTAAAAGGTCGATTGTTGTACAAAACCATAAGGTTAAGACTGGTCTTCAGTATTGAACCTCTGGTGACAATACAGAAAGGATACAAAGAAGCACCTGCTCTCAAGAGTTCAGCAGCACTAACTTGTACCGCCCCTTGCTGTCAAAGCCTAAAAGGCACAATAATAAAGTACTTTATTTTCTGAGTGATGATGCTGGTAGATTGAGCATTTGCTTAAATCGCTACCAAATGTGATCAATACTTTTTAATATTTGTACTTTTTTCTCCAGTTTTGAATATTCAACTCCCAGTGCCAGAGTAAGTCTCAAAGCATATCACAAGTAATTTGTTTTGTCACATTCCTAGTGTGCAAAAGAATATCACCCCGTCTGAAACTGGTGAGAATAAAGGACATGAGCCTTTTGGGTGACAAAAGTAAGTTAGTGTTAATATGGTACAAATCAAGTGAAAGAAAAGGCGGACCAGACTGTTTTTAAATTGAGCTTCATTTGAATTCATTAGTTTTCATGCAGTAATAATTTTGAAAGGGAATTCATTTTATAAGCATGGGTCTGTAATTTAACCAGGAACTATAATTGCTCCACCTCTGAACATACTTTCCCCAAAGCATTTACATCCAAAACAAGATCTCCATACTTTAGCGGAAATAAGTTTCTTGTGTTGCAGTCCTGCTTTAATAACCTGATATGCAAATCCTAACACAATCTGCCCTCTGAAAGGTAACCCTAACACGATTATAGCCACGTTAGTTCAACAACAGAAGAAACTGTCGTGCTTGGTTTGAAGGTTTTCCAGTCGGTAGAGATTTAACTGTAACATGCTGTTTTTTGTCATATGTCAGGATAATTATTTCAAATGTTAGCACTGCATTATCATACTGTGTTTAAGACCCCGAGACAAGCTCGAGTTAGTGTGTGTAGATGTTAATTGCTTGGTAATAATGAAATGCCAGTCATGCAAAGCATTCTCATTAGGTTCCCTTTTGGGCTGCTTTACATGACCAGGAGAAGCATGCAACTCTAGAGAAGACAATTTGACATGTCACAGTGAGGAAATTACAAGTGCAGATAAAATGCATCACAGCTGATTTCTATTCAGCTGATGCAAGTTTTTTTTAAGGGATTTTTCCAGTTGAAGCACTGTCATGTTTGAAAGGCAAATAATCTTAATAACGGGTGCTTTTCAAACTTTAACAAGTCAGAATGTCAGCTGTGAAAACTGACCATATTTTTAATGAGTGCATTCTTCCTTTGTGTTCTACTGCAGGTTTATCTTATTAACCGTTGAAGATGCTCATTAGATTTTCTAAATACTGCTTAGTATTGAAGCAGTTCTGTATTAGACACAGATACTAGTTGACAGGCAAATGCATAACTATTGTAACACAGTTTAACTGACACTAGGTAATCTATTTTTCACTCATATTTTCCAATTAACAGTGCTGCCTATACCATTCAAGAGTAGCTGACAATAGGTAATCCTATTGTGAAAAAAAGTCTTGTGCATATACAATATATACAGTATATGGACAAAAGTATTGGGCCACATCTCCTAATCTTTGATTTTTTTATTTTTAGTCCCATTGGCAGTGATGTACAAAATCATGTGTCAATCCCTTTACAAACATATTAATTTAAAAACACTGCTAATTTGAGCGTGATAGGATACCACCATCACAACAGGTTTCTCCCCTTCTTGGTATTCCTACTGCAGGTGGTATTATTATAAAATGGAAGCGTTTAACCTCCTGTGTTCATTAACATCAGCACAAAAGCCGTGCACCAGGAGCTACGTTGCATGAGCAGCTCCTGTATCTGTAATAAGTAACTGGCTCAGTACTTATAGTGTATTCATAGCCATATGTCCATGTCCATATAGTGTATTTGTTACAGTTGTCTGGTCAGAAGCCATGAAACTATCACTTCCACCAAAGATATCTGGAAGGTAATCATCTGTAATTCAAAGGTATTTGCATGAATAAAATGTTTTTGTATCTTTTAAATGGTAATTTATGCTCTGAGAATTGCACCTGTTAATACAGTAGTAATATAAATGTGGAAGCTCTCTATAAATCAGCCTGGGGAAACAAAAAGTAGGGGGAGGTCCTTGTTATATGCAAGGCTGGCTGATTTTCTAGGGAAAAAAATAAACATATATTAGCTTAAACACATCTGAAGCCAATTTAGAAATGCTAAAACTCTGAAAGCAGCATAGAAATAAATGATCTGATTTTTCTTCCTAGTCTCTCAAACATTGGAGGCATGGATCCACAGTAAAGCAATAAAAAGAAATACACAGCAACATGGGAAAAGAAACCCAGAAAAGTTTTTTTTAAATAAATGTTTATTTTTAACATTGTATTATTTTCTGTATACAAGAATGTGTAACAAAAGCCAAATAAGCAATCCATTTTAGTCTTTTAAAAAATGGTAAGGCATGTCTGCTTGTATAACCATCAACTTCGACCCCTCCCCACCCCCCACCCCACTCCCCCACCAAAAAAAACTTTGAACAACGTGCACCGACATTTCCAAAACGCTTGATGTGCTCCTTATTTATCAGATTTTGCAAATCACAACAGTACCACACTCACAGCATATGTTTTAGCAAAAGTGCAGCAAATGATTAACATCAAAATGAAGATTCTTGCATAAAACACTCTTTAAAAACCTCAGATCACCTTTCCCCCCCCCCTTTTTTTAAATGCCAAAATGAATGAATGAGAGAAAAACAAAAACAAAACAAGTTTAGCGCTGAATCGTGTCAAACTGTGAATGCGTGTCTGACCGCGGTAACGTATCACGCCAGGAAAGAGGGGAGTACACAAGGCAGTGGAGAATGGCAGACATTCCTCTTGTAATGAGAGAACACTGTTGTTTAGACAGACACAAGCTCTTTGGAAAAAACTGCACCGAACTTCCAAAACATTCTTCTCTTAATTCACTTTCTTTACTTTGTCTGAAGAACACTGCTAAAGCCCAGCCTCATCTTAGTCATCCAAAAACTCTTGTTGCTGCAGTCACAGATCTTGTAGAGGCTCTAATGGGTGCATTCGACCTTTGTATAGCTGCAGATGCTTTGAGTTTTTACACTTTGGAGAAATAAAACTGAGCTGTTAAGCCCCACTGAGGAGCAGCAGTGCAGAAGCTTAAACAATGCCCGTATCTGAAGCCACACGGCTAACTTCCTGCCTTATTATCAAGCACACACTGCACTGATTGTTCCGCCTCACTACCGACCCTGACTCAGAAATATCTGCCTCCACGATGTTTTGGCTGCGTTTGACTCCAAGTAAAACCCACTAACTTGCACTTATAATTCAGTTTTATTCCTGTTGAGCAGCATATTCATTCAATTTGCCAATTATGAAATCACCAAAGCACAAAGCGCGTTAAAAAAAAAAAGACAAGGAAAAAACATTTTTGCCATTACGGTCGAAACGTTCTAGATATTCTCGCTTAAGTGTAAACGTCCAGAGCTAAAATTAATTATCAGTCCACACTTCAACAGCCTCCATGTAACAAACCATGACTTTTACATGAAACCTCCTTCACTTCAATTATCGCGTCCTTAGGGCGGTACTCCTGGGTGAGTAAAGATGAGGAAAACCAGCACTGCACAGGACTGACAGCTAGTTACTTCAACGGCATTTAATTCAACATTCACCATGTTATAAATAGTTACAGCGTGACGTCCTCTCAACTCCCCGTCTGACCCACTGAAACAGCAGCAGCTGATGCTTCTGCTGGTCGTCTGTCTGTGACCGCAGGATACGTGAGCAATTTTAAAAAGCTGTTAGTGCAACACAGTGACTCGTATAACTTCTGTATAAAAACGATTTAAACGCAGTCGAGTCATCTAACTGTGTTTATGTTTAAAGTTTCCAATGCACCCCTCGTCCCATCTCATACAGGCTTTGACCTTGACAGGCTCCAAAGACTTGCTCAGTCATCCATTTTAGTGTGCACTAAAAATTTCCATGTACCTTTTCAAACTCGGGGCTTTAAAATGTGCATCGCATCCTCTCTCCGGCACCAATGAGTTGCTCAGTTATTACGGCAGTGAAGCGAACGTAGACGGGTCTCCTGCATGCACAGTTTTGGTGGGTATTGGGGAAGTCTTCTCAGTCTCCCAGGGCTGCTTCCAGGCATTGTTGGTGACTAATTAACACTGGTAGAAATCACCCCAGTGTTGCCTCACTACTCCCTTTTTAATGGGTGCTTTGCAGTTTACTCATTAGAGCATTAACTATGATCTCAGACCCTCACTGGACCATAACTGCCAGCTGCAAAATGGTTATTTTGACAACTGTGCATTGGGGCACATTGCATGTTGGCATTTAGACATTTTTGAGTGCACAGCATAGAAGGAAAACACAAACGGATTTTATACATACACACACACACACACATATATATATATATGTATGTAGATAGATAAATAGAGTGAGTGAGTTCAGGCACACTGTTTCTTTATAGATTTGTCTTAGCAAAGAATGTAGTCGGTAGTTCCATTTTGTATCCAGATGTACAGCACATTTTAAAGAAATTTCTAAAAAAACCCAAAACCCAACCAAACAAAAAAAAACCAAGCACAACACATCTTTTTGTTTTCTATCCCCCTGCTGTCATGTGAATATTAGAAACTAAGCATTAGGGTAAACAGCAGATAGTGCTAAATGTTTAGTCACACATCAGGCTGCATAATGGGATGACATATAGTAATTAAAATAAAAGCGGTACTGTGAAAGGATGGAAAACGCCATTAGATATAAACCCAGTGAGGAAAATGTTTATACGCTTGTTTTATAGAGTAATAGAAAGAAGATTAAAGTCTCTTCATATGTCACACGCTTGTTTTGCATCATGATTTATCCTCCAAATCTGTTTACGATTTACTTGTCAGCTTTTGTTTTGCTCAATGCGCTAACGTTTCACCTCAGTCAGGGTGAACCCTTGTGATTTTCAACCAGTTCTGATGACAGGTGAAAGGAACTGCTCTTCCTTCATGTTTCTGCATTAATCTGCTTAGTGCACAATTAGTTATTGGGTGGTCTTTCGTTAATCACTTCAGTGTTGTCTTTAGTCGTGCTTTGGTTAAACACAGGTGTTGTGCTACACAAATAAGGTTTGCTGTTCAGTGATTTAATTGCTATGCTGTTGGGTTTTTTGTGTTTTTTTTAAGTAGGAGGCTGCTGTTCAGTCACCTTATCCTAAAACCATTTCGATAAGAAGTGAGGTGAAAGAGGTCAACTGTGGGAGCTTCCTGTGGTGCTCAGTTTCTCTTTCGTGAGTCATATGAGCACACCGAGGGTAGATTTCCCTCATGGTGTTTTCTGTGAAGAGATCCGTGACGCTTGCACAAACTTTGTGCTTTTCTATCCCCTCTTCATGCTGTGGAGACGAGGAAAACTCGTGCCCCGAATTTTCTTTATGAAGCTTTTGTACATGAAACACAAGATCTCTTTAGCTGCTCATAGCTGCTATTGATTTGTCTATTTGTGTATTTACTGGAAGGTCTCTGTTGAAGTAATGGGCTTGTGTATTGTGAAAACATTTCAGGTACTTATGAGCTGATGAGATTCAATCCTCCAGGCACACTCGTGATGGCTTCAACAATATTCACGCTACATATTGCAAGATATTGTATCCGAAAGCTACATTTCTCTGCGACTAGATGTTAAAGCCATTAGTTGCAGATGAATTGTCAAAAAAAAAAGTCCCATCTTTTTTTCTAAACCCTTTCCCTCGATCTTAATAGAAAATGTCATGAGGTAAAATGTGGAGGAGAATTAATGAGAACTTAGAACTTAGTGCTAATTGAATCTCACTTGGCAGATTGGTGTTATCAAGTTGTTGCTGAGTACTTTAAAACTATCGTTTCTCTAGTATAACAAAAAAGTCCTTCTTGAACACTTACGTAGGGCTTGAGCCTATCCGAGCTGACACAGGGCAAAAGGTGAGGTCATCTGGCATGATGTAATAGACAAAGTGTCAGTTCAATGAAAAAGCGTGCTTTTTAAAAAAAAAATTTTTTTGACCAATGTTGGAATTGAATTTTTTCTTTAAAGACTGCAGGCTAACAGTTATTAAACTGAAACAACAGCGTGCTCACATTAATAACGGCTGCGTGCGCTCAAACCCCGAGGAACTGAGAGACAGCATTAACTCATTTCCTTTCATAAAGTATGGTGCAGTGCATCTCATGCTAAAGGAGACAGAACAGGAAGTGCATTACTTTAGCATTCGGCGAATGTGACCAGTTCTTATTATGGCCGCCACTTATAGCCTTTCACTCAGCTATGAACCCTTCTGGTATACAGTTCGACATCAACCACTGTGTTGTGTTTGTGAAGTGCTTTGCTCCCTGAGCCTCTTGAGTCTGCTAAAGGTCAAAGCCTGCAGGACACAGAATGAAAGTTACAAATAGTTACCTTAGTTGTAGGAGTACATTTGGAGCCCTCTGGCCTTGGAACTCTTTTTTAAAAGTTGCTGACTTTGTTCGCGTCCTCTAAGAGAACACGACCAATTACACCACATGTAGCCTGTAGGGGGCATAGGTCTGCTCTCATTAACCAAAGAACATGCAAATTTCAGTATGATGCATTGCAAGACATGAGGGGTAACCAGCAGAGGATATCAGAGGTTACGACTGGTAACTTTACATGTATGCAAATAAACAAGTAACATAAAGCAAAATTCATCAGTGTGGCAGCCAAGAAAATTAAAGAAATTAAAATTTCATAAGGATATATCTATTATTACTCTCCTCCAAGTCCTCTGAGAATAACAGAACCAGCGTGAGTGCATGTTAACTACCCAGACAGACGAAAGTAAATTAGATACCTGAACGCTGTTAACAGGCAATTAGTGCTGCTGCAGAACCATTCTTAGTTTTTATTTAACAGATGATCAAATAATTTGTAGAAACAATGACACAGTTGTTAAAAAAAAGTATCCATTGCCAGTAAGATTACATTACAGTACCTTCCACTGTAACACATACTGTAACTGCTTATAAGTACAATACAATCAATTAAATGATCTGAAAATATAGATCGTTTTCTCTGTGGGGTGGATGTTTCCTGTAGCTGTAGAAACTTATGAAGCCAACAAAAATAATCTGTGCAAAGTAGTTCTCTTAGTGCAGTACGATAGCACTTTCTCAAGAGATAATCAAATGTGCAACAACAAAGTGGCTGTAAGACCTGCTGCTTCCTGAAGCCACGTCGATATGACCAAACGGGAAACCAGGCGAACTGCTAGCACTGTACAACCTGCACAATCACTCCAAAAAACTGTGTAGCCTGCATAAAAACGGAAAAAAACAATAATGTTTTGTCAGTTAACATCATATCCACGCATGCACACAGTAAAACTTTCTCCTTTTGATTTTGTTTTTCCTTTTGGGGGAGAAGACTAATAGGATAAAATAGGTGTCATCTCGTTTTCTCCATTCATCATACAAAGGAAAAGAAAAATAGATTCCCTTTTATCTGGAACAAAAAAATCACTGACAGAACCATCTTTAGAGGGTTTCGTTTCTAAAAGATGTTTTGGGCTTTTTTTTTACCCTCCAAAACTCACTTTAGAATAATGAGAAAACACATTTTCTTTATTTTCAGAGATATGAAAGCTGGTTCACTGATGGCACCAAGCATTCTTTGGGGGACAAGCGGGATGCAGCACTGCACTCACTTTCACTCCTACCACACCATACAGTAAGCCATTCTCAACAGGTTTCCAGGAGGCTCTACATGTTCAGTGAGGGAACAGCAGTACAACTTGCTGTTAGACATACTGTTACGTAACAGTAAAAAAAAGTCAGCGGTAATGCGGGCCACACTGTATTATCTCCACTGAGTCTGCATCGCCCAAAGCGGGAGTGTGAGGGCAACCGTCAGCAGCAGTACGGAGGGTCCGCAGGAAACTGACTTGCCCGCGGCTGCTGCGCGCTCATCGCTTCTGTCAGCTCCGATCACAGGAGCCTCTGTTCCAACAAAAATATACTCTGTTGTGCAGCCGTCGGAGCAACCGCTGCCGCTGCCGGAGCTGCTGCCCTCGTCACCTGCAGCAACACAAATTAAAAATTAGATGAAAATAACATTATCAGAAGCAGCTACCGAGTGAGGTTCATTGCAGAGGGGAAGAGAAAGCGCACAATCGAGCCCCGGTCACACGAGAATGTGGCAGAAAAAGAAGAAACAAAAAGCTCACCCACACACATCCTACTGATATATTCAACAGTGGGTGTTATAATTTGGTTAGTCGCTTCGGTTGTTTGAAATGTTTTGTTCAGTTCAAATATTCACAATTACTGACTATCTACTATGCTATTATTATTATTTTTCCTGGCAAAGCTGTAGCATCACTGTTTAAATAACCCTCAGTATTTAGATTAGTGAGCGACTGAAGGTTGTGACGCTTTCAGCTTTGGCACAGATTCTTGCAGTCTTCAGCTCAACAGCAGGTTTTAAGCAGCTGCTTCAACTATTCAGTTCAGTTTTGTATGAACGGAAAACTGTTTGGTTAATTGCTCAACAGCAAACTTTAAGCACTGGAGTTGTTACAGTGAACATAAAGATACAAAGTATCCTCTAAACTCTCGCTGATGAACAAGCTCTTTACCCTATAGCGCCTGAACCATGAAACAAATGCCAGAAAAATCTAAAGTTTTTATAAATAAATATCAATTTGCATACTAGTTTTAATTCGTATCAGTTGTGCTATATCTGACTTTTTTGTCCAATTTATTGCTCACAGTTTAATTATCTTAAATAAACTAAAACATACAAGGGTTTAAGGTTAGGGTTTAAAAAAATGACACTGACAGTATAAAAACAGTATCCAATCTAATACATTTGGCGTTATTGTACAGGGTAATTATGCAAATACATAAAGAAAATCTATGAAATCTGAATTTAAATACAGCAGTACAATCCATTCTTGTCAGTGAATGCCTGCTTTCTACCATTAAAATCAGGAGGAGAAATGAGTTTGTAAATTGTTCTAGCACCTCAAAGTATGATGGGAAAAGAAGGCTGAAATATGTTATGATTAAAATTTCACAGACTTTCTCAAATGTCCTACAAGCACTTCTTTACTCATTACCCTAATATTGCCTCCACATGCATTTACTTGTTGATTCGGGGGAAGGTGACCCACGGAGTCTGCACATGATCTTTGTCGTTGTGGTAATTCAGGAGGGTTTCTTCGATCTGAGGAGCTGGGGGTACATAAGCTGAACACCTTATTAATGACTACTTGTATGGCTAAAGCAGCTGTTGAACTAAGACTTTGCCGGCTTGTGTACCTAATGAGACACTGAGTTCAATTTTTTTGTACAACACACGCCGGCTTCTTTTTTTGGAACAGCTTGACAGCGTGAGGTTAAAAATTAAAGTGAACGGTACAACAAAGCTAATGAGCTGGGATACTTTTGTCTGTTTTGGACTCTCGGCTCCTTCAAAGGTACTGTCGAGACAGTTCCTATTGTTCAGTGGGGCAAATTTACATGTCAAAGTTAACCACAGACCTCAATTTTAAAAACATACAAAGATTTACTTAGCAGCCATGAAAAGATCTGCTTCTCAGGGCAATTCTGTTTGATTATCTGATCTCAAGTGCTGGTGTAAAAGTTTCCTTTACAACTGACAGTGCCAAGCTTTCCTCGCTCAGTTTAAAATGGTGGGAAATGTGATTGTGAGCGGCAAAGTGCGGGGGAAAGTCTCACCAACAAATCACGCGTAAACGTCCTTTTTTTTTTTTACGGTTTTCTTGCTTCCCTTGCCAACCTATGCAATAATTTCGGGCGCTTTAGCGTCGGATCTACGATGTTAAAGTAGACACCGCTCCCAAGAGAAAAACAAACATGACAGCAGCAAAGATGGAGCTGAAGTACAAATTATGGTGGCAGCAGTCATGCAGCCACATGTTTTGTTTGTAGCTCGCAGAATTTCTCCCATCTTGTCAGCTTAAGCGGATCCACAGAATCAGAAAGAATGGTTTCTGTCATAGCACCATTTGAGATGTACATCTTCCTAAACATAGGCTTGGCTGTCTGTCATTGTCTGTGTCACCACACCTAGAGCTATTTATTCTCCTAATAAATGTCAGTCTTGCTTCAGTGCAACACTAAACATCCTGCAGAGTTGTATACTGAGTTCCTACATGAATGACAACTGAGATCTTATTTCAGTAGTAACAGTGTACATATTTGTCACAGTGCCGCGTGTGGTGTAATGTAGTCCATATCAAAAGTAACATGCAGTGAGGGAAAGCTTTTCTTGATCTATTTTACTTATTGTTAGATTGCTTCCACCCGCAGAAGGGGAGGCTCTGGAGTGGGTTGTCAGTCTACATGTCAAAACATCCGCGGCGAAGATGCTGACCCACAGATTGAGCTGTGAGCGTGTGTGTAATTGATAGAGAGCAAAAATAAGCAAATAAGAAAGCTTACTGGAGTCCTGGAAGTAGATGTCATTTCCGTTGTATGCGTTCTTCAGCTTGTTGGTCATGACACGTAGCGCCATGATCTGTTGCCGAATCAGCGTGTCGGGCCTGGTGATATCCACTTCCACCTCTGGGTTGTTCACCTGGTTGGTTAGCCCCTCCTTCACCACTTCAGGAAAATATCTGGACACAGCGACACATCAAAAAACTTGAAAGTATCGTCGCGTATTTGGGGACACATGTTGATGACAGTCAAGTCAGAACTGATGGAAAAAAAAAATTAAATAAATAAACTAATGTAAAAAATCTATACTGACACATCATTTAGTAAATAATTTATTATCACTATGTTTATGAAAAATATTCATGAATTATGTTGTTCTATGTATGCTTGATAATTTGGCTGCAACAACAGAAAGCCATCATCACTGACACTAAATCTACTGTGAGGCGGCTCACAGAGCTTAACACTGTGTAACTTCGGACCACGCACACTGACAGACAAACCGAGAATAAAGCATTCCTATTTATATCACACAGAAGAATAAAGAAATCCCTCCGATAATATCCCTAATGTGATATTCATATATACATAAGTCTTGTAGTCTTATACAGTCGTGTGAAAAAGAACGTTTTCACCAAACTCTTTGAAGTCCTGTTAAAAACTAAGTACACTGTTACTGTTTCCATAGGGATTTAGAGGGCAACCAGAAACCAAATTTACTTACTGATCAACAGCAAGCGTGAGCACCTCTATAAGAGCAGAAGTTTGGCAGTTTGATGGTAGGTTAAAACAATGCCACAATATTCCCAGGAGTGGAAACCCCCAGGAAATTCACCCCAATGTCAGACCGAGCAATTCTCAGAGAAATAAACAGAAAATCCAAGAGCTACCTCTCTGACTCTACAGGCCTCAATTAGCATGTTAAAAGTTAAAGTTATTAACACTGCAGTTAGAAAAGACCGAACATGACTTCTCTTATTTGCCACAGGGCCCTGGACACCTTTCAGTCATGGGTCAACCATGAACATACAGAAAACAAGTGCTTAAAAGTACTACGACTGCAGGTAGTTGAATCTTGGTGTATTAGTATTTCAAAGAACTGTATAGTCCTCCTTCATAGTCCTGTGAAAACTTTCTTTTCCACATGGCTGCTTATCTCATATAATCATTTATTCGTGAAGGTAACAATCACTCAGTTCTTTTACGCATGTTTTATGACATAAAGGTGAAAATGGCCACTTTAATTAGTAGATCATAGCACGAGACACATAATGTGTAGAAAACATAACTATTTACCAAGGATTTTTCTTTTTCTCTTCCATATGGGTAATTTACATGTGGCATATCTCTTAAATGCAGCATGTGATTTGGGACAACAAGCTGAGTCCCAAAGTAGACCAAGTGAAATTAGACAGAATTACAAGAGCTGTTCTTTCTGATGGCAGATGCTTAAATCAGACAAAACACAGGAGTGCATTCAGGCTTAACGGTCTTTCATGTTGGGAGTGGTTGCACTTCACACAGAGAGCTGTTAACATGCCCGAAGCACACAAATGTCTGTTTTGTCTGTTATAACTTAGTGAATCGAGAATTATTTAACTGCTTTGCAGCGATGCAATCTGTGCTTCATCATCTTCTCCAATCATTTTGTATTTTATTTAATAACTTAAAGGTGAACGGAGCTGGACATAGTCCGTTTTCAAATAAGAAGAGAATCCAATGATTTTACACACTTCTAACGCAATTTGACTGTTACTGATGTTTTATTATCAATTTACTCACCAGATTTAGAGTGGGGCTTAAAAATGTTACTGGCACAAACAATTGTCTTTTATTGCACCATCTGCTGATTTTCTTTCTTGGAGAGGGCTAAAGGGATGAGCTGATATATTTTCTCTGGTTCACTGTTACAGACACGACACAGTGACCAATCAACTGTACGGTTTAGCTTCACACTGCAAACTGAACGCCGGTGACAAGAAGTGTTGGAGCGCCTCTCTCCTCTGGGTGTTACAGCCTTCAGGGATTATATACTGTACAAGTTCTCCATAAGTGTACTAACCCATTGTACTTACAGAGAGAGAGAGAGAGAGAGCGAGCGATAATCTCTGAACAGAGTGTGGTTATTTTAATCCCTGGCAGGCAATATGTGATAACAGGAGAGACGTGTGACTTTGCTGTGCTTATAAAGAGTACCAGAAGTCCTCACCTGCCCTTAGTGTGGCTGTTCCAGCACTGCTCCTCATCGGGCTCTGTGAGTTTGCCCTTGGCACAGATGTCATCTGGCAAGTTGGACCAGAACCTTTTGGACTCCTTGAGTTTCTCTTTGATGTCAATCACCTGCCATGGGCCAAAACAGTGAGCAGAATTATATTACATTTCTAATATTTGTTCCACACTGCTTCAGTAATATTAAGGTCTGCTCCCTCACTCCATGACAGACATTACACTGTGTTGTAAAGATGGCTGTAGACACTCGCTGTTGGAGCTCTCACCTGACCTCCTCCATACATATTGACAATGATTTAAAGCAAAATGTTCAAATTTGGATTCATCACTACACAAGACCCTTTGACACTGATTTTCAGTCAGTATTGTGCAATTCAGCACACCTCAGCCTCCCCTTTTCCCTTCCTTATAAAGGGCTTCTTGACAGCCAGCCTTCCACTGAGACCATTTCTGATGAGGCTTCAGAGAACAGTAGATGGATCAGCTGAAGGGTCAGATGCATCTCTCGGGTCCTGTATCTTTGTTGATTTTTTCCCCTATTTCTTAAGGGCATGACTTTCAGATACTGTTCACCTGCTGTATATAGTTTTCAGGCTTCTCCCTTCTTTCTTGTCCAATTTAAAAAAACACTGCACATTACGCTGACATGTGCCAAGTTTTCAGCAAATTGATCTTTGGGAATCACCAAAATATTACCTTATATCTGTCAAACTGTACTAATGTTGACATTTTTGTAAATTCAGAATATGAAAAATCTCTGTTGCTCAAGAGCTCCTTAAAAACTACAGCAAAGTTTGGCTCCTGTAAAGCAAAAATGAGAGAAATGAGCAAACTATAAAGGAAAGACTTTTGCACAGTAGTGTGAATCAAGTTAAGGCTTACTAGTGTGAATGACACCTTGAATTAGGTTAGGTTAGAATGAATATCACTTCTGTACTAACCACAAGTTTAAAAGGTCTCGACAGAGTTTTCAGATTAAAAAAAGTAATTTGAAGAAAACAAAGACCCAAATAAATTTTTATAATAAAACTGTGATAAAAATATGACTGACATTTTTCTAGAAATGGAAAAAACACACACACACACACACTTAGAAAACACTTCAATATTTCCTTCTCTGCACATGAGTGAGGCACGTCGTGACTTTAAACAGTCATGTTGCACAAGCCTATTTTTAATTTATTCCATTAGGAGACCAGTACTCCAACCAACCCGGAGTTCTTTTTCATTCCATTTAGTTTTGAATCCACTTCCATCCATATTGTGTTCATCTGTGATTCATACAAGGCAGATTTGAGATTTCAAATTTGATATCTGGCATGAGTGTTCACCCCCAACCGATTCCATCTGGGCTCAGCAAGAAGTTTGAGCGTGTGATCAGAGAAACAGGGGAAAAAACTCCACAAGGACTCATCATGGACAGAAATCTACTGTGTTGCTTTTGTCATTTTTATAGAATTGGTAACAATCATGAAGACGGAATCAAGTTATTTTAAATCCTAACAGATGGAGTAACATATTGCTTTATTATTTATACTCGTATAGAAGTCCATAAACGTCTTTGTGTTTAGCTTGTTGATGAAGCACACAGATCCTTGAGCACATAACAATTAGCTCTTGTAAAAAAGCAAGACGATGCACAGTTTGCAGTATGAAATTTAAACCTTTGTGAGCAGCGGAAAATTTGATTAATTGTCTGTTTTAAAATTAGATAAAAGCACTGATTCCACTCTTACTGCTATTTGTTACACTGTGAGATGAAGCATCTTGATCTGATTCCGTCTTTGTGGTCTTGGAGTTGTGTCAGTTTTCCAATATTGAGAGAAAACTTTGTCCTCAAGACCATTGCTGTATTTAAAGAAGAATATCAGAGTGGTTATAAAGTTCAGCAGAACAGTGAGATAATTACACTAAACATCAAAGTAAAGCTTCAAGAGAGTGTCTTTAAACAAAGAAAAATCATTTTTAGGAGCTCAGACCTCAACTCAGTATGGAGATACTGTGTGATGATCTCCAGAGAGCTGCTCACAGCAGGCGACCTGAGCATTAGTGCTGGGAAATATGGCTAAAAAATGGCAAATGTACAAGAGAAAGAAAACTTTAACAAAGTATAACATTAAAATGAAGACATGGGCAATTGTGCACGATTAGTTTAAACACATTGTCTATCTACTAGAGCCTACATTGAAAACCATAAACTGAGGCCTGTATTAGATATGTTTGTTCATTCATTCTCTGCGAGTGTGTGTGTGTCTGTGTGTCTGTGTGTGTTCGTGTTAATATATATTTTATATATAAAAAACATTGTTGATGGGTCACAACCTTCACTTTGAAATTCTATTGCTTTTCACAGTGTTGCCATTTTTTTTGAAAATTGTTTTGGACTTGAACCAATTTCAGCTGCTGAATACCTCGAGGCTCTTCAAAGCATAGACTGCAAAATATCTGTCTCATACAATTTACAGCCATATATTTCTAAAAAAACCATCATGTTATCGAATGCAATACCCAAAACGTCTCTTCTTAATCTTAGTTATATTCAAACGGAGTTGCCAAAGTATACAAACGCATATATTTCAACTTTAGAGGTAAACCCTGTGATATTAATAATGACTGCTCAGTCAGGAGTGACTGCCTTCACTGGAACCTTTACATCAGACAGCTGAAACAGTGGTTGATAGACGTATTACAGTCCAGGCACAGTAATATGGTAGAAACAAACCAATAAGGAGAATTACTTATTTTGTACTCCTCTATAATTCAGCTCCATGAATCAACTAGTGAACTGTGACTGACACATGCTAACAACCTTCTCTCTCTGGTAAAGCTTCATGAACAGATGGAGTCTGGTCATGTGACAAGTGAATCTACTAACACGAGCTCAGTAATGATACAACATACAGCATGCGATAAAGGTGAAAGCTCCAGAAAAAGCAAGTGAGTGGGCCTTCTTTACCTTTAGGCCAACTATAGAAATGATGACAAATTGCAAATGAATACTGGGTGGATGAAATCCTAAACACTGCCAGTGTACTGTATTAGACAGTCCTCCTGTCTGTATGTTTTGAGCCAGGCTTGGTGTGATTGTAAGCTGTAGTTCGCCGGGCTTTCTTACTTGGACATTGCCTTATTTTTTACTCATTTTCATACCTGGCTTTTTTCACAGGGTTTGATTTGTTAAGCCACTTAACAATGACCCATGAATCATTCAGGCATAAAGGTACCTAACTCTAGGGATGAAATGTATGTGTTGACGCATAACAGACAACTTAGCAAAGAACCAATTTTTTTGTATCTTTAGGCAGCAAAGTATATCATTTGTTCCCATTTCTTTAGTTTAAAAAAATCCAAAGAAAACACTGTTTGACAGGCATAAAATAGTATTTTTGTACCAACAAGCTGATGCCCAAAGAGTTCTTAGCTGAAAACTTGGCATATCTTGGTGTGGTCTGCAGTGTGTCCATAACAAATTGAGAAAACTGCACAAGTGGAGGACAAAAGAAGAAGTGGCAGGCCCAAAAAACAACCTACAGCAGATGAACAGCATCTGAGACCGATGTTCTTAAGAAAGAGAACAAAATCCTGCAACAACCTAATACAGGACTAGAGAAATGGCCTCTCAACCGATCTGTCTATTGTTCAGTGACGCCTCAGAGATGGTCTCAGAGGAAGTACACAGGAAGAAAAGGTTGAGATACACTAAATTATACAAGAACTTGGCATCAGTGGCAGCAGGTCTTATGGAGTGATGATCCAAATTTGAATTTTTGGGCTCAAATTGTCACCTGGAGGTGAGGAGAGAAGTACAACAGCAAGTTTATAAAGTCATCTGTTAAACACGGTGGAGGCTCTGTCATGGTTCGGGGGTGAACTTTAGTTAGTCGTGTTGGGGATCTTGTCACGAATGCAGAAAGGTAACATTAGATTTTAGATCCACCATCCAATATTAACTGGAAAGTGTTTGATTAGCAACAGTTTCACTTTTTAGCATAGCATACTGCCAAAATAAAAATATAAAAAATCCCAATGAAACACTATCAGTAATGGTTTGGCCTCCACAGAGAACTTTCCATTATTGAAATCATGGGATTAATGATGAGTGTGGTCATCTTGACAAAAAACAGGACAAAAGGCAGCCAACATCCGAAGAAAAGCTTTGAATGTCCTACAAGAAGCCTGGAGAACTATTCCTGAGGACTGTTTGAAGAAACAACAATGCCTAAATTAACTGCCTGAGAGTTCAGGCTGTGTTGAAGAATAAAGTCGTCATACAAAATATTGACTTTCAGGCTCGTAAAATTGTGCAAACTCTGTTTCTTTGCCTTTTGTCTGTGAAGGTTCTCAGTCATCCAGGTCATCGTAGTCTAAGGAGCTTGGAAAGAAAAGCATCTAGACTTCTTTAAGTTGCTTGAAGACGTTTCACCTCTCATCCGAGAAGCTTCTTCAGTTCTAAGGTCAAATGGTGGGGAGTCCCAGATTTAAACCTAGTGGGAGTATCCCCCCAAAGAGGGACAAAAGGATCCCCTGATGATCCTCTACCTAATCACATGAGCCAAGGTGTGAAAACGGGTGTGGGTCACAATCAGCCAGGGTTTAGGGTGAGCTCATTGTGAAACCTGGCCCCACCCTGTCATGCGATTTCCTGAGGTCAGATGGCCCAGGATGTGAGTGGGTGTTAAGGCGTCTGGGAAGGGATCTCAAAACTGGATTATAGATGGCAGACAGTTGGTGTCATAAACCACCACCTCTGTTCAAAGATGGTCGTTCACAGTGGACATAAATGGCTTCTTTCACTCCTCTTTCAAACCATCTGTCCTCTCTGTCCAAAATGTGAACATTTGCATCCTCGAAAGAGTGTCCTTTATCCTTAAGATGCAGATGGACAGCTGAATCTTGTCCTGTGGAGGTGGCTCTTCTATGTTGTGCCATGCGCTTGTGAAGTGGCTGTTTGGTCTCTCCAATGTAGAGGTCTGGGCATTCCTCGCTGCACTGTATAGCATACACCACATTGTTAAGTCTGTGTTTTGGAGTTTTGTCTTTTGGGTGAACCAGTTTTTGTCTGAGTGTGTTGCTGGGTCTGAAATGCACCGGGATGTCATGCTTGGAGAAAACTCTCCTGAGTTTTTCTGATACATGCTACATAGGGGATGACAATGTTGTTGCGTCTGTCTTTCTTATCCTCCCTCACTGGTGTCTGATCTTCTTTTCTGTGCCTCTTTGCTGACTTTATAAACGCCCAATTAGGATAACCGCATGTTTTGAGTGCTTCGTTTACATGTGTGTGTTCCTTCTTTTTTCCTTCAGGCTTAGAGGGAACATGTTCTGCCCAGTGGTGTAGGGTCCTGATTACTCCAAGTTTGTGTTCCAGAGGGTGATGGGAGTCAAAGAGGAGGTACTGGTCCGTGTGTGTGGGCTTTCGGTAAACTTCAATGTTGAGGTTTCCATTCTCTTCAATGTGCACAGCGCAGTCCAAGAAAGGCAAACAGTTATCCTTTGTGTCTTCCCTGGTGAACTTGATGTTTTTATCCACAGCGTTAACGTGCGCAGTGAAGGATTCCACTTCTTGTGTTTTGATTTTGACCCAGCTGTCGTCTACATATCTGTACCAGTGGCTGGTTACTCTCCCTTTGAAAGAGCCAAGAGCCTTCCTTTCCACTTCCTCCATGTAAAGGTTGGCTTCAATCGGTGACACGGGGGAGCCCATGGCACAGCCATGTTTTTGTCTGTAGAAGCCCTCGTTGTATTTGAAATATGTTGTGGTAAGGCAGAGGTCTAACAGTGAGCAAATCTGATCAGGTGTGAAGTTGGTCCTGTCTACCAAGGAGCTGTCTTCTTGTAGTCGTTTTCTGACAGTCTCCACTGCCTCCGTAGTGGGTATGCAATGTATGTATGTATGTAAGGCGGTCAATGATTTTGTCCTTTTCAAGGTCTTGAACGCAAGCTATAACTTTCTTTTTGTAGCTGCTTGTAGCTTGTAGCTTTGCATTTTGCTTTTTCCCCATATATGTTTACACATGCATCAAGAAATCACTTCATCTATTTCTCATTTTCCAAGCACAATATAAAGAAATGAGTGGTGACTCAGTATTTCCTTTAAAAGACTTATCTTCATGACAATTTTGCAAAATTAGGCTGGAGTGGAGATCACATGACATGACTGAAGGGTCTAAAAACAGCTAGAAACAATGTTAGAGTTGTGAGTGTTTCTTCAAGCTGCTATTTTGCAACTTTGATACAGTCAAAAACACTTTTTAATGTATAAACTATTTATTTGTGAATCCAATTTAATTCTTACATGAAACCTTTTACATTTTTCAGCTAAATGAAAAATACTGCTAGCAGACTTTAGCTTGGTTATAGTCAGTTACATTGCTTCTCTGTGACCAGACTGTAATCTCATAAGAAAAAGAGGCAATGTAGCCTGCAGGCTTAATAAAAAAATTATATTGTATTTAGGGAATTAAATGCTCTGACGCTCTTGAGGCTAGGCAACACGAGGTAGCTGCTGTATATAGTACACTAGTTATGCCAGGCTCACATAATAGTGTGCTTATATTTGCACTTACGTCAGTGCAGACAGATGAATTTTGGGATCCACAGTTTAAGTTCTGTGAATAATAAAAATAATAGCAATAATCTAAGGTTGTGCAGCAGCTGTTTGTTTCATATGTATACAAAAAAACTGCCTTATATGTTTCAGCTGTCTATCACAGACACACTTTGTGAGTTAGAACTAGAAAATGTTGTTTTTGCAAGATGTGGCTTTTTGTGTGAGACTGGATGAGAAAGAGAGAGAGCTGAGAGACTAGAGCAGCTATCAGGTCATATCTACCGAGCCTGAGGTAATAACCCAGTGAGCAGCAACGTTTCTTTATCTTGGCTTTGGCTCCAGGCCACAGTAACATTCAGCAAAGCCACAGCTGCACAGACTAAATACCTCATACAGTGTAACTCTGATGTTCTTGAGGGGGGTCTAAAATATGATAACTTACTAGTTGTTATGACAGATATTTAACAGTGTAACACATCTGCATCTCACAGCTGCTGTTGCTTAAAACGAACCTTCACCGAGACGCTCTACCCACTGAATTAGCATTAGCATTGTCCGCTATAATCACACTGCAGAATTCTAATCAGTATTTTGCATTTTTACTAGTTCTAACAGTTGTCTATAAGTTCAAGTTTCCCACATACAGTTAACACTGCAGTCCCTCCATTTCTCAATGGGTTTTTTTGTCCTGTATTTTTATCCTGTTCTTAAAGAAAGATTTTACGCTATGTTTTGGTGCTGATATATGTTTATTTTCATAAACATATATGATCTGACAGTAAATACACTGAGACTGCTTGAACTTGAATCATGTATACTGCTTCATAGGGTGTGCATGCTGTGAAATGCAACATAAAGGTATGGTAAATTCATTTCCTGTACTACGTATAACTTTTCTACTCTTCTGGATCACTCAAAGACATTTTTCCATGCATATAAGCACTGCATAGTGTTTCTTGGTATGGAACCCAGCACTTTATCCATCATTTACTTGTTCTAGATTTTTTTGTTTGACTGAACACATCTGTCTGGTGAGGTTTCACTATTTTTGGGAGGTCTGAATGTGTCAGGGTAGAACATAATGTTGGACCATCTTCTATTTTACCTCTGTGGAGGTCTCAAGGACAGCCTCTGTGCTTGTTGTTTAGTATAGGAGATAGTGCTGAGCATCACTGTGTTCCCTTATCTAAAGGGGATGCAGGAAGGGGAATAAAGAAAAGCCTTTGTGGAAGGATAACCTTCAGTATTGGCATGACCCTACCTGCTGCAACGTGTGAGCTCATCTCTTCTTAATACGGAGAATTTTCATTAAGTATGTGCAGTTAGGATGCTAGGTCCACTTTTTTCTTAATAATTTGCCTCTGTACCACATGACAGTGGATTTTAAATAAAAGATAAAGATTCAGTTAAAATGAAATTTTTTTTAAACTATTTCGAAATTACAGACATTATACTTTCTATGCAATCTGCCACTTTGTGAGGTTTAAACGTAATTAGACAATTTTAATTAAAATACTTGTTTTTAATACTCAAAAATTAACTGGCAGCTTGCCATTGACTGAATGAAGTCTAGAAACCATGGACGTTGAATTATGACTTTGTTTTAAAAAACAGGGGCAAAAATGCAGTAAGCCATTTTCTGATGCCGAGTCATCAATGTGATATGTACTTATGTACTTATTTATGTCTGACTTCTAATTTCCCATCGTCCAAACATGGCTGGTCAGGGACAGCAAATGGGCTGGATGTTGCACGTGGATGAACAATGCCCAGGTCTACTTTTAAGGGAACTTACGCTGGTGAGTATTTTTTTTTTCTTCCCAGAAAACTGACATCAATCAGCAAAACACCAGACCTGCTTTATACTGTAGCATCTTTTTTTATGTTGCTCGGCTAGCTTCTGCGTGCCTTTTTCTTTTCTTCCAGAATAACACATAATCACCCAAAGTGTATTAAAGCATCCAGCGTCCTCGGCATCAGGATTCTGAGAATCATGAAAAACACTACTCTGAAATACATGAAAACTGTAAGTAACCAAAACACCAGATCTATTTGTCTGGTGACGTGTTTGTTTTCAGTGTGCTAGGTGCTTGTGCATGTTCAGTTCTTTTCATTTGGATAACCCAAAATGTATCTATCTGTCTGTCTGTCTCACAAACTCATGAGGGGACACATGTGTATTCATGTGCAAGTGTGAACACACACACACACACACACACTCGTAATGTCCTTGTTACACTGGGGATTTGAGAGAAGTGTATACAGTGAAGCCTCGGGTCTTAACAGGACATGAAAGGGCCTGTACCAACAGGATGCCACTGCAGGAGACTGCCCTCATATTTGATGTGGTAATCCTGTCATGGAGACACCAAAGCTGGTTAGGTTTAACACATGCTAGTGTGGCTCTGATTCACAATAGCCCACAGCGTCCTGGCACTAACAAAACAATATGGACCAGATCACAATGTGCTTGGTTATTTTTGCTCAAACTTTAAAATTTAACAACAGTAATGCGATATTGATACGGTCCATTCTGACAGCTAAGCATCTGCAAGCAGGAGCATTTCAGGTGAACTGGAGAAAGGAAGGAAGGATCATTCCAATGTACACATATAAGTAAATAAATCCATTTATGATTCATTGTGAAGTGAAAGCTTATGGAAGTTTAATTCAGAGTTTTCCATCTGTATAACTCGATGTACGGTGTACATAAACAATGTCTAAAGTTCAGTAACAGTTCAGTTCAGTACAGTCATTTCAACTGCACAAATACGGCAGTAAACAAACACTCGTTCATGAATAAATAACTGCAAACATACACACATAAGCACACAAACACACAGCGTACTAAGGGCAAATTGTGAAGACAAAAATCTAACCATGAGTCTTTATATGAGTGCCTATGGCAGTGAGTTTGACTCCAGCTAGAATAGCTGCTGCTTTCACCACACATCTATGCTGCAGCTGCAAGATTAGATGCTGCTGAACCTTCTGCATTTCTCTCCGTCTCACTGGGAGCCCAGAGGTTACTGCTGCGCTGCTTTAAAAAACCCTTTAAATAACTGATAATATCACTGGTAGGTTCAAAACTACATCACTGACAAGAGTGATGCAGTTTGCTTCTACATGCAGTGATTAGGCATAAACTGATAATAGCTGGGGTATAACACAATTAGCAATTCTGTAATATTTCATCAAGGTTATCATGTTTAAGGTCTATTTATTTATTTTTAAATTAACACCTATTTGAGAGGTGTTCATTTAGCTGCATGGAGACCGCACTTCCTGGTGCAACACTGGTTCTTGTCATGGTCCTGAGTCTGAGGACTCGGTGTTTTGTGTTTCTTTATATTCTTCTATATTCTTGTGTATTCTGCCTTGTCTTTTGTTTAGGTTTGCTATGTGTTAGTGTGTTTGTTTCATGCCTGCCTGTGTTCCCTCTGTCACTGTGTCTGCTCGTGAGTCTGCCTGCCAAGTTCAGTGTCCTGTCTGGTTCTCTGTGTCTGTTAGTTTCCTGTTTTATTCTGAAAGTTCATGTCTCATGTCAATGCGTTCAGTTTTACCTCTCTCCTGTCTCGTTAGCCTAATTTCTCCCAGCTGTGTCTCCCTCCTGTTGCCCATTTCCTATTACTCCCCTGTGTATTTAAGCCCTGTGTTTTCCTGTGCTCCCTGTTGCGTCGTACCCTCAACTTGCTGTGTGTTCATGATTTCCAGTCCTCCTGGACCTCAGTTTAGAGTTTTGTTTGCTTTTGTGAGTTTTATTTTATGTTGAAGTTTTGTTTCAGCAATAAAGCTGCATTTTCAGTTTAAACCTCGTTTCCTAAGAGTCCTGCATTTTGGGTCCACCACTCCTGCCTGCCTGCCACGCAGCCAACCATGACAGTTCTTATATTTGACATCTTAAGTTATTACATGTAACAAGTGAAATGTGAATTGGATGTAATTATTTCATAAAGTCACAACTTTTAACTTAAATGAGACCATGCTTAATTTTTAAGAAAATCAGAAGAAACTAACTCACATTTGTGATGTTGTGTTGTTAGCCACAGTTAACTCAACACACAACACATAGGGAAGCAAAATGCTGGAAAAGAAAGTGGTACTAAAAAGAAGCACCTGCAAAAACATTTTGCAACTAACTACAGTTAATAGGCAACAAGTCAGAAACATGATCGGGTTTAAAAAGAGGATCTTAGAGAGTTTCTCAGGAGTAAAGATGGGCAGGAGTTCATTAACCTGCATTTATCTAGAAATTGTAGAACAATAAAAAAAAAAACCTTAAAATTGTCAAAAATATTTCACCATCAACAGCACAGAAAAGCTTCAGAGCATTATGGGAGTCAGGAGAAATCTCTGTGCGCAAGAAACAAGGCCAGAATCAGTATTGGAAGCCTGAGATTTTAAAGCCTTCAGGCCACACTGCATTAAAAACAGGAATGAGCTTATTTAAACTGGGCATGGAAATTTATGCATGGGCTCATAAACTCTTCCAGAAATTGTTGCCTGCAATGCTGTACTGTGCCATCCACAAATGCAGGTTAAAGCTCTATCATGCAAAGAAGAAACAACACTTGAATGCGATCTGGAAACACTATTAACTCCATCATCTTCTCCGTGCTAAAGCTGAGGCAAAAACTGTTCTGTGGTCCGACAAACTGAAATTTCAAATTGTTTCTGGAAAACATGGATGCCAATGTCCTGCAGACCAAAGAGGAGAGGAACTATCTGACTTGTTATTTGAAAAGGCACCATCAATGCTGATACATCAAGGCTCTTTATAGTTCAAGGTAAAGCCCTGTAAATTTATTATTAGCCACCAAGCAAAGGCTCCAGTGCCTATATTCACCTTGAAAGTCTGACCTAATCCTGCACTGAGAGGACTGTTTGTCATCATTAATAATCAATGAATTATCCTCCTCACATAGGTCAAATTTGTAGTGCCTCCACAAACGTCTGCCTTAACTGGCAGCTTGTAGAGAGGGACCAATAACCTCAACACCAAACTACCAGGTGTGATGATGCAACATTAAGATGGATAAAATGCTTTAATTTTAAGGTAAACAGTTTAATTTTTAAAAAACTGGAAATGAGCTTAAAGGGTTAAATATAACTATACTTTAACATCAGGATCTCAGGGTGATTTTTTTCAAATCTACTACTAACAATAATGCCACATCAACATCACAAGGTTACACCAAATGTCAAACAGGACCTCTATTCCATTAAATCTTTTATACAAACAAAGCTTAATTCCAATCTGCCTTCCTCTGGTTTTGCTGAATCCTGGAAGTGGTGTCGAGTGCCTTATGAGCATTCGGCGCATGCAGCAAGCAGGGCAAACTCCAGCAATGCATGTTAATTCAGGTCCAGTAATTTTAATTAGGGCTTTCACAGGTCAGATCCACCAGCTTCAATTCCAAATTTCAGCCACAGAACTGTCTGTAGTAGTAGAGTAGAGTAGAGCAGTACAACCTTCTTAAACAGTTTTTGTTTGTTGTGTTGAGTTTGTTGTCTCAGCATATCACATGCATATAGCCCTGAAATATGATCAGCGCTATAAGTAAGTGCCAATATTTCTGCTAATATGTGCCTGCTTGTCACGATGAAGTGCTGTATACAGACGGGAAGCAGACTTATAGCTCACCGAAGCACAGATTAAACAAAGGGACCGGCCCCTGCTTCCTCCCTGCCTTCTCTGTTAACAAGTGTTATTCCCTTCCCAAGCACACACATGCACCATTAACAAAGCCAATCTTAATCGATTTCACAAAAAAACCACTGTGATTCACCATGAGTCACTCTGTTTGAGAAGAAAGCATCAATCGCAATCAAAACACACAGCACCAGTTTGTCCCTCATTCCAAATGACTCACACAACAAGCAATTTTATGAGGAATAAATAAGAAAAACCAACAAAGTAAAACATGAATGCCTTTTAAAAAAGAGCCCATATGAACACTACATGGTAAAACAGTGAAATTAGAGAAAATTGACTACATGACTGTTTAAAAAGATCATTTTTAATAAAAGAGGATGCTGAGGCACTCCTCCGCTTTCACTTTGCAGCGGCAGTGTCCCTTTATCAGATGCCCAATACGACACATTCATATTGGGCTTTGCAAGATGATCTCACGGTCTGTTTGGGCTCATGTTGATTTATAAGCCCGGATCGTGCTTTAACTAGTTTCAATAGAACTAAAATCAATACAGATTTTCAGAGCGAGCCTGTGTCAGAAGGCTAAAATTGAGATAATGTGTTTGCACATTGTAGATGCAGTGAGACGTCTGGCTGCAACTATAGAGACAATCTAGAAATCCTCCACCTTAACAAGGAAACAGTAATCAGTCCGGCTCACACAAAGTCACACATGATGATTTCCTGGATGTTCAATGCTAAATATAATACCTTCTTTGTCTTCAGAGCACATGTTCTCAACCAGTTCCTTAGTTTAGTACAGTTTGAGTTGTATGGGCACACAATCATGCCCAAAAATGCGAACGTTTTAGTTATTTCACCTGAGAGTTTTTCTTAATTGTCCAAGGGTTCACTCATTTAAAAAAAACACGATATCATTTACTTCTATGCACCAACCCAAATTAGACAATATGAATGCAAATGTGTGCAAATGTTGTGATGTTCTGGCTTCCGTCGCCGGGCTGCCCTTAATCAAATCTGATCAACACAACACACGCACAGGTTTGCATGTAATTATCATTATTGCTTATTTTGTCATAAATATTTAACTTTAGAAAACAATCATTTACAACAGGTTTCAAGCCTATGGGCTCCATGCAAACACCCCCTACAAATATTTATTAGGGCTATTTAATAATTCATTTAATTGAATGAGTTAGGCATGGTAAATTGAACGTAGCAGTCAGAGTTAATGCTTTGCATTGGTTTGTTTACTGATAGTGATAATGAAGCTTATGCAGAAGTTCAATGAGTAAGACCTGTGTTTGCTCCTCTGCCTGGATTCCTGGACGTCCGGACCTCTGGTCTATTATTTAAATCACTTCTGCCTCACTTCTGTCGTCATCACCGTGGCCCAATCATTTTTTCTTCAGTGAGAACTGAGCCTTAGTTTTGCATGCTTTAAATCTATTCTCATTCTGCCTCTCAGTCTCTCAGCCTGCCTCCTCCCCATCTCCACCTCATCCTGGTCACTCATCCAAGTTCCCATCTGCTTGATAACCACCACTGCCAGCATCTAGATTCTGGGGGGTCCTGTCCTACTTCCTACCACTGTTGGAACCTGTCAAATTCATCTGAGCCTAATCACTAAAATGTTTATGACTCAAACACTGTGCTTCAATAAATCATCTTGTTCTTTCAAATGGTCATTCCTTATTGAATTACCAGTCAAAAAACTGATTGGCACTAGGGTCCCGAGTAAATGGCCAGAGCAAAAACAAAAATCTGTGCAGTCACCGACAATCAGAACCTATGGCTTGAATAGTGAAGATGCTTGGATACTAGCCAAGGTATGGACAGGCCAACTGGCTCGAGCTATGGCAAGAATTCAACAATTCCAAATAAAGGTATCTAAGAGCTCAACGTCCTATAAGTATCTGGCCATTACATGGAGAATTTTAAACATGTTTTGAAGTCGGACTTTGAGAGGGGAACAGAAAGCAGAGGAGAGTCCATCCTTGCTGCTGCAGGACTAAGAGGGCCTAGAAGCATCTGTGTTGTTCATTTTTTTTTAAAAATTTAAACAGAAAGAGCAGTTACTACAAACAGATGTCAGGTTATGTGGAACTGAAGCCTCTGATCAGTAGTGCTTCTTTATGGAAACAGGATTCTAGCAAGATGAGAAGAGCAGCAGTTTTCAGGAATTTAAGACAAGAATTCTCCTTCAGATGTCATCTAAACTTTTAATGCAGCATCTACCTGAAGTGTTGTGCCATCAGAGTTGAAATAACCCTGTATTACCTTGGGGCTGTAAACCCAAGGACTTTGATGAATTTAGTATAAATATGGATTTCAGACATAGCTCATCATTAGATTTTTAAAATGTTCCCGTGGCTGTTAAAGTCAGGTCATTTCTAAATAAGCTAAACATCCCAGTTACCAGTGCTGTGACTTTCACAACAGGTGAACGTGTTAATGTAATATTTTGATCCTCTTCCTGATTATGTATACAGCTAATTACACAATTAGCAGAGGCTCTGTAAGCGTAATGAAATCTCCCACACATCTGTTAATTCCTGCAACAGGCAGCAAGCGATAGTTAGCATGCAGTTTGCAACTTATCCCCATGACAACAGCTTTATGCAGTAGCCATTGTCATTTTTAACAGCCTTGTGCGCGTGTTTGTGTACACTTGTTATTTCTGTAATTATATGTGCGATAATTCTCTTACACAAAAATGCTCAGCTTACTTTGTATTAACTGTAACATCTGTTAGATCTTATTGTTGACGTAAATGTTCTCAAACATTTAGCTTCAGTGGGAGAAAATACACAAGATAACAAGATATCATCCACATGGATGCCCTTTTTTTTTTTTTAAAGAAACATTGTGGGTGGCTGTTTTAACAGCTGTAAATATAAAAGTATTGAAATTTCATAGCAGGAAAAAGTCCAGGTAAAAAACCCTGTTGTGTCTAAACAATTAAAGCCATAGCAGATGCAGCAGCAGGAGATTACAGACTAAACAGGCTTGTTCCACCACAATAATACCGGATATGTGTTTACAATGCACCTGTGAACTGCTAGAAGCTTTCTGATTTGTGTTCCTGTATTTCCTTAAAAAAAGACCAGTATAGTATGATATAACACTAAAACAACCCAGATTACATAAATACTTTAAAATAAATAATTTGTTAATTTGTTTTAATGAAGTAAATACGTCTCAATATTACCTGACTCCATAAATCTCATAATGACTACTTTAATATAAAACTTTAATGTAATCTATTTCTAGGTATATTTCTGATATTTATACTGGAAAGTGCTTAATTCAT
This sequence comes from Neolamprologus brichardi, assembly GCF_056152115.1. Classification (NCBI taxonomy): domain Eukaryota; kingdom Metazoa; phylum Chordata; class Actinopteri; order Cichliformes; family Cichlidae; genus Neolamprologus; species Neolamprologus brichardi. Next base: position 23,703,619 of record NC_142104.1, on the reverse strand, counting down.
GTTACTGTGAAACAGAAAAAACAGACCTCAAATGACGCAGATACTGAGCAGCTTTAGTACAGCACATTCATGTTAAACAAACCGTGACCTGACTAATGTAAGCACAGATGGAAGTTTCATACACAGCTGGTTTTGTGTCCCATCCCAAGGGTAAACCTACCATTTGGAGGAGGGGGCTTTATAAACAGATGCTTCTCTGTAACATAAAGTTACTACACTAACTTCATGGAATAAATTAGTTCAAATCTCTTGCATATTTTAAACTCTCAAGGCAGGCAACTTTAAATAAAAGCAAACACCTTGATGTAGGGGGGGAAAGCCCCTTTATCAATGCACTTCCCGCAGAAACTAAGATTAATAAAAAGGAATGAATTTATAATGCGGATTATGCTGGTGCTGACTGATCATCGGGGAAAGCCGGCTCAGCTGTTAAACACCTTGGTTCAAGAGAGGGCGCCTTGATCATTTAAATCATCTATTGGAATTATTCTTATAATGGCTCATGCACGAACCAGAATCTTAAAATCATGTCTCACCTTATTCCTTTATATCTTGTATAAAAAATGAGAAATATGTGCAGCGGTACTGAAACATATGCAAACATAAATGGAAATGCAGCATTTCAAACTGTTCTAACAAGACTGAAAGTCATTATTTTGTAATTCTTCAATAGAGCCTGAACTCACTTAAACAAACTTTCTTTTAATTTCTGTAAGCAGCCTTCAGTAGTTCTCCAGGCTTCTTGAAGGACTTCTTTGGATGTTGGCTGCCTTTTGTTCTGTTCTCTAGCAAGATGATCCCACACTGCTTCAATGATGTTGAGGTCCCTGCTCTGGAGAGACCTGGAGAACCACTACACACCATGCCATGATATTCCACGAGTTTACCTAATAGCACTTAGAGACTTAGGGACTATTTTATGCCTGTCATACTGTGCTATATTTAAATTTTGCATTTTTTCAAGATTAAAAAAAACCCCTATGTGCCTAAAGTTACAATTTAAAACTGAGTCTTTGGTAATTTTCTGCTATGTGTAGATGTAAAACTGGTTCATCCCTTGAGTTAGATACCTTTTATATGTTTCATGACTCATAAGTAAGTATTGAGTAGCTCTTCCTCTAAAAACGGTCAGGTACAAAGACTGGACTGAAAATGAATAAAAAAACAGGCCATGTCCAAAGAAAAACTTTGAAAGACCTTCAGAAAGTTTGGGGAACTGTTGTTTAAAACCACACCAAGTCTGGATCACTGGAAGTAAAAGAGAGCTGTATACTAGCCTAAAAAGCTATTGTAATGTCATACTTTAACAACTACAAGTACATAAAACAGCCTGTTTGCAGTGGGGCACAAATTTAGAGCGAGATTTAACACACACCCACAAATAGCCACCATCTAGCTTTAACTGACCAGTTATGAACAAATATCATTGTATCAGTACTTAAACACTATGAACACATTGAACAAAGAAAAATTTAATCATCTTGGAGTAAACTTCAATCACCAATAAAAAGCATCACATAAAAAGAACAGATACCGCTGGAAAGAATATGTGCATTGACCAATCTTCACCAAAAATGTGTTATGTAACCTTCATAAATATGCAAAGATATCCTGCAGGATCACTTAAAGTCTTGGAGTTTCTAGGTCACATGGACACCACCAGGAACCGGCTAATGGTATTGTGGCTTGAACCCGTCTGCACCGGGGGATTTAAATTATATAAAGCATAGCAAAGATGGGCTTTGAAAAAGTCAGAAAATCTCCAAAGAGAACCAACACAAATGGTCACTTCCTTGTTATGCTCACAGCAATTGGGTTAGCTTACTTCAAACACAATGGCCCTGCATTTTGTGATTCAGTGCTTTGAATAATGCTCTAAATAGGATTTTCTTGGCCACATTGGTTTATTTCAGCTTGCCTGCCAGCCTATGTAGATGAGTTAAGCTCACAAGGCTCTGCGGCGCTAAATCAAGGTAAACACCTTCTACCTTTAGGCAGGAGTGATAACCACACAATGTCAAGGGAAACAGTAGTGGGCTAAACAGCCTGATGATGAGAAGAGATGCTAGAGCCGAGGCAGATTCCAATAAATGCTGCGCCTTTCTGGCGGCATATACACACAAACTGCTCAGAGGGTAAAGCAGCCAGGTTTAGCTGAGCAGTCTGGGCCCAAATTTAGCTTGAGATGGGAAATTCTCGTTTACACTGAAACTGAAGATGAAAACAAGAAAGGCTGAGCTTTCTTCATTACTGTGGCGAGATAGTGAATAAATGATGTATGATAGATCACTGTTTACGTCATGGACATTTCGCTTCTTTGACGGCACTGGCCATGAATAATGGGAGGACAGATGTTAGATTACAAAGTAATTTTCCATCACTGTTAAACGACAGAGTATTGTGACTAGTTAATTAATCAGCAGACCGAAAGTGTACAGTATACTTTATGTATATGTAGCAGCATGCTGAATAAGCTGGTTTGTCCATATCCATTTAGATCATATGCAAGGGAGAGATATCAAGAGTTGGACAATGTCTCATCAGTATCACGTATTATCAATTATTGTGTGTTCTTATGTTACATTAACTAATCCAAATAGCATGCCAGACTGACATTTGTTTTTGTCCAAGGAATGCAATCTTGTGATGGCATGCACACATGGGAGGTGAGCTAGATGAAGGATACAGCATGACAAAAAGGCAGAGAAGGAGACAACAGGTTTTATCGTGATTTCCCTCCAGTAAAAAATGCAAAGAACATTGTTGTCAGCTATAAACTTTGTGCCAGCAGCAAAATGTGTTCAACCATGAAAAATACAGCATCAAATGTATTGAAGCATTTGATATAACAGCACACGAGCAATATAGAAAACAAAACCACAGCGGTGATGGAAAGGAGGCCTGGATTTTAAAGCCGTGCACAGTGATGAGTAAACAAAGGAAAGAATCAGAAGAAGCTTGTTGGTGGTTTGCCATTATGCCATTTGGATGATTAACAATAAAAATTGGTTAACAGGGTCTCTCTCTCTCTCTCTCTCTCTCTCTCTCTATATATATATATATATCTATCTATCTATCTATCTATCTAGATCATTTATTCATTCATTGTTGAATTGTGGGAAACCTAATATAGTGTTATCCCTGCTTTAAAAATCAGGAGTACCAGAAGTAGAAGCAGCCTGTTAACTAAGCACAGCTGTTGTTGTTTGTTTTTTCATTGTGCATTTCTTGTAAGAACTATGTAAGAACACCAATTTTTGCTCGTCTCAGCCAGATTTATGAACTCTGAAACAAAGTCCACATATGTCTCATGTCTGGATTTGAAAGAGTGTCACTGATCTCATTCTACTTCTTGGGTGAAACTTGAAATCTGACAGAAGATTTCACGCCATCTATGTCAAAGAATTTTGAACTCTGCTGGTTTTGTCAGTAGAAAATCATACGGTGCTCTTGCACTGCAGTGAAAGATTTGTAAGGAGCTCCCAGAACAGAGAGCAGAGAAAGCCCAGAAGAGCTTGCAAATAACCCAGGCAGAGTAGCTGGAAACCAGCAAACAACAAAACATCACCATGGTTTTGTAATTTACTGGAGTATCTCCCTGCAGCACGCACCATACTGTGCACATTTCCCAACCAGCTGTCCACCACAATAGGTGTCTAGCTTCGTTCTTTCCTCCTTCGGCGGCAGAACAAGCGCACTGACAGAGAGTCCTGCGAGCTAGTCGTTCTTTCAATATTATAGTGAAATATATTTTTACTCATTTGTGTGTTTTTGTGAAAATGGGAACATTAAAAAGCGCAAAACCACCACAGTGGAGGAAAATATTTCACCGCTTAATACACGATCAGTGATGCATCATTTAGTGTGCGCTCTGCTAAGTTGGCAAAGTGAAAAAGTATTGGAAAAAAAGGCTGCTTAATGTGAAGCATGCAGACATCATTGGGCAATTGCTCAATTGGGCTTAGCATAAGAACGAAGCAAGACATAAAACTTAAAGGATACATGAAATGAAAGAGAAAGCTATACCAAATTAAGCGTGTTGAAGCAAAGGAACTGGTGCAATGGAAAACAAAGTAATGAAGCTGACTTTAAACACAAAGGAGTTAGAAGGTGGCCACATTGATCTGTTGTGTCTGTCCATGTTCATTAATTCTAATTCATTTTGTGAGACAGGTTTCTGTTGAGCGAGCATGGCTGATTACACATCAGTCACTGTCAGATTTTCATCACTTTTGACAGACAGAATTACCTCTGGACAGTTAAATTCATTGCCCTCTACATAGCCATAGAGGGTAGTCCTGAGACAACCAGCTCATACCATCCCATTATTGTAAATTCTTTGTTAATAATAAGTATTATATGAATATTTAAAATAGGCCTGGTGAGGTGCTGGACTGGCTAAAGGTTTTCCATCTCAGTCTTTAGTTTAATTTAAACTGAGGAGTGCTTTCTGTACGTGAAAACAGACCCACTAAGACAGAAAATCTTCTGCACTTGTGTGGTTTCACCCCATGTACAAAATAGAGATGAATTTATCAGTGGATTTTACTTTTTATCTCTCAGATCCTTTGAGTTAATAACATGTGTGACCATCTGTGTGAAAAAATGCATTAAGTGAACTCAAATTAACTCAAGATATCACTCTGCAGACTACAGACATGGATACATAATGTCTCCCTTTAAACACACGTATAGAGAGAATCACACGCTCTTAAGTGGCTAAACTATAGCGCTTTCTGTTCTGTTTAAAAAAAGAAACTGAGTCAAGACACTGCTGAGATTCTTTTCCCCAGATTTCTGTCAGCATAATCTAAAATAGAGTTTAGAAACCCCAAAGCACTCAAGCCCTTTGGTTGTTACTGCTTCTAAAACATTAGCTCAGCATGCCCAGTTTTCCGAATTAGCATGCCAGTGAGATTAACTGGTCTTAACACTTGTTCTTTTTTGCCTGCTGATCTGCACAGGCTATTAAAGAGAAAAACTGTAGAGAACAGATCTGCATTACATGCCAGAATTTCATTAGGGCTGTAACTCGATCCATTTTATGGCATGACTCATGGATTTACCCAATTTGGCTCTGCTACCATCGGTCATAATTGGCAGTTGTGTCTACAATTGCACTGGGCGGAGTGATTTCTATATGACTGATTATTCTGGCAGAAAGAAACTTTCATGTGGGAATAGTGATGCCGGCTGCCATTCAGAAGCTGAGGGATGCTCAGATCGACTCTTTTCATGCATTCACATTGACAGTGTGTTCAGCTAAATCTCTATAAATCCCTCCATTCTTTCAGTATACTGTGCCTATGTAACAGTTGCACAATAAAGTACATATAGGTTGATGCCTTTCAGCACTGGATTACCGTGATTGATTAAGAAATAAAACAGTGATCATTTATTTAACACTTTTTCCTTCCTGAGAAAAATGCCATTTGCCAGATCGTTTCCTGGCCCAGGCACTCTGCTAAAAGAATGTGAAATGGAGCATGGAGAAAGGCCTGGCCACTGCTAATGACTGATTTACTTTCTTTTCAACTGCATCCCCATTTCAACAGTGCACAACAATAAACAACCCATTAGGGAGACTCAAAATAGTTAGAATTTAGTCGAATAAATCAACAACTGAATCATCTAACATCCATCATTGTTTTATATTTATTTATTTTTTTTGGTGAGCGTTTGTAGAATGGAGGCACTGACATTAATGCCGGGTCAGCAACGCTAAGCAGACAGAGAACAAAGTAACTTCTGTCAGAATTATGCTATCAGACATATGTCAAAATAAAAACAGAATAGAAATACTACATATGCATGGAACACACCATCAGCATCCTCTTGAATCTGAACATGGAACACATGGTTGATTATATGCTCAAATACTGCTGTGTATACTGAACAAAAGGATTTAGCGCAACACTAAATGAAGAGGAGTCAGCTGAATGGCAAGAACAACATCCAGGCTATCAACACCTTCACCCTGCCAGTGGTCAGGTATCCTGCTGGGATAATACGCTTGCCAAAGAAGAAGACAGAAGCCACTGACATCAAGAAGAGGAAACTCCTTACAATGCATGAAGGTTTCAACCAAATCCAGCACCCTGAGACTGTATGCTAAGCGGAAGGAAGGAAGCCGAGGTCTAGTGAGTGTCAGTACCACAGTCCAGGATTAGACAATGAACATCCACGAGTACATCAGGAAGATAGGGACAACTGACCATGTGTTTAGTGAATACCTAACGCAGCAGAAACCCAAGAAAGACGAGGAGCGAGAGGAGGAACCGTCATGGAAGGACAGGCCCTTGCACGGTGGTCCTGGGGTCTATCACACCAGGCAAGACCCCAGGTGCAGGCTGTGTAAAGATGCCCCTGAGACAATCCAGCACATAACAGCATGGTGCAAGATGCTAGCAGGCAGGGCATGCATGGAACGCCATAACCAAGTGGCCAGCATAGTTTACAGGATCCTGTGAGACTTCCAGATACAGACGGACAAACTGGTGATGGCTAACCAACCGGAGATAGTAGTAGACAAGCAGAGGAAGACGGCCGTAGTGATAGATGTAGCGATAATGAATGACAGCAACATCAGGAAGAACAGTAGTCCTAGTGGTATTCGGAGCACTCAGTAAAGTGACCTCCAAGCTAGGCGAGTGGCTCCAGCAGATACCAGGAACAACATCTGAGCTCATCCAAGGTCCCTCAAGCTCTCAGGCAGAGGACCCAATATATATAAGCAAGACGGTAAAACTGCCCTTGCTCAGTGTGAGAGGAGACCTTCTTTGAATTACAAAGAGTTCATTCAGTTCCAGTAATGAATGAGTCATTCAGGAAGACAGATTTCACTGAAAGCACGCTATGGCCACACCATTCATATATATCATGCATTATCAGTAAATTAGGATTCAGTTAAACCCCAATTAAGCTTCAAAGAAAAAAAAAAAGAACACGCTAGCCATCAGCTCAAAAAGGCAGTGTTTTTACCAGTAGCTGTATTTGTATATGTAAGCCAGGACAGATGTGTGCTCAGCTGTTAGGACTTTGACAGTCTGAACCACCGAGTTAAGCTTTCAGCTTAAAACCATTCAGAGTGAGGCAGATAGTGGAGTACTCAATATATATCGTAGCACTAATTCAGCATTTATAATGCCTTGGGCCTTAACGTCAATATTTTAGTTCTTTAGTGTTTTGGTGTGAGTTTGTAAAGCTCACCGCTTTTACTTTAAATACCACAGACAATTGAAGAAAGACTGTGCCACTAAACTGCACCTTTTGACCATTCCTTGACTTGAATGTGTGCTGAAGTCAGTCCCAGACACTGATTATGAAATCAGCAGCTGCTTTTACAAATCAGACCGTAATCACATCCAGAGTGTGAGAGAGAAGCGAACAAAGGACTCAGACATTTCACCTTCCAATCGAAAGCACAAAGACCTTCAAATGCTGAAGGTTTGAAGACTTCAAGAGTTTGAAGACTTTTGGAAGACATTACTATCACAATTATTTAGAAAGAGTTTACATATTCTTTATGATTACTCGGGTTTTCTCCTACAGTCCAAAGGCATGCTTGTTAGTTAATTAGTGATTCTAAATTGGCCACAGGTGTAAATGTGAGTGTTAATAGTTGTCTGTCTCTTTGTGTTAGCAAACACAGAGACCTGTCAGGAGTGCACGCCGCCTGTCACCCTGTGACAGCCAAGGGATAAATAATTAATTCATTACAATCAATGCCTTTCATGCAGTACAGTGTGCACACTAGGGTTGTCATGATATTAGAATTTCAAACTCGGTACCGATCCCCAGAAAAATACTTGCTACTCCAAACCATTTTTCACAATGGAGGAAAAAAAAAAGATAAAATTAACAGGCATATTTTAAAGAATGCATATTTCCTGTGGTTCTTGGCACTATATTTCATTGCTAATTAAATGAGGTTATCAAGGAACTTTACACTGTTTCTGTCTAGATGCTGGTAGACTGCTCTCACCTTCAATCTGCATTATTAGTAAATCAGGACTTTAAGGGTAATATATCACTTTCTATACACAAATAACTACATTATCCCGTTATGTGAATATTAATATTACAGACCAGTAGAACTGATAACATTTACTGCCGAGCTCCAAGATTAATGTTGTCATGTTATTATTAGCCATAGCCGCTAGCTGCTACCTCAACAATAACAGCAAACAGGAGGATAATGTGGGTAATATTTCCATCGGCTAACTGCAATATGTGTGTCAGACAGGTAAGCATTCAAAATAACTCAAATACTTCAACATTGTCTCAAAATTCTTGATAAAGACTGAAATGTCAGCCTTTAAGCTTCGCCAAGCTTGTTCTATTCAGGTGTTTAGCTGCTAGCGTTATGAGGGGCTCTGTGAAGATGGCACTGTTAATATTGCAAATGAGTATTTGATCCAATAGTAATATTTAGCATCAATTAGTATCCAAGGATCAGTTTTTTGACAACTGTACGCAGCCCTAATGCTGCCTTCTGTACTGAAAAAAAAATCAAGTATTGTTACCTTTCCAGAATTTTGTTACCAAAAGGTGCTATAAGACATACCTAATACATGCATATTTAACTTCTATATGTAAGTGCTAAAAAAACACAAAGAATATTAAACTTGAACTTATGTAACAGACTGAGTCACGGTTTGCTACAGCAGCTAGATTAAGTACTATACAGTAGCTGTAGCTGTAGCTGCATATATCAACAATTTTGCAGTTCTTTAAGTCTTTCAGATTTTCCTGGATGATAGATGATAGACTCAATTAATTTGCTCAGCTCGTCTACACCTATACAAGGAATACAAAAAGTCATGCACAACACAAGGAAAAACAATGGGGGATACTCATGCATAAAAGGGTCGCAACAGGGTTAATGTAAATAAAACCTACAATACAAACAAATAATTTAAAGCCTCCGATCAAGCAGAGCAGCAGTAGAAACACAATATAGGAAACCCAAAGAGAAAGCCATCCAACGCTGTAGGGCAAGTTCTGACAGCTGAACCATCTTTCTGCCAATATAACCCATGTTAGAGGCAGAAAAACACAATTGTAAATATTGGTTTCAGCTGTTCATAGTTTCAGTGTAGTTACCAAGTTACCAAGAAACAAAAATACTAAGTAAAAATAAAGCAGACATGCCACAAACAAGCAATCAATATCAATTCTGAATAATGTGGCAAAGTGAAGCACTATTGGCAGGTTGATTAAAACACCACGAGACACATGACATTGTGAATGTAAGAGGAGGAATGGAAAGCTTACACTGTGTTGCATTGTCCTCCAGACAGCCCTCTGAGAGCAGCAGAGAAATGAAGAAGAAAGAGATTTAATTGGACATCAGAGAAATAGAGAGACTGAGAGAGAGAACAGGGCCAAAATAATGACTAGTTAGTGAAGCAAAAAGTTAAATGATAAATGGTGCTGCTAAAATATTCTATTCACCAGCCTATGAGATTGAGTACCTCAAACCATTTTATTCACAATACATTTTCCAGTGTGAAATCAGCTGCTATCAAGTCTGATCAATGCACAGATCACCACCTGCATACAAACAGCAGCCTAATGTGGGAACGCAGGCTGAAGTGGTCTAATGACAGTGGTTGTTTCAAGCAATGCAATGCAATCAGTTTAGCAAAATACGCCAACTTTTTAATACTTCAGTGCTTCACATGTATTTGTACTGTAAGTATTACACATAACACACCTAATAAATTTACACAGTGAGATGCAAGTACATTGAAGAACGGGTTAGATATGTTTTCCTGAGCTATCCAGTTCCCACTTCTTGGAACAACTTTTCAAATCTTTTGTAAGCAGCAGGCTGGAGTGCATGTAAGCATACATTATTAAAGATAGTAACCAGTGGGTTTTCTCTAAATGCGCTTTTGCCTTTTAGATTTTTCCCACACATTTTAATGTGCATGTTATGAATCAGAAAAAAGTGGATTTGGTTCTAATTTTCAAATGAGGCCTGAGTGTAAAGATATGGAGTGTTCAAGAATAACACTTTAAAGGTTCTGGACATCTTTTATACAGTCACTGTGGTATTCCTAACAATTACAGCTATTTTTGGAGTAAAGACTACTTATGGAGACTCTCTGCTGCCTGTAATCACGTCTCTGCTCCTTCCTTTTTTCCATTTTAATCCCATGGAACAACTTGCACAGTTGAAGATTATAAAATGTACCTTTTATTTTAAAAGACAATACTGTGTTTAATAAACGGATTTACTAGTTGGAGTGAGGATTACATAAAAAAACATCGTCTAAATGGATTGGCCAGAGGAAAAAATCACAGCATAAGGAGCTTTTCTAGCCTGTGTGAGTGCACACTTCAGCTGATATTCTGTTAGTATTACTTCACAATTGTCTTTTAACTAAATTTACTTAAAGCAGTAACTGTCGAGAAACATAACATATTCATTAAAGATTTGGTAGAAGGCCATATTATGTTAAACAGCAGGAATAGTAACAATTTCAGACTTTTATAAGTAAAAAACAATGAAACTTTTTCTTGCCCTAAAATATATCCACTCATTAGGTACACCTCTTCAACTGCTTCTTTAACACAACTATCTAATCAGAAAGTCACAAAGCAACAATGCAATGCATTTAGGGACATACAGCATACAGGTCAAGATGAGTCCAACTGAGCATCAGAATTGGGAAGAAATGTGTTTTGAACGTGGCATGGTTGCTGGTGCCAGACAGGCTAGTCTGAGTATTTCAGAAACTGCTCATCTCCTGGAATTCCCCCACCCCCCCAGAACTATCTGCTCTATAGTTTACAGAGAACAGTCAAAAAAGAGAAAATATCCAGTGAGAGGCAGTTCTATGCCTTGTTGATGCCAGAGGTCAGAGTAGAGTGGCTAGACTGCTTCAAGTTGATAGGAAGGCAACAGCAACTCGAATAAATACTCGTTACAGCCAATGTATGGAGAAGAGTGTCTCTGAACGCACAACACATCAAACCTACAGCAGCAGAAAACCACACCTGGTGCCACAGAAGCCTGGAAAAATGCCACCTGGTCTGATGAGTCTCCATTTCTGCTGAGACGTTCAGACGGCAGGGCCAGAATTTGGTGTAAACAACATGAAGGAGGATTGTTCCTTAGCATGTCTATCTCTTTATGACCACAGTGCTTTATGTTAGGCATGCCTACTCATACAAGTGTGTTTCATATCCATAAGAATAAGTCAGCTTGACATGAAACACACACACAGCTTAGTTAATATCAGGTGCATCGCTTTTGCTGCTACATGACAGCGGCACATATTTTGTAGCAACAGGGGAAAAGATGAGGAGTCGTGGGCTGTGAGGCCCGGTTTAACATTGTATCAACTTATGGGCTTCTGCGCAGCTCTATAGCGAAGCTTGACGTTGACAGCCTCCTACACAATGTGCCTCAGTAGCATCAGGGGGCTCTGCAGACCTTTTTTGTAGCCTCAATTAATGTCTTAGCATTTTTTCATCATTCTGACGTTTGGTGGGTGGATGTTGAATCTTTTGTACGCTGTTGTTCACTCAACATTTTGCACATTTTAGGATAAGGCTTGGGCTTTACCCTTCACTCATGCTCACGAGGAATATGTATTAAACAACATGTCCAGCTTGTGTTGAAAAAGCGCGTGCTGTTGTGATTCTTCTCTGTAACCATCAGCAGCGAGGGCAAGAACAGAAATATTTTAAGTCTGAGTACAGCAGCAGTGGAAGTCACACAGCACCTGGGGGCTATATGGACTATATGAACAAGCCTCTATTTTTTCTGGCCTTTTGACATGAGCCCCAGTAAGTCGACCTTAAACTCAGCATGCCACCACCGAGTCTGCCTCTGCCAATAAAATTTCAAAAACACTCCACTTCTGTAGAGTGGAAATCAGTTGAGCTTTTGAAAAATGTGAGAAAGGAAGCGTGTTCTGCATCCTTTGTTGGCAGAATCCTGACTTCTTTACTGGAAATCATCATGCATTATCACCGCATGAGTTAGGCTTTAAAGCCAAGGCTTTGTATTCAAGGTTTGCTTTAGGAATGGATCAGTTCTTCCACATAAATTATTTCATCTTTCAGTCATCTCTGGAGCTGTTTAAATCACAAAGGTAATTATTATTTCATTCAATTTTTATAACTGCATTTTTCAATCCAGGTTTACAGTACTGGCGAAATTATCTAGTCTCAGTGCATACCAGTCTATCCAGGCTTGTTCCAGCTGCAGTGGTTGGCCTCTCCTCAGGGGTGTAGGGCCTGAAACGCCCACTGAACACATCTGAGATGCCCCGCACAGACCTGCCTATTCCTGATGGCTTTGGTTGGCCACACCCTTGAAAGACCTAAAAATAGAAGAGAGGTACACAAAGTTACCGCAGAGAAAAGGCAGACGCCAGGGAAAAGAGGACAAACTGCCCAGTTTTGTAATAATAATGCAACATTTCCTCATAATAATGACAGCGAACTTTGCTGTGATAAATAATTTAGTTGTCAGCATTCAGAGGATGCACAAAACTGCACCGAGCCAGGGCTGAGTCTGTTACTTTGTAGATTACACGTCATTTTGATCCCACAAAACTTGTACTTTGCTCTACCACTGATATTTCTCCCTCTGTCAATTTGCTCTCAGCACCATTTCTGCTCTGTGATTTGAGACAGCCAAACTGTAGAGAACCGTCCTGGAACCAATACTGTCTATCAGTGATGAGTCTCTTTTTAAATGAAGTGTGATATTGTTGGGAGAAAAGGAATTAACCCTTGATATGTTGTTACTCAGTCGTCCTAGCGAGATATAAAATTAAGAAAATCTGACATCTGACCAGGATTCTGTGTCGCATCCTTGTTTTGCATCCACGTTATCACAAAATACAACTGAAATGAAGCTGTCAGCGTACAGAAGAGATAAAAGTAATAGGCTTATTTTATTCTGAACTGCAAATAGGAAAACTTTTGGGAGAGGAAAATGCAGAATTGTAGCATTTTGTAATATTTAGTGTTACATGGCTGAGAGATACAGAGAAAGTAACTACCTGGGAACAATGTAAACCCGCACACACATTGGCTTTTTTAAAAAGGAAAGTTCTTAAACTTAACAAACAAAAGTTCAGTTGTTTATGGTTTGAGAAGTGCAGATTTACCACTGGAATCTCACATTAATCAGTGTGTGGCTCATAGAGGTTCATATGAACAGCAGATTGCTTTTAAGGCCCAAACAAGACACCTCCAAACAGCACAGCTCGTTAGCATTCATCCCTGGCACGTTTACTGGCCCCTGGCTCAGTAGGTGATGGAGCACCCGGATGTATTAGACGGCTGTCATGACAAGAGACTGCTTTTTTCTAATATTTAGCGATTCTTCACCATGATTATGCTTCCAATATCTTGCACATCGCACAAGCAAAATAGTTTTCAACAGGTTTGAGGAGCAGTAAACGAAGAACAAGACACAGCTCAGGGAAATGGTCAAAATGTGAAAGATTATAATCTGACACCAATCTGTCAGCCAAGCACAGCCTCAGAGAAGTGAGACGTCAAGTGCATTGACAAGGGGTTAAGTTGCACATTGACAGCTGTTTGATATGGGAGACAATGTGACGGCTAATTCAGAGTGACTTTTGTAACTCTGGCATGGAGATGGGCCACACGAAACCATCAGAATAACAATGATGAAGTGAAAAAGCTGCCTTTTGACAAGAAAGGTAGTGAAAAACCATCCACTGTGTGATAATATCCTAATTGTGCCACTTCATATTTAAAATATGCCAAAGACCAATTTGCAATTTGAAGTCTAATGAGGACAAAGACAGAATTAGCAGCTTCTACTGCATGTTAATCTGTCTCCTAGAAACCTCCTTCATGTACTATGAAATGGCTTACTAAATTCATTCACAGGAAATGTGAAGACCAGAGGTTCTGCCCTGTGTGGATTCCTTGGATGCATCGCAGTTTATGATATTGCGAAAACGTTAATATGTCCTGTCCCAAATTTTAGATATGCGAATACAATTGTGATGTTTAGGAGACTGTGTTATGTGTAAAAACTTGTCACAGGGCTCCAAATATATGTTGCATTTACATTTCACAGATTGACATATTTCTGCTGAATCATGCAGATTCATATGAATAACAAAATTAAAATGGGCAATGAGATGAGAAGTTGAGGACTGCTAATATAGTCCAGTTATTATGCTCATTATTTCCTGGATGAGATATTAGACAAGGCAATTTTTTATGCTACTTGTGGTTTTACACTACTTAAAAATGTACACACTGTTTATCAGGTCAGATATTGTGTGTGTGTGTGTGTGTGTGTGTGTGTGTGTGTGTGTGTGTGTGTGTGTGTGTGTGTGTGTATAAACACTGTTTTCAGCACAAATTCAACAAAGTCAGCACGGCTTCTTCAGGATACAATACCTTGGCTGACACCTGCATGCTGTTGTCCTGCATAGTCATGATAGCGTCAGAGATCTTGATGTCAATTGGTTGTATAACTGCTTCAATATTTGAGGGGCCTTGCAGCCTGTCTGCCACCAGCAGCATGGCATCTGTCAAAACACAGAGGACACATGTCAGTTTAGAAATATTTAACACAAATGGATTGCTTCTCCATTATGAGTGAGTATCAGTATGTTAACACTGCATTTGAGTATTATCACAAATCACAACAACAGTCAGTTCAAGGTGGTTTATATTGTGAGGTTTAGACCTATGAGACCCTACGAGCAAGCGCTGGGCAACAGTGGAAAGGAAAAACTCCCTTTTAACAGGAAGAAGCCTCCAGCAGAACCAGGCCAGGGAGGAGCAACCATCTGCCTCCTGTTGGAGCTCTTAGTACATATAAAAGTGGCTAAATTAAACGTTGTGTTCATGGACACAAAATAAAATTTGTATGAAAGAACGGTAAAAAAAAATAATTTAAAATTAAAATTGTTTTCAAAATTGAACTGCCATGAAACCAGGCTAAATTCTTAAATATCTTTAATCTAGTTTTATGACTAAAAAAAGGATAAAAATATTAACAAAACAAAACCCACACATATTCACAAACAGTGGCAGGCTGTGTGCCTGTTTTTTCCCCCAGAAAAACATCATACGACATAGGGTATGATTATGAATTTTAAGCAAAAACAAAAATCCTCAGCAGCCAAAACATGCAGCTTGTCTTAATTTAATTGCTGCATCTTCTTTTCTTTAAATGTGTCAGAATATTTTCAGTGAATAACATCTCTTGAGACTCCGGTGGCTACTGAATGACGCACCAGGAATGATTAATGAACTGATTACCAATCATCTCGGGACCTAAGCCAACACATTCTTCTTCAGTGGATTGTCTCTTTTTAAACAACATGACATCTTGATTCATGGATCCAAACAGTTCCACTTTAGTCTCATCACTCTGTTAACAGAATCCTTCAATCTACAGGTTGATCTGTTACTTTCGTCCACATTTAAGTCCGCTTGTGTTTTGTTTTACTCGGTAAAAGTGTGCAGCAAAAGTGCCGTCATGAAGTCCCTGCTTGCAAACAAAGCAACGAGTCTTAAGGCACTTTAGCAGCGTTTTGATTCTCACGTGTTTCGCTGTGAAGACAGATACTCTGCTACATCTGGTAGATGTTCACAGTTTTGATTTCCCATGTGAATTTTGTAGCCTGCTCTCTTTTCCAGCAACACACCTATAAATCATCGGTGTCATGGCTTGTGTTACTTAAGTGTCTGTGTTTGTATTTTATTTCAAAACCCTGATGAAACCTTCCAGCTGAAAAATATAGCTATGTAATATTTTCTTGACAAAGTCCTTGCTTGTTTAGTGTTCTTCTTATACTCTGCAGATTCTTTGTTCTTCCTTTCATTAAGTCTTTGGCAGTCGTGTTTATCCAGGGAGGTTTCCTGCTGTACAGTGACTTTAGTATCATGCTGCCAAAACTGTATCTTGGAATTTGAAGTCTTTGAGCAATCTTTAAAAAAAAATGGTCTAGTTAAATAATTTCTTATCTTAGCTTTTGAGACAGCCCCTTCATCTTATCCAAGTTTGCTGCAGAGCTTGGACACCTGCATAGGTGAGAATAATGCCTGTACCACAGGTCGGTCTAGAGTTCCCAGAAGCTTAATTATCTTTTGACAGCCCTATATTACAATTTTTCCTTTTTAAAAGAAGGTGGTGACGCTCTGTAAATATAAATAACAGGGACAAAACCATAGATCCTTCTCACAACACACCAAAAACACCCAATTTCCCATTTCAGTGTTTTACAAAGGCATAAAAATGTCCCCATCTCTCTTTCTGACATGTCATTGGTGCTCGTGCCCTGCATCTGCTGCCTGTTGTTTTGGACCCTCTACCACCTGTAGGCTCTGGGCAATATTTGCTCGTCACTTCCCAATTTTATACATAGACTATTTGTGCAGAGTGATGAGCCTAGATGCCAAGCTCTAACAATATTCTGCTGCTGTAAGAAATGAATCATTAGGTTAATTTGCAAATGCTCAGTGACATAACTGAATATAGGAAGAGCACACCAGAGAGGCAGAGTCATGAAGAAGAAAAGGTAAGGGGAGAGGAGTTAACTGCGAGAAAAGGCGAGGGCAAATAGATCAACAATTTAAGAAGCTGGAGAGCGTTGCTTAAAGAGCTAAATATACCCACTGGTAGGCATGTGCGAGTGTGTGTTTTTATGTGCACACACACCTATATACACATACATACATACATACATAAAGCAGGGGCCGTGACCTTGGACGACTCTCGGCACGAATCGATACCTAAAACAGATTACCCACCGAACCTGACACTTTTCATTTTCATTATAAGACTGTGATATTAATATGTTCATACAGAAGAATGGTACTATTGATTGAGTCGGGCTGGGAGATGTCTGAGGTGAAAATAATGTGTGTGATAATAGACTGTCCTGTCTCTCAAAAAGTAATTAAAAGTCTTGTCTGTGGGTATAGCACTGGTTAAATGGAAGGGTAGAGATATCAAGGAGACGTCTATCTCTGTGCAGTGACATTTGCAGGGATGTGAACAAATCAGGAAAAGCCTATTTAGCCCAAAGGGCAGAAGAAACACTGTTCTGGCTCCACTGAGTCTTCAGTAATGTTTGAATCAAATGTGTAAGTCATTAAATAGATGTGATTATAACCAGAGTTCTGGCACGGAGTGATAAGTAGCCTCTAGGTCTGAAGCCTGTGGGGGCGAAGCCTGCAACGACGCTGCCAAAAAGCAGAACTTCCATCCTCTTGCATGGCCACTTAAATCAGGTCTAAATGACTGTATGCAATATAAAATGCTTAAACAACATCGAAAACTGCTTCTGCTGACAACAAATTATTTAGTGAATATGGCTCCACAGCTTCAGGTTAAAAAAACTGTGCTTTTTGAAAAAGCCGTGTTATTAATGTATCGTTTAACATCAACTAACAGATATGATGCAAACATGTTTACAGTAGCCAGCTGCAGTGTGTGGGCTCCTCTCAAAATTACACACAATGCCCAAGTTTATCATAACTGAGCAACGTATCAGTCGGTGACACGACGACAATGGAAGTTTACAGAGACAATACTTGTCATTTGAGTATGCTGTTGTTTTTTTGGGTCTTGTCTGTTAACAGTAAGGAAACTGTAATAAAGCATCACTGCATCTGTACATTGCCTGACGCTCTCCCATCACTGCTGATGTTTTGTTGTTGCAGTGCAAGTTTGCAAATGCAGTTTCAAAACAGCTCAGTAGTTTCAAACTACTGAGCACTCCAAAAAAATCAGGGCAAGAGGCTCTTATGTCTAAATGGCAAAGCAGGTCATTTGTCAGCATGATTTTTGAGTGTGTGCTAATCGGACACCCCTGTGGTTCAGGCGTGATTATGTTTAGGCAACTGAAATTACTTTCTAATGGTCAGAAAGTTGTTATTGTTGCTAAACCAAATCAATAGTCACTGATTGTTGGTAAAAGAAAGAATATAAAACCGTTACCCAAGAGTCAAAACTGAGCTCTTTATCCCCCCGTGACTGCTCTAAGGAACTTTTCCTGAGATTGAACTGCATAATCTCGGTTTTAATATTATGCATTTTAGCCTTGTGTGGAAACTTCACCTTGTTCACTAAAGAAAAGCTTAGGGGTCTTGTAAAATTGACAAATAAGATTGTTGGGGTAAGTCAGCTACAGCTCTTGCAATTACAGTGCAGCACAGAGGCACTGAGGAAAGCCAATACCATTCAAGACTGTCCTGACCAGCCATTGTGGAATGTGTTTAGCTCCTGCCTTCAGGCCAGCATTTCAGAGTGGCTATCATGAGATTTAAAAAATATAAAACCCCCTTCTCTCAGTGGCAATTGACAGGGCAGGATATTAAGCTCACCCGCTTGACTAAGAGGAGTGATTTCGGAGACAGATGAGTACAGAAGAGGGAGTACTAACCTTTTTCGAGAGGGATCTATTAAAAACAAAGATTAAATCACTAACCTGGTATTAACAATTAACAAATTAAGCTGTAACTCTCAGGTCTAGTAGAGTTGTGCAGCTGCCATGCTGCAACACAGCCTATTCAAAAGAGAAAGTGTAACATTAATATGTAACATCACTGTTATTATTAAATCCTTTATTTAAACTGTTTCTCTGTTTGAGATCGAGAGCTCTTTTTCAGGAGAGACCTGTGTACAAAAAACATGCAACCACATAATGAAATGACCTTATATGTGATCCCAAATTAAGAAACATATATTCAAGAGTAGCTGCAGATAAATATATATGACCTTTTAAAATGCTCCAATGAAATCAGAGAATGTAGCTTTGTAGTTCTTTTGTAGTCTCCATTTGTAGGCAGGAAAATATAAAGTAGTATAAAGTAATTCATTTTCATTTCAAGTACAGCTAATGCTAATAAAATGTCCTGGGACCTGACATTGACAATCTATGCAGTAGGGCCTTGTAAATAAACCTCATGCAAGGTTGCCTGCTTTTATTCATTAGGGAGGACCATTCCACTTTTTCATGTAAGATACAAAGGTGAGTAAGAAATTAATCACCTGTGCTAAACTGCAACGCACGGTGATACACAGAGTTAAGCGGCTTCAAGGTGGTCGAAGCGTGCTTATAAACAATATCCCTATAATCAAGCACAGACAAAACTGTGGACTACACAGTGATCTGACTATCTGTGAATGACAAAGATCTGAAGAAACAAGATCCCAATCTCTGTCTTTAACTTTGTTGATAGGTTTTCCACGTTTTTTTTAAACTGTAAAATCTCTAGAATTTAAATAAAACCAGATACCTTTACAAAATAAATAAAGAGAAAGATTAACAAAGACATTTATCAACATGACATTATGTTTCTGGTTACTAGTGCTGAAGGTGGGAGAGCTGAGTGTCTATGTAGCACATAAACGGTCTTAACAACATGAGCTATTGATGATGAAAATTATTATTATTTTATTATTTTATTTTTTTGTTTCACACATGGTACAGCACTAATTCATTTCCCATACACAACCTTCCTTTCAATTAAAGTAACACTGTTTCCATGCATGAAAAGGAGCAGGAAGAAGAATAAATTCTTATTGACACCTGCCCCCTATCTGTGATAATACAAGTAGGCACTTACAACCAAAATTACACTCTGACAATATTCTGCACATAACAAAACAAAACAAAGCAAACAGAACAATATACTCAACAATGAGCAATACCACTAAATCTCAAACTAAAAGGATCATTTTTCTACAATTAAATTCTATTATTTTCAACTTCTTCATATTGGTTTATCATTTTATTCTTATAGCAGATTTTAAATTGAGAAACATTTGTACAACACTTAAGATGATCACTGAGAGAATTCCAGTTTCTTATGCCTATGACTGTTGGACACATTTGCCTTTGTGTGAAAATCACTGACAGCTAACCATTAATCCACAATATATCTGTGATTTCATTGTTTCACTTTGTAATATTTCTGTTTTTATGTTACATTTTGTATTTTAACCATTGTATGTTAATATTCTTTACATATACTATGTATTCTGCCCTGATTAGTATGTAATTGTTTGCTGATGCAATAACTATCTGAAAAGGGCCTCTTTAGCTTGAAGAGTTTAACTTATGAAGTTGTTAATAAACGTTTCAGATTGGTTATTTTTTCCTTTGACATTTTGCTTGTTTAAGAAGAGAAATCAGACTCACAGGCAGCGCACTCAAAGGGCATTTGCAGCATCTCAGATGCCAAAGTTCAGATTTTGACAGACAATGAGGGATTCATTGAGTATGAGTGTTAAATCTGAATTTATTATGAGTCTTTTAAGGATGCTAAACTTAATGACTAAAATGTTACTTTTCATGGGTAAAACTAGAGCTTTGATTTTGATGGGAAAAGGGGAGGTGTCTATATAAGTCTATATAGTGTATGCGTTCAGTTTATATAATTTGTACTGCAAATTATTTACCATTCGAACAAACATGTCTGTGTTCTATGTTGTCTACTGTATGCCAGGCCCTCGCTTTTAAAGCGTACTGAGTGAATACAGACGCAGATAGTCTCCCTCTTCGCTCTGTTAGTGCCTGTGCCTTTGAAAAGCGCTCCTGTTTGTTTACTCTGTAGTCTCAAATTGGGCGTGATGCTTGGTTAGATTTCCATCAGGAGCTGGCTGGAGGTCATTGCAGGGGACCAGCTTCAGTCCTGTGAAGTCTTCAGCTGCCTATGTTTAGCAGAGTACTTCTCTAATGCTTTTGCAAAAAAAGAAAAATGCCTCGGTGGAATTCAGTGAGAGTAGATGGGAAATTGGCAGCAATTCTGTTACCCATTCCATAAAAGACTCAAAGACCTAAATGATATCCTCAGTGGAGTTCTGACAGCCTATTTTTCATATAGCTTAATGAATATTTGATGGATTGCGAGTATGAGTCAACCATATGAACTGTTAAGAGGGGGTTAGTTGTACATGCTTAAATGACGTCTGATAAAATATAAAATACAAGAACTTTAAAAAATATATATCTTGAAACCGTGAATGATATTAAAGTTCACGTACTGTTTTAATTGTCTTGTTTAGTTTCTAAGTGATACCATCGACACCACTACCCTTCACTGCCATGCAGTCTAAGTGTTTTGGCTTGCTTCATGTCCTAGACCCAGTTAGTCTGGTTTAAATGGATAACAGGAAGCTTGCTACCTATTCTGCTTGGAATTCTTCTGCATTTCCCAACGTATACAGTTTAAGCACAAATACTTTGTGAATCTAATCAATGGAAGTCATTCTGTGACCAGAGTTGGTTGTGTTGAAACAGGACCTAAAATGGAAAAAAAAGGAGGACTGGGTATAGTGATGGCCACACTTACTGGCTTCACATATTTCTTTAAAGATAGCTCACAGGCTTTGGAAGTTATTCTACAATAGTCCGCTTAACGCCTTTCATTTACCAAACAGAGCTGCTATGTGTGATTGTGGCAGCACAATCACTGCTGTTAGATCACACATTTAGATGACTGTAAAGAGACACCCTAGAGTAAAGAAAAGGCCTTTAGTATAGTCAACTAATCCATCCAGTGCCATGGTACTGGGTCGTAGAGCTGGTACGAAAGTTGTAATATAATGTGACATCCATCCATCCATCCATCCAGGGCATTGTTTGGTTTTAGCACTGTTTATGGTTATGTAAATGATATGAATTTGCACTGAGCTGTTTACCTCCTATAATTTGAAAAGTACAATTAGTATCACCACACCATGAAACATACCACTGTGACACAGGGTAGGGTCACCAAGACTGTGCAGCAAAGAAAAGAAAAGAAAAGAAAAGAAAAGAAAAGAAAAGAAAAGAAAAGAAAAGAAAAGAAAAGAAAAGTCCTGAAAGTTAACTTTAGGATCTGGACTTTATTGAAAATGGTTTAGTAAGTGATTTCTTTCTGGAAATGCAATTTTAAGGCTTCGAGACAACAAAGACAATGTTGACTTTTATGTTATTCAGATTTCATTCGTGGGGACATTTTCCTGTCTACTGACCACCAGATTCACATTATGAACAGATGTTTAAACAAAGTTGTAGAAATATGTGATTTACATCCAAATGTTTTGGCAGGGAACACCTCACCGGGTAACTTCAAAATGCCTTTGAATGCAAAGGTCCCAAAAGTAGAAACACAAAGAGATTTGCAGTCATTTCTGTTTCTGCTTTACTCTTTTTGATATCCTGAGATTTCTGGCAATGACAAACACTAATTGTTCTTCATAAATTGTTTTATAAAGGGTTTTTTTTTTGCTACTGCAATTATCTGATAGGGATCTTCTGTAATTTGGCCTTAGTTTTAGTAAATATAAAAAATATAATTTTTCTAACAAATGAACAATTGATTTGTACTACTATTCATCCATCTATCCATTGATAGACACAGTGGGCTGTATTGGCATGGTTATTTATTGCTTGCTGCATGGTGCCAACTTTGCTTCAGGCAGCTTGCTCGGTGATTTTCTAGCAGAAAACTCTCCCTTTTTTGTCACTCTGTGGGATTTGGAAAGACTCCAGCAAACTACCTGCAGAGTCCCTCGGTACACACAGCGGTCGTGGATGAATTTGTGAAAATCAGCCACTATGATGAGAAGCTGAGAAGCAAAAAATAAAGAGTTGTAGTAATAATTAGCACAATTATTAATAACTTTTAATAACTTTAAGAATGGATTTGGGCGTAAGTTTATTTTTTCACTGGTAGATTAAACTGAATCCTTTTCATTTTTGTTATTTTAAACAAGAAGGGCATTTTTTCCAGACATCATCGGTAAGTTTAAGATCTGGTATAATACACACAGTATGTGTTCTCTGGTTTCATTAAAACAAACAAACAAACAAACAAACAAACCACAAATTACTAATTTTAGGACACTGAACTAATAAATGATGAAACATGACACTGTTCCCTTCTACACTGCGTTCACAATTTAATGTGTGAGTTCAGGAAAACACACATTTTGATTTTTCCCTGTTTCTTCACATGTGATGCTGTGACATTTTTAAGCCTTTATAGGTAGCAGCACAAATGAGATTCACCTGGGTTAGTTAAATTACTGAAAAAAAATCTATGTTAAAATGGGACTTGTTCGTAATGATTTCTCTTCTTATTCATTGACTGCCCCTTGAATCACACTCTGGTTTAATTGGTGGAACATATTGGACTTTTTCACACCACACCACATAAGCCAGACTGACCCAAGTGAAAAAAAAGGACAGCTCACTGGGCTGTGCATGACTGCTCTGGAGTTGGTGGGAGGAGTGTCAAGTCAAATGTACGGAAATGATCCCTTCAAGCCATTCATCCCTTCTATTCATGTGTGACCTACTCCTACTCAATAGGGATTAAAACAATATCACTGTCCCAACTAAGAATGAGATGTAGGTTTTATTTTGTAAAGTAAAGATGAGTTTATTAACACAGATTAGGGTGCTGAATAGTTTATAATAAACAAGTAAAGCGGAGATTCTTTACATTTAGTCTACATATTGTTGTAGCCCTTGTTTAATCATAAATTGACTGATTAACTACATATTTTGGAAAGCTGGGGTCAATTTTATTTGATTACTTCCACAACGCTGAATAAAAGACCTCAATAAGCAACACAACATGTTACGATCTAAAGAAACAGCTAAGAAACAAAGTTATTGACATCTATCAGTCTGGAAAGGGTTACAAAGCAATTTCTAAGCTTTGGAGTGAACTATGGTGAGAACCAATATCCACAAATGGTGAAAACGCAGTGGTGAATCTTTCCATGAATGGTCGGCCACAATTACTCCAAGAGCACACTGACGACTCAACCAGGAGGTCACAGAAGAACCCTGAACAAAATGTAAAGAACTTGTGTTACTTTTCCAAGTTAAGGTTCATGATTCAACAATAAGAAAAAGACTGGACAAAAATGGCATCCACCGGTTTCAAAGAGAAAACCACTGCTGCCCAAAACGAACACAAAGGATCATCTTATATTTGAACCACGAGACTTGTGCCAAAATATTCTTTGGACTGTCGAGAAAAAAGCTAAACTCGAGTCTTGTTACATCTGGTGTAAAACTGCGCACAGCATTTTAAAAAAAGAACATCATACCAACAGTCAAACATGGCAGTGGTAGTGTGTGACTGCTTTGCTGATTTAGGACGTGGACGAACTCCAGAAATCGATGGGACCATAAATTCTGCATTCAGTACGTCCGACCATCAGTTTCTACCCTGAAGCTCATCTGTATTTGAGCTGTGCAACGGGACAATAATGTGAAACACACCAGTCCACGTCTCAGTGGCTAAAAAAACCAAAATAAAGCTGTTTGAGTGGCCGAGTCAAAGTCTGAACTTAAATGAGACTTAGATGCTTTAGTGCAGAGATTCCCAAAGTGGGGGGCCCGCCAGACAGGGCTCCCACACAAAGGCAAAGCAGAAGATGAAGCATCGCCAAATATGTTTCCAAACCAACTTCCTTCCAAGCAAAATACTAGAAAATATGACGAAGGTGTAGCTTTTGGCTTCACCTGCACAAGTGCCAAGGTAGGTCTCCCTGACAGAATTACTTTTCTTTGCAAGATCTCACAAAAGTTCATCTTAATTTTTTTTTTATCTCCCATGTCCCTTCCGGGTCTCCATATTAAACAAAGGGGGGCCTAGCAAAAAAAAGTTTTTTTTGCTAGGCATGGCAAAAAAGGAACCATGGCTTTAGTGTGACCTTAAACAGCCGTTCATGCTTGAAAACCATACAACGGGGCTGAATTTAAAAAGATTCTCCAAAGAAGAGTGGCCTCATTGCCAGCTATCACAAGTGCTTGATGGCAACTTCTGCTGCCAAGGTTGCTACAACCAGTTATTAAATTTAGGGACGAATTACTTTTTCACACAGGGTCAGGTAGGTAGGGCCTTAATAAGTGAAGTCATCATTTAAAAAACTGCATTTTATATTTACTCAGGTTATCTTTGTGCAATATAAAACTCTGTTTGATGATTTAAAACATTTAAGTGTGACAGATATTCAAAGGTGGCAGACACTTTCTCACAGCGCTGTATGTTTCCAGTGATCATTTGTTAATAGTTTGTTTTTGCAACAACTGCCCCTCCACAATTAATATGAATTAATAAAGGGATAATTCAGCTGTACTAAAAACGATGAACACAATGCTACACAGTACCCATAAATATATGCCTGCCTAGTGATTCAGGGTTGCAGTGATGAAAATGGAAAGAATAACTTTCACCATCTGCTGGTGCAAACTGCAGAAAGTGTCTGCAGACAAACGCTCCAAGCTGATGTCGCAAAGCTGTCTTTCTCCACATGCCTGAGCTCATCATGAAAGGTGTCACAAAAACAGCACGTAGATTGTTTACTCTAAATTCTAGTCGACAAATACAGTGGGGCAAAAAAGTATTTAGTCAGCCACCGATTGTGCAAGTTCCCCCACTTAAAATGATGACAGAGGTCAGTAATTTGCACCAGAGGTACACTTCAACTGTGAGAGACAGAATGTGAAAAAAAAAAATCCATGAATTCACATGGTAGGATTTGTAAAGAATTTATTTGTAAATCAGGGTGGAAAATAAGTATTTGGTCAATAACAAAAATACAACTCAATACTTTGTAACATAACCTTTGTTGGCAATAACAGAGGTCAAACGTTTACTATAGGTCTTTACCAGGTTTGCACACACAGTAGCTGGTATTTTGGCCCATTCCTCCATGCAGATCTTCTCAAGAGCAGTGATGTTTTGGGGCTGTCGCCGAGCAACACGGACTTTCAACTCCCGCCACAGATTTTCTATGGGGTTGAGGTCTGGAGACTGGCTAGGCCACTCCAGGACTTTCAAATGCTTCTTACGGAGCCACTCCTTTGTTGCCCGGGCGGTGTGTTTTGGATCATTGTCATGTTGGAAGACCCAGCCTCGTTTCATCTTCAAAGTTCTCACTGATGGAAGGAGGTTTTGGCTCAAAATCTCACGATACTTGGCCCCATTCATTCTGTCCTTAACACGGATCAGTCGTCCTGTCCCCTTGGCAGAAAAACAGCCCCATAGCATGATGTTTCCACCCCCATGCTTCACAGTAGGTATGGTGTTCTTGGGATGCAACTCAGTATTCTTCTTCCTCCAAACACGACGAGTTGAGTTTATACCAAAAAGTTCTACTTTGGTTTCATCTGACCACATGACATTCTCCCAATCCTCTGCTGTATCGTCCATGTGCTCTCTGGCAAACTTCAGACGGGCCTGGACATGCACTGGCTTCAGCAGCGGAACACGTCTGGCACTGCGGGATTTGATTACCTGCCGTTGTAGTGTGTTACTGATGGTGACCTTTGTTACTTTGGTCCCAGCTCTCTGCAGGTCAT
The DNA here is from genome assembly GCF_056152115.1 of Neolamprologus brichardi. NCBI lineage: Eukaryota > Metazoa > Chordata > Actinopteri > Cichliformes > Cichlidae > Neolamprologus > Neolamprologus brichardi. Next base: position 23,677,277 of record NC_142104.1, on the reverse strand, counting down.
TCACCAGGTCCCCCCGTGTGGTTCTGGGATCTTTGCTCACCGTTCTCATGATCATTTTGACCCCACGGGATGAGATGTTGCGTGGAGCCCCAGATCGAGGGAGATTATCAGTGGTCTTGTATGTCTTCCATTTTCTGATGATTGCTCCCACAGTTGATTTTTTCACACCAAGCTGCTTGCCTATTGTAGATTCACTCTTCCCAGTCTGGTGCAGGCCTACAATTCTTTTCCTGGTGTCCTTCGAAAGCTCTTTGGTCTTGGCCATGGCGGAGTTTGGAGTCTGACTGGTTGAGGCTATGGACAGGTGTCTTTTATACAGATGATGAGGTCAAACAGGTGCCATTCATACAGGTAACGAGTGGGGGACAGAAAAGCTTCTTACAGAAGACGTTACAGGTCTGTGAGAGCCAGGGATTTTCCTTGTTTGAGGTGACCAAATACTTATTTTCCACCCTGATTTACGAATAAATTCTTTACAAATCCTACCATGTGAATTCATGGATTTTTTTTTCACATTCTGTCTCTCACAGTTGAAGTGTACCTCTGGTGCAAATTACTGACCTCTGTCATCATTTTAAGTGGGGGAACTTGCACAATCGGTGGCTGACTAAATACTTTTTTGCCCCACTGTATATCACAAAGTGGTGGCAAACGGATATGATTAACCTAAATTTATTCACAACTTCATGTTTTGCTTGTAATCGTGATGAATGAATGAAGAATTCCCGAGTGAGACTCGCTCCCTTTGAACAAGTCGTTTGGTTGACATAGTAAACATGGTCAGTAAACAGTTCCATAATCATAAATTATAAAACAACAATGCTGCCACTTTAATATGGAAAGAAGCGCCACGTCAGGGGCAAATCACTGCGTCACTGCACTCGGGTATCGCTGTTTATATGCTTTGCTTTTTTTTGACAAACCATGCTGGCTTTGTTCAGTGGCGGAATGGCTCACCTAAATACAACAGTGCACCTGCTGTCTTCTTTCATTTCTTGTCGATCACAGCATATAATTGCTAGTCAGCACCTGCTAAGCATTCATGATGTGGGAGTGCCTGAGAAAATACAAACATATGTACAGAATTTTTGATCTTCCTGTTTAAACTCTCAGCTCCACCGTGTTGTAGAGGTGCTATGCTAAATTTTAACATAAAATAAACACGAGGCATGTGACATATGAGGGCCTTACAAGACTAACTGGGAAAAAGCCATGGAATAATTTTTGCCCACAGGGCTCACTGATCTGCCTTTGAAGAGCTGAGAGGATGAGAACATACAGACATGCCAATGATTACACATTAGGGTTCTGCAGTTGTGTTTCACAGTAAAGTGACACATTTGTGCTTTATTTGAAGTATGACAGGATAAACTGACATGCACATGTTATATAATGTTCATCATCCTTCCTTAAAGACATTCCTGGTAACACTCGTGTTTGTGACGATAAGCCTCAACCTTCTACTATCACTTACACAGAACCTATAGGATTGCCTTGAAGAAGTCCAGCTTCAATCATCCTTGGACTTTACCAGAACAGCTTTGCATGTTTCACAGCTCCAAAATCCTTATTTATCTTATGCTAGCTCTTCATGCAGCACCTCACTTCATCCTGAGTCTGAAACAAGCCGTCTCTTTGTAGCTCCCTCTCTCTCTTTTCTCTGATTTCCTGCTGCTTTGCCTCGTTACAGCAGCACTGCCTCGTCTGCTGCTTGTGTGCAGGTTCTGAAAACAATCGGCAAAAATACTATAAAATATAAGTTCCTGATTAAAATGGTCACTTCTTAAATCTATCCATTTATGTTTGAGACTGAGTCTGATCTGGAACTAGAAAGCTGACAGCACATGCGCAGCCTAACCGAAAAACCTACTTCATACTCGATATTTCCTGCCTTAATGGACAAGTGCATTGGCTTGAGGCTGAGGCTAAAAACTGACTGACAAAAAGAAACTGTACCCACTGTAGTATAGTGCTTTTTTCCCAAAAAATGGAAAGCAAATGTAATTTTACTTCATAACCAACAAAACTTATAAAGTAGTCCTAAACAGAGCAGCAGAAAAACGTAGGATGCAGCTGGTGGTTGCTGTGTTAAAAAATAAAAATGCATTTAGAGCAGCTTTTGGCTGAAAGAGATAAGATGTACATACACTGAACTTATTTGAAACTATCTAACATTGTAACAAATGAAAGAAAGCAAAATCGTTCCACTTTAAAATTGTGCCATCTAAACCAAACAAAAACAAAGCCAAAATGATTACGCTATCACATCATTTTCCTGTAACATTTTTTTCTAATGTGCAGCTGTAAGAGGTGAATCAATTACAAAAGATTCTCTACCCTGCCAACATTTCTGTCTGTCTTTTAGCAGCCTGCACGGCCAGGCACTTACAGCTGGATTGTAGCTCAGTAACAACACCAACAAAAAATCCTTGATAGGACCTTTTTCAGTTTGTTTGGCTTTCAGCTATTTCTGGTTTACTTTAGCTCATCTGACACCTCAAATACCATGTCTCTTCTTCCACCAACTCTAATGTCTTTTTACATTGGCAATTTTTCTGCTTTTCCAGCTGCAAGAAAATAAAAACCCAATTCTGCTGCCTCTCTGTTAATTTTCCTGTTTTTTGCAGGGAAACAAATGTATACTGGTAAAGGAAACATTAAGAGCAGATGCAATGCTCACTGTGATGGATAACCCAAAAAGTAACTGTATTACCAAGGGCTTATGTTCCCCAGTTTCATAATCTGCTTACACACATCAACCTCACTGCACGCCTCACCCACGTGCAGCAAGTTTCAGAGCTGAAATTTTCACACTGGTGAACACAGCACTTTGGGAACATAAGAATGGCCTCTGCATAACAAATTGAACTCAAGCTCCAAGCATGTTGCAGTTAAGTGAAGGAATTGAATATGATACTGCAAACCTGCAGTGCCCCAAAAGTGGTAGGCGTCATCTTTGGGAAATGGCTACTCTGATTAAAATTTCAGTGGAACAACTGGGACGTATCAGTCGATAAGCAGCTTGGCAGGTGTCGTTAAACAGAACCAGGATGGATTTTTCATTACTTTCAGTGTTTTTAAGTTAAGCTAACTGACTTTATTTTACCATCTTTATTTTAATGAATTATTCCTGTGGAATCTGATTTGGCCACAACCTTAATAAATATGCAAAACAATATGCTCCACAGTAAGTAACAATATGTCTTCTGCAAATGTGAAATTGGAGGATAAAATCTTGCCACACTCAATATGCCTGTGTGGATGAAATCAGTTAAATAAATCATACAGCTTAGTTAATTCAGAATATTACAAAAAATACTTGCTGGTTGTAAATATAAAGGGCAGTGGTGTTAGCATTCGTGCCAGAGATGCAGGAAAACAGTACTCTGCAGATCCTGCAGAGCCAGTAGCAATTACAAAGAAAAGACATTGTTTTTTGATGATGCTGGGGATATGGAGATCACTTCCACTCGGCTAAGTGAGTCATCCAGCCTTTTCAGCTCTTTGACAGGCAAAAAACCCCACCAGCTACCTTGTTTGTTCCTGTCATGTCTGTTACTGAGACTGTAATGCTTGATACTTGTTCGAGTGCCCGTGTGTCTGTATGTGTGTGTGTGTGTGTGTGTGTGTGTGTGTGTGTGGTTTAATTTAGAGGTACAGTACTTATGGCATACTAGCATGAATCTTAAATCCTCTAGAAAAAACTAAATTTGGTTTGTGCAGAACTGAGCACAGTTACACAGCTTGAAGGCTGTAAAGTAAAGCAAAAGTATGGCTTCTGCCAAGCTATCTATATCATTTAAAGCACCGACACACTGTTCATCTTCATGATCTCAAAGAGATCGTGGAAAGTCTTTCTTGGAGGAAGGAGAAAACATTGGCTTCATAAACTGTGGGTTGTGGGAAGGTACAGTTACACGGGGACCCAATCCTAGCAATTAAAAAGAAATGAGCAAATAAAATCAATGAGGATCACTTACGATGTGGTGTCAAAGGACTCACCAGAGGACAACACAAGTCTATATCTTAATTAGGAGAAATAATGTGTTTATGGGCCCAGCACAGAGAAAGAAGTTGGCAAACTACAATGGTCTTTACAAATCACACCAAATTTAAAGCTAAAAGAGTTAATTAATTCCACTGGATGTGCTTTTAAGTATGTTTACTAATCCCTGTTCAAGCACACATCATCACTGTAACAGTTTTTGTGTAAAGCTCTTCATTATTTAGTGGGGGGTGCAAAAATATGCAAATTTGAACTCTGCTGAACTTTGTGGGTGCAGCCAACTGAACACCACTGAAAACTGTTCACAATAACAAACAGAGAGACAGAGAAAAAACCCAGCCTTTCTTTGGTTAATTATTTCCATACCTGCATTGTATAGTAATAAGCTTACAATATACAAATATCAGATATAAAACGTCCATAAAAATAAAAAAATATTTATTTATTGGCTTAATTTAAGCAAGCAGATGTGACTCCGAATGAGCCTGAGTCTCTCAGTGGTGGTAAAGTGCTGCTACCAGCAACAGCAATGTGGATAAAGGTCCATGCAGCATCATCCAGGGCTGAAATATGAAAGAAATGCAGCTTCTGTAGTGGCCACTTTAGAGATGCTCTAAAAGCAACTGAATCCTAATAGGCTCCATCTTAAAATACCCAGCTAAGCTTATTAAGAGTCATGTTTATAGCTTGGTATAAAAGGTCTCAGTCACACAGGCCAGGTTGAAAAATGTGTATTCCCTAAACAAAAAACCTCCTTTGTTTGGAAGCTGCTGACATCACCTATAGTTTGCATAAAAGATGCCAACTTGTCTGACAGCATTCACCATTTCACTCTCCAATGTTGGCCGATCAGAAGGTCTAGAACCTAGGAGGGAAAAAGTTAACAAAGATGACAGTTTCTAAATGGAGGGACAGTAACTGTAACTCTAAGTGTATATTTTGTCTATATCCACCATTGTAGAAATTCATCTCATGTAAACAATAACGTGGTGCACAGGGCGACGTCAACAAGCCGCACACCTTTGACGTTGCGTGACTAAATCTCATTTTTCCTCATCCACATGTAAACGCAAAAACAAAGTTTTCGAAAATCTGTGGCAGGAAAATCCCAGTTTTCAGTGATCCAAAACGCCGTTTACATGTGGACGAAAGGCCCAAACGCAAAGAAAAAGCTGCGTTTTCAAAAATACCCGCGTACATGTGGACGTAGCCTGTAAATGTAAAATTGTATCAACTCTTAAAAGCTGGCTAACTAAGCTAATATAAGCAGCAGCAGCAGATTGAAAATTGTGTCTCTTAAATGACCCTGCTGTTTATAGCTGGTTAGCCTTTGTTTGTTTAGCAGTGTTTTGTGGCCAGGTTTGCAGATTGAGTTGCATTTTTGACACGAAGGAATGAAACAGTAAGTATGTCGAGTGTAACTGGTAATATTAGCCAGGGTTGCTGGGGCATTGAACAAGAACATTAAACTAGAATTAGGCTAATTAGCTGAAAATACTGAAGCCACCCATCAAACTCTTTTCATGTTAAGACTGTGAAATGTGAAATCCAGTGACAAGCCTGACATTTGGAGTTACAGCTGCAAAGCAATTTTTAAATCTCCTATTTCAGAAAGAGGTTAACAGTCAATTATTATCTGTCTCTAATTTTAGCCACGTGTAGCTGAGACGGTTATGTTACACTGATAACATTTGCTTGTCAAAAATGACGTTGTTCACGGTGTAGCCTGAGCCTAAAAAGCTACTGTAGAGTTTGAATAATAGGATGCGTGTCCCTTCCTCTTTCTCTCTCTCGCCGTCTCTCTGAGGGTATTTTAACAAGGTGCTGACAAGAAAAATGATAATGATGTGTCTGTCATGATGCAGAGCTGGGTAAATTTGTCACAATGGCAGGTGACTGATGGTCTAGGATCATCCAACGGCCAAACCCTGAATTCTTTCCCTGAACACACACGCAGACACACACGTGTAGACACACACAAAAATCACTCAGCACGGGTAGCTACAAGCAGGTAAATCACTTTCTTCCTCAAGTTTATCCTCATTGTTCATGAACTGCCTGACTTTTTTTTTCAGCCTGCAAGTGACAATGTCATTACAGTAACCTTTACAAAGTGTAAACTACTGTACTGTGACTGTAACTTTATATGTATGAAACCGATGCTGTGATCATTCTTCTTCTGCATAGCAATATGTAGGCTACATCAAAGTATTCACCAAGGTCGTTACTGTTTCAATGCTACACAGATTTCTGCTTTAATGCTCGCATAGACACAATGTGATGCTGACATCTTAACATGCAAACTGCTTTTTTTTATGTATCCAATAAAATCAGCAGTTGGTTTTCATTTGTTTGATTGCCAATATTTTAGTTTCTAATCTCATGGTGAGGCATTGTCAGTGTTAAGAGACATTTTAATGGTTCTGTAAAGCATTTAGAGCAATCTCTCTTCTTTTATTCAAAACGAAGGCATAGGCTATTTTCACAGCAGTTACTCTGATATGAAAGGGTAGGTAAAACCCAACTGTTATAAGGACATTATGAAGGTTATGCGCTGCGTTTACCCGCTATTTCATGTCAAAATGGCTGCTGTGGAAAAAAAAAAACTTGTGTAATCTAGATAGAACGAAAAATATTTCACCACCTACTCTTGCATAGTACCACTGTGATACTGTCTTTTAATACTTACAATATTAATAATTAAATAGGGTTAAAAATATATATAACAAGGTGTAAAGAGCATTGCATAGATTTGATATATTTAATCTATGTTATGCTTGACCTATTGGCTTATTTTATAGATTAAATATAATATTGAATTAATTAATTAATTATTCAACAAAAAAACCCACAACACCAAAACCATCATCTAACAAACAAACAAGAATAAAATTACCAAACTGTGTTTTACATTTTCCACAATTCAAAAGACACAACATATCTTATGGCAGATAAATTGTGATTGTCATTTTCTCAGCAAACAGGAGATGTGACGCAACTTTTAGGTGCCGAGAGAGAAAAGACCGAAGTCACTGTGAGTTTTGTGTTTGGTGACTGAGCAGACATGCAAAGAACATTTCCATAAATATTTAAAGAGAAAGTAGGAAAGCAAAGCTGTTTTCATACAGTGATGGAGTCAAGCTTATTAAAATCTGCCTTTCAAGGTTTAGATACACTAAAGTGCAATATAACACGTAGCCAGAACCTGATTATTGCAACAGGATTTTATTTCTATTAGTCTAAATGACATGTGTATTAAGTTTAATAATTTTAATGTCAGTAAGGTTGCAAATCTACTGACATTTAGCGAAGTCTATTATTAAGTATAACGTATTTCAGTATAAGAAAAATCCTTCTCAGGAAAGAAGATTAAAAAGAAAAAACTTCAAATGATAAATTATTCAAACCCAAAAAACTGAAAACACTTGGCCTGCCAGCAATTACCTGGCAAATAAACCAGAGGTAAAAACAAAATGTTCACAAATTTTGTCCGTTATTTCTGTGTTCTTCAATGTAATTACAGATCACATTTCCATGGTGAATATCAGACATACAAGGCATGTAATAAATGACATTATGATTTCATTTTAAGCCACAGGGTCTGTCTTACAGCAGAAGGGCTCTGGCACCAATTCACCTTAATGTTACTAACTACACCTGTGCTTTTTTCTGCCGTGACATTTCAAAATGACCATCATTAAAAATAGATGTTACAGGCATATTGGTACTATTAAGTATTGTGTGCGAATATATATATATATATATATATATATATATATATATATATATATATATATATATATATATATATATATATATTATTTATTTTCTTGTTGTGTATTGGAGTGTTAGGAGCACGGCGCTTGTAAACACATTAGTAACTATTTTACTTGCCAGAAATAAAGTAAGTGTTTTTCTTGGTAGATTTGGTATAGCAAATAAAAATGTAGATTTATAAGTTTGATTTTAATGAAATAAAGAAACAGCACTTTATACATGCTTTTTTTCTCCTCTTTTTCTTGCTGTGGAATAATAAAACAGCAGCCTGGAGCTTCTCCTGTGGTCATACAACTACTGATACCATCAATGGTATCAATAGTGACATTTAAACATGAGCAAAGTCCACAGGTAAATGCCACTGGGGGTTCTCGAGGCTTTTAATCTAACCTCCCTTAATAGTTGATGATTTGAAAGGAGGACAATGACAGATTGTGTAGGGGTTCAATCCATAAATTTCTATAATGTAAAGTTATGCTTCAGTGGTGAGAACTGACCTGTGATACATTTAGAAGTTGTCTCTGAAAGGCAGATCAATATTTCTTGTGAGCTGCATGGTAAGCAAATTGAAGTACAGTACTTTAGCAACAGATAACAAATACAAAATGTCACCAGACATCAAAAACAAATCTTTTGTAGCAAAAAATAAACATCCCCTGGGTTCTGCATTTCTAATTATAATACAATGAAACACACTGGCTTTCCAAAGCAAAACCCATGTCTGCACAAAAAAAGTGATTTAGAATAAAAAAAAAAATACACTTTTTCTGACACCCCAAGGGTGTTTGGGTCTAACTAGATTCATCATTCTGTTGCAACAACAGCTTTTCCCATTACTGTCAAGCACATCATCCCTTTGCGACAATAGATTTTCCTCTTCACAACCAAACAAGACACTAACTTTTTAACACATGTCATAAAGCTGTGAGACATCTCATTCAGTGCATGGGGGCCCATGTTGATCTGAGACTTCAGACGTGCCATTGGAGAGAACAAACGGTACGTCATCTCATGGTTTCTCAAATGACAGGCTTGTCACAAAACAGCGAAAAGCTTAGAAGTGCAGTTCACTTGACACACAGTCTTTGGGGATGTCTCTTAAAAAATGGTGCCCCATTTAAAAAAAAAAAAAAAAAAATCTGTTAGTGTGGGTGGGAGGATGGGATTGGGGTACATAACAAATAAAGCACTGGCCTACAAAAGATCCAGAGGGAACACTCTATATGCCTTCTTGGTATCCATTTAACAGGAGGGCTTACAGCAGCCGGCTGCTTACAGCCAAACTGAAGTGCTATATTACTCACCATGCTCAGCTGGAAACACTATAGAAAATGTGTTTGCCTAGGATCTACTCTCCTTTATCAATCCCAAACAGCAGGGACTAGAGCTTTAAGCACTATGCCAGGGTTCCAGCAATAGCAAACAACATTTCAGACAGAAAAAGAAGAAATGGTTTCACAAATAAGATTTCAGTTTTGTCTCTTTAAAATCCTTTAAAGCTGAATCTATCACAGCGCATCCTACTGAATTCCCATCGAGACTATTCAAAGGCACTGCCTTAGAAAAGAAACATGCAGCCTTAGAAGTACAAGCTCAAATTTGAACACATGTCGACGAACCTACAAAGAAAGAGAAAACGAAAAACAGGTGCAAGGGCACTCGATTCAAATCTTACCAATGAAGAGGTTCCATTCAGAATCTAGGTCTGCCTGGTTTGCTAGACAGCCTCTCATTACGTTGTGACAGTAGTTGGGACAGGATTTGAGCCCAGGCATTCCACGACAGTATGGACAGTACAGCATCCTGGTCAAGGCTTTAACACATGCTGGAGCTACATTCACCTGCAAAGCAAAGAGATGCTTTTTCAGTTATGTCAGGGATTGAAATTGTGATTATTTCTAATAGAAGTTGAAATGTTTGATGGTAGTCAAAATTTTCCAAGAGGATTCTACCAGCACCAGTGCATGCCAAAGCATCAGACGTCAAAAATGCTGTTTTATATGAAACTATAGAGGGGATGGAAGTCGGACGGACACTACACTCTATTGCATCTTCTGAAGCTTGAAATGTGGAAATCCACCAGATGAAACTGCATGACAAGGTTTACATCTCTGTCCATCTCCATTTATTGTGAAGGCTGTGCCTTTTGTTGTTGGGCCATGTAACTGTGCTGGCTTGAGTAAAAGTGACAGGATTCTCACATCTGCTTCCCCTCAGAGGTGGGGATGCAGAACGGGGAGTACATCTGATAATTGGCCTGTCAGCCTCTGTATTCATGGTTGACTTTAGATTTTGAACAGCACACACTGGAGACTTCTAGTGTGTGTGTGTGTATGTCTGTGTGTGTGTGGGGGGGGGATGGTTTCCGATGGGTCAGCAAAGCAGGATAGTTAAAAGTAAAGCTAACTAAGCCAAAAAGGGACGTCTTCTTACATTTAAGCAATAAAAATTAATTCAGCAGCACTTTGGTTTAGCAGATATTCAATATATATTAACAATATAAATATGTGGAAAATTATGTGGACTTTAATTTAAAGTCCACAAAATCACTGCATTTTTATTCATTTTTTTTCACTAATGTATCACTTTAGTGCTACTTAAACTTCTGTTAATTTTGATACTGTCAGACAAAATAAAGAAATAAAAAGCAAAGACAGACGGCACAAAGCCTGCGACAAAAATAAAGCACAAATAAAAGAAGATAAAAATGAAAAGAGAAGAACGCATTAGTGCACTACTGTAGCTCCATGGTAACATCTGAGGCTTTGTAATGACACTGCATACAGCCTGCGTCTGTTTTTAACATTTCAGCTTGTCTTTGATTTCACTCATACCATGACCAGACCACCTGTGTGTGAAAGCGTGAGTCTGAGAGATTGGGGGGAAAAAAGACAAGAGCGATGTTAGAAAAAAGGCAGAGAGAGAGAGAGACAGAGAAGCAGAAGGCAGAGATGAGCGCTATTAATGTATTTGCTTCCACTGCTGCTCGGCACCAAGCGACAAGGATCAAATGAACCATCTTTGACATATGCAATCTGCCAGTGACATCACGCGATGTCTTGTAAGAAGGCCATTAAACCGGGTTGCTAGCTGTCAGTTGTAGCGCTGCGTGTCATCCGCTGGTATGTGTTTTTGTAAATTGTTTATATCTCTCTGGGAGTGTAGCGAACATATGGGAATTTTTCAGGAACAAGGTTCATTTGACAACACATTAGAAAGCTGACATGCATGGGAAACCAGAGTGTTACATTTGAAACCGTTAAAAATATAGGACATTACTGCGTTATAGACAGAATTAGGAGGATATTACTACTGGAGAGCTGGAACACACACATATATATAAATAAATCTGTGTGTGAGTGTTTTGCTATTTTCTACTCACGCACCACAGTCACACACCACACTCACGGTGCCTTAATGAGGACTTGTAGATGTTAAAAATATATTAATAATCAGTTAGAATATGCTTACAGCTACATTACTATATCTTATAGCCCATTTAAAAATGAATAGTGGTGTAAAGTAAAATGCTACTAATCGACATATTTATAAATAATTCATATATTTATTACGTTGTTTCTTTGTTTTTTAAAGTGACATACTGTACACCGTTCAGTGTACTGTTATAGGAGCCTACTATAATGCCTTATGGAACACTTTCCGAAGGGCAGTTTCGTAATTTAATTTCTACATTTTCTGATTCACAAACTGAGCTCGAGGAAGTTTTTTTTTTCTAAAAGAAACATTAGAGCAGACTGAGAGTGAACAGGCTGAGGAGAAATCCTAAGATGCTGCCAAGGATGCAGAGCAACAAACACCAAGAAAACAGAGAGACAGATACAGATGAAGCAGACGGAGAGAAAACCGGACAAGACACTAGCAGACAAACAGAAGGAATAGGCAGGTGCCGTCACCACACTTGGACACAGAAACAGGACCAACTAAATGCCAATCACAGTGTTTGGTTTGGAGAGAACATCCTGTAAAATTCCACAGACTTTCTGCTTCCAAATGTACACTTTATGATTTTCAGGATCCAATACATATCACACTATATATATATATGTATTTATATATATATTGCCATCTATTTACAGACCTTGAAGAGCAGTCTCCAGTGACAGTGCTCTCATCTTTAGATCTCAGCCTGTTTTCTTCCCTTGCCTTCACTACTTGCACTTCATAAAAATCCGTATCACACATAAATTCACAAAGTCTGACTGCTACATGCAATTCACCAATCGACTGCGACTGAGACAGGGATGAGACACTTTTCCGATTCTACTCCCCCCCACATCCCTGTGTTTCTTCAGAAATATCCCGTGCCCTCTCCCTCATCAACGACTCAAATCCCACAGATTAAATACATTATCCTATCAAGCATTTGAATCATTTTTGTTTCACAAGCTAATTTGCATATAAATATGTTTTGGGTAGTGAGAGAGAGAGAGAGCTCATCCTTTTTGTTTTCTCTTTTGGCTCATAGTGGCCTAGTCGCTGTACCTGAGCAGCAACATGAAATCCAGTTTAAACCACAATTGTAAAACAGCAACCAGTTGACAGCATGACTTTGAAGTATCTGTGCTTGATAAATTCCTTGTTTCACTGCTGTGGTATAAATGATGGCAACATCATAGAGGAGGATAATGAAAATATAGTCCCTGCACCATCTGCAACATCAACATGCAGTTTTTTCCCCAACTTGTAAAAAGGATTTCATTATTTATACAAATATTAAATAATATATCTTTTTTTTTAAATTGTCAGAATAACTTACTTCTGTCAATTCAATTACACTTGGCCCAGTTTCTCAACATATAGAGAGAAAACACTGGGATTTTTTTTTTTCAACCACAGTCCAGTTTCAACTACGTCCTTTATATTCGATGTGGCTTTTTTGTGGCAACAGAAGAAATACAGTTAATACTGCAAATGGGAAAAGTGCTTTAAGCTGCCCTAAAGCTTTGTGAGCCTTTGGAAAATTTGCATTAAAATGGTGCCTCCTAACACAATTATCTTAGTGGGATTTTTTTACATCATCGCTGTTACTGTGCCCAGCAGTCGCCGGGTGCCCTGGATGAAGGGTAATCTGATAATCTTGTTAGCACTTATTTACAGTTGAGTAGATAAAATATTTCACAGCAGGCTGAGGGGAGAACTTGGAAGTGAGATGACTCAGATCCAGAGCAAGATTAAAACACTAATCTACTCATCTGATGTTTAAGTGCAACGATAACACCGCATGGAGAGCATGTGCTTTGCGTGCGAGTCGCTGTGTGTGTTTTGGAGTCGTGGAGGACGAATTCAGATCCTTTAAGCAGAAAAAAAAAAACTTAATTAAAGTCCCAAACTGATAAATATGAGTGCCTATTATACTAAAAAATAATGTACTTTAGGCTTAAAGTTATTACATTTTTTAAAGTGACTAAAGATAAAACACTGCATAGTTAATATTTTACCTTTTCATAACTTTTAAGTAGATTTTCTTGCAAACGCATAACTTTTTGTTCACATATATTGACACAAAACCTATTATAATATTTACATTATGTGATATTGACTTTGTTCTGTAAATGCATTTACATAAGGACAGTGTGTGAGTAAATAGACTATAAGAATGGGATGAGCCACAAACAGCAGCCAACTCATTAGCCTGCTTGAAGATGTGGTCAGCTCCTCAGGTAAGCGTAAACATTACCAAGAATTTAAAGTGCAAGATTATAAATGCAATGAGCCTTATGGGCAACAGCACAGCAAGCTCCAAGCCTTTCTAAGTGCATCCCATAAGGGGCCACAGTGAGGAGACATTACACACACCTGAATTCAATCAGCAATAAGCATCAATGATGGGTAAATCATTAGAATACGAATAAAAGCGTTACCATTAAAATAAGGGATAACTCTGAAAGACACTCGGAAGACATCACCTTGTCTCTCCGACAAGGTGTTGCCATGCGTACACGGTGTGAGCTCCCTTTAGGGGCAACAAAGTAGGAGAAGCAAAGACGATGGAAATTGCTTTGTGCCACCAAGTAATGAAGTTGTGAGAAATGACAATGACTTTGCAAGCTACCAAGGCCAATCAAGGGGAACACTTGTGGGACGGTGAGACTGTCGCCAAAAAATTGTCTCAATAGTTCTGTCATAATTATTGTGACAGGTTGTGTTGCTTCGCACTGATTGGACATGGATGTAAGACTGCATTGCTGCCCCAGTGTCCCCACTCAATTCCACAGCCATTAGTGTCAATGGCAATATGAGTGATTTGTTACTGTGCAAATAAGACTGCCATCTGCTACCAAGAGAAACATGTGCTTGGTTGCATAAATCTCCGTGTAAAACTTAACCACTTATTTCTTCCTAACCAAAGGGTAACATTAAGGGATATTGCAATAAACATCTGATATTAATTCCATAAGTCACAGGAAATGCAAATTATAAGAAGACGATTTGCAATTTCACGCTGCAAGTAAAATCTGATCAAATTGTTTTTATGTTTGTCGAAGTCTTACTTTTATTTTAAACATACTGTGAGAAAAGCTACTTTAAAATAAACTAATATTTAAAAAAGTCACGCTTATGCACAAGCTAATCCTTGTAGAAACAATCCAATCTGAGAGATAACAAAAAAAAAAGTTTTTGGGGAGCATGGGAACCATTTTGGTGATGAACAAGCTTCATTGTAATGGCTTGCCAAATTGCCCTCTGCAGAAAAGTATTGCAGTTCATTTAACCATGAAGGTGATCTGACCCCGACCAAGTAGTATTACTTCTCTAAACATAGCCACATCTTAATCACAAGGGTGTCAGAGCAGAAAATACTCATATGGGTCCTTGTGGGAGGTGCCAACAGATGTCCTGAATTGTAGGTAGACATTTTGTATGTATTTTTATGTATATTTATAACCTGTGTCTATGTATCTTACATGTACCATATACTCCCGTATCCAGTCAAATTATAAGACGTTGATTTAGCAGTAATGTATAACAATGTTAGAATTGTATGGTAGTATTTGTCACAGTGGCAAATGCCATACATGGTCAGTAATAAATAATTATGCTCTAATTAAAAAAAATCCAATTTACAAATACATGGTAATACAATATAATAGAAATACATTATAGTACAATTTAGAAATGCATTTAGAGACTTACATTTACACAGATTTACATTTTAACGGGGCAGCTAATGTAAAAAAAAAAAAAGGTAACAAAGTAACAAAAACAAAGTAAACTTTACGTTTATAGTACTTTAGTACACACAGAACAGGCAAAATAAATGCACCAAAGTTGTCATTGAAAATAAAACCCAGTCTTCAGCACTTCATACTAATCACACCTTCTTTCTGTGCTTCTCCACAAACTTCAGTCTCCCTCCACTCTGCATGTTAAATGTAAGCTGGAGCCAAGACAATTCCAGAGGGGCTGCACTAAAATCAGCTGCTGTCAAATCGATGAATGTCTGAAACAGACAGAATAATCCACATGTGAGCATCTGTGCCTCAATGAAACAACACAGTGGTACTTGGGGGACCCCTGTGACCCACTCAAGTCAGCTCAAGTGTCTGTCTTTGTTGAGACGTGGGCACAACCGTTGATCTGTCCTGACATATTCCATGTTATGTAGCATGTCTGGAGCAGCAGTTGGGTCTGTTTCTTTAATTTACAACGGCAAGGGAAAACACGTTAAAAATCAACCTCACGCTGCTCATTGACTAGGCATGGCGTACCATGAGCGATTCACCATCTCTAGTGAGTACAAAACCTTCATATACTACATTGTTATCCATCTGTCGTGTTGCCTCCTGGATTATAGCGTAGCACTCACCCTCTGTCCAGCTGACTCTAAAGGTCTGCAGCCCAGCCTGAATGTCAGGGGCAGACAAGTCTCTGTGCTGCCAAGAAACCTCTGAACAAATGTCACAACACTGCTGCTGACAACCTTCTCTAAGTGCTTGTTAAATAAAGATGTGGTGCCATACACTTTAAATCAAGGTGCAAAAAGTTGTCATAAGAGTGATGTGGGCTGCTCTAGCCGGATGACATATTTTCACAAGTTGATGAGAGGTGGATAAGAGGTATTTTATAGGACATGTTAAAACTTGATGGATCATTTTTCTAAATTTTTTTGACAAATTGCCACCCTTTTGTATTTTGTTCCAAATTTCCACCCACTCTGTACTTGGCTCACTGTGCCCTTTAGAGTATTCAACGCTGAATGGAAGACGGCACAGGCTACTGAAGAGAGGAGGATACAGTATATTTCTTTATTATCCGTTCTTATAATGTTCTTGTATTTCAGACCACATGCTGTCTTTCATTTTTTTCCAACATTCTGCAGTTCACTACAGATCAAAATCTTTTAATTAAAAAGGACATCTTTGGTGCAGCACATTTCCCGATGACGTGCCAACCCTTTTGAGCCAGTTGCCATCTGTCGTCACAGCGCTGTGGCTGAGGCCTTATCCCCGGCAAGCTGTGTGAGCTGTGAGCCAACAAGAGAGAAGGAGACAGACAGAGAGCGAGAGAGGAGGGAGCATGCATGAGAGAGAGAGAGAGAGTGAGAGACGAAGTTCGTCTGGTGCATCTGTATCTGTGTGGGCCTCGGCTAAGAAACATGGACGGACCACACTCGCTCACGAAGCAGGTCACTTAATCTGCCCTGAGCAGAATCTGCTGTCAGACTGCTCTCGTTCACTGTTTGGTTTTGCAACATATTAATTACAAGTAAAGACACTGAACTACAAAATCACATGAACGCAGTCACATTTTCTTAATCAAATTAAGGCATTTTATATCTTCAGCTAGAAGTGATACATCTTTAACTGCTAACGCAATCTGTAAAAACACAACCAGCTCCACTGGCATTGTCACAGTGTCAACACATACTGCAGTTTGCATTATGTGCATCTCTTTTGAGGTGTGATTACATGAACTTATTTTCGTCTATGGCAATTTCCTTTTCAATTAAGAATCGGAATCATTATTGTTTTTTTATCAGGCAGTTGTTTTTGTTCTCTTAATTGGCTAATTGTTTTGTGTGCAAATGTGAGAAATTAATGAAAAATGTCCGACCACATTCCCAGGGGGTCCTAGATATAATACACATAATAAAAGTAACTGTTTTGTTCCAACAAAACAGTTACTTTGTAACATTGTTATATTTCTGATTTCAGCTTGTTTGATGTGTGTGAATGAATTATCTTTATATACTTTCGAATGTGAACTAGCTTGCCCTGAAATTGCTATTTGGCCAATGAATATAAAAATGATTATACTGGCATTAAAGTCATTTGTACTTCTACAGCCCTGTTGGATGAAACATGTCTGAAGTGGTCCAAACTCCAGTAGCACGCGTATATACAGAACAACATCATCAAACTACTAAGAGACTACTAACTAAGAGGTAACCCAGCGACTTCTTTCACATGATGAGCCAGTCACATGATAGCAGCTCGTTTGAAAATAGACATGATGAAGATGACCAATTAAACACCAAAGCCTAACTAAGTATTGTTGCTGACCACGTCCATCCCGCCTATCTGGTGAAAGCAGCAATCTTCTGATGTCAGCTGATGTTCAAATCATCTCAAACTGGTTTCTTGAACATGTATGTTCACTGTACTCAAATGGCCTGAGCATTAGAAAAGGGAAGAAGGTGATTTATGTGACTAGGAATGTGAGATGGTTGGCAGTCCCACACATGCTGGTTTGAGCATTTCAGAAACTGCTGATGTACTGTGAATTTCCTCCACCATCTCTAGTGTTTACAGAGGCTGGTCCAAAAAGAGACAAGCTAATGAACGGCAGTTACCTGGGTGAAAATGCTTTGCTGATGTCAGAGGTTAGAAGAAAATGGCCACACTGCTTTGAGCTGATAGGAAGGCAAAAGTCTGAATGCACAACATGTTACATGCTGAAGCAGATGGGCAGCAGAAGACCACAGCAGTCATGCTTGTTAGCTGAGAATTGGACGTTGAGCCTGCAATTCACATGGACCAAAATAGGATCACAAAAACTGGTCTGCACGGATGAGTCTCATTTTCTCCTGTGACATCTTGTTGGTAGGGTCAGAATTTGGATTAAAAAACATGATAGCTTAGAATCATAATACTTTGTATCAACAGTTTAGGGCTGTGGTGTTGGTGGCTGTAGTGGTGTGATGGCGTGTGGGATATTTTCTTGGAGCACTTTGTCCTCGTTAGTACCAAATTTCCTTCAAACACCACAGCCTATGTGCATATTCTTGGTGACCGTATCCATCCCTTTATGATTGTAGTGTACTATCTCCTAATGGCTGCTTCCAGCAGGATAACACACCATGTCACAAAGCTCAAATCACCTCAAACTGGTTTCTTGAACATAACCCAATGAGTTCACTGTGCTCAAATGACCTCGGCAGTCACCAGATCTCAATCCAATAGAGCACCTTTGGGATGTGGTGGAACAGGAAATTTGCATCATAGCTGTGCAGCCGACCAATCTGCAGGAACTGTGTTATGTTATCATGTCAGTATGACATGGACCAAAATCTCTGATGAATGTTTCCAGCATTGACATGAAGAATTAAGGCATTTCTCCAAGTAAGGTTTAACTAATAAAGTAGACATTAAGTTTATACTCAAAAGTCAGTATTCATGGTGTGAAAATGGTTTGGTTCTAAAAGTGGCCTGTTTGGCCAATATATATCACACACATCATACAGGCATCAGACAGAAAAGAAAAACAAATCTCAGGGCTTTATAATGTAGTACATTATAAAAAGAAACATATCCGTTTGTCTGTGTGCAGATTAAATGACAGTACTGTACTTGACCTTTTTTTCTTAGAACTAACTCTGTTAACACAACTTTGTTGAACACTAGTATGTATATAAGTACAGCTGGTGCATATTTTAGACACGGCAGTGATTTGCACAACAGCTAAATGAAAGTGCTAACTGCGATTAGAACAACAAAAGTGAAAACATGTAAACTGACTGGCATCATTTTCTGAAAGTGAATAAAAATGCTATCTGATTAGTAGGACTGTTTAAATTCAAACAAGCACATATTCAGTGCTGACACACGTCCTTTGTGTCAGCAGTGAATATGTGCTTGTGTTTCTGTCTTTTTTTTGCTGAATGTTGAATGCATTCGTTAAAAGTAATGTAGGGCAGCGAGTTCAAAAAGCAGAAAAACAAAACATGAGCACGTATGGAAAGCACATGGAACTGATGATGATATTTCTCACGTGTCAGCAAAGAAATCTGGCAGAGCATTAATCTAAGGTAAATGTTGTGTAAAGATTAGAAACTGCCTCGGAGCTTAATGTGAAATTATCTGACAGTTCGTGGTCGGAAATGAGTGTATAATGAGATCACCGTGGCAGTATAAGCCATCAGGGAAAACAAATCCCTCTCTACAAAATACCCTACTTCCTTCCATCATCATGAGCAAAAGTGCACCACGGACTAGGCCGGCTTCCCATTCGTATGCAGAGTGAGTGATAAGTGCTTTAAATGCCTGAACTTTAAACCGTTCAAAAATTCCAAATCCCTACAATCTTCTTTGAGTAGGTCTTAATGTAGTTGGACTGTGTTTTAAGTACCGCGAGGATAAAACTCCTAATGGTCATCATAAACTGTAATCCAAAGGGATTCTGCTCTTAATCCAGGATCGAGGTCCAGGAAACTGTTCAGTGCAAGTCTAGTGCAATCTCATTTTATGGTGTGATATCTCTCCTGCTCTGACTTTACACCATACAGCACTGTGTGTTAGCTGTAAATATTTATGGCTCACCGTATTGGAGCATAATCCAGATGCAAAGTAACATGGAAAATTAAACAGACAGCTGCTTGAAGGCAGGCATCACATGGACAAAGCGTGTTTTTCCCATTCTACAACCTCGAGTTTTAAACATTTAATGATCAGTTTGTATATTTGAATTTAAGACCCAGTGTTGTTAGAGTTACCCACTAAGCATCATTTGCAGCGTGCGACACTTTACATATAAATAAGACTCAAAACCTGTAGCAACAGACGATTTATTTCGCCATTTAATTGCAATGTCCCTGACAAACCTGTTCGTCTAATGATCTTTCACTAGCAACCTGTAAAGCACATGTGTGGAAAAAAAAGAAAAAAAATCAATGGCAAGTGAAAAGACTCCATCGTCTAAGACTGCCTGTAAATAGAGTTTGTAGTGAGACTCTTTTGTCAACTGGACAAGCTAGAATGATGAAATCGAGCTCAATCTCGATGCTGCCAATCCATCAGGGACAATAAAAAGTTTATAAATTATCATTTCACTAAACTATCTTTATACGTACATATTTGTTCTGTAAAAAAAGTATTTACTGTAAAGTAATGGTGACTTTTGCTTCTCCTCAGAATAATTTTAAGTAAACTTACAGCAGAATCAGAGCACAGAATTCTACCTTCGTGACAGATGGTGTGTTTGTCACAGCAGTCTAGCTCTGAGGTATTTTTCAACACTATTTGTTCGCAAATGGTCTGCTAATAAAACACACTGCCAAATGACCAAACACTGATTTATGAAGCTGTAGTAATTGCAGTAGTAACTCAAAAAACAAAACTGCATTCTGCCATAAAGCATATAAAAAGTCTCGGATCCTTGTGGATCTACAATTGAACGGGATGCAATAGTGTGCTTAAACCCAAGAAGTTTTACATTGCTATTTACTCTAACAGTGTGCAGTAAGGAGATGCATGTGTGCAGTGCCACTGAAAACAGCATGGCACTGAGGGTGAATCTCAGGTCAAGGTGATTTGTCATGTCAAACAACTTTTCACCTCGACTTCTTCGGTTGTTCACTGGCCTGACAGCCTTCAGCAATGCCACAGTGTTTCCAGGCTCCGCTTCATAATTGATGAGGAAGAAGGGAATATGGGATTTGATCCAGAGTGGCGGTGCCTTTTGGGCCTTGGACAGATGTATAGAGGTGCTCATTTTAACTCTTCCTCTGAAATGGCTATGCCACTAAGGGAATGGTGACTAGCTCAGTGGTAAGCTAAAAGACATTATGAGCATTAAAAATGACCAGCTCTTTAGGGATTATACACAACAGCAGAATATGACATAGCATTTTAATATGTACATAATACTGAGGTGGAAAATTCACAATCCTGTGAAGTAGTGCAAGTATAGGGTGTGGCACTGGGGGAGACTGATCATACATCACACTGATGGTAGAGGTTCAAAGATAAAATATAAATTAAGGGATGATTTGGTTTTTGATCTAATGAAAAAATATGAAGAAATTAGACAGTGAGTTTCAATGTAACCATTTCTTGTGGTTAAGTATGATGTGACTTCTTATAAGTCGTAATACGGTGTACACTGTAACAAATCTTCCTGCTGAATTACAGTGAACTGCTTTGTCAGCATGAAACTCTGCAGTGCATCGACTACAACACTTTTAAAAATTATTTTAAAGAACATTACAGTACTGTGCTGTAATTATCTAAAGTAAGGATTTGAATAAACCTTACAATATATTAGTCCTAGTTTTTGTGAGATGATTGAAATGATGTTGTGGGACTTGAAGCAACATGATTTCACTTATGCAAAGAAAGTCAAACTCCAGCTTAGCTTAACTGCCAAAGAAAAATACCCTACTGTATTCTAGCTTGCTGTTCACATTGTATTTCTGAAAAGCATCAGCATTTTGAGTATTCACTGTACTTAAGAAACATTAGTGCACTAATTTCCCTGTCATTTTTTGCAGCAGTTGGTCTGAGTGTCATCCAAGTTATGAAAAAGATGCAACTAAATACCCTAAAAATTGCTCTTCACAGTGAAACAGATAACTTAGGTGAAATATTACCATAGGTGAAGGTTGACTGTGTAGGCTTTTGTCTAAACATTACTTTTTATGTAGTCACAGACCAAAGTTCTAATATAAATTTAATGCATTCACTTGTGTTCACACTCTATGATCTGTCTCAACTTTACACAGGGAGTTAAGCCTCCAACATAAAAGTGAACTGCACAGATCATTTCTTTTTTTTTGCCCTGCCACTCTTGCATCCACTTTCTTCTTCTTACAGTTTCTCTCCCTTGTCGAATTGAAAGGGACAGCGAGCTTTAAGCTAAAAAGGAAACTGCAACGAATCGGATTGCTGCTGAACTCTGAAGACATTTTTAAACTTGATGTTTGAACTTATGAGCATCTAGTTTCATATGATTTGTGTCTAAAAGCAGGTGAAGAATATTACTTTTGGAAGGGCGAGCACTTTCCAGACTAAATTTATTGTTATGATTTATCAGTCATTTACTTGTCTCTGCTCATTTAGTTTCTATTTTAAGGATAAACCTGTTTCAGTAAGCCTTAAAAGCGTTTTAGAGCGTGCCCTTTAATCTCATGCTCACAAATCATCCAGAATGCTTTTTTTGTGTTTTATAAATTGTAAACCAACAGAATCAAAAGCTGATGATGACTATAACTAGAAGAAACTGGCTTCAAAATGAAACTGTTTAATTAAGCTCTCTAAGCCCCCACCTTCCACATCTATTTCCACAGTTTTCAGAAGCCCACTCTCCTTTAAACTGAATGATGGAATCCAAATGTAAATAACTCAAGTCGGATTGTTAATACCGGTGTTTGAATCGACTTCATAGCAGAGATCCTTCCTGGAACTGTGCAACACGCCATCTGCAAACAGCTGCGGTTATATCATATCTCATAGTTTTGATGTCCACTAAAAACTGTTGCATAACTTTGTGTTAACCGTGGAATTAGAAAACTTATCCTCTAAGCCTTGAAAAAAAAACATTTGAAATCTTCAGGGTTTGATAACATATACTTATTAAATATACTTATTTTACAATCCAATCTACTAAGATTTCAGACGAAAACTAATCAGTTTTAAATAAACTGTCACACTGAAATGAAGCAAATTTTTACTTATGCACACTGTAAAACAAACAAACAAACAAAAAACATGACAAAATTCAAACTGCAATGACGAACAATGCAAACGCAATTCCAACATGAAATCTCGTTTTCTCGTTTTTTTATTGTTTTTCTAATATATGTATAATCCCCCTTTTCCTTGTGTCTCCTGTGCTGCTGTAACAAGTGAATTTCCCCAGTGTGGGATTAAATAAAGTCTATGCCTATGTCTTAAACAGCTGCAAATCATTTAAATCTCATGCAACGACCTGGGGATCAAACACATCCACAGAAAGTTGTTGTGTTAAAGGATATGTTGTAATGTTTATTGCATTAAAGCTAAAGCCAGCAGTGCTAAACAGTCACAAAGCAACATCACACTCAAAGCAGCCATGAGAAAAAAAAAATTAAACTCACCTTAGCGACCCTGTTGGCAACTTCCCGGCCCACCATTAGCCCCTGGACGAACGTCCTTGCAGCGATGAACGCTCTGGTGACCTGGGCCTTAAGTTTTCTGGGAATGTCTCCAAAAGGCTTTAGCTGATCTGTGTATTTACTGACGCACTCCAGGTAGTCATCTGTAAAGTGGTACTGGGAGTTAAGTAACTGGAACATGCGTTCCAGCAGCCTGGACCAGAAGTCATTTAGCATCTCTTCCAAGTTGACGTTGCCCCCCGTGTAGTAGCGCTTTAGCTCAGTGAACAGGTCCTGGAATACTTCAGAGTTCTGCATATACAGCTTCCCGTATGTCCGTGTGAACATACTGTTGAGTGACTTCTCAGAATTGTCCAGCAGTTCCAAGAAAAACTCTATATTTATGGATGTTTTGGGAGATGGGAGAGAAAAGGGGATAGAAAAGACACAAAGCTGGGTCACCACATGATATTTACCATCTTCTTTCCCGCAGCGTAAACCAAACAAAGGGATGAGAACATCTATCGAAGTATGCCTGTTGTATCTATGGTAATTCAGTGGCTTATTTTATGGCCCTGTCTGCATATACAGGAGCAATGTATAGCAGCCAACAATAGGTACTTGATTATGTGAAGAAAGTCAGCTCAAGGCATTAATAATTTAATAGCAGAAATAATGGGCCACAAGGACTATGAATGATTAATGTAAAGTTTCTGATTGCATACTGTAACAAAATATTCATAAGTTTTAGACACAGACACTAGTATACATTATCATCCTGGACACCCACCATTATTCCCAGACGCATTAGTTTCTCACTGAAACAATTTATTTGTCCACTGAGGCAGCTGGCCTATGGGCCTATAATTGAATACTGTGCTACAGAGCCTTTATTCCTTTTGAATTATCTGAATAGTGTGTGCCAACATTTTACTGTAATGACCTTTTTTGATCAGTATAATTGTCACAGAGTTAGTATATACGCCTTACATTATGTAACGTTATGTCATTTTATAACAAACCTTTACGTCAATTACCTTGTAACATGAATTTTTGCATTTCACAAACATTCTGTAATTACTGAGCACTTCATGCGCATGCAGCGGCCTGTTATTGAGTCAGGTTGCTTAAAAATCAGTGTTAACACAAAGAACATCGAAATTCACGAGTGAAATTTTGCAATTCAGATTTAACATTCAAAGCAATTATATTATTGTTTCTTTGTCATCTGTCTAAGTGCCTTTCTTCCATGTGAGCACCTGATCTCTGGAGTACTAACTCAGCCAACAAAGAGAAAAACAGAGAGAGAGAAAAAAAAGCAGAATTAGCTGGGGAGTCTCACTGAAGCCGAGCTAATAGGATCCCATGTTCCTGAGTGCACAGGCGTAAATGTTGGGAAGATTATAACACGTCGCTCCAAGCACAAATGTCAAATATTCCTCCACTCTTCTTTGCAAACAAACACTGCAGACATTTTACGTGTCGTGCTTGCTAATAAACCATCGGAGGGCTTCTTCTTCTGGTTGGTATTCTGGGTGGCTGACATTTCTTTGCATTGTTAATGATAGCAGTCGTAACCTTACATGGTGGGCACGTGTTGTTCTAATGATAGTTTCTGCTTTGATAATATGACAACCCATAAGGCATGACGAATTGGTTCTCATGTAGCCAAGCAGGGTTTAGCTATGAATTATTAAGGAAACAACAAATTCAAAAATCATGTCAACTCTTAAAAATATTATAACTACTATACGTTAGAATACAGTTGTTTCATTTTACAAGATTAACAATAAAATGACCATCATGCCCCACATATTGGAATCATTCTTTACTGAGTGAATCACAAGAGTCAGT
Organism: Neolamprologus brichardi; assembly: GCF_056152115.1. Lineage (NCBI taxonomy): Eukaryota > Metazoa > Chordata > Actinopteri > Cichliformes > Cichlidae > Neolamprologus > Neolamprologus brichardi. The sequence continues at coordinate 23,652,330 of NC_142104.1, read as the reverse complement.
ATACATATTTAAGCTCTTCATGTATAAAAGTAATGTTTAAATAAGCTCCTGGCCATGACATCTGAATAATCCACATATCTGCACCAGTGTCACCATATGTCAACTGCAGCACTTACAGCTGACATTTGCCATATGACCAACTTTGTATTTCTTGCATTTTTTTGTGTGCGTGCAAACGGTACGACGTGTCCACATACCTGAAATTGCTATCAGTCTAATCCCTAGTGACTCATTCTAGTTTCTTTGAAGCTAAATGACCTGCCACTACACCAACATTTGTTTAAATATTAGCAGCCTGCAGGGCCTTTTCCACTCCATTTTTCCAATTAGATCTGAATCAAGGACACGTAAGCCCTTGTGTATTGCACATGCTATTGTATCCGTACCATTTAAATTGCTCACACACTGAGCGGTAAATGTGGAAACTCATGCGCATACGCAGCCCAACATGTGGATATTTAACCGAAAATGATTTACACTTAATATATTCTGAAGTATTTCGAAATATATGATTAAGGGTAGCTTGACCAAAAATAACATATTCTGAGATGGGGGAGGGTCTGTGCTGGTGGACGTCGGTTACTGGCCTGGTAGCCTGGTCCCCTGCACTGCTCAGCCCCAGTGCAGGGGACCTCTGGTGCATCGGCCCAACTAGGGGGCTCTCTAACTGGTGGGGAGGCTGTTATATCTTTACAGGTGGTCTCCTCTCTACAGGAGCTCACTCTGCAGGTGGGGGAGAGATATAGGAGAGGTAGAGATGGAACTCAACCTGGGTGTCTATTGTCTTGTGTAGTTTGGGAGATGATTGGATGATGGGGTGGGTGCAGTTTTCTCTGCGGTGGAGTTGGGTGGGCTGCCCCAGACTCTGTGGGGCTGGGCGGTGCTGCTGCTGTGGGCCCCGGTCTGGATGGGCCTGGGCCCCCTTGCCCTGGTGGGTTCCAGAGTGTGGGGGTGCCTACTGGGGTCAGCGGGGGAGCTGGCCCAAGGGAGGGGCCGCTTGCCCCTCCCTTTCTTCCCTCCCCATCCTCAGCTACTTCCCTCTTCCCGCTCTACCACACCCACCCACACACGCAGGGCTTGGGGTACAGGTATGTCACCAGGGTGCAGGGGAGGCACTCCCCCTCTGTCCCTTTCTGGCTGCCTGTGCCTCAATTTTATTCTGCAACCTAGACATCCACATTACTCACACTCTCACATAACACATACATATAGGGCCTTGGGGGTGGGCACGTTTTACAGCATCCAGAGGATGGTCGGTGTATTCCAACCCACCTCTGGCGCTGGTGTCCTACCCTCAATTTTAAATGCATATAGACACTAAGGGTTTTCGGGAGGAGCCGTGCTGCTCTCTGGCAGGAAGCAGGAACCATGCTCTCCTGTGTTTTAAATGCACTTTAGAACGGCACACAGCAACACTACATATGAGCGGGCGGAGGGAGGTTTGGGGTCTTCACTTCACTCACAGTTCTGTTAACCGTCAGGGCTGGGGGGCTGGGAGGAGGTGCTGGCCGTCAGATTGGGGTCTGGGATGCGGGGCCTCCCTGCTACTGCAGATAAGGAGGTGGTCCGCTTGCCTCCACCCCAGAGAGAAGGGTTACATCTCCTGGGTCTAGGTGCGGCTTGCCCCTCTGGGGGCGGGGGTACCTGGATCTGCGATATAGAGTATGTTTGGGGAGTGTGATTGTTTGTGCAGTGTCTATTTGTGTCTGTCTACACATTGGGTGAGTGCCGAGTATTTGGTTGTGTATATGGGGGTGGGAATGTACGTTTGTGTCTGCGTGCGCCTGTTCGTCTGTGTCTATATGTCAGGTTGGGTCTTGGACTCGACCTCTCTGGGTACATCTCAGGCCCTCCAAAGTACGGAGGCCTATCTCCCCTCACCACACTCCCTGCCGGTGGCTGATGCCCTCAGACGTTGGTGTGTTGGTGGTTCTTGTCGACTGGGGCTGGGCGCTCATGTATGTACCGGCTCACTCCTGGTGGCCGATTGACGGGGCCTGGCGCCTGTGGCCCGGCTGGGCCCCTTCCAGGGGGTGGGGTGCCCTCAGGCCTCTGGGCCTGAAGCTCGGTCCTCTCTGGCACAGCTGGCTTCTGCTCCGCGGCTGCTGGGTGACCTTTCGTTTGGGGCTCTACTCAGCTCTTCCCAGGAGGGTGGCACGGTTCCCCCCCTTTGGTGGTCCTCCTCGGGTCCTCGTACTCTGGGGCCTCTGGATGTCTGGGGCCTGGATCTCCTCCATACCTGCTTCATGCCCTGGGGGACGGGGCTATGGCTCCCCACACTCCCTAGCAGATCGTTACATGGAGAAACCTTTTGAATACAAGCATGCTGATCCACACAGGTGTGCACACGGGTGTTCACAGACGTGGACTACACCTTTCTTGGCTGCTGCCTCAAAGCACATTGTGCGCTGTCTATCTTGCGTGCTGCACAATAGTGTTTAATATTTAGTATCTACTGTTATCTACTGCTAGCTAGTTTATTGTGATGGTGCTGTATTTATTATGTTGCTCTTTTTTGTTTGTTTTCTCTTCTGTTTTTTTTTCTCCATACAGCTGATCCAGATGTTTTGTTTGTTTTTCTTTCTTTCTTCCCCCCTTTCTCACCGTCTCTTCTCCCCTGTTTTTCTTTCTCTCCCTCTCTTTCTTTCATTCTTTCTCCCTGTCCTATCCCCCAGTCATGTCTGTCCCGTTTGTAGCAACCGAAAACAAAATAAAATAAATACATAATTACAATAAAGGTCAATCAAATGGACCAATATGGCAAGGCCACGATGATCCACTTGGTAAAGTAAATCCGCTTGGCATCTTTCTTGGCCTTAAGACAACAATTCTGATGGCTAAAGATCCAAACGGGACAAAAAAAAATAGCATATTCTTTTAGTTGGTCAAGGATCCATTTAAAACTACTTGACACCACAGGGTCCTCCCGAGCAGCATCACCACATGAGCTCATGAAGTGCAAACTACTCCAGAAATGCAACATGACCTTCACATGATGAGCTCTGACATTATGAAATGAGTGAAAAGAGCCAATTTATAGTAAATGCCACAAACCTGTGTGATACAGGTCTTAGGTAGACTAAGACAGTGCTATAGACAGTAGCGTTCCTTGCATAAAAAATTGTCCACATACCTTTTGAATACTTTGAATATAAAAATAGTGAGGCAGTGAAAGATGAGTACATTGCAGTTAATTCCCTGAAATAAATGGCCAAAGGAATAAGATAAATTTTGCTAAAGAAACTGAACTCACAAATTTAATCAGGTTTTACACGGCCTAACGTGGTCTCCGGCAATGCTATGAGTGGTTAGAAACAGATTACACACTATTCTGCGCAGAAGTGTCAGGTTAAGTAAAGTGACTGCTGAAAGATAATAATTAGACAAGATAACCCGATAAAACACCCTCAGGACTCGGACTACTTACTGTAAATGACGTTGACAGTGTTTTACATACGCAGGTGAGAGCCAGTGGCACCAGCTAATGACATTCTGGGTTCCTGTGATTATATGCAGCTCACTACACCCAAACCTAGGAATACTGTATGACTGCATTTATTGATTTCCCAGTTAAAATACTGTTAAATGACACTGAACAGCTGGTTTGGATGGTTTTCTGTTATTCATGCCTTTATGAACTAAAAACCAGAAGTAAATGGGACATCAGAATTTTTGTGGCTTTTTTTAAAACTCAAGTAACAATAGCTCTTTGATGGGAATGTTGTTTTTTGTTAAGCCTATTGTGTGTGAGGTGCAGCACGTTCCTTAACATCCATTCGACTGAGGACAAAGTATTCTTCACACTGCCCGAGTGCATTTCCAAATTCTGTGCATGTTCAAGCTATTATTTAAATATCTCCGTCTTATTTTTTAATTATTATTACAGAAGATGACTGTCTTTACTTTTGCAACCTTGTCTTTCAAAAGGCATGTGTTGCATTTTAGAATAACTATTGTTGAAAGAACAAATTACTTTCAGTTTAAAGTTTTGTATTGTGAGTCCAAGACTTGAAGAACAAGTAGGCAGAATAAACTTGTGTCTGCATAACTGTTTGGTTTTTTTTGTGTGATTTCAGGGCCCACTACCTGAAAAATTGGCTGTACTGAGAGTTTCACATAGCAGCTGCAGCTTGCCAACTCATGAAGAGTGAACTGCTCTCCTCTGGCCAAAATACATATTTGACAGAGGATTATCATTGAAAGTTATTGACCTTGGATAACATTCAGCTACCCAGCCGTGATGGTCTTAATACTTGGAAACATTTCAAACATGCTGGAAACATACAGGGGTGTATGCTTACTGACACAAATCATTTATGAATCATCCAGCATCTGAAATGGTCAGAATTCTGACCATTGGATTGCAGCAAACAAAATTTAGAGAAATTTTTTGATTTGTCCCTTTCGGAGCATTAATACCAAAATTCAAATTCAGTCCACTGAATAGTAGTTGAGCTAAATCAGTTTGTCAGTGCTGTGCAGGCACTGCTGACCCGGCTATGGGCACATTATCGCTTGTGCTAGAGAGACAAAATTCAAATGGAAGACAGGGGTTGAAAAACAGCACCAAGTGGTCTGGTGGATGATACTAGGGTGATAAAGAATTACAAGAAAATATAAGAAGGTCTGGCGATGTGGAAATGGAATATGAGGAATGGCTATAGACTTTTGCACACTACTGAATATTTGGACGGAATTTGTAAAAAATATCAGTTTCCTTCTAATTTTACATGTCTCTGTTTTGCCTGTGGTTGGACTGCATCGTTAATGATAAAAAGAGTCTACAGCCTGCCAGAGAGCCGGTATTTCTTTTAACACGATCAATTAAAATGTATCTTCGTGCTCTTTCTCTGTCTTGATAAATTTTGTAAGACTTTTAAATGAAAAATAAAGAAATAAAAAGAGTATCTGCAAAGTTTTTAGAGTATAGTCCAGGCTTCCTAAAGTCTTCAGGCACGTAAATCTAATAATATCCCTTTTCTATTTCTCGATTCATTTTTTATGTAACATTTTAGTTATGTAACATACAATAACTTTAAGTTCTGCAAAGTGCACAAAAAGTCTGTCATATACTGTTGTCATTAGCATTATTATTAATCATCCTGTCAGCCAGAAGTTTTCTTTCCTGTTTTTTTTAACTTGGAAAAACACAATGAATAATATGCCGCATAAAAACTATGACAAAGTGAAGCTCCGGTTTACTGCCAGTCAGAACCGAGGATAGACTTGCATACAAAATAAGAAAATGCACATGGTGTTCATACCCTTGAAGCAATTCTGAGTGTGAAGAATCAATTTTCTCTGAGAGCAGTGCAAAGTCCTCCTTTGATATCTGGCCTAATTACTGTAAATAATTATTATGATTAATAAAGGTGACCTTTCTGTTGCTCTGATAATAACACATTATCCACAAAAGAAAACGTGTGCTCGCCCATTAATTTTACTTCACACAGTTTGAAAACTCAGTCGCTTAAATGCCTCAAACAATGAAATTCCTCATTCTTTGTATGGTTAATTAAGACAAAATTTCAATTACTGGTCCAACAGACTTGAATGACCAGAGGGTTATAGTACAAAACTTAGCATAAATATTATTACAATTTAGATATTCTGGCCTGGTAATGTAATGCATTTTAAATACAGAGAGACGCAGAGCTGTCTGCATAATACCAGAATGCTCAGTGTTTTACTGCTTCCCTATAAAAAAGGGACATATTAGAAAATGAGTAAAAGTCAGACAAATATATGTTTTTACCTCATTCACTCACAAATTAACATTTTATGTCACCATAAAATATCCATCACTTGGAGCTTTTTTTCTTGATTAGCACAATATTTAAAGAAGTCATATTATCTACCAAATAGGACTGGTCAGTGTATATGAGCCTCCCATTGGCCATAAATTTCTCAAGTTCCACTTGCTCGGTATTGCCCTTTTTTCAACACCTTCTTTGTTCTGGGAAATAACAATAACCCAAACTAGCAACACGTGTGCAGAAAACAGCAGTAAAACAAGCCTACACAGTTCTTCCGTTAAATTAGCCAAGTTAATAACAGTGCTTACATCTGTAGCACCAAAA